>NC_138372.1:63721936-63769830 GCF_054177405.1 Leptonychotes weddellii | reverse complement strand
GGGCGCCTGGGTGGCTCAGTCGTTAAGCGTCTGCCTTCGGCTCAGGTCATGATCCCAGGGTCCTGGGATCGAGCCCCGCATCGGGCTCCCTGCTTGGCGGGAAGCCTGCTTCTCCCTCTCTCACTCCCCCTGCTTGTGTTCCTGCTGTTGCTATCTCTCTCTGTCAAATAAATAAATAAAATCTTTAAAAAAAAAAAAAAAAGAAAAGTATCAGATTACAAGTGACCTTCCCATAGAGATATAGCTGGTCAATGAGTGGAAGAACTGGGAGTCAAGACTTCTCCCATAGAGCTAGGAATGATTTCGCCTGCAGCACACCACCTTTATGATGAAGGAATCTGTGACATTTTATAGTTCCCAGAGTACTTTAGACTGAAGTCACTCAAGTCTTACTAATAGACTGTGTTTAGACATCATTCTTCAGGTGATATGCTTATGTGATTTTTCACTCAGGGTACCAGGATAAAAATAACACATGTTGGCTAGATCTACCCTTTCTTTAGTAAACAGCACCTTTCTTTAATAAATGTTGATAGAACCTTTGTCAAATAGGAGCTTTAAAAAAGACGCACCAAGGGATTACTCAAGATGAACAGAATACCCACTATGGAATACCACACATATACATGAAATTATAAATGATATGCCCAACAGCTACTATTATTTTTAATGTTAATTACTATCCGCATTATTCTGGTGACTGACTGGACCATATTTCTGTTCTTGTCTTTTTCATCCACTGTCTTTCTCTGCATGTTCTCTTATTTAAATGTTCTAGTTCTTGATCCCACTGTGGGACATGATGAACCAATCATTTCTTTGTGACGAGGGAGATATACTCTCTACAGGATGTTCTCAGTAATGGTTCAGTGTTCAGTCACATAAATGCAGATGGTTTCTGCCTAAACTATTCACAACTTAGAAACTATTTTGATGTCTATTCCTAATTGCTGAAACATAAATGTTTCAAGGAAGGAAATTTAGGAGATGTGACTATCTTTGTTCTCTATAAAAACCCGATATTCTTCGTGAAAATTTTCTGGGGCTTCAATGGCAGCAATTTTTATGGTTTTCCTTGCATTTAAGGGTAGAAAATGAGTATCTTCTAGTCTGAGTGTTACTTTGTACCCCCTCTGCTATTACTTAAATTTTCTTTCTTCTGTCTTTTCCCATTTTTGCCATCAAAAGTTCCCCCCACATCCCCACCCATTTATAAAATTTAGGATTAAAAGCTATTTTGCTATAACAAAGTGTTTTCTCAACAGGAGCTTGTTGTTTAACTGTTTGAAGACCACCACACTTCAGTTGCTCTTTGATACATTTAATCTCATAACTATACACCAGAGAAGTTGAGAGAAAGTGGTTACATAGCCGCCTTTGATTTTCTTTTCCTGTTAAAAGCTCACAATTCACTAGCTAAGTATTTTGTGAATACTTTTGTATTCTTTTTATCTGTCAAAATGTACAATTTTAAAGGACCTGTGAATTTTTTAATCACATGGAGTTTTAATGCCAATTCGCTGCACTGGTAATAGCATAAGAAGAAGGTCAGTCATGAAGCTTTAGCCCCACCAATAATTCAGAATCGCAATAAACTGGAAAATGTCCCTCCCTAGGAAGTCACAGCAGGATCCTTCATCCCTTTTATACCTGTTATACATTTCTGATATTAACATAATGGAGTTTATAAATCCACTGAAAAGGAAACATACATACGTAGACTTCCTAGCAGTAAATCTAGTCATTGCCTTTGACTTCAGAATGGAAAAGAGGAAAATCCAAAATTCTCCTATTTTGAGAGGAATAACAATGGCACCAATCCCAGGGCCAGTTCGCTTTTCTTCTCTAAAAGCCTCTGACTGGCAGGAAAAGACCCACTTTCCTCCACGCGGCAGGGCGGTGCTTATGGCACGGTGTGTATTTTCATGCTCAGGGGCCACTTCAAGTACTATCCACTTATATTCCATTATAATCGATTGAATATTATACATCAAAAAGTAGAGAGAAAATGTTAAAGATTTTATGAATGCAAGCGAAATGATTAGAGCTCACAAAAGCTTTGAGTTTTGAAACTTGGCTTCTATCTTGTCCTTACATAAGCATCTTTGATCTTTTTTTTTTTTTAAAGATTTTATTTATTTATTTGAGACAGAGAGAATGAGAGAGAGAGAGCACATGAGAGGGGGGAGGGTCAGAGGGAGAAGCAGGCTCCCTGCCGAGCAGGGAGCCCGATGCGGGACTTGATCCCGGGACTCCAGGATCATGACCTGAGCCGAAAACAGTCGCTTAACCAACTGAGCCACCCAGGCGCCTCAGCATCTTTGATCTTCTCTTCACCCAGGTTTTTAGATGACTTTTATGTGGTCTTATAATTGTTCTATTATTTTAGGAGAATTAGTCATGTAGACTTCTTTTTTTTTTTAATTTTTTCTATAGAGGTTATTTTTAAAAGGAAGTTTCCATCCCATTCCAAGTCAGGGGATTTCTCAAACCAGATGGAATTAGCGTTTACTCTTCTGGGTGTTGTAAGGAAGAAAAGATGGAAGAGTTAGTTAGGTTCTAATCTTAGCTCTTCCATAAAATAATGTTGTGACCCTGGGCAAATCATTCATCAGATCACTTTAATTTTCCTCTTCCTACGATGGGCTACTTGTCACTTTTTTTTTTTTTTTCAGGATTAAAAGAGTTAGTTAATTTTGAAGAAACTTGAAAATTATCTTACAAATGTGAGGTGTTATTAATGTAAAAATCCAAGTTTTGAGGTTAGGTTTATAATAAACATTCTTTAATAAATAAGAAGAAACTGCACAAAGGACAGTCAGCCTCCCTTCAGATTGTATTGTTTTCCTATTAATAGCCACCCTTGATTGTGCCTTCATGTGCAGTGGCAAGTTGCCAAGGCTTTGCAAACTTTTCCTGTGGGGAACCCCTTAAGCGTAATCTCTCAGAATAGAGACAGGATTAGGAAACACCTGGAACTCTTGGTTTCTGCATGCGGGCCAACCATTGGAAAGTCTCCAAATAATGGAATTTTCACTATCCTTATGGTTCTACAACCATTGATTTACTATTTGCTCTGTCGGATAAATGATTTTTGAGCACTTTCTCTGTGATAGACACTGTTCTACACATTAGAGATACAGTGGCAAACAAGAGACCATGTCCTTCTACTTTGAAAAGGAAGCAGACTCTAAAGGAAATTTTGGTGAAGCAAGTAGCAATTTTCCAGTAAGTCAGAGGTAGGCTCTCTTTGTGATGCAGAAAAATTTACCTTCACCTCCTTTTTTCTTTCTTTCCAGGTGTACACCTGAGCAAGGGTTTTCATTCTATTCCTGCTTTTCATTTTTCCTGACTTGAGTAATGCAGTCAGTCCCTAGCCATGGCACTCCTTGTCACATCCATGTTGATTTCTACCATGTTCTGTCATTTGTCTCTTTTGGTCTTTTGATCAGTGTGTGTAAAGCAATTTTTTCCTAAAGTATTTGCCATGAAAACAAACCTCATTTGAAGGCTCTGAGAAGTCCTACAGTAAAGAACTATCTTTAACATAATTTAACAAAGAGTTTTCCAAACTTATTTTGACCACAAATTGTGTCTCACCCCAACTCTCCCCTAATACTATCCCTTAGTGCTTATTATCTGAGTATCACATGCTAGGAACTGCTGCATTAAGTAATCTTCAAAACCCCTACTAACCTCTTTCCCATAACTCTCTCTCAAAGGCAAGGTCTTTTTTTTTTTTTAAAGATTTTATTTATTTGACAGAGACAGTGAGAGAGGGAACACAAGCAGGGGGAGTGGGAGAGGGAGAAGCAGGCTTCCCGCAGAGCAGGGAGCCCGATGCAGGGCTCGATCCCAGGACCCTGAGATCATGACCCGAGCCGAAGGCAGTCACTTAACCAACTGAGCCACCCAGGCGCCCCCAAAGGCAAGGTCTTGATAAAAAGGTTGAAACAAGAACATTTTTTCCCTTAGCAATATGTTTCCAAATTAAATATATATATATATATATAGCAAATATATAGCTATTAGATGATTTGTTCTAATTACTGAAAGATAAGAAATACAAAGCATCTGTTTTAAAGATTAGCATATTTATTCAAAATAAATTGAGAATAGAATTAAACAGATCAGCACACTGTAGTATTAGAAAATGTTGATGGCCTGAAAGAAAAAAAAAGGTTAATTGTATGAGGAAGGTGCTAAAATGATAACAGCTATTGAATTATGTAGGTAGGGGAATCTAGTAATATTTCTAAAACTTTTGAAGATATCACCTCGACATAAAACACCACTATTTAACACATATGCTAAGGCTTTTGTGGAAAATTAAAACATGAATTGAGGTCTGGAGTTCATGGGTTTATTCCATTCTTTCCCTTTTTTTTAACTTTGTTGAGAAATAACTGACAAATATAATTGTATATATTTTATGTGTACAATGTGATGATTTGATATACATATACACTGTGGAATGATTACCAAGATCAAGCTAATCAGCATAATCACCTCCTCACATAGTTCTCTCTCTTTTTTGTGTACAAGTGACAGTGCTTAAGATCTATTCTCAGCCATTTTTCAAGTGTACAATATCATGCTATTAACTATAGTCACCATGTTGTACATTAGGTCTTCAGAATTTATTCTTATAACTGAAAATTTGTACCCTTTGACTTACAGCTCCCCATTTGTCCCTCCCCCTAGCCCCTGGCAACCACCATTGTATTCTCTTTCTATAAAATCAGCATTTTGTTTGTTCGTTTTTTATATGTTTTTGGTTTTGTTTTTTAGATTCCACCACCACAGAAGTGATAGCATACAGTATTTGTCTTTCTCTGGCTTATTTCACTTAATACAATGCCCTCAAGATTTATCCATGTCATCACAATGGCTGGATTTCTTTCTTTCTCAGGGATGAATAATACTTCAGTGTATCTACACCACATTTTCTCTATTCGTCTCTTGAAGGACATTTCTTTTGCATTCATCTGTTTTTTATTCTTATTTTATTCTTGCTTTAATTAAAAATTTTATAAAAATGTCCTGATTGGAATGCCAATTCAGTAGGTTTTCTTGACAGTATTGTGAACAGATTTTATTCAAGTCTTTTCTGGCATGTGGTTGTGTTATATAGCTGCTTGCAAGGATCTAAGGAATGATGAAGTCTTATTTCTCAATTATAGATGAGGATGTCTTTTGCAAGGACTGGCATCTATGTCCTTGTTTTCCCTTTCCTGTTCCTTAACTCCGCTGATCCTCCAAGTTCTGCCATATTTTGGATCTTCTCTCTTTTCATTCTAGACATTCTCTCTAGGGCAATCCAGCTTTCATGGCTTCATATTATATTTGTATATATTTGACTCTGAAGAGATATATCTTTAAGCAAAATGTTTCCCCTAAGCTCAAGGTCTAAACATATCCTCCTGCGGATGGCCCTTCCCTGTGCCACAATCCACTCATTTACAACATATTGAAACTGAACCCTTTATTTTTTACCTTAACCCACCGTGATACCAAGCACATAATGTAGAACATGCTTTATTTGCATTTCACTTCTATCTTTTGCAGATGTCTATCCTAGCATCTATAGTATTTTACTCTTTTCTGTTCAATGACAGTCTTCCCTTATTATATTCTAACCTTCTCAAGAGCAGCAATTAAAGATATATTTTTATTCTCTTTTATCCTTATGCAAATATTTTATCCTCAGCATATAGCATAAGGTCTGGTATACAGAAAGTTCTCGATGTCTATTTGCATTGAGTGGATCAGTCCAAGGAAAGAGACAAAACCAGGTGATGGGCTCTACGGAAAGTGTGGCACTGTGGTTTAGGAAGATACATTATCCTAAGAAGATAAATCTCTAACTGTGGGGTGAGTTCCAGGGGAAAAAACATAAGATCTCAGTTATACTATAAAAGTGGGTGAGAGTGAGGTTGACTTCCCATTACTGAACCTGAGAGTCAGGCTTCTGTAGTCGAAGAGCCAGAAGGTTTTGCTTCTACTGCCTTGGCAACTAATAGAGTGTATTAATGTTGTGTGTTGCCTTTCTCTCTTCCAAGTTGGAACTGCATGGAGGGCAGAACCCTACCACAATCATTTTTGTGTCTGTGGTCCTTAGCTTAATGCCTAGAATACAGTAAACACTCAGCAAATACTGTTAGATAAATAAATGGCATGGTTAGTAAAACTGAGTCTTACTCTTATGATATATAACTTAGAGAAAGTAATAACTACTTCAGTGGTTATTTTAATAATTAAATGGGAAACTGTAAGTAAAGCAGCACTCACAATGATTGGATGGAAAGTGCTATAAAAAATACATCACTCTCCTTAATGTTTACTACTCTAAGACCAGAATTGTTTCCAAGGTTTGGAAGAAAAAAAGGGAGAAAGAAATGATAACGTGTTTTGCGGGCCTATCAAATGTCTGTGCTTTCAGATATTTCAGATACTCTTCTGTGAAGGAAGTAGACCATTTTCCAAGTAAGAAAATGGATGCCTCATGAAATTAAGTGCCCAGCCCAAACCAAACAGTTAAAAGGAGCAGTGATGGGATTGAAAACTACAGCTTCTGAGTCTGACTCATGAGCTCTTTTCACTGTAAGGAATAGGAATTAAATTTCCTCAGTAGCAGTGGGTAGGTGGGGTCAGACACGGGGAATCATACAGGAGGTTAATGTTTGGCCTCATATAAGATAAACTGATCATGTTAATTGTGCAGGGAGACTGGTACAGCCACAACCAAGACTTTTCAAAGAAACTAATATTAATTAATACTTAGCCAATGTTCTCTTCACCAATCACAACTTATCTTTAAATATCTCTGTATTCCCAAGAACTTCTCTGAGCTTTAAAAATACACCTTTCTAACATTAATCACTGGAAGAAAGGGGTGGTATTGTAAAGAAGCAGTGTCAATATGTAAAATCTCTTCTCTTGGGATCTTTGTATAATGACTAGCATATTTTTCCCAATTTAAGGAGCTTTTCCATTCTATTTCCTTGTATGGGAAGACTCCAGTTTTGTGGATGATGATAAATGGATCCTTAATCACTCCCATTCTTACTCCTGTCTTCTCTCCTCCATCTCAGACTTGCTTTCAGGTCTTTTAAGTTTTTCTTTTTGACTTCATTTTTCTACATTAACAGATTTGGCAGAGCAGCTTGGAAAACCTCTGGGAGCAGAAAACCACATATTTAAATGTTTACTGCAGCTGGGGAATTATAGTTACATCCACTCTAACAGATGACAGGGATGCCATATTTAAATGTCTGAAGGGTAGCTTACAGGGGTTTTAATGCATCGTCTTTCTTAGGTCCAAAAGACTCAAATCTATCTAATGTCCTAGGTTAAATTGCAGAATGGACTAGTCCTGTTAGCCTATGAAATAGAGTCATATTTGTTATTTTACAGTCTACATGCTCATACAGTCACACATGAGGTTTTCCTGAATGATTTTATGAATAATAATTTAGCCATGCATTATGCAGACCCAGGAAACAATCTCTTCCTTATTGATTCTTAGAGGAGACTTAGGTTCTCATGTGGTAAAAACTGCTTCATATGTCTTTGGAATAATGAAATATAAGGATTTTTCTCCAGATAATTAAAACCTTAAATGAAACATATATCATCTTCTTATAGGATTAAATTAATAATGAAAGTATTAAATTCTCTAGAAATGCTTATTGTGGTATATGTTCTTTATTATTTTAATGTAGTTTGAAAATAAGAAGCGGTCTTGGGCATCATAAATGTAAAATTATATTAACTATGCAATCAATAAGAAATTACCAACAGACGCAAAAATAGTATTGAATGTATGACATAATATAGACAAAGTCTCCACTGTATTTAAAAATGGAAGCAAGTATTCTTATTGCTGGGTTTAAAGAGAACACAACAAACTATAAGCTCCATGAAAGCAAAATCAATTTTTCATTAACTCCTTCAGTTTATAGTCCTATAGTAACTTGCAGTTTTGGGTAGTACTTAAGAGCCCCAGGTTCTAGAGCTCAAGTGTCAGATTAAAAACAGGGTGTTTGACTTAACGGCATGATGGCCTTCAACAAGTCACTTCAGCTTCATGTGCCTTGGTTTCCTTGTCAGCAGTAGTGGGAGACTAATACCTACTTCATATGCACATTGAAGGAGGTAATAGGCTAAGAGTGCTTACAGTAGTGCTCAGCACATGTAAGACCTATATAAGTGTTTGCTATTATTATTGGTGTTTTTATTGTCGTTATTAAAATTATCACTAGCATTATTGACGTAATGTCTTACAGTTAACTGATGATGAGGAATAAATTAATGAATGTACCCTAAACTACATTTTTTCCCTTTTTGTCACAAAACAAACAAAAACTTCCACTGCAAGGTTGAATGCATGTTAGTTGCTAGTCAGGCCTTAAACAAGAGAGCACACAAACACACACACACATTGTGAAGAGTTCTATGAAGGAAAAGAATAGGATAAAACGATAAAGACTAAAATGGGGTGGGTGAGAAACTGATTTACACGGGATTGCCAAGAACAACCCCTCTGGGGAATTGGCATTTAAGATGGCACATGGAGGATGAGAAGAAGCCTGAATGTGAAGAGTTGAGGGGAGAAGCTTCCAGGTGGAGGAAAGAGCACGTATGAAGAATGGCAAGCAAGTCTGCTGGAGCCAGCCACGAGGTAAGAATGAGGTCAGGAGGGCTAGATCCCTCAGGAGCTTGGAGGTGAACTAAGAACAGTGGATTTTATTAAAAGTGCAGTAGGAGACTTCTGAAGGGTTATGAGCCAGAGAGTGACATCCTCAGGGTTTAAAATGTAAAAGCTCATTATAGATGCTTCCTAAATAACAAAATGGAGAGGGTAAGCATGGCAGAGACAATTTAGTTAACTACTGCCGTATTCTAATCCCGAGAAAATAGTGTATACACTAGAGCGGCAACAGCAAACAATGGGGGAGAAAAAGTGCATATGTGATACACACAGGAGGCTGAAGTTTTCATATAGGGATCAAAGGAAAATAAGTCAAGAAGGACTCCTATGTTTTTGATAGTTCCCCCTAAATGAGAAAGCTGAGTGAGTAAAGGTTGTTGGGGTTGTTTGAGTTTGGTTTTATTCAAGTTAAAACCACATGGAGCTGTCAAGAAAGCAGTCTGATAGAAAAGTCTGGTGCTCAAAAATAAGAATCTTAGCTATTTGGGGAATTGTAAGCAAATAGATGGTATTTAAAGCTGTGATGCTGGATGAGCTCAGTTAGAGACAGGTGTAACTAGAGAAGAATTCAGTGAGGGAGACGCTCTGGGACATGAAGTTGGACTCAATGAGGCTATGGAAAGAGAATGAGAAGGGCTGATCACAGAGTGGGGGGGTGGAATCTAGGAGGGTGAAGTCATGGGAGCCATGTGATATTTCATGAAAGACCGAATACTCCTGAATGACTTGAATGCTACTGAGAAATCCAGTAAGACGAGAACTGAAAAATACTCTTTAGATTTGTGATGTGGAGGTCATTTGTGATTTAGGCAAAAATAATTTTATCAGAATAGTGTGAGAAGATGCCTGATTGGATGGCTTCACCTTGACTGGTAAGAGAGAACTGGAGACATTGGTTGTAGACAACATTTGTATTTATGGAAATCAGTCTTCCTTGTTTTGGGGAGAAAATGTTTAATCATAATGTGATTAAAATCATGCTGAAGAAAGCAGCCCTTATTAAACTATACACTCCTCTGATAAGTGTTCTAAATCTTCTTTTTTTTTTTTTTTTTCCATTAGGGACCTCTTCTCTCCTGTTGCCTCACATTCCTCCTCCAACAAAAAAGATACATATCAGAATTGCCATATGGTGAGAAGGAGCAGGCAGATAGAAAGATGTTTATAAAGACAAAATAAAACCCTGGAGAGACAATGTAAGCCAAAAGAAAAGGGGCAGATGGATAAGCTTACCCAGAAGAATTAGCCCTTAGCTTCTGCACAATCAATAAATGTTGACTGGCTATTGACAAGAAAGGGGACAAGAGAGCAGGAGAAGCACATCGCGGGGAAAGGCATTTCTTTGTAACAGCTGCTGTTGCCACTACCAAGCAGCTGTTCAGGTCCACAGCTCACAACTCTTTGCTCTCCTCACAACTCTCCTCCGAGGCCCAAACTCACACCCTGATACTGCAGTCTTAGAAGAGACGTCATGTGTGATTTATAATGTATTGAGCCAGAAATTGTTAAATCACTGAGCAGACCAGGAGAAAACTGTGTCTATGCAGTGAGTGGATGGAATTTACACTCCACGTTCTCTACACCCTGAGCTTTGGTGATTCTCAAAGCCAAGGGATAATATGCAGTCAAGCGGAGTCATAGCCTTTCCAACTATCAAGAGGAAGCCGTATTTTAGAGATGTAGGAAGGGAAAAGTCTCTCATTTTCTCAGTAGGATTAGGTTTAGGATGGTTAAGAGGAGGTTAGGTTTAGATTCTTGTACCCTAAATTCACCCATTCGTGTCTCCTGGAAATACTATTCTTGTAATATGCAGAGTCCAAGAGTGTCATACTACAGCAATTCAATGCCCCAGATGAAGAAGTTCCTCTATTGCCTGTTACATGGTTCACATGATGATTTTTCTCCTCACCCACAAGGAGCTGAAATATCAAACAAATGCCCTTTATTTTAAAAATAAAAATGCTAATTTGTTAATTACCGAAGGATGTCCTAAACAGGGGCAAGAATATTTCCATCACTATAAAAGGGTATTTTTATATTGAATATCCAATCAACTGCATTAGTAACCAAGTATCTGCTTGGTAAATATGGATGTGGTGGGATGCTCACGTCTGATTGTAGGAAAGAATGAGTGGCTACTCAACCCCACAACAGAATACACCTCTATAGACATAACAATGCCTGTCCTTTGGATAGGGTTGTTGATTTTAATACCAGAGAAAAAAATGACAACACTAAATATTTTGCTATTTTTTTCATGCAATACTAAAATATCACTAGCAATATTGGTACTTTTGTAACAAACAGGTTAACGACTTACACATTTAAAAAAAAGTGAAAGTAACTATGTTTTACATTTCCACACAAACACTTCACCACATCAATCTAGTATTATTCGGTGGAGGAGGGGCAAAGGGGGATGGCAGAAGGTCAATGGCTTGTAGGAGGTGACTCGGAAAGAGAGGATGAGAGAGGTTGGCTGAGGATATCAGAGTGGGGAATAGGTAATTAGAAAGCAGAGAAGGACAAGGATGAGAACATAGAAGAGAGAGTCAACAGAAGTGAACAAAACCGCTGATGAATATCCGAGACAATAGTATTACACATACAAAAATACTACCAGTTCGATTTCTGAAAGCAGCACAGAATATCAGAAGGTCACTATTATATTTAATAAAGAAGTCAGGAGAAATACTGGTGAACATTTGCCTTTTGCTTTCCTTTCTTTAAGACTTACACAAGACCACCCGGAAAACTCCTTTTTATTCATAGTCTATAATTACTAGGTTTCATCTTTACTTATTGCTTCTGACAAATAAAAACATACGTTAACGTGCTCTAGTCTAAATACTAGTGTTCAGCACTAATGATTTAATTACCATGGCATGCAATCTATGTACACATTTACTCTATTCATTTCCTGCATTAAGTAAATCTTCCATGACCCAGACTTATTTGGAAAGTGACAGTAAAATGCAAGAAACTAATCCAAAACATTGACTGTTTCATCTGGGAGAATCAGACCATGCAGAGAACAAAAGCTGAGAGAGACGGGTTTAATTCTCTCCTTGTATGTTTATTGAGCACTAAACAAGAGGAAAATGCATATAAATTTTGCCATCAAGGAACTTACTGATTACTAGGAGGTGGGGAGGAGTGACCATAATAAACAATTAAATCAGGTATGACTGGTGTTAGGAAAAGGTGAGATAAGGTGCTATGGAAGGGATTTTATTCCAGAGTAAAGGGTGAGAAGAAAGGAGAAGTGACAGAAATGGCAAAAGGAACCAGTTCTAAGCTGAAGTTTGGACAAGGTGGAGGTGTATTAATATTCTAGGCAGAGATCCATGAACAATGGCCTGAAGTTGAAGAGAACAAGACAGGTTCAGGGAGTGAGATTAGTTGTTCATGTGGCAAGGTCAGACATGGAATCTGTATTGGGGGAAACAGTGAGGGATGCATGGGAAGGAAAGCAGGAGCAAGACCATTAAAGGCCTGCTTTTGCTATTTGGACTTTAACTGAAAAACCATGCAGAATACTGGAAAAAAATTAAGACAGGAGGGACATTCACATATATGCACTCTAGAAAGAAGCCTCTGGACAAATTTAAGGAGAACAGATCAGAGAAAGTAATGTGTTGAAAAATGGTGTGTTCCAGGGTAGTTTAATGAAACATTAGAGGACGCATGTGTATTGATTAGATACTTGTGTACTGAGCAGGGTAATGGGCCATGGGTGTTAAGCTAAAAGGACGAAGAAGAGAACAGAGTGACTGAACAATGAGAAGAGAATCAGGGATCCAATCATGTATCCATGAGCTCAAAAACAAATGTTGTAGAATAAGGGAAGAGATGTGTGTGTCATGGGGAAAGATGACCTAGTTATGGGAAGAGTGAAGTAGGATCAAGGTGAGAAGGTGAAGGGGAAAACCTGTGAAAACTGAGAATATGAGAGAATTTATCTGCTTTAGAATAGAGATCTCAAAAGAACAGCATACCGATGTGAGGTTCGAAGAGAGGAAGCTCAGAGTAGTATGAGTGTTATGCTCATGGATGAGGACCAATGGCCGGAAGAGTTTGATTCTGGCTATGACAAAAGATGACAGGGATGTGAAGCATCTTGGGTTCTCTAGTAACTCTTACATGGTCACGCAGATGGTGAACAAAAGAGCTGGTTGTAAATCTTTGCTTTCTTTATTGTCAGTGCTGGTCTATTTACAGGTTTGTCCTTATAAGACATATATATATATATATATATATATATATAAAATTTAGTTTCAGGATTTATCATAAGGCAAACACATATCCTTTGAAAAAGATAAATGTGAAACTAGTGAAAAAATTTTACTCTAGTTTTCTAAATAGACGTATTTTTTAAAAATGTAGCTTCTTTTCCCCAAAATCTGAACACTTTTAAGAGAATTAATTATACATTAAAGAAACTAAAAAGGAAAGAAGTTCCTTCAAATATTACATATATCAAAATAGCTGACAGGCTTCTAAAGGCTTTTATTTTAAACAGTACAATTGGTTTTATTAGTCGAATTGCTTTATAAAAGTTTATGGGCAAATGTTTTGTAGGCTTCCAGGTAAGGGTGACGGTATGGGCTGAAATTAAATTTATAATGACAAACAGTATTGAAGTAGAGAAATGCTGGCATTTCTACTGGAAACTAGAGAAGGTTGCCTTCCTCATAGAGGACCCTTTAGGGAACATCTAAGTGTATGCAGGTAGGGACAACTGAATGCTGGAGCATCCTACTATAAACCAACTGCTTCACCACTAGTTAATCCTGTCTGTATTCCCTGCATACTCATCTTTTGTATTTACTTCACCAGAGATAGTTTCCTATACTTTTATTTTCTTAAGATTTTATTTATTTATTTGTGAGAGAGCAAGCACAAGCAGGGGGAGCTGCAGGCAGAGGGAGAGGGAGAAGCAGGCTCCCTGCTGAGCAAGGAGTCCGATGTGGGACTTGATCCCAGGACACTGAGATCATAACCTGAGCCAAAGGCAGACTCTTAACTGACTAAGCCACCCAAGTGTCCCAATTTCCTAACTTTTAGAATAAATTTAGCAGTTCTAATTTTTTTTTTTCAGTGAACCACTTATATCCATTGTTAGTTCATGTGGTTGGGATGGTGCTGACGTATCTGTATTAAAAAGGGTTGGATTTAGCTGCTAATGATGAAAACCCAAGATAACAGTTAAAACAAGGTTGAAATTTATTTTTTCATGCAAAGTAAGACTGAAAAAAAAAATCAGGGCCTGAATGTGTCCTTTAATGTTACAGCTCTAAGCTCCATCACTTCTGTTAATCTACCATCCTGTCCCATTAAGTTCACTTTTCTGAAGGGGCATGTACCACTTCTTACTTGCTGTTGATCAGAACACAGCCACAAGCATACATCTAGCTGTAACAGAGGCTGGAAAATTAAGCCATGAGGCTAACTAAAATCCAAGCGTTGTTTTTATAAGGTAAGAAATGGACAATGGATTTTGGTGAAACTAGCGATCTGCCACACCGCTCTTGGTTCTAGAGTGGGCAACCAGAGTATTGTATCCCTTTGGCTGCTCTGATTGGTTCAGAGATAGGTTCACATCCAAAGCCTATATACTACAAAGTATGCCAGCGATTTTAAGAGGAATGGTAGATAACGAAGCCAGATATGACTAAATTCTGGGAAACTCTCTTCTAGACTTAGTGGTGGGTCAATATAAGCCTGGAGCTGCTGGACACCACCCTAAGAGAAAAGCCAAAAAGAAAACTGATCCAACAGATGAAGAGATGAGGCCTGACAACATCTAAGCCTGGAAGAGAGCCATGCCTGAATTCTGACTAACTGAGATATTTCAATTAAGTGAGTCAATAACATTTTGTTGGGTTTTTAATACACAGAATGAAAACTTTATTGACGAAAAGAGAAGGCTGGAGATAAGGGGAAGACAAAGGGACTATGCCACTTGCATTCTATGTTACCACCATGAATCATCTCCATTTAAAAACTGAATCTGAAAAAACAAACAAACAAAAAACTACATCTGGTTCAAGATGGTGCACTTCTATTCACAAAAATAAAAGAACGAAAGATCAAACAAGCTCACATCCAGACACATTCTTGTAAAGTCTTAGAATATTAAGAAAAACTAAAGCATTCTAAAACTTTTCAGAAAGAAAAAAGAGATGCCTACAATGCCCACAGCATTGAAGGAATATGTTTTATCCTTAAACTCTAGAGTCACAATAAATTACAACCAAGTATGATAGAATTAAGATATTTATAGGTATTTAAGAGCCTAGAAATCTTACTATGATTTTCAATACATAATTGTATTCAGTAGTTAGCAACTGAGATCAGAAATAACAGTTGCTCAAATGGAATATGTTTTTCTGTCTGTCAAATGTATTTGTAGCCAGGATCCATATTTGTAAGTACAATATATTGTAACATGGCTAGTATAGCAGTTCTATGACATCAACGAGGACATAGATTCCCCTCTTTTTGTTGTGCTATTCTTGGTGCATGGCTTCAATTCTCAGGATTGCCTCATGTTTTAGATAACTGCTGGAGTTCCTCCCATCACTTCTGCATTCTGGTTGGAAGTAGGTGCATGTGTATCTGCAGAGTTCTTGCCAGCTATTTCATCCATCTAATGGGTGTTCCCTGAAGTTGCACACAATGCTGCCTTAAATTATTAGAATTACCTAGCTGCAGGGTAGAATCTTTCATTTGTGCACTTTGCAGGCTAAAAAATAAATTGGGACTCTGCTCCTAAGTGAGAAAAGGAGGATGGATGTTGAGGTCACTAGGTCCCACACCATCTAATGAGCAGCCACACCTCCCAAATCTCATTCTGCAAAGTTAGCTGAGTTTGTACTCCTGATAAATGAGCGAGTAGATTAAGAAAGAAAAAAGACATAAGAACAAGGAAACAAAGAGCAATAAAGAAAAAACCTCAGAATTACAGTGGTCTATCAGGTCTAAAAGCCGCTGTTTTAGAATGCAGTAGAAAGGGGCGCCTGGGTGGCTCAGTTGGTTAAGCGACTGCCTTTGGCTCAGGTCATGATCCTGGAGTCCCGGGATCGAGTCCCGCATCGGGCTCCCTGCTCGGCAGGGAGTCTGCTTCTCCCTCTGACCCTCCTCCCTCTCATGCTCTCTGTCTCTCATTCTCTCTGTCTCAAATAAATAAATAAATAAATAAATATTTAAAAAAAAAAAGAATGCAGTAGAAGGATGGTGGGCTCTATGAGAGTGGTCTCTGAAGGCAAAAGTCTTAAAAGGAATTGTGTGATTAAGGGGATGGAACAAACTTGAGAACAAGATACAGCATATTATTCAAGATAAAAGGAAAAACAATGTAAAATTCCAGGAAAAAAATAAGTTGTATATAAACAATTGATTTCAAGCAATTGTTGGAATATAAGAGAATTCATCTTTGTCTTGATGCTCCTAATATTCTCTTCTAAGTGGCTCAGGAGTTATGGTATTGTTTACATAGGAAAAAGAATGTAATCCTAGTGCTTATTCATAATAATATGATAATGTCTGAATGGTTTTCAGCTTTAGTCAGCCCATGGGTAAATTGTGTAAGACTTAGTTGTAAATGCAGAACTTAGAATGTAAATACTAACAAAATTCCAGTACAAATGTAAAATAATAGCACACAGCCTGGGATGTGGAAGGGCAGAGGAATTATGAAAGGGAACAGAGGAGCACTAATATTTAAAATACTAAATAAAATCTAATAGCCAACAGAAGAATCACACACACACACACACACACACACACACAAATGCTACTGATAGCACTGAGAAGCGAAGGAGGGGAGGTTAAATGTTTAGTAAGGAAAACTATTTTTAATTTTAGGAAATCAATACTCATTTGGAATATTTAAATTGAAACAGAGATAGAAGTATATTATTTAGTGTTTTGAAGGTAACAGAAAGTAAAACAGCTTGCTCCTGGGGAGTGGGACTAAGAGTTTGAACAGGTATGGGATGGGGAGGTATAGAAATTATGATAGGCTGAACTCATTATTGATTTATTGACACATAGCTTTATAAATATGACAAAAATAAAAGCAGCAATACCAAAAGACTTCAATTTGCCTGGGAGTCTTACAAAGCACACATCTCAGCAGGGAAGCAAGGTAACATGGGCTTCTCTCTTATGTGGTGGGTGACAGGTAGGGAACTGGCTACAGACACAGAGTGAACCTATTCCAGCCAAACAGAAACTGGATACCAAAAATTGACCATTGGTGAAGTAGCTTTACTAAACACAGGAAATGAGCCGAGAAAATGTTCATCTGCTGGGACTGTTCAACTTGGACTCTCTCCTCTCAGGTTGTTGCATAACTTAATTATTAATAGAATTTAGATCTACCAGTTTTGTTAGCATGTTTGAAAATTCTAAGTATAGCCAGGCATATAGCGAAGGGGGACAAGGATATTCTCTGTTTAGAGATGTATACCTCTGAGATAAACATCATGTGGAACCAACGAAGAGATTCACAATATAAGAAAATAGATAATAGCAGTTATGAAGAAACAGATCACAATTTTAGAATAATTATGAAAATCAACAGAATTAAATTGTACAAATTACTTGCTGGTATGTTAGGAAAAGATTAGGAATGTTTATATAGTATGCTAGTCAGGATAGGCAGGGTTTTGCTGCAGTAACAATCTAAAATCTCAGTGACTTAAAGCAGGAAGATTTTTTTTGTTTGTTTATTCCACAGACTTAACATGGGTTGAAAATGGGCTCTGTTCCAAGTTGTCATGAACAGCTCAATGAATTACCCCATGAGAAGACAACTGTGTTCACTACTCAGGCTAAGAAATGGAACATTCCTGGTACCCTTAAAGACATCCCCATGCACTCTCTTCCCCAAAGGTAACCACCATCCTAACTTCTAAACCTATATCAGTTTTGCCTATCTTCAAACTTGATATAAATGGAACCACATAATGGAGGTCTTCTTATATGACTTTTTTCTCTTATCATTATGTTGAGGTTCCAACACGTTGCTTTATTATAACTGCAGTATATTCAGATTCATTGTTGTATATAATTCTACCATGTGAATGTACTAAAATTTTTCTTTATTCTAGTGTTGATATGCTCGATAAAGTTGTTTCAAGTTGTTTGCTATTACAAATAATGATTCTATAAACACTCTGATACACATTTTTTGCTGCACACACATATTTCTGTTGGATGTGAAATTGTGAAATTTAGTACTACATTGTTATCTTTATTGGAGGCCCTCTCTGGCTGCCATGTTTAAAACTGAAATCTTCCCCTTTTCTCTTAGAGCTCACATTCTCTTTTCTCTGCTTTATTTTCTTCACAGCACTCAATACTTATCAAATAAACTATGTTCTAATCATTCATTTTGTCTACTCATTTATATTGTCTATAGTTTGCTTATTGAAATATAAACTCCATTAGGGCTGAGATTTGTGTTTATTTTGTAAATGGCTGTTTTCCCAACATATAGAAGAGGTGCTCGATAACTTTTGCTGCATGAATGAATGATTTTGTATCATTATGAGTGAGGCTCAGTATTGCATCACATATTTATTGCACATTTGTAATTGTTTTCCTGTACACTGTCTGTTTGTAGCTCTTGATACCTCTTTAAGATTTTATACATCCATTTTGAGAATTTGGAAAATTTACTTTGTGTCTGTTAGACATGTAAAAAAATTGTTTTCCAGTCTGCTGTTGGTCTTTTGATTTCATTTAGGGTAATTTTTTAAATATATGTTTTATTTCTATGTGGTTGATACTATCTTTTTTTTCTTTAAATCTTCTAGATTTTATGTCTAAATTTTAAAAGGCCTTTTTACTTCACTAATATGAATAAATTCACAGTGCTTTCTTTCTAGGTCTTTTATGCTTAGTTTAAACCTTTGCTCAATCAAAATTTATTTTGTTTTGAGGGATGAGGTGAGGATCCAGCTTTACTTTTATCTCACATGATTTATAGAATTATCCCTGCCTTCCCCACTAATTTGAAATAGCATCATTACCTTAATGTTAAGCCAATAATATTTGAATCTATTTATTTTCCTTCTACTCTGTTTCATTGTTTGGCCTAACTTATCTCTAGTGCCATTATAAACACTCATTCATCTCTAGTGCTCAAGTTTCAAAAATTATTTTATATTTTTAATATATTTTAAAGTTGTATATCTATCCATCTCTATTATTAAAACTTTCTAATTTTCTTAATTGTTAAAAGATATCCTAGCTATCTTCACATATTTATTTTACAAGATGAACTTAATATATTTTGTTTATATGCAAAATCAAATCCCAAACTAAAAACTACAAAGAAAGAAGCATGCAAACAACAACAAAATCCTCTTGCTTGTTAATTAGGTTTGTGTTGAATATATAGATTAGTTTAGAGAGAAGTGACATAACCAGTGGATTTTACCTTCCTATCCAAAAGCATATGTCTTTTCAGTTATTTAAATCCTCTTTATGAGTCTTCATAGATTTTTAGAAGATTTTTAAATTTGGTCTAATGCAATAATTATAACATTTATTATCTAACATTTATATCTAAGTATCTTACCATGTTTCCTTATTTGTTGAAACAATATATTTTTTCTAATATTCTGTTTTCTGACTGGTTATTATGGGAACATAGGCAATCTAGGGATTTTTATAAACTTTCCATTCACCTTATTAAATTCTAATATTTCTCTAACAGATTTAGATCCAGTTCTCAAAGCATATAGGCATTATTTTCTAGAACTATGACAATGAACTGATAAAAGCAGAATTTTATTAATACAAAAGAGAAATATATATATATAGAATTGATTTATAAGTCTGAGATTTAAGAATATTGAAAAATCCAATGAACTTAAAAATATTGATCAAGTAGGTACATATTAGGGAGGCTTTCAAAAGAAAAATACAGAGAGAGGGAAAATAAGCAACATACATTAAGAGATTTAAAATATCACTAAATTGCTAAGTATAATTCTTTAATTGATTTTTTGCTTTGGTTTTTAGGTCTATGATCCATTCTGAGTTAATTTTCACGTACGGTCTGCGATAAGAGTCAAGGCATATTTTTTTTTTTTTCTATTGGGATATTCATTCATTCCAACACTATTTATTAAAAATACTATTTGTCCCCGGAGCGCCTGGGTGGCTCAGTTGGTTAAGCTCCCGACTTCAGCTCAGGCCCTGATCTCATGGTCCAGGGATGAGCCCTAGTTGGGCTCTGCACTCAGCAGGGAGTCTGCTTCTCCTTCTCCCTCTGCCCCTCCCCCCACTTGAGCTTGCACCTGTGCATGTGCTCAGTGTATCTCTCAATCAAATAAATAAATTAAATCTTTAAAAAAATACTATTTGTTTCCATTTTAATATAATGCATCAATGGATTCTCTTCTTCTTATAAAAACACAAATCCTATTGGACTACGTTGTTATGCTTATGACTTCATTTAACCTTAATTACTTTTTTTTAAATTTTATTTTATTATGTTATGTTAGTTCTTTAAAGGCCCTATCTCTAACTACTGCCACATTGGGGGTTAGGGCTTCAACATATAAATGGGAGGAGGGGGCATAATTGATTCCAGAACAGTGCCCAACCCAAAGGACTTTTGCTTTCTATGTTCTTCAACAGTTCTACTTTTCTTCTTTCCAGCTCTTAAATATAGGACTAATTTAGAGCTAAGTATCAAACTCTCTTTGTTTCTCATTCTGACCTAGCTCTTCTCTCACACTCTATTTCACATTCCATCTGCAAACCATTTCCAAATATGTAACTCTAGTCTACTGTACTCCCTTAACCATGGGAGACATAATAATTACTCTAAGTGGCAAAATCACATCAAATTGTAGGGTCACATCACACAAGGGGTAGATGTGGGACTATTTCCAAGGTGACCTTTGGGTTCAGTCTTTAATAACCAAAAATGCTCATCTGGACTTGTGTTAGTAAGTGCTTCATTTTATATTCCATTACACAACAAGGACAACCAACATTCATTGAGTGTTTACTATCTACCAGGCACTCTTCTATGAGGCTTTACACACATTAATTCATCTTTGTAATCCTCAAAACCATTTTATCGTAACATTATTCCAATTTTACAGATTAGGAAATTTAGTCATTAGGAGATTAAATAAATTACCTAAGGTCACAGCTTGTAAGTGACTGCAATTACCCTATAGTCTGACTTCTGGGCCCATACTACCAACTCCTGTGCTAGAACTATGATTATATACAACACATCTTATCATAAAGGTGGCATTTTAAAACGAGATAAGGAAGTTTTAGTAAAAATAAAAGAAAAAGAAAAAGATAATTAGAATATTATTTGAAAAAAGTTAAAGTATTTTTTTTCTTCATGGTATATGTCAAATGAACTAAAGACTTGGATATAAAATACAAATTTTTAAAAAGTAGAAAACATACAAATGTCCTTTAAAATACTTTCAGTGGGAGAGAGGCATTCCTACACATGGGTTTACAAACTGAAAACAAAGATAATTCTAGCAGATTTGACTATGACCACTTATTTAAGAAAGTCCTATGCTATCAAATGCCACAAATGAGAAGGCATGAAACAGGAAGAAAGTAATTGTGGATTAACAAGAAAACTAAATGCTACAATAGAAAAATAGTATGTAACATGACAAATACCTCACAGGAGATGTACACATGAAATCACCATATAAATAAAAACTAAAACAACATGTTTTTCCTTTCAAATGGTAAATCTGTTTTTTAATGAAAATTCCCAGCGTGGGTGTGGATGTCAGAAATTTTATAATCCTACATTGCTGAACTGGTGGGTGTTTAATTGGTAAAGCCTTACTGGAGAAAAATTTTGTAATAGATATTTTGCCTTAAAAATTGTTCATTTGTCTTGCAAACATTGCTACCTTTATCCTAGCATTTCTACACTAAGAAAGTTACTCTAATGGAATATTTGCATTTCTATATGTTGATTTCGTAAGGATATTTACTCAAGTTAATTATAACAGTGAAATATTGCTAATAATCTAAATACCCCATATGAGACGATTACCACAGTGGGTTGGAAAATTAATTTTGTGAATTTATCCTCAAATATATAACAGTTCATTGCAGGGTTCAAGGTTGCTTTCAGAAGTAGAATCTCCACATTGCCAAGTCAAGGCTTGAATTGAGAACATAGATGGTGGAAGATTCTGGACTATGTCTGTAAATCCTATGGCTTTTGAATAATGTGATTTTATTATATCACTTAACTTGAACTCTGTCACACACTAATTTAGTTTACCATATGCTGAGTAAAGTAAAGCTTCTTTATGTCTTCCTGAACTGCTACAAAGAAGTAGCTTCCCTTGAGAAAACACCCGTATCTTTGTCGTCGTCGTCATCATCATCATCATCATCATCACAGGGGTGGTTTTCACTTTTGTCAATTTGGTTAAGCCAGGATGTACAGTTCTCCAAACTCCCTTTGCTTATAGTTCTGGGTTACAGTTGGCCAAAAAGAGATATTTGCTTGAGATTTGGGAAGTGGAAATGAAGCACCAGTCATTATCCTTTAAAGGTTGCTTTAGTCAGATGTCATGGTGGACAAATGCAGAAATGGGTTCCTGTTTTTTCTTACTCTCCTCTGTTCCATGTCCAGCTCCCTTTCCTGATTGATGACCATGCTGACCAAGAGCAGCTGCAGGCCTAAATGCTAGTCTATGGTGGTAAGACCTAGACAGAGAAGATAACTTCTCATAGACTTCACAAAGAACTTGCCCTTCATAGTCTAGGGTTGCCATATAAAATACAGTTCAGAAAAACAACAAATACTTTTTTTGTCTAAACATGTCCCCATACTTCAAGAGTTGATTATAGCAGTGAAATATTGGTAATAATCTAATATCCCATAATAGAGGATACTCCTGAATGGATTGGAAAATTAATCTTTATATTTTATCCTCTACTGTAAGTACATATATATCCTTAAAAAAATATTTGTTGTTCACCTGAAATTCTAATTTAACTGGGAATCCTATACTTTGTATTTGCTTCATCTTACTATTTTAACTTTGGTGGATTGATGTGGTTGGTTCTTAGACTGACTAATTGATGAACCCCTCTCCTATCCTCTATCTCCTCTTCCAAACTTGAACTCCTCCAGCTCCTTGTACAGTTGTGTAAGGTCTAATTCCTAAAAGAAATTGTCTTGCTCACAACATTCATAGGGACTCTGCTCCTCTAATTCCTACTTTTTTAATACTAGTAATGCTGATAAATAAAAACAATAGCAAATGCTAAGGTTTATTAAAGCTTACTATGTGCCAAACTCTGTTTTAAACAATTTATAATAATTCTATATTATTTAGTTATTCCCATTTAAATTTAATACATCTCAGAATTTGATTAATACACAGCACTTAGATACCAATTTTCATTGATCTCAGATAGTTCACACTCCTCTCTTTCCCTTCTCTACTTTTCCTTAAAGGAAATGTGAAGTGAGCTAGTTACTTCAGACATCTGTATCTGATAAGAAAGGAAACTGAGGCACAAAGGATTTTAGAGAAATCCTCAAGGTCATACATTGAGTTAATGGAGCACTTGGGAGTAGAATTTATCATCTCTGAGATTGCAAACTGTTGTCTTGACTGTTGTTCTGAGCAAAACTATGTATCTTCAAAAGAAAAGGAAAAAAAAATCTAGCTATTTCAGAGAATCAGTCTCCATTAAATATCTATATCCTGCATGGAAACATTTATGATTGATCAAAATCTCCAAATGTAACTCACTCCACAAGCTTTAATATTTATTTTTAATCCAAGAGGCTTATACATCCCTTTGTTGTTCTTACAAAATCAGATTTTATATTCTTTATCAAACGTGTTTGAGTTCAGTTTCTAAACATAAGCCTGGTTTTCACATAAGTGCCTCACAAGACTTGAACAATGGGTTTTATATGTAACCCAAAGAAGATATTTAAAGTAATCTCTTGGAATTTCTTGCTTTATCAGAAGTTATTTCTTTGAGAGGGATTTTGATGAGAAAAGTTTGGGACAAAAATTAAAGAAAAAAGAAAATGGCATATATTTAAAGAAGTGAAATGATATAAAGAAAATGAAAGAATAACACTTATCCTTAACAAACCTGAAACAAAGTCATGGAGAAAATGTGATTTCAATATAATTCTGAGGGTTGGTATAAAATCTCTAAGCATGATAAAGGTATTTTTCATTTGTTCTATAATTGATCAAATACGGGATTTCCAACCACAGGTGTTCACTTTTCCCTCTTTTTTCTGATTTGGGGGATATTTGGCATATGCAAGTCCTTTTCTCCTAGAGATCCATTTCCCACATAACTCTCCATATGGTCCATGTATAGTAGAGTATTTGTTTTGTAGAAGAACTACTTATCTGGTAATACCCTACCTCATGTCCAGAATGGAAGACAGAGGAAGAAAGAGGACAACCTTGCCTAGACTATGAGGACTGATATCAAGGAGTTTGCTTTAGCTTCATGAATTATTGTTTATTTTCACAGTATTCATAAGCACATTCCTAGCTTATATTAGGTATATTAATTTATAAAACTTAACTTCTGATTTCCATAGCTAGGCTATCTTACAAATTGTCCACAATATTCCAATGAAAAAATCAATTACAAATGTACTGTGTAGTGACTTAGAGCAGTGTTTCTTGAACTATCTGTAATGAAGGCTAGTTGTTATTTCTGATCCACTGCAAACCAATATTTTGTAAAATACAAAAAAACACAAATTACTATAAAATATATATATAAAATAATCATGTACTTGGATGTTGAGACAATATCAAATAGTTACAAAAGTTTTCAAATACTTATTCTCAGTTTCTGCATTTATTTTGTTATGGACATGCTCCAGCTAAAGGACCATTCTTTGAGTAACATTGCTTTAAAGTATAATATAGTCTTTGGTACTCAGTTGCCTGGATTCAAATTCCATCTCTGCTATATTCCACTCACCTTGTAACCTTGATCAAGGTTTTTTACCATTTTACATTTACTTAAATGTAAAATGAAATGAAAATAACACTGATACCTCCTTCAAAGGTTGCCATGAAGATTTAATGAGATACTATATGTGAAACACTGGTAAGAATGTCTAGCACACACTACAGAGTCAATAAAGGTAAGTCATTATAACTACTGCATGCAGTTTTATAATATACAAACTGCTTTCCTATACATTTCATTTATTCTCATAAAACCTTTGTGAGGGTAGGCTAAAGAAGTTATGATTATCCTCTACTGCACATTTAAGAAAACCAAGGATCAAGTGTTTAAATGGTTCCTCAAGTGTTCAAATGGTTGTACAGCTGGTAAATGATAAAGTCAGGAGTTATATTTGATGCTAGTTCTCCTTATTCTATCCTCCCCACCTCACCCCTTCTTCAAGGCATGTCAAAAGCTACACAAAATAGCTTTCTTCATACAGAACAAAGTCTTCCCGCTGGATTCCCAAGCCTCTTGGTTTTATGACATACCTTGACAAACAACAGGACCATCCTAGCAATATCCTTGATTGCCTCTCATTGAATAGCTTCTCTCTTCCACCGGACCATGCACTTACGTTTCCTTTTCAGAGCTACTGAAGAACAAGATGTATATAATTTATGCTTTTAGCACAGAGTGCTATATATCTGGTGTTAATGTGATGGGAGCTATATTTTAGATGTGGAAACACTGCTTGGAAAGTAATTTCCAACCCAAAGATGAAAGATATGACCATTGCGTCAGTGGATGGTTTGGCTTACCTTTTTTTTCTACTTGAACATGTTCAGATGATATGAAGGTTTCTTTATTCAAGGTTTGGATGTTTTACTTCTTACAGGTCCAAAGAAATGTTTACTTCTTCCTGTGGTTAAATCATCCATATGAATTCTCAGAGAGTAAGGCATTTAAGAAATTCATATGGGACATTAAACATTCTAGTAATTATGATATCTATTTGATTCAGAGACAAAGGAAGGAACCAAACTCAAGATGTGTTAAGAGAATAAAATTTCCTTGTGTTAATAAATTAAAAAGGGAGTTACAAAAAGCAAATACTGCAGATGCATTTTCTCCAATAATGCCTTCAGGGAAACTTACTTTCAGAAAAGAAAACTCTTCAATTATATAGCAGCACAAAATGAGCTTAGTGTAAACAAACCACTGTCCACTACTCTAAATAAGGTAATGAACATCCCATTAGCTAATTTAAAAACCAAATGATGAAATGACTTTTAAAATTGTGTAGAATAAAGAAACATGGGTGAAGGTAAACCCAAAGCATTCAGAATTATGTCTGAGTGCTACACTTGTGTATATCAAACCACTACAGAAATTAGTCCTGAAGAATGAAACACTCTCTCTTCTGTCAAAAGTGTCAAGTAAATGAAATAACTCAACCACACTTGTTTGGGAGCAGCCTTGTGCTCTCAAAATTCTGGGTTGAGGTCAGGAGTGCTATAGCAACCATGATGAAATATGAGATTCCATTGTGCCCTAGACTCTTGTTTACTGCACATAAAGGACTGCACTAGATAAATATAGAGAGTTCCAGGCATTGTACTGTTAGTGGCCAAAAAGCAAATAACCTTTAGTTGGAAAGTAAAGCTGTCCCAGACCTAAAAGACCAGGATTGAGAAACTGACTACAGTGAGCATGGTAGAAACTTTATTTTATTGAAAGGGAAGAAAGATTACCATGGTGGATACAACATTGCCTGCCATCTGCTTAAATATTCTCTTTGTTGTACATTCTCGATAGGTGATCCAAGATTTTGAAGCCAGAACAAACGCATGGACATATATGAGAAATAAGAATCCTACTTAGAAATAAAAAATCCATGATTAATTTGAGTTCCCTCCGAAGTAGACCCTGAGGCTAGGGTTTGAGAAGTAGGCTATTTGGCAAGTGATCTCAGAAAACATTGTTAGGAGAGTGGAGAAAGGAGGCAAGAAAGGGAAAACACAAAGTAAAGGATAAATTTTCAAACCAGTACCACTGGGGAAAACCAGAACTCTGGAGTCCCTATAGGACAGATTCTCCTACAATTAGCTCACTCCAGGAGCCAAGGAGCTGTGCTATTTGTATACTGAATCTATCACGGGTTGCGGTGGGGGGGAGAGATTACAGTTTAACACTACTGATTTGATGTGTTGGTACCTTCAGGCAATTGGGTGTCCAATAGAGTCTTTAAAAATGGTGAGGCCTCAGGGTTATAGGTGGGGCATGAGCTACAATTTGTGAAACCAGATTTCTTTTGGATTTTATAGCAATTGGTGCTATATCCTTAGGAATTTAAACACATATATACACACACATTTGACCTAGGAATTATCTTCATTTGCTTTTAAATGTAGATGTGTGACCGGCATAAAGGCAGAGAACTGAGACAAGATGATGCACAGGATGATAAAGTGGAAAGAATGCTGTGGAGTTAGATAGACCAAGATTCAGATCCTAGCCTGTAGCCAAGTGAATTTGGGCAAGTAATTTAATGTGCTTATCTTCTAAAGCAATTCCATTTTCTTTATTGGCAAAATGAGTAATTAATATGCATTTTGCAGAGTTGTGATAATGTAGTTCAAGCTCCTAGCCTAATGCTTGTGATATAGTAGTATGTCAATGAAGATTAGTTATTGTCACTAACATCTGCATAAGGAATGCCACCTTATTCAATAACAGTATCACCATCATCATCACTATCATCATCATCATCATATCATTTTTTCTTGCTCAAAATGCTTGATGGTTTCTCTGCAAAAAAGAAATACACCTTTTCTGATATAATGGGAAAAATCAGAACAATCTTCAGTCTTTAAAAATATGTGAGAACAACTCAAGACTCCTCTGAAATGAAATGTGTCATGTTTTTTATTGCATTTAGCAATGGGTGTACAGCTGCTTATGCTGGAACACTTAGACAGGTACTAATTAACAGGCACTAACAGCTTCAAGGGAAAAGAGTCATGTAAATACTTATTTAGAAAATATTTAAAGTAGTCATTACAGAGATTCTCCAAATTGCCACATATTTTATGGTGATTTATTTTCTAAAATGAATCAACAGGACTAAGCCATTCTGTTAAAATGCTATTTAGTAACACCTCCATACAACTGGCTGCACCATCATATGGATCCAAATACAGATTTAACGCAGTAATTCCTTTTCCTCTCTTCTGAAAATTATAGCATTAAAGAGAACACTAGTCACTTGCATAAAGTAACTATACTAACTGTGTATCACTGACTGAGTCTACATACATAAAGAATTTGGATCGTTTAGGTTCTCAAAGGCACTGTGACCTAAGTATATCATTAACTGACTGACGAAGTCACTCTTTGATCCCTCAGCAATTCAGATGTGAGAAACCCAGGAATTGTTCTACCCTAACTGAAAAATCCAATGATCCTGGTAACGATAACTAAAGATTTCCCTTTATTGACCACATCTAGCTCCATAATTTTAAACACCATCCTTGTGCTGATAATTCCAAATTTTTATCATTAGTTCAAACTTGGTAATCTAAATGTCTCTCTTCAACCTCTCTCCATCTCAATACCTTTATCATGATGACTAACAGGTATCTCGATATTATATAAATTAAAATAGTGGAGTTTATTTAACCTCCTCTATTACCAAGGTGTTCCTCCTCAAAGCAAATCTTCGGGAGTCATCTTTGATTTTTCTCTATCCCTCCCCACTTCCTCACTTCTAATACGTCAGCAAGTTCTAAAGCTTTGCCTCCAAAATATTTCCTGACCCTGTCTACATATTGTCACTCCACTGCCCCCATCCATTCCAAACCACCATCTTCTGTTGTTTGAACTTCTTCAATGATCTACTCATTGGACTTCCTGCTCCAAACTATATAATACTTTATCAGCCAATGTAGAAAGGTATCTTTTCAAAAACTTGAATCAGATCCTATCACTTTTCTGCTTAAACCCTTCCAGTGCTTTCAGCTTATACTCCAAATAAGTTTTAAATTGCTTACCAAGACATACACAGACCTACACGGTCCTTTGCCTCATGGAATTTTTTTTCCCCCTAGTACTCTCCTGCTTCCTTTCCAGGCATAGTAGCTTCCTTTATCAGGGTCATATCAAGTTTATTCCTTACTGTTGTCTTGCTTTTCTGGCCATCTAAAATACTCTTCTCCCAAATCTTTTTTAAAAAGATTTTATTTATTTATTAGAGAGAGAGAGAGAGAGAGATTAAGAGAGAGAGAACGTGAGCAGCGGGGAGGGGTAGAGGAAGAAGCAGACTCCCCACTGAGCAGGGAGCCCGATGCTGGCCTAGATACCAGGACCCTGTGACATGACCTGAGCCAAAGGCAGATGCTTAACCAACTGAACCACCCAGGCGCCCCTACCAAATCTTTTTATGACTAGCTCTTTATAATTCAGCCCTGAGCTCACATGTTATCCTTTACAGGAGCTTGTTTCAGCAGCCCTATTTAATATCTCTCCCACATCCTCTTTAGTTACTCTATATATAATTCATTTTTTTCTTCATATCATTCACAATTCCTTGAAATGGTCTTGTTTATTTATTAACTCCCTATTGTCTGTGTCATCCACTAGAATATAAGATCCATGGGGGCAGCCAGTGACTGGAACTTCACGACTATAAGTGGAGTTCTCTGAGTGGGATAATGTGCTCCTCTCAGGTTTTTCCTATGCAGTTGCGTAGTGTTACCCTGTCTGCTTAAAGAGACTCTGACATGATTCCCAGAACTGGTTATCCAGGCACTCTGAGTTTTCCAAGACTTGTTTTCTGGTATCAAATAAGCTATCTTCCTGAAGAGGAGTGGTGATAATTAAAGTTATAATACTTCACAACCTCAGAATTGTTTTATTCCCATGTAGGGATGATTGATCGGACTACAGTTGGAATGTGTCAGTCATGCTGATCAAATGCTCAACTGGGTGAGGCCTGGGACTTGGAGACACTGATGACAGGCTTAGACTCTGGCCAGGGTTGTTTTATACAATAGAATGACTTTGAGTGTTGGCTACCCAAGAGGATACTACACTCTGACCAGCATCATATTTGATATAGGTTATTACCAAGTAGAAAAGTAGAACAATCATGTTCTACATATAGTAATGACCAGGATGGTTATTTAAGATACCCTAATAAGAATTCTGGGACCTCTTCTCTTGGTCAGGTCAGGGTTATCACAGTTTGATATAGTGGAAAGCTTGCAGGTGTTATTGTTTGAAATTTTTGTATGTCATGTTTTTATTTTTGTTTTACCTCTCTCTGAAAGCTATTTGTCTTCAGTGCTTTGAAATTTTATAATAATGCAGGTTAATTCATCTGTGTCTTTTGGTTGTTTGGTAGGCTCTTTAAATCTGGAAGCACTTATCCTTTACTTCTGTGTAATTTTCTTGACTTATTTTATTGATGATTTCCTCCCCTCTATTTTCTTTTTTCCCACTTTATGGAATATACATTTTAATGCTGTTGTCAGCCCTCATATTCTCTTTGATTGGGCAATTTACACCTGAAACACCATTTTGAGCAAAAAGGAAAAAAAAATTTGCTCTTGCTTTAGTGTGTTTATATATTGCAAGTGATGAGCAGAAATTAAATGTCTGTATTTAATCAATCATCTTTATCTGGGCATACTGAATTGTTTTTTTACATTGATATATTGGCATCTCTGTATAAATTAAACTAATATTTTATTAAAAAGTTTTAATATAATTATTGAGTTTATATCCACTATCTTGCTATATTTTTTCTCTGTACCCTTTGATTTTTGTCCCCCCTTTTCTGCCTTCTATTGAGTTAATTGGGCATTTTTTTAGTATTCCTTTGATTGTCCTACTTGATTTTTAGCTTCTTTTCTTTGCATAATTTTGTTACTGGATTACTCTAGATATATTACAATGCACAGACTTAACATTCTCTTATGAATTAACATTATACTACCTCCTGTAAAAGTAAGAACTTTGGAGCATTACAGTTATATTAAAATGTCCTCTTGTCTATTATGTTATTGTTATAGTAAATTTTACTTTAGATCTAGAATAAGCTCTACAGAAAGTATCACTATTTTTTGTTTAAACTATGAATTAACTTCCAAAGAATTTAATAAAAGAAAAAATGTCTTTTAAAAATCTTTTATTTTTACCCACATACTTACCATTAAATTACTTCTTAAGAGACTTATATTTCTATCTGGTATTATTTCCATTTAACTTGAGGGATCTCTAGTATTTCTTGTACTGTAAGTCCACAGACTACACATTCTCTAGGTTTTTATTTTCTGCAAGTGAATTTATTTGACTTTTATCTCTTAAGGGTGATCTCCCTTTTCTATTATCTTTTTTTTTTTTAAAGATTTTATTTATTTATTTGAGAGAGAGAATGAGAGACAGAGAGCATGAGAGGGAGGAAGGTCAGAGGGAGAAGCAGACTCCCTGCTGAGCAGGGAGCCCAATGAGGGACTCGATCCCGGGACTCCAGGATCATGACCTGAGCCGAAGGCAGTCGCCTAAACAACTGAGCCACCCAGGCGCCCTCTATTATCTTAGGTTAACATTTATTTTTTTCTTACAGCACTTAAAATACTATGCTTCCTCATCTCTGGCCTCCACTGTTTGTGATTTTAAGTCATTCTTAATGTTGTTCCCTTGTAAGTAATGAGTCCCCACCTCCTCCTCAATAAATTATTATTTTCTTTTTCTTTGGCATACATAAGTTTGACTCTGATGTGCCTAGTTTTATTTGTTTGATTGTTTTGTTTTGTTTTTATATTTGTCCTGCCTAAGGTTCTCTGAACTTCCTTGATCTGTGGATAAAAGAAATTATCTTTTCTATCCTATTTTATCTCTATTCCCTTTCTAGAATTCCAATTACATGTATATTAGATGGCTCAATTTTGTCCCCTAAGTCATTAAGATTTTGCTTATTTGTTTTAATTTTTTTTGCCCCCGATGATTCAACTCCATCCATTCTTTCTTTTGTTACGCAGTATGCTGTTAATCTTATCTAATAAATTTCTGATTTCACATATTGTTTTTTTTTTTTCCCCTTCAAGTTTAGACTTTCCATTTGGTTCTTTTGTTGAATTTCCATGTCTTTCTAAACTACCCCATATCTTTTCAATTTTCTAAATCTTTATAAAGTGTTATAAATTTTGTTCTAACATGCAGATTAACAGCTGGACACCTAGTTTGAAAATTTGTTAGAATGAATCTAGTTTGGTTTTCGTTTTGTCCTTGGGTATAGACTTTTGGTATAAATTGAAAGCACAAGGTATTTACTAAGTCCATCTAAGTTGGCAGGAACTGAACTCTAAACACTGTTTCTTTGGTAATGGGCAACTACTGAAACCTCTACTCAGTTCTTTAAGTCTTGCATGTGTTGTTTTCTGCTAGTGTACCTGAAGTCTTGAGTTATGCATGTTTAAGATCATCCCAAGATCTGAGGGGAATTTGTATGCATATTTGTGGCTGCTCTTTTTGAAGCTTCATCTTCCTTAGGTGTTCCCCTCTCAATTTCCTACTGTTGTGGGGGCTGTGAATTCAAATATATGATTTCCCAGCCCAATAAAATTGCTGCTTTCTGCTCGAGTTCTATCTCTTCATGAGCCACAAAACTCGCAGTGTCCTGAGAGAAAATGTCAATATTGAGTGTGGATCTCACCCAGTGTGCTTCCTTTCTTTCAAGGGTAATACCTTCTCCAGGTTTTCTTACTTATATATAAAAAGATTTATCATAAGAAATTAGCTAAAGGATTATGGAGGCTGAGAAGTCCCAAGATTTGTAGTTGACAAACTGGAGACCCAGAACTGCTGATGGTATAGTTCTAGGCTGAGCCTTAAGGCTCAAGAACCAGGAAAAGCGATAATGTAAGTGCCAGGCTGAATGCCAGCAAGCTCAGGGCCCAAGAACAGTAGATGTTTCAGTTTAAGTCTGAAAGCAGGAAAAGACTGATGTCCCAGTTCAATGCAGTCAGGCTGGAGGAATTCCCTCTTATTCAGCCTTTTTGTTCCATTTAGGTCTTCAATTAATTGGATGAGGCTAACTCACCTTGGGCAGGGCAATCTACCTTAATCTATGGCTTCAAATGTTAATCAGATATAGAATCACCTTCACAGATACACCCATAAAAATGTTTGACCAAATGTCTGGGCACCCTGTAACCGAGTCAAGTTAACACAGGAAATTAACCCTAAGTAGATCTGAGTTCAGTGAAAGAAGAAAATTTTCCAAGCACTTATTTCTTACTTAGGTTGCTTTCTCTCAGATATAACTTGTGCCACTCTTTGAATGGCTCAATATATTGTTATGTAGAAAATTATGTGTGGATTTTGGCATGGCAGGTATACACAATTGATAGATGGCATTCCTTAAAATAGGGTCAAATTTAGGCTAAGGCTTAAAGAGAGTGGGCAGGCATTTTGCTATTTATTTATATTTTATAGTTAGGTATCATGAAAATATAATTAAAATTGACTTAAAAATTAGAAATAAAAGGGTACATTGGACTTCATTTATACCTTACTCAAGGCTGTGGTATTACATCTCTGTGACTCTCTTGGTTGTACCCTGCTTAATGTGTCACCTTTGTTCTCAAGATAGCTTATTTTATAGGATTATGATGGCTAAAGAAATTCCAGTCTCCGTAGCCACTATCAAAAAGAGTAGAGTATTAGTGTCTCAGAATTATCCCATAAATCCTTTATAAATGTTCTAATTAAGTCATCCCTTACCTAATTTATTAAATAAGATAATACATGTAATGAGTTTGTTTTAGTGCCTGGTACATTATCAACAAATGTTATCAGTTGGCACCATTGTTTCTTTCTCTTCTGAGTGAAAAGGCATTTAGTGTGACTTCAGGTCACACTTCTTACCCTATGCTCCCAAAGCAGGGTAAAAGGTGGCGATCTTGATCTCTCCTATCCTGTACCTGACACTTTAGTGTGAATAAAATTTGCCCATTTTCTCTGCCAGGATGTTGTGAATGGGACCAATTTATGATAATGGTGGTGGTGATGATGATGACAGTCTCAGGTGGTGAGTGAATGATTCCTTACCAAGTGCTTTCTTACACGTGATCTTATGTAACCCCTATACCAATTATAAAAAAATGACTTCTCTTGGAACCTGCCTCTTTATGGAAATGCAAGGATTGCAATAGTACCTCTCAAATCAGAGGTAGGCAATTGCTTATTCTGCATGTCTATAAGAACCACCCTACTTGGGACTCCAGTGAACATTAGAATCCCAAAAGCTACTGCAACTATCTGTGATTGTCTCAGAATCAGCTTACTCTCTGATTGGGTGCTCGGGATTCAATTTTGTTCAACAATATGTGGATTTTCCTGCTCTCTATTTGACAATTAATTCCTGAATTATCTTCCAAATTGAAGGTGAATTACAATTCAATAATTTAGTCTGAAGTAGAAGCTAATATGAGCTCATATTTTTGGTCACACAAATAAGAAAAAATAGTGATATTTATCTTAGTTAAATAAAGCACATTTATAGACACTATCTCACTTGACCACCACAATTCTGTCATATAGGAAGGGTGAGTGGAATAAATATTTGTTAACTGCATAGTATGTGCTAGGCTTAGACATTAAAAAAATACATATATATATATATATATATATATAAACAACTCTAACTCTCAGATAATCTTAATGCCAAATGTGTGACTTACCAATTATTGATCTCAACTTTAGAAATTAGGAATTTAAGGCTCAGAGAGGGCAAGCGACTTGCCCAAGAGCATGCAGCTAAGAACAAGTGAAGCTAGAACTCAGTCTGGGTCTTCTGATTTGGGTCCTGAGGCTTTTGCATTTTCACAATTGCTGCCTCTGACACTAATGATGCACATTAGAGATATATTTCCTCAGCTTCTTCTGTTGGTTAGCATTTTAAAATAGGCTCAGAGAATAACTTACTGTCTCCTTTAGTGTGTGTGTGTGTGTGTGTGTGTGTGTGCGTGTGTAAAGCCTTTCTCCATTTACACATGCTTCTATTTGCAGATTCATAGTCTAGACGGCCACAGCTGCAAGTATTCACTGGTGGGCCATTATGATGATGTTTGCTCTTTCTCACTAATATTATAAATGGGTGTAAGGTTTGATAGCTCTAAGTGACAGAAAAATATTTTTATAGGTATAGCAGGCACCCGTGTCTTTGTAATTAAGCTTGCCTGAAATAAGACCAAATGCATCAACATATTTATGCCTTGGCTTGTGCAGTTTCTTTTTTGTGCAGTGTTATTTTATTAACACAAAGGGTGCCTTTAATTATGCAGAGCTACAAACTGCATTATTGATATTCTATAAACAGTAACTATACCCAACTCTAATGAAGCAAAAACAAAATGCAGTCTCTTATTTTTTAAGATTCTTAAAAGTCTATGTTATGAAATGAAAGTAGTTGGAGGTATTAGCTTCCTTGAGTTGTTACTATGTATGGATATGGATGTAGTCATTTTCATTGTTGGGATTTCCCAACTCCATACCTTTTGTTCAAATTTGCCTGAATTACAGTAACATTTAAAAAATGATACTGGAGATTTGTCATCTGACTCTACCTGACACACTTTTATTTTTTAACTTACCTTATTCCATGTAGTCTACAGAGACATTTCTGAGACTGTATCAAAGGAGTTGATTTCTACTTAGCATTTTATTTGGGACTCTGAAATCTGTCACTCAAGTTAAATTCTTAATGGATTTAAAGGAAGTAACTATTTTCCAGGATTAAGTACACTAAATGCCTTTCTACTCAGATTTGTATTGCTTTGTATTGCTTTACCAGTTGATTTAGGTTTTGAAAGAGAGAGTGAGAAATATGGATGGAAGGAGGGAAGGAAGGAAAGAAGGAGGGATGGTGGGCGGGAGGGAGGCAAAGAAAGAGAATAACTGCCCATCTGCAGTTACATGATCTTAACCTTAATAGTCTTTATATATAAATCATATGGGATTTATTGCCATTAGAAAATATTATAGAAGATCATGAAAAAGGGAATCATAAAAATAATGACTATTGTCTTCCAAGCTTAAGGAAATAATAAGAATTGAAAAATCAAGAGACTTTGTCTTGCTTCACTTGCAACATCTAAGATACTTCCAGCCAAAAACCCTTTCTATACTAGGATCAACTGAAAATTTAAAAAACAGTTTGAATAAAATGACTTCCAATATTTTATAGTCCTGGAGGTGAAAGATATATATGCCACTGGAACCATCTTTATATTTTGTTCTTGGTTCAAAATTTTGCTACAAGTGTATTTATGAGCTTTTTTAATGGCATTGCTCTCGCAAAACTGTGGTACTTAGGTGGTCTGATCTTTTATTCATTCCCTCTCTCAATAAATACATAATAGGTATTTTCTCTCTGGATAAAGAAGAGAATCAACCAGCCATAATCCCTACATTTCTAAGGTTTATGGTCTTCTTGGGTAGAAAGATATTATAGAGAAAGTCACAAAAACAACTGCAGATTTTATGATTAGCAGACAAGGACTTTAAAATAACTATTAAAGGGATGCCTGGGTGGCTCATTCAGTTAAGCATCTGCCTCCAGCTCAGGTCATGATCCCGGGGTCCTGGAATCAAGTCCCACATCAGGCTCCTTGCTCAGTAGGGAGCCTGCCTCTCCCTCTGCCTGCTGCTCCCCCTGTTTGTGCACTCTCCCTCTCTCTCTCTCTCTGTCAGATAAATAAATCTTTAAAAAAATAAAATAACTATTAAAAATATTAAATAAACTATAAGTAAAGATATATATGATTGTTGAATATGGGGAATTCTGGAACAATATACAAAGTAAAAGGAAGGAAGGAAGGAAGGAAGGAAGGAAACCAAATGGAAATTCTGGAAATGTCTAAATGTCTAAACAGTGTCTAAAATGAAAATAATCCCTTCAAGAAGATTAAAAGCATATTGGGATACCGAAGAAAAGAGGATCAATGGACTTAAAGATTTATTGATAGATATTAATAGACTGGTGCCAGAGAGCATGATAAAAAAGTAATGAACAGATCCTCAATTACATGATGAGGCCATTTCAAGTCATTTAAAACATATGCAATTGGCGTCCCAGAAGGAGAGGGGAGAGATAATGGGGCAGAAAAACTATATACAGAAAAATAATGCCTGGGAAGGTGGTTTAAGATGGTAGCATAAGAAAATCCTGAACTCACCTCCTTCCATGGACACAATGAATATATAGCTACAAATGGAACAATCCCTTGTGAAAAGAACTTGAGAACTAACTCAACACCTGCTCCACAGCAAAGGGTAAAAGGACTACACCAAGAAGAGTAAGAGAGGCAGAGACATGCTCTTGCCTAAAAACCTAGCCCCAGTGCAGCAACCCACAGTCAGGAGAACCTTAAACAAAATAAAGCAAAAGAAAATATAAATGGAGCTTCTCCCTAAGGAGCAAGAGGTTTGTACCCCACACCAGGCACCCCAGCCCTTGGGTCCTGCACTAGAGAAACAACCCCTCAAAATACCTGGTTTTGAAAACCAACAGCAATTATGTTCAGGGGAACAAAGGGCTATATAGAAAAGATTTTGCTCTTAAAGTTCTCCCATACAGATCCACTTGCCCCAGGACCCAATACAAAAAGCAGCTATTTGAGAAAAGCCTAGACCATAGGTTAAGTCCATTGCTCCCCCCATGCTCCAGTCCTGCTTGCACAACAGGACAGGTGAGCAGTTCCAATTCCCAACCCTACAGGCATGGAAATGCCAGGCACAGCAGTCAAGCTGTTCCATCCCATCACTCATAGCCCCAATACACATAGTGGATGAGCAGCCCTGCACCCCCCATCATGCTGTGCATGATCTTATCAATATCAATGAGTATGTACAACTCACACAGGTTGCCCCTGAGGGCCAGGCTCAGGTTGCTGGGGGGATCACCTTTCTGACCCCATTGGTCAGAAACAATCAGAGAGACAGCTCAATTAAGGTATAGGGCAAGGTTAAATGATAAGGCTCATTTCCTAACAGAACAACTCCTTCAAGACAGGGAGAGATAGCTGTTTTGCATCATAAAAAGAAGCAAACACAGGAAGTCAGCAAAATGAGGAAACAGAGGAACATGTTCTGAATGAAAGAGCAAAATAAAACCCCAGGAAAAAACCTTCATGAAACAGAGATAAGTGATTTACCTGGTAAAGAGTTCAAAGCAATGGTCATAAAGATGCTCACTGAACTCAAGGAAGAAATAGATGAATCACCAAGAACTTCAACAGAGATAGAAAGTATAAAAAAGTACCAAACAGAACTCACAGAGCTGAAGAATACAATAACAGAACTGAACAATGCACTATAGAGAACAAACAGCAGACTAGATGACATAGAAGAATGGATCAGTGACCTGGAAGACAGGGTTGTGGAAACCACCCAAAGAGAACAGCAAAAAGAAAAGAACAATTTTAAATGAGGATAGCTTAAGGGATCTATGGGACAAGCAAACTAACATTCACAATATATTCACAATATAGGGATCCCAGAAGGAGAAGAGAGAGCAAAGGGGCTGAAAACTTACTTGAAAAAATAAATGGCTGAAAATTTTTCTAACATGGAGGAAGGAACAGACATTCAGGTTTAGGAGGCATGGAGATTTCCAAACAAGATGAACCCAAAGAGATCTAAATGGAGACATATTATAACTAAAAAGTTAATAAAGAATCTTAAAAGCAGCAAGAGTAAAGCAACTAGTTACATAAAAGGGAGCCCCTATAAGACTATCAGCTTACTTTTCAACATAAACTTTGCAAGCTAGAAAGGAGTGGCATAATATAGTCAAAGTGCTAAAAGGACAAAAAGTTTGAACTAAGGATACTCTACCCAGCATGGCTGTCATTCACATAGAGAGATAAAGACTTTTCCAGACAATCAAAAACTAAGAGTTCATTACCACTAAATCAGCCTTACAAGAATTACTAAAAGGACTTCTTTAAGCTAAAAGGAAAAGGCCATAACTAGAAATTTAAATATATATATCTTTTGATTGGAGCATTTAGTCCATTTACATTTAGAGTAATTATTTATATATATATATATATACACACACATAAATGTAAATGAAAAGTAAAAATCTCACTGGTAAATGCAAATAGATAGTAAAAATAGTCATCAACCACTTAAAAAGCTAGTAAGATTAAAAGACAAAGGTAGTAAAACCAACTGCAACTATAATAATTAGCTAAAGAATACAAAAAATAAAAATATGGAAAATATGATGTCAAAACATAAAACATTGAGGGAAGAGTAAAAATGTAGTGCTTTTAGAATACAGCTGAACTTAAGTGACTATCAACTTAAAAAGGATACTTATACATATATGTTATTACATATAAACCTGATGGTAACCAGAAATCGGAAACATATAATAGAACACAAAAATAATGAGGAAGGATTCTAAACATAACACTAAAGAAAGTCATTAAACCATAAGGGAAGATGGGGGGGCACCTGGGTGGCTCAGTCATTAAGTATCTGCCTTTGGCTCAGGTCCTGATCCCAGGGTCCTGGGATCAAGCCCCACATCGGGCTCTCTGCTCAGCGGGAAGCCTGCTTCTCCCTCTACCACTCCCCCTGCTTGTGTTACCTTTCTCGCTGTGTCTCTCTCTGTCAAATAAATAAATAAAATCTTAAAAAAAAAAAAAAAGGGAAGAGAGGATGTGAAGAAGAAAGGAATAGAGAAGAATTCCAAAACAACCAGAAAACAATCAACAAAATGTCAGTAAGTACATGCCTATTAATAATTACTCTAAATGTAAATGGACTAAATGCTCTAATCAAAAGATATAGGGTGGCTGAATTGATTAAAAAAAAAACAACAAAAAAAACAAGACCCATCCTTATGCTGCTTAAAGGAGACTCACTTCAGATCTAAAGACACACACAGACCAAAAGTGAAGGGATGGAAAAAGATACTCCATGAAAAAAATAAATAAATAAATGGAAAAAAAGTTGGGGTGGCAATATAAAACACAAAATAGACTTTAAAACAAAGACTGTAACAAAAGTTGAAGAAGGACATTATATAATGAAAAAGAGGTCAGTACAACAAGAGGATATAATAATTGTAAATATTTATTCACCCAATACAGGAGCATCTAAATATATAAAACAAATACAAAGAGTACAGAGGGAGATACCGGCATCAATACAGTAATAGTAGTGAACTTTAGTACACCAGCTACATTAATAGATAGATCATCAAGACAAAAAGATCAATAAGGAGACATTAGTCTTTTTTTTAAGATTTATTTATTTATTTGAGAGAGAGAGAGAGAGAGTGCGCATGCACACCAAAGGAGAGGGAGGGAGAAGCAGACTTCCCGCTGAGCAGGGAGCCCAAGGCAGGGCTCCATCCCAGGACCCCAGGATCATGACCTGAGCTTAAGGGAGACGCTTAACCAACTGAGCCACCCAGGCACCCCAGGAAACATTAGTCTTAAACAACATATTAGAACACATGGACTTAATAGATATAGAGAACATTCAATTGCAAAACAGCATAACACACATTATCTCAAGTGCATACAGAACATTCTCCAGGATAGATCACAGGTTAGGCCAGACATAAAATAAACAAAAAGCCCCTCAATAAATTTAAGACTGAAATCATCAAGCATCTTTTCTGACCTCAGTGGTGTGAAACTAGAAATCAATTACAAAAAGAAAATTGGAAAAAAACCCCACAAATACGTGAAGATTAAACAATATGCTACTAAACAACTAATGGGTCAACAAAGAAATCAAAAGGGAAATAAAAAAATACCTTGGAGACAAATGAAAGTGGAAACACAACATTTTAAAACCTATGTGATGCAGCAAAGGCAGTTCTAAGAAGGAAACTCATAGTGACACAGGTTTACCTCAAGAACCAAGAAAAATCCCAGGATGCCTGGGTGGCTCAGTCCATTAAGCGACTGCCTTCAGCTCAGGTCATGATCCCAGGATCCTGGGATCAAGCCCCATGTCCGGCTCTCTGCTCAGTAGGGAGCCTGATTATCCCTCTCCCTCTGCCTGCCGCTCCCCCTGCTTGTGCTCTCTCTCTCTCTCTCTGACAAAATAAAAATCTTTGCTTCTCAAGCTCAACAACCAAAAAACAAATAATCATCTCAAAAATGGGAAGAAGACATGAACAGACACTTCTCCAAAGAAGACATACAAATGGCTAACAGACACATGAAAAAATATTCATCATCATTAGCCATCAGGGAAATCCAAATCAAAACCACATTGAGATACCACCTTACACCAGTTAGAATGGCAAAAATTAACAAGGCAAGAAACAACAAATACTGGAGAGATTGTGGAGAAAGGGGAACCCTCTTGGGCGCCTGGGTGGCTCAGCTGGTTGAGCGACTGCCTTCGGCTCGGGTCATGATCCTGGAGTCCCTGGATCGAGTCCCGCATCGGGCTCCCTGCTCAGCGGGGAGCCTGCTTCTCCCTCTGACCCTCCCCCCTCTCATGTGCTCTCTCTCTCTCTCTCATTCTCTCTGTCTCAAATAAATAAATAAAAAAAAAAATCTTTAAAAAAAAAAAAAAGAAAGGGGAACCCTCTTACACTGTTGGTGGGAATGCAAGTTGGTACAGCCACTTTGGAAAACAGTGTGGAAGTTCCTCAAAAAATTAAAAATAGAGCTACCCTATGACCCAGCAATTGCACTACTGGATATTTACCCCAAAGACACACATGTAGTGAAAAGAAGGGCCATATGCACCCCAGTGTTCACAGTGGCAATGTCCACAATAGCCAAACTATGGAATGAGCCGAGATGCCCTTCAATAGATGAGTGAATAAAGAAGATGTGGTCCATATATACAATGGAATATTACTCAGCCATCAGAAAGGATGAATACCCAACTTTTACATCAACATGCATGGGACTGGAGGAGATTATGCTAAGTGAAATAAGTCAAGCAGAGAAAGTCAATTATCATATGATTTCACTTATTTGTGGAATATAAGGAATAGCATGGAGGACATTAGGAGAAGGAAGGGAAAAATGAAGGGGGGGATATCAGAGGGGGAGACAAACCATGAGAGACTATGGACTCCGAGAAACAGACTGAGGGTTTTGGAGGGGAGGGGGCTGGGGGGATGGGTTGGTCTGGTGGTGGGTATTAAGGAGGGCACGTACTGCATGGAGCACTGGGTATTACACGAAAACAATGAATTATGGATCACTACATTAAAAACTAATGATGTATTGTATGGTGACTAACATAACATAATAAAATAAAATAAAATTTAAAAATAAATAAAGAAATAGATAAATAAATAAATAAAATCTTTAAAAAAAAAAAAAGGAACCAGGAAAAATCCCAAATAAACAATCTAACTTTACACCTAAAGGAACTAGAAATAAAGAAAAGAAAAATAAAATGAAGTCTAAAGTTAGTAAAAGGAAGGAAATAATAAAAATCAGAACAGAAATAAGTAAAATAGAGACTAAAAAAAATAGAAAAAATCAATGAAATTGAGAGCAAATTCTTTGAAAAAATAAACAAAATTGGCCAGACTCATCAAGAGAAAAAAGAGAGAGAGCCCAAATAAATAAGATCAGAAATGCAAGAGAAGTCACAATTAATACCACAGAAATACAAAGAATTATAAGAGACTAAATTGATTAATAATACACCAACAAATGGGACAATCTGTAAGAAATAGATAATTCATAGAAACACACAATCTTCCAAGACTGAGTCATGAGGAAATAGAAAATCTGAATAGACCTATTATCAGTAATGAGATTGAATCAGTAAAAAAACAAAAACAGAAAAAAAAAAACTTTCAACAAAGAGAAGTCCAGGACCAGATAGCTTCACTGATGAATTCTACCAAACATTCAGAGTTAATACCTATTCTCAAATTATTCCAAAAAAACTGATGAGTAGGGAATGCTTCCAAATTCATTTTACAAGGCCATCATTACCCTGATACCAAGACCACAGACACCACAAAAAAAAAAAAAAGCAAATTACAGGCCAATATCACTGATGAACACAGATAAAAAAAAAATCAACACTATATTAGCAAACCAAATTAAAAAAAATAAAAGGATCATACACCATGATCAAATGAAATTTATTCCAGGGACATAATGATGGTTCAACATTTGCAAGTCAATAGTTATTAATCATATTAACAAAATGAAGAATAAAAATCACATGATCATTTCAATAAATGCAAAAAAAGCATCTGGCAAAATTTTAACACCTATTTATGATAAAAACTCTCAGCAAAGTTGGTATGAAGTAAATGTACCTCAACATAATAAAAGTCATATATGACAAATCCACAGTTAACACTGTACTCAGCAACGAAAAGCTGAAAGCTTTTCCTCTAAGATCAGGAACAAGACAAGGATGCTCACTCTCACAACTTATATTCAACATAGTATTGGAAATCCTAGCCACAGCAATCAGGAAAGAAAAAGAAATAAAAGGCATCCAAATTGGAAAGGAAAAAGTAAAACTATTACTATTTGCAGATGACATAATACTATATATAAAAAAAACCCTAAAAACTCCACCAAAAAAAAAAAAAACCTGTTAGAATAAAGGAATTCAGTAAAGTTGCAAGATACAAAATTAATATGCAGAAATCTGTTGCATTTGTATACAGTAATAATGAACTGTCAGAAAGAGACAGTAAGGAAAAAATCCTATTCAGAATTGCATCAAAAAGAACAAAATACTGCTTTGGCCCCAGGGATAACTTCTATCCCTATCCCTGTTTTTTGCTTACCACTAACCTTCTATGTGGGTTGTTCTGTTTTGTTTTGTTTTTTAGTGGGATTTGGGCTTGGTCTGTTTTGTTCCTCCCAGGAATCAGGTCACTTATGCTGGTTTTATCTGCTAACTTCCTACAGGTTGGGAGCTCTGTAAGCCACAGGGCAGTAAATAGATTGATGCAGCCTGATGTGCTTGGTTCCTTCTGTCGTGTAACAGGAGTTTCTCAGCCATGGAGTTGGAATACAAGGCCTCTTGAAAAAGATTGACCCTGTGCTTTCCTGAGAACGAGTAACGAACAGTTCTGGTTGAATCAGTCTCACAAAGCTTTTGTGCAACTTGAGGACTGTCTAAAGGCTGTTCCCATTTTGAAGAATCAAGGATTATTGCTAAACTTTGGAAAGTTTCTGTTTATCCTTCCTATCTGGAGAAAGAAATTAAAAATCTTAAAAAAAAAAATAGAACAAAACACCTAGAAATAAATCTAACCAAGGAGGTGAAAAACCTGTACTCTGACAACTATAAAGTACTGATAAAAGAAATTGAAGAAAACACAAATAAATGTAAATATATAGCATGCTCATGGATGGATAGAATTAATGTGTTAAAATGTCCATACTACCCAAAGCAATCTACAGATTGAATGAAATCTTTATCAAAACACCAATGGTATTTTTCAAAGAACTAGAACAAAAATTCCTAAAATGTCTATGGAACCACAAAATACCCTCAATAGCCAAAGCAATCTTGAGAAAGGAGAATCAAAATGGAGGTCTGATTTTAAACTATACTACAAAGCTATAGGAATCAAAACAGTATGGTACTGGCACAAAAGCAGATAGGTGAATCCATGGAACAGAATAGAGAGCCCAGAAATAACCCATGCATATATGGTTATTTAATCTCTGAGGATGCAGGCAAGAATATATAATAGGAAAAAGAAGCTTCTTCAATAAACAGTGTAAAGAAAACTGGACAGCTACATACAAAAGAATGAAACTGGACCACTATCTTACATCATACATAAAAATTAACTCTCAATGAATTAAAGATTTAACGTAAGACCTGAAGTCATAAAATTCCTAGCAGAAAGCATAGGTGTAAGCTCCTTGACATCAGTTTTAGTAATATTTTTTTGGACTTGACCCCGCATGCAAGGACAAGAATTTTAACAAGCAGTACAAGGATCATGAGCTATGGGTTTAAATATATCTCAACTTTAATGTCAGTTATGTGATTTGTAAGCAGGTAACCTTGGACCCTTTTTGTAACCTAAGTCTCAATTCCCTCAACTGCAAATAGGAATAATAGTGCTGGGGCACCTGGGTGGCTCAGATGGTTAAGCGTCTGCCTTCGGCTCAGGTCATGATCCCAGGGTCCTGGGATCGAGCCCCACATCGGGCTCCTGGCTCAGTGGGGAGGCTGCTTCTCCCTCTCCCTCAGTCTCTCTCCCTGCTCATGCTCTCTCTCTCTCTCTCTGTATCTCTGTGTCTCAAATGAATAAATAAAAAAATTTAAAAAAAAAGGAATAATAGTGCTAATCACAAAGTTTGATATGAAAAGTAAACTAGCTTTTTTAATTCAGAAATCATGGATGTGGACATTCAAGAACTGTTAGTCTCTCCCCTTGCCCCAACACCCCCCTACGCACTAAGTTACCAATGGTCTCTGACTGACAATGGTTCAATTTACAATTTTTCAACTATACAATGGTGCAAAAGTGATATGCGTTCAGTAGAAACTGCACTTCAAATTTTGAATTTTGATCTTTTTCCTAGGCTAGTGATATGAGGTACAATACCCTCTTGTGATGCTGGGCAACGGTAGGGAGCCCCAGCCCCTGGTCAACCATGTGCTCAAAAGGACAAAACACCAACGCTTACAGCCATTCTGTACCTATATAATCATTCTGGTTTTCACTTTCAGTACAGTATTCAATAAATTACATGAGAGATTCTACACGTTATTTTAAAATAGGCTTTGTGTTAGATGACATTGCCCAACTGTAGGCTATGAAAGTATTCTTTTTTTTTTTTCCAAGATTGTATTTATTTATTTGACAGAGTGATAGAGAGCACAAGTAGGCAGAGAGGCAGGCAGAGGGAGAGCGAGAAGCAGACTCCCTGCTGATGTGGGGCTCGATCCCAGGACCCTGGGATCGTGACCTTAGCCGAAGGCAGGTGCTTAACCAACTGAGCCACCCAGGCGCCCTGAAAGTATTCTTCTTTTTACGATTTTATTTATTTATTTGAAAGAGAGAGAACGAGGGAGAGCACAGAGGGAGACTGAGAGGTAGAAGCAGACTCCCCGCTGAGCAGAGAGCCTTACAAGGGGCTGGATCCCAGGACCCTGAGATCATGACCTGAGCAGAAGGCAGACTGCTTAACAACTGAGCCACCCAGGTTGCCCTAATGAAAGTATTCTGAGCACATTTAAGGTAGGGCAGGCTAAGCTATGGTGTTCGGTAGGTTAGGTGTATTAAGTGCATCTTCCACTTACAGTATTTTCAACTTATGATTTATCAGGTTTACCACAGTTTATCAGGACATAATCTATAAATCAAGGAAGATGTGTATATAATTTAGACTACTCATCTATTCATGCTGGCATTTGAGACCACATAATCTAGTTCTATGTAAACTCATACAGTATCATTCCACTCCTTTCTATTAAGCCAATGTTCTAACTTCATTCACTTTCAGATACCCCATCAATTTTTTTTGATGATTCTTTGCATATGCTGTTGGTTCTACTAGGAATAGTCTTCCTTATCCTTACTACAAAAAAACCCCCTTTAAATCCTTTAAAATCTGACTCAGTCTTAAGAACGTTTTTCTTGTCTCAGATAAGCAAGTTTCATCCTTCCTCTATTCTTTCACATCTGGGACACTTCTACAACATGCATTGTGTTGTAATCTAGTTTGATCTAAACATGTAAATCATGAGCAACATTCTAAGTTAGGAGAACAGTGACTGAGTTTTCATGTCTCCGAGTCTCAAATTTTCCTGTAATCTTGACATATAACATGGGTACAACAAATATTCTCTGAACACATCAATAAATGGATAAATAGTATTGGTGAGGCAAGCACAAATGAAAGGATCAGCTATGATTTCAGTCTGAAAGACCTAATTTCAAGGCTGAGACTTGCAAATTTATAGCTGCATGAGGCCTCTGCCAAGTCACTCATCTCTGGTTTAGTTTCAACTGAAGGAAATATCTTCCTGCCTGAATTGTTAGAATTAGGTAACACTAAAGACATGGAAGTAATTTATAAACTTTAAAATAGTCTGTGCATTTACATTACATTACTTCTTTTATTAAGGATCAGTAGAAGAAGTTTTTATTTGAATACTTTGTTAAAATGATTTTGCAAAGCAGGCAATGTCCATTTTGCAATATACCTTGAATGTATAACAAGTTTTACCTGTAGATTCTGCTCTTGGAAGAGTGGGTAAGTGGGATAGGAACAGCCTTGAAAGTAGGATAATTTTTGACTTTTCTGTAAAACATCTTTAATGAAGTGAATAAAGATTTGGGAAGAAAAAAGACAAAACAGAAGAAGGAATATTCAAAGATGAGGAAAACTGTTTTCTTTTGTCTTCCTGGCAAAGACTTTAAGTGAATACTTGTTTACAAATATATTTTGTTTTTAATTATGTGCCACACACACACACACACACACACACACCCTTTCATATATATTATTTTATCATACTCTTAGGTAGAAAAATTTTTAGTTTTATATTCTTTCTTCCATTTCCCTCAGTCTCTAAGCCTCAATTCTCTCACCTCTAAAATGAGAGAAATAATATCAATCTCATAGCACTTTGTGTATATTAAATGAAATAATAGAGGGGGGAAGATGGCAGAGGAATAGGGGACCCTCTTTCAACTGGTCCCCAGAATTGAGCTGGGTATCTACCAGACCACTCTGAGTCCCCACGAAACCAGCCTGAGATGTAAGAAGATCTGGATCTCTACAAACAAAATATTGCAGGTGGTTGGTTTTGAGGTACAAAGTGGGGAGCAGTGATTCCATGGGCAGATATCGGAGGATAAACGGCAGTGGGAGGGTGCCTGGCCGTGGGGATCCTACACCACCAGTGAGTGACAGCCTCGGGCGCTGAGGACGGGTATAGACTTTCAGATCAGTAGCGGCGGGGAAAGGACTATAGGGCAGCCCCTGGGGCGGAAACCCAGAGCAGCAGGGTCGCGCCAGTGAACTGCAGCCCCCGGGGTGGAAACCCCAAGTGGCGGAGTCGCGTGCGTGCAAACTGGGAGCAGCTGGCGGTTTTAGAAGCACAAAGGGCAGAGACGTGCCCTGACCTGGAGGCAGGACTGGGAGTGCTGCTGAGGGGCGCACAGCCCAGGCCGCTGCAGTTTATAGCAGCA
>NC_138372.1:63704215-63721436 GCF_054177405.1 Leptonychotes weddellii | reverse complement strand
AAAAAATGAAATAATACATAAATGTGCCTAGCACATGATAAACACTACAGAAAACATTTTGTTTTGTTATTTCAGAAAAAAATATTTTTCAATACTCAATCTATTCATTAAGTGGGGTATTTCTCTGTATCAGGACTAAATGCAATCTCTCATTCTTAGTCATCTTTGTTGTTCTCACTGGGAACAAGAAATAAAACTTAAGAGAAAACAATTCCAAAGTCTCTCATATACAAGAAAACAAGTCTTTGAAGTTACCTCATGGGACTCCAGAGATCTGAAATGAAAGTGGAGATAAACAAAGGAAGCTCAAATGAATGAGAGACAGAAAGCTATGGACAATAGTGACAGACCATGGAAATCGAGGGGCGGTGGGGAGAGACAGAATTTATGATTGAAGCACACTGAATAATTCTGGTTTTGTTTTTGTCCCGAGGCTATAGATAGCTTATCCTAAAGGAATAATGCATGATTTTCATCGTTCAAATGGTTAAGAACATTTGGGTGACAGAGGAATAGATTATTAGTTGAAGTAGAGACTTCATACCTTCCCAAGTGGGCTTTAGGTGTGAAATGCTTTAATTAGAAGTAATCTGGTTACAGAAATGATTCAGTCTGACTTTTTTTGCAATAAAACAGCCCACTGGAAAAAAAAAAGGCACTTTTTAAAATTGTTTAATTGTTTTAAGGCAGAAGCAATTACAAACGACCAAAAACATGTAATAAAAGATTTCACCTTACTAGCTATCAAAAATTACTTATTAAGATGGTGTTTAACTGTTTTTCCCACATATCAGAGTGACAAAAATTATATTAAATGACTATACCTAATATTAGTGAAGAACAGGGAAGATGAGCACTTTTAAACACAGCTGTTAAGAGTATACATGGAGATCAAGGAAAGAAGCATCAAAATCTGGATGGAGTGAGGCAGAATTTGGCAATTGCTATCTACGTACACTCTATTCTTTTTTTAAGGAATATATCTTAAGAAAATAAATTACATCATAAACACACAATAACATAAAAACAATATTGCATTAAGAATACCTAATGAATGAAGAAATGTTTGTAATTCCATGTTTTAAAAACAGTTTTTCACTGTATGTAAAACATTTATGTACATGCACTCATGTCAGTGTTGCTCAGGATATTCAGAGAAATGAACCAGTTGATAAGAACCTATTTTTGAGTGGTGGGAATAACCATGATTTTTCTTCATTTTGCTTGCTCCCTTTCTCTGCCAAAGTTTCCTATTATGAAAATGAGTAACTTCTGTAGCCATGAAAACACTGTTTTTCATAATGGAAGTGTGTTTTCTCCTTCAACCTAGTCTTTACATCCTACTTCCAAATCAGCTTTTATTGTTTTTACTTTAACATATTTCATGTAGCTTATTTCTGAAGATTTCAAATCCCTATTCTACATCTGAAAACAGGGCTGTTGGTTACTTGGATGGGCTGAGAGCATCCCAAGTAAATTTTTTTCATAAACTAAGAACCAAAGCCCATTTTCTGGTCATTCAAATAACGAAGTGATTGTTCACTGGGAAAAAAAGAAAAAAAAAAATGCTACCAATTTTTGCAGAAGTTATTGGGTCTTGGAGCCTTTAATGGGGACCATGGAAAGAAGCACAAAAAAAGTAGAACAAGAGTCTGCAGTCTGTCAATGAAATGCCAAGGGATGCAAAGCGACAACATAATGAAATGTGACGTGTCTCTGCAATGACATGTCAAGCTTGTACAATTCAAAGGCCGGGGTTTGTGTAAAACCTTGGCAAAAGCATGGTTCCAGTTAGTTGCATGTAAGGGACCTTCAACATTAAAAATAATGTTTATTAACAAAATGGTTTCACTATGGGAAAATCTTCCTGTGACATATATTACCAGTGGAAAAGAATGCTTTGAATTGCAATTTTATAAATGAAGCAGATCCCCCTAAGGACTGCATTCCAATAAGGAAGCTTCAAAGTAAAAGAAGACACCATTATTTCTGTCTTTTCAGTGCCTATATTCAAATGTTCTTTCAGTCTGATAACTACATCTGTTTACTGTCCTATCTGTTTTACTTGGAGGGCAAGAAATCCTGGAAGCTTTGCTTTTCTGATTATTTACCTTACATCACGTTATTCTAAAATCAAACACTATTCTGCCAATTTTAGTATTAGTCCTTCGGGTTTTTGTTTGTTTGTTTTTGCTTTAATGTTTAAAAAAACTACATGAGAGATCAGGCGATGCTTTCCTTTTTCACTTGCACATTAATGTTACAACTTCTTCTACAGTTGCTTTATAAGAAAATGCCAGGATTCCATCAAATGATAAATAGATACACATTGTTCCCTTTCTCCTTACTATCTATATTCATGGAAATTTATTTCATTGTTTCCCAAAATATAACACTTTGTTGAAACCACTAAAGTTAGTGACTTTTTCATTCACTTTAGGTTTTCTACAGATATTTTATAATATGGGCTCTGGATATTAGAGCAAATACTGCACATTTTCAGAAATCCATATGAGAATTGTCCGTGTTTAAGTTCTTGGAAACAGCTTTTCCACTTTTGATTCGTTTAATGTGGTCTTAAAAATATATGTAACAGACCACAAGGAACATGTTTCTTAAGAGTACCTACATTAAATACTCAGAAGTGAGTAGGTAATGCTATGCAGATGTTGTCATGGTAAATACTCATGACAACATACTTGAAAATGGCCAGAACTCAAGTTTCGATCTAGGCCAGTCAGACTGAAATTACTGGCTGTTATTTTTCAAAATGTTTTCCTTTATTTTAGTCTTAATGAATAAATGTTTTCAGATCTGATACAATAATGTTTGAATTCTGTTGAAACCACAATTTTCTTTTATTCCACACCCACCACAAATGGTATGAAGGAAGAACTAGGAGGTTGTGCTTTTCTACAGATCTCCCTTCAGTACACTGACATGGTTTGGGTTATTTTTCTCACAGTTTCAAGTTGGTCTGCTAGAGAAATCTCATAAAAGTAGTCTGGAACTGTTTTCTAAAAGAGAAGGTCTTTTCTCTTTAAATGATTTTGGATCCATTATTTATTGGGAAAACAGAATGGAATACTAACTAAATGCAGAGTTGCATTTAATTCATGACAGACTTGCTATTATACAGAGAAAAAAAGCCCCATATTTAAAAAAAAAAAAAATCACTGGACAAAAAAGCCACCGAGGTTCTATCTCCCTGAATCTTTTATAGCTGAAGTGGAATTACTAGACTCATGTTTGTGTTTCATTAATACCATCAAGCAAAAGGTGAAGAAAAATCTCAAGATGTCTATTGCTTAAAAACTGACATTTTATGCTAGCTTAAAACTCATATTTGCAGTTATCAGCTAAAAGGTTCCCTGGGGATCTTAAATGCGGCTAATGCTCATCCCAGAAGGATAAAACTGGAAGTTCTTGTGGTCAGGCTCTAAGGTATCTGCTAGATGGAAGATCTCAAAGCTCCTGGGTTCTTCTCCTAGCCTTTCATCACTCAGAAGATAGAGTAAATAGCCTTGCTCACATTTCTTACAGACTTTGTATCCCCAATTGAGCCTCGTAATAGGCAAGGACCTCAGTTGTTTTGACTCTTAAATGGGATTCATGTGCCTTTATACATTTCAAAGCATATAGATTATTGATTTACTGCTTTGAATTGCTTGCTATTTTACATTGCCTATGAAATATATTATGGTATGATATATATTTCTTCTTAGTACCTGATATAGTGCTCAGCACATAGCAAGTACTCAGCAAATGTTTGCTATTGTTGATGGTGTTCTGTACCTTACTCTTACCTTCATTTCAGAGAGCAGTGTTAAAGTTGACACACATTAACCTGCCTTATCTAAAATGAATGCTTTCTTTCGCCTTTAGTGATAGCATGCTGTTAACAGCATGCTCTGTTACCTAATATAATATGTGAAGTTTAATCACCAAAAGTAGCTACTTCAGAATACACCTAGAGGAATGACCTGATTAATGGGGCTTATTCCCAAAGTAGAAGCTATGCCATCAACAAATTCTAAAATGCAGAACATGAGTTTACATGAGCAACAAGCTTCAGAATACAAATCCTCATTCTGTTTTTCATTTTGTTCAATCACCTGTGAAAAGAGCCTCCTTAATCTGTGATTGTTTATGACAAAACATATTATAGTATGTTTATGTCCTTCAACTTCAGCACGTATAGCAGTCAGTCACTTTGTCCTGGACAATCAGTGCTTGTGAAAAGCAGCTGGAATATTTCCTTTCACATGAATGCAAAAGTCCTTCCAAAGAATCCCCTCTGGCAATGTGCACAATAATATCAGAACATGGTCTAGCTTGAAGTCACAAATGCTGACAGTTCCTGCCTTTGGGGACAAAGAGACAGTGGAGACTTCCTGACAAATGCTGTACTTGACTTACTTCCCCCTTATCTGTTCACAGAACAAGTATCACACAAGGGATTACAAAGTCAATGTCGATTTCCCTATTTAAATACTCTAGGTATTAGGCTGAGTTCCAAGACGGAAAGAACCAATCATCTAGTAATGCTTCATGGCCTGTCAGGCCCAGAGCAGCTCAACCCTACAGTTAAAAGTAGTATATAACATCAAGGCATTGGTTTTTAGCACAAAATAAAACTGATGTATTTAGAAAACAACCAGTAGGCAAGATTGCTGGATTGATGCAGGAAGAAGAAATTTCTACGGATTTAAGTTACTTAGGGATAATTTTAGAATACATTGAAGAAAGTTGCTTTGCTTGGTTTGGTTTTCAATAGAAAAACTAAAACAAACATAATAAAGTAGACTGTATGACTCCACAAGGCTCCTCTAAGCAGCGTGGTAGCCCCGACATCCAAGGTAGTCAATTCCATTCTCCTAGCCCATTGCTACTAAAAACGTGCACTAGAAACTGCAGAAACATATATAAGGATGGGAAATGTTGTTGTTGACAGAAAGCTTGCAAATAATACCATGTTTTCTTTCTGATGGCCTGCAATTTCACAGGTTTTTAAGTATTGCAGGGATAAAGACTTTTATTTTTAATGAAACTCATCCATTCTGTAAAACTTATGTTGTACAAATTTCCCTGAGAAAAATTAGATGGAAGTATGGTAACTTACACTTCCTTCCCAAGTGTATTTGGAAATGCATCAGATTTAGAAACCAAGGAAATACTTACCATATGTTGGGCAGGAGGGGGGAGGGATGAAATGAAATTGGATGTTTTTCATATGTGAATCTAGTTTTGCTTGAGTTAGTGTAAAAAACATGGAAAAGCCAGTACATTTGTCTATTTCATTTAAAATATCTTTTTATTTTACATAAACCTGCTCTTAAACTTGTACTGAGCAGTCGTATAAATTTTCACATTTTATGGTATCAAACCAACACATATAAAAATTCCTCTATGGGAATGAACACCTGAAAAACAGTGCATATGGGCCTGGCCTTCCAATATGTGTTACTAATTAGAATCAAACAAATAATGGCTTCAGAATTTTTTTAAACACAGGTGTAATGCAAAATCAAAAGCACTCTAGGCAGATTACTCTAATCACAAGATTACTACATTTCTTTGATACCTGCCCATGTGGGACCTCCTGCAGTGGTGAAGGTCTTGATAATATGAATGCCCACATAGCTAATTCACAGAACCTTGGTGTGGAACTCCCTAATTCAAGAACCCCAAGGAAATACTGGCTTCCCTGGTGAAAAAGCCATAAAATGACTGTTTATTTAAATGAGTTAATCTCCAGCTCTTTAAAAGTATCCCCCCCAAAAAAAAGTATCTATGGGGTTCTCATTGCGAAGCCTGTGCCTTCTTCAAGGTATTGGCTCTTTCACAAAACAAAAATCCACTTGTTTGGAGTAGGTGCCTAATAGTTCCAGAGCATTACACTTTTAATTACCTGTATTTAAATAACAAGCAATTTTATTAAATAGTTACAGGCACAGCTTCTCAAATGCTTTCCCATTTCTAAACCTTTTCTTATTCCAATGAATTGGCTTGAGACATGTAACTTGGATGAAAATATTTCAGTCTGTAAACTCCTTACTAATGGTTAAACACACTACCCATTTGATGCCTAGCCTGACACTCAGATAAGACATTATCTGACTTCATTACCACTAAACTCACCTATTTTATCAGATGAGTTGAGCTTCAGTAATTCAGACAATGATTAGATGAAGAGCAAAACAGCCCCCAGCAATTAAGAAGCATATTTAAAAGCACTTTAGACCAAATGTACCTCTTGTAAGACTTTTTTTTCTTCATTCTTTTTAGAGCATTTTCAAGACTCGGTCTATAATTGAAAGAAAATTTAATCCTGCATTAACCATATAATCATTTTGCAAACTAGGTTTTGGAACTCCGCTTTATTAAAGTGGGTTAGTCCAGAATTTGTGGATTAATGATTTCAGACCCTATTTAAAATCTTGTAGACTTAGCATACTTCACAAAGTCTCTATTTTCCTTATGATTAAATCACCGGAATACTAATTCTCGGCATTTAGCACCTTTCTTTTAAAAGCACAAAGTGTTATAAGAACTCTAGCAAAAGAGAGTGAAAACTGTATTGCAAAGCAAAGCGAATATCCTATTTCCTATTCAGCAATCAGATAATATAGAAACAAATCCATAGCTATTAGGCAGGCTTCTTGACCATGAGGTAAATCAAGCAAGCTCTCCTAAAGCTTCAAGGATAAGGGTGAAAGGATTTACGTGCTTTATTTAAGATAGTGTTTATTTGAGTAATAATGCCAACACAGTATTTTATTCTTATTAAAAGAATTGTTCTATATTTTGTTGTATAAGAATGAATAAAAAATAACAGTAGTGGTAACACGTTTGCATAGTTATTTGCATTTTAAAAGCTCTTTTACATGCTTTATCTCATTAAAAATTTCTAATAAGTTTCCAAAGTGTTATGTCAGTAGATGTTTTGCATATTTAGTGATAAATATCCAAGGAAAATTACTGTCTTAAAGAAAAAAAAAACATATTGGCTCATGAAACATACCAAAAAAATAAATTGGCTTCAAGCATTTGAATTCAGGGATTCAAGATGAAGTGTTGCCAACTCTCCTCCCTGTCAACTCTCTTCCCCTCCACCATCTTCATTCTCAAAAAGGATCATTCCAAGCAGGGGCAAGATGGCCACTGGCAAACTGAAGTCAAATTTTTCTCCTTGCTCAGAGTCTCAGAAAAAGGGAGTTTTCTTGCTGGTTAGATGCAGCAAAAGTCCTAGGATGACATTAATTGGTTTAGCCTGCTTCAAATGTCTATTCCTGTACCAATTGCTGGTGCTATCCCTGATTGGCCAACCCATGTGTCTACCTTGACAGAATTCCCTCAACTTCTTTCAAACCACCTGAACTAAAACAAACAAAACAAAACAAACAAACAAGCACCTGAACTAATGAATTTACTGTGGGACAGGTGATAACAGGCATGGGGCCGAAGTTGGAAGGAAGCAGGCATGGTTCTCCAAAAAGGGGGCCTAGGGTAGACATACCTATATCCACTGCTGGTATTTTATACTTCTCTTTTACAAATGAGGACGCTGAGAGCCAAAAAGATTAGGTACCTTTGTTTGTGTTTTCAAATTCCTTAAAATAATTTAAAACTGTGAGTTACCTTACTGAAAGAACACCCAGTTGTCTCATTTTAGCAATGAGAAAACTAAGGCTTTCAAGGAGAGGTAAAGTTTGAAAGTTATAGAACCAAAACACAAGCTCAGGTTTCTTGATGTCCACTTGTGTGCTCTTTCCATCATCCCAGACTGTTACTTATATTCCTCTGTTTTAGAATTAATAATCCATAATTGTATATGTACTGGCTCCATATTTGCCAAAATGTTATTAGCAATACTCTCTACTTTCACTGTGCTATAGTTCCATGCTTTATAAGGGATTATAGAACTAGCCAAAAAGTGTGAGATTGTTTGTCCTTGAGCTGATATTTTGAGTGTGAATATTTTTCTTTTTCATGATCAGTAATTGAAGGGTACGATCTTTAAGTGCTGAATAACACGTGGTAGTCTTAACTGTTCTTTTGAGATCTTTCATATCTAGAACAGAAGTGAATTATATTGGAAGAGAAACTGAAGCATTTTTTTTGCAGCAGAAATCATCTAATAGCAAGTATCTATTAACACTGTGAGATTTTTCAGGTCTTTCTCCTCTGGGCGCAGCACCAACTCTGATACCCTGCCATCTACCAGGGATCTGTCTATATCAAGAGGGTGCTTAACATCAGGACTCTATCCTCTCGTGGGATTTAGAGAATAGTACTTGTATGGACCTTTTCCTATATTTCAGATCTAAAGAAGCTTCTGATCCTAAAACCATTCATTTCTACCGCTCTTCAATCATAGATCATGGTCTTATTACTCACATGAAAAGGTCCCACTGACTCAGAAACATTTCCTGCTTGCAAAGGGGCTGGGCAGAACCTAAATTCCATTCCCAGGTGAGAAGAATTGAAAAGAACTGATTCAGAAGCTTCTGGTCATACTTGGGGATATTATTTTATTGATGCAGTATCCTAAGAATATCTCCTTGATAACTAAGCCAAGTTCATGACAAATTGAAAAAAAAAAAAAAAGAAAAACTTTTAATTTTTTTGCAGCTAGGAGTCCTTGTAGGAAAGGATCTCACTTTGTTGGGAAAATTCTTTGGTGTGTCTTTGGGAGTAGATAGGTAAGAGGAGATAAGAGAAGAAATGGAGTGGCATGTGCAGCCATTCATATAGGGGAGAATTCATATGCCTTTTCTGATAATTCCCCAAATCATCTAAAAAATCAGCATTACAGAATGCTCTGTGATGTTGTGTGTGTGTGTGTGTGTGTGTGTGTGTGCGTGTGTATGCATGTGGGCACACAGTGAGGTGGATGGGCTGTGATGGAAAATAGCATACACAGAATCAAGGGGAAGAATATAAAGAAAAAAAAATGTTAAGGAAGTAAACTCCTTGAAAACCACAGAAATTTCGAGGAGGGCAGAGGCCCCTCACAGGTGGGAGAGCTGGGATTCTTACCAGGTGTAGCCAGAGAAGATTCTACCTTTCCTACCTCATAATTCTCTAATTGTCTAAAGGGACTATGTCTTTGGCCCACACATCTACAATCTGAACATCTGCAACTCTCTATCCTACAAGGTCCAAGCTCTATTAGAAAGAAACTTTCGTAAAGTTCTTGAAACTGTTGGACTATCTCTCACGGTAAGTAACAAAACCTGAAACAATGATGTTTAAAGAACAGATCACTTACTAGCTCATGTAAGGGGAAATCAGGTTCATGGGGTTAGTGGTGACTGATCCAGCAGCTCAGCAATCTTCCCACTGGCTTCATTCTCTCAGTTTTTCAAAGATTTAAGATGGATGCCAAAAGTAATAGGGGCTACGTTTCATCATTCACAACCATAGGGAAGAGAAAAAGCTTTCCAATTCACTCTGAGAAGAAAGAAAGAACTTTCCCAAGGGCCTTTCATAAACCTTCCTGCATGGCTTATCGGCCAGAAATGGTCACATGCCCATTACTAGACCAATTTCTGGCAAGTGAGTTGGTATTATACTAGGACCTACCCACCTCTGGTTCTGGGGTCAATTCCCCCAGCTATAGTCAAGCTACTTGAGGGGGATATTAATGCAACCACACCATCTCCAATACTGTCTATTATACTCCAATACTATCTATTATAATAGATAACAGAGAAAACAGTGGTACCCATTGCTTTCTGCCCAAGAAATTTCCAAATAACTACAGGACAGGATTTCAACTACTAAGACAAATATGGAAAACTAACCACATACCTAATTGCTTTTTCAGTTCCAAATATATTAAAGAATTCTGCTCACAGTGAAAGGACTGAGAAAGTGATTCTGAAATTTTTTTTTAAGATTTTATTCATTTATTTGAGAGAGAGAGTAAGAGAGAGAGAAAGCATGAGAGGGGTAGAGTCAGAGGGAGAAGCAGACTCCCCACTGAGCAGGGAGACCTATGCAGGACTCAATCCTGGGACTCCAGGATCATGACCTGAGTTGAAGGCAGACGCTTAGCCAACTGAGCCACCCAGGTGTCCCTGAATATTATTAGAAATACTCTATGAATTAGCAATTTTTTGAGTTCTATAAAGATATTTTTTAGTTATGTCAAATTGTTTAATTTCTTTGCACCCTGATAAAACAAAGGGCTTTTCTGAATTGTTCACCTATAAAAATGACAGAGCTTAAACTTGAAACTTTGATGTAAACAAGGAAATTAGGAATGTTCTTATATATATCATATTTCCTACAGAAAAATGGTCCACAATGTAAAGGGAAGTCAAGATGAACATTTTCCCTCTCACCCATTTAGATTGCAAGAGACCTCATCAGGAAGGATTATGTAAATTTCTCTGACTATTTTCACAGACCAAAGAGGGAATCTACTCAATGAAAGTGCTGGGTAATGGTTTGATCTCCAACAGAGAACACCTTCTCTGATGACCGTTGGCTGCACCCATGTGTTATGAGTTTGTTTATTTTTTAATTGCTCCACAGTTGTTGCAGAGTGTGAGAAGTCGAGTTCCATTGAGCTGGCACTTCTAGTTTTAATTTATGCATGAGTATGTGCATTGTTTTTCTCCTGCAGTTCTCAAAGAATTTTATGGGCCATTACTGAGTGACTAAAATGGGTGCAGATTTTGCAAGCCTCTGCCAGAAGATGTTTATTACTGTCATCATTCTTAGGAAAATCATGTTCCAGCAGGTTCAGGCAGTGTGCAAAACGTGGCACATGTGTGAATTGGCCATTTCACACCGCTCTTACAATATTGTCAATAATAATAAAACCAAGGGAAAGACCTTGGGGAGGGGGATAAGCCACACATTAATTTGGTCATGAAGCTTTGATATGTGATCTTTGTTAGACCCAGAGATGCAAAGTACAGCTTGTTTTGTAACCTTCTCACCAAGGGCTAAAGCAGTAGCTTTCTTTTAAAGGTTCCCACTTCTGAGGTTCCTATCTCATGAAGTCTACCTCTAGCGTGTAATATCTTTGGAAGCTTCTGGATGATTCTCTCTTCTTGTTTTGTTAATTTTGAAACACAACTTTCATGTGGCATCTAACACTGTAATGATAAGGAAAGCTAAATTCATTTAAGCTATTTCAAATTATAGTATATTACTAGCTGTTAAAGCTTGCCACAAATTCTTTCATGTTCACCTGCCCACCTGGAATCCCTGCTTTTTGAGAGACATGTTTTACCTTCTTTTGGGTTGGCTGTTTTTGGGGGGTTGTGGACAGAGCTCAGACATGAATTTGGGAAAAAAAATTCATCTGAATATCTCCAGAATCGATATTTTGGGGCTATTATACTATATTGCCCCTATTTCTTCTTACGTTTAATGTTTCATTGTCATTTCCTTTTTGATTTCTTGGAATGGTTCACATGATGAAGCCATTTTTATATATCTTCAGAAACACTTTCCATTTTTATATTCAATTGTTATATATAATGTATTTATTGTAATAATTAAAAATGGGGGATACATGTTTAATATTTTCCCACAAAATTTGAGCCTTATTTCAAAAGGTCTAAATTTAAAACTCTCCTTGAAATTTGTGCCATTCATATAAGCATGCAGCATATACCGGTAATCTCAGTACCAACACATATAAATTAACAAACATGATTTGGGTTGAAGTTCCTAAGGAGGCCATATAAACTGTACCTCTCCCCTCTCAAGTTCTATAAATCAAGAATGGGCGGGGGGGAAGAGTGGTAGATGGGACTTAAATATAACCTTTATTATTAATAAAAGGTAAGTTAAAGAAAAATCCTTAAAATGAGAGTCAAATGGACTTGCTAAATTTTAAGTTGAGTTAGAGACTTTATCCATGCAGTCAAGAAGCCTGGATTAAGACATCCCCTGCCTGCAACAACAGAGCTGCCCCTTGAGATATAAGAGGCAGCTTCTTCCTAAAAAAACAAAACAACAACAACAAAACACACACACAAAAAAAACCCCATAATAGTACAGAACTGATTAAACTCTTTCCAAATTTAGCAATAAAATCAGTAAAGAGGCAGAGAGAGACCTGCAAGACTTCAGGATATTTCTTCCTCATTAAAACCAGGAGTGTTGAACTGATTTTCCTCCCTAATACTTTCACACAATCTTGGATGCATGCATCTGAAAACTACAGCCAGTCTTAGTCTTATCTTTATTTATTTGTTTCCCATAGAAGCTGCTATCTTCATTTTGTGTGTGCATTTAAAAAAAAAAAATCAGTCAGGTATTGAAGTTAACATAGGATTTCAAGTACTGTGTTTTAGAGGACATATTATACTGAAAATTACTCATTATTTATCTGAAACTCAAATTTAACTGGGTGTCATGTATTTTTACTTGGTAATTGGTAATTCTAATTTCAAGGGATTTTATTTTGGTTTAAAAATATCAGAATTCATTTTTTGCTATCATCATAAATTTCGACATTTTATCCCCAAGATTCACTGTTTTCCCCAGCTGTTTAAAAGCCAGGAATGTGGGACCTAAAGCCATAAACCTCCTAGAAGAAAACATAGGCAGTAAGCTCTTTGACATAGGTCTTAAAAAAAATTTTTTGGACCAGTCTCCTCAGCCAAGGGCAACAAAAGCTAAAATAAACAAATGGAATTATCTCAAACTAAAAAGGTTTTGCACAGCAAAGGAAAATATAAACACAACAGAAAGACAGTCTCCTGAATGGGAAAAGATATTTACAAATTATATATGCAAGAAGAGGCTAATATATAAAATATATAAAGAACTCACTCTAATTAATATCAAAAAAGTCTGACTAAAAATTGGGCAAAGAATCTGAATGGACATTTTCCAAAGAAGACATACAGATGGCCAATAGGCACATAAAAAGATGCTCAACATCACTAATCATCAGAGAAATGCAAATCAAAACCATAATGAGATGTTACCTCACACCTGTCACAGTGGTTATTATCAAAAAGTCAAAGAATAAGAAATGTTTGTGAGGATGTGGAGAAAAGGGAAGCCTCAAGCACTGTTAGTGGGAATATAAATTGGTGCAGCCACTCAGGAAAATAGTATGGAGTTCACTTAAAAAATTAAAAATAGAACTTTCATACAATCTATCAAAATTTCACTTCTGGCCATTTATCCAAAGAAAACAAAAACACCCAAGAGATATATGTACCCCAATGTTCACCGCAGCATTATTTAATATAGCCAAGATATGGAAGCAACTTAAGTATTTATCAATAGATCAATAGATAAAGATGTGGTATACATATACAATGGAATATTACTCAGCCATAAAAAAGAATGAAATCTTGCCAGTTTTGACAAAGTAGATGAAACTTGAGAGTATAATGCTAAGTGAAAAAAGTCACACAGAGAAGGACAAATACCACACAACATTACTTATATGTGGACTCTAAAACACAAAACAAATGAACAAAGAAAACAATTCATAAGTACAGAAAATAAACCATTTGTTAGCAGAGCAGGGGAGCTGGGGACACAGGTAAAATAGGTGAAGGGGATTAAGAGGTGCAAAATTCCAGTTATAAAATAAATAAGTCATGAAAATGTAATGTACAGCATATGGAATATAGTCAATAATATTGTAATAACTTTGTATGGTGACAAAAGGTAACTAGACTTATGGATATCATTTCATATGTTATAAAAACACCAAATCACTATGAAGTATACTTGAATAGGATATTGCATATCAATTATACTTCAATTCTACAAGGGCCACAGATTTGGAAGTTAGAGGTCATTATTATACCCTAAGCTCCAGGGATGATTCCTGATAGGTCTAACTCTGTTGAGGTAATTCCATGTCACTTAACATAATGCTTGGTTTCCATACCTAAAGTTTGCTCCAATCAGCATATAGCATTTCTTGGTCCACCAGGAATTTTCCTGGGTGGACATATGATCAATTTCAGGGGTCAGATTAACTCAAGATTGAAGAAGAATTATGCCATAAACATCTAGGGAAGAGGATTTTTAGATTTTTCAGAGAATTACTTGTAGCCAGCTTTTGTGTCTTTTTTTCAAAAAAGATTTTATTTATTTTTGAGAGAACAAGTGAGCACAAGCACAAGCAGGGGAGGGGCAGAGGAAGAAGCAGACTCCCCGCTGAGCAGGGAGCCTGATGTGGGACTTGATCCCAGGACACCAGGATCATGATGTGATCAGAAGGCAGACACCTAACTGACTGAGCCACCCGAATGTCCCACTTTCTAAAAGATGTAATATAAAGGTGTGAAGCCTAGAATTGTCAGTCATTTTGACACCATGGATAAATGCATCCCCAGGTTTACTACAGCATTATTACAACGACCAAGATATGGAAGGAACTTAAGTCCATTGATATATATAAAATGTTATTTAGCCATGAAAAGAAGAAAATCTTGCCATTTGTAGCAACATGGATGGACCTTGATGACCTTATGCTAAGTGAAATCAGATAGAGAATGACAAACACTATATGCTCTCATTTATATGTGGAATCAAAAGAACAAAAACAACCCCCAAAAGGTGAATTCACAGACAAAGAGAATAGATAGGTGGTTGCCAGAGGCAGGGAGTCGACGAAGAGTGAAAGTGGAAAGGATGTCAAAAGGTACAAACTTTCAATTATAAAATAAATAAATCATGGGGATATAGTGCACAGCATAGTGACTATAGTTCATAATTATTGTGTATCTGAAAATTGCTAAAAGACTTGATCTTAAAAGTTCTCATCACAATAAAAACAATTTTCTAACCATGTATGGTGATGGATGGATTTATTGTGGTGATCATTTCATAACACATACAAATATGGAATTACTATGTTGTACACCTGAAACTAACATAATGTTAATATCAATTATATCTCAGTAAAAATTTTTAAAAATACAAGGTCTGATCAAGTTTAGGAAACAGCAAAATGACTAATATTAGGGATGAAAGAGTGAACCTCACTACAGATCCTATAGACATTGGAAAGATATTAAGAGACTCTAATTAATAAATATCCCAATAAAATTGCTAACTTTGATGAAATGCACAAACTCATTAACAGATACAAATTTTTTAAATTTGAGACAAAAGGAAAAAAGAAAACCTAAAGCCCTGAATCAATAAAAACAAATTCATAGTTAAAGTCCTTCCCATAAGCAATAGTATAAGCCTCAATGGCTTAAGAAGTGATTTCAACCAATGATAATTATATGCAATCTCTTCCTGAAAACAGAAGGGACAATTCCAACTTATTTTAGGGAGAAGTACATGCTGATACTAAAACTAGACAAAGATATTAAAAGAAAACTACAGATGAGCATCCCTCACGAACACAGACACAAAAATCCTTAACAAAATATTAGCATATCGAATTTATGTTGACTGATGTATGTATGTGTATGTATGTATGTATGAATGATGTATATCTCGGGAATTAAACAGGTGATTTAATATTTAAAAAATAATCAATGCTGGGGCCCCTGGGTGGCTCAGTTCGTTGAGCATCGGACTCTTGGTTTCAGCCCAGGTCATGATCTCACGGGTCATGAGATCCAGCCCCACTTTGGGCTCTGCACTCAGTGGGGAGTCTACTTGGAGATTCTCTCCTTCTGCCCTTTCCCCCACTCGTGCGCGCTCTCTCTCTCAAATGAATAAATAAATCTTTAAAAAATATATAAATAAACAAATAAATAATGAACGTATTTGACCATATTAATAGAATGAAGAAGAAATTCAACATTCATTTAAGTTAAAATTTATCAGCACATGAGGCTTAGAAAAGACTTTATTCAATCTGATAAAAGGCATGTATGAAAAACTTGCAGTGAGCATCCTATATAATAGTGACTATCTGAATGCTTTCCCCAAAGACTGGAAACAAGGCAGATGACTGTTTTCTTCACTTGTATTCAACATTGTACTGGAGGTTCTATAAGGGGTAAGAAGTGAAGAAAAAAATAAACAAACAACATAAAGATTGGAAAAAAAATTAATAAAATTGTCCTCAGATAACATGATTATGTATATAATATATCCTAAGGAATCAACAACAACAAAACTGCTATAAAAAACAGTGAGTTTACTATGGTCAACTAATCTTCGACAAAGCAGGAAAGAATGTCCAATGGAAAAAAGACAGTCTCTTCAAAAAATGATGTTGGGAAAATTGGACAGCCACATGCAGAAGAATGAAACTGGACCATTTCCTTACACCACACATAAAAATAGACTCAAAATGGATGAAAGGCCGAAATGTGAGACAAGAATCCATCAAAATCCTTGAGGAGAACACAGGCAGCAACCTCTTCGACCTCAGCCGCAGCAACTTCTTCCTAGATACATTGCCAAAGGCAAGGGAAGCAAGGGCAAAAAGGAACTATTGGGATTTCATCAAGATAAAAAGCTTTTGCACAGCAAAGGAAACAGTCAACAAAACCAAAAGACAACCCACAGAATGGGAGAAGATATTTGGAAATGACATATCAGATAAAGGGCTAATATCCAAAATCTATAAAGAACTTATCAAACTCAACACCCAAAGAACAAATAATCCATTCAAGAAATGGGCAGAAGACATAAACAGACATTTTTCCAAAGAAGACATCCAAATGGCCAACAGACACATGAAAAAGTGCTCAACATCACTCGGCATCAGGGAAATACAAATCAAAACCTCAATGAGATACCACCTCACACCAGTCAGAATGGCTAAAATTAACAAGTCAGGAAATGACAGATGTTGGCGAGGATGCGGAGAAAGGGGAACCTGCCTACACTGTTGGTGGGAATGCAAGCTGGTGCAGCCACTCTGGAAAACAGAATGGAGGTTCCTCAAAAAGTTGAAAGTAGAGTTACCCTATGAATCAGCAATTGCACTACTCGGTATTTACCCCAAAGATACAAATGTAGTTATCTGAAGGAGTATGTGCACCCCAATGTTTATAGCAGCAATGTCCACAATAGTCAAACTACGGAAAGAGCCAAGATGTCCATCAACAGATGAATGGATAAAGAAGATGTGGTATATATAGGTACAATGGAATATCAGGCAGCCATCAAAAAAACAAAATCTTGCCATTTGCAACAATGTGGATGGAACTAGAGAGTATTATGCTAAGCAAAATAAGTCAATCAGAGAAAGACAAGTATCATATGATCTCACTGATATGAGGAATTTGAGAAACAAGACAGAGGA
>NC_138372.1:63601827-63703715 GCF_054177405.1 Leptonychotes weddellii | reverse complement strand
GCATCGGGCTCCCTGCTCAGCGGGGAGTCTGCTTCTCCCTCTCCCGCTCCCCCCTCTTGTGCTCTTTCTCTCTCTCACTCTCTCTCTCAAATAAATAAATAAAATCTTTAAAAAAAAAAAAAAGAATTACCCTCCCTAATTAACCAATGATCTTTCTGTTCTCCACTGAGGACACACAGTGGCTTTGAGACATTTCACTAATGATGCCCAGAATGTATACAGGTAAAGGTGAGAGTATGGTAGGGTGTAGTCTGTGGCCATTTGGCCATCACCACTCAGCTGTGTGTGTCCCTCTTGTTGTGGGACATTCAGACAAATGGCCTCCTTCTTAGAGCCAACAAATTGTGGGGCTCTTTTCTTTTCAGCATCCCTCACATACACATATACCCTCTGGAGTTCCTCTGTCACTACACAATCTTCATCTTGAGGTTTATCATCAGGTGAACTAGATTGGGGGTGGAATAGAGAACTAGAGACACAGCATCTGATCTTTTGCTCTTTTTCTCCCTTTCTTACCCTATCCAATCCATATACTCAGATGTGTTCTCTCCATAATATCCCAAGATTCTTTCTATATAGTAAAATAAAAATCCATGTCTCCAATTTTTTTAATGTAAGAAATATTGGAATTTATAAATTCTTTTGTTTTTCATTTAAGCCTAGATTGTAAAACTACTGTTTTATTGGGACATGAAAGCTGTCATTTACCATACACTTGACATCTTTGTTCCAGATTACGTGACTCTCCCCTGGATCATGGAAATGCTTTAATGGCTGGGTAGTCAAGAAGGCTATAATTTAAAAGAAATACAAAATACATGATCTTATCTTTTAAAAATATTACACCCATTTTCTAGCTCAAAAATAATGTAAAATGAAATATAAAGATTCTGGCATATTTCACAAACCAAAGGAGAACCTTCATCTTAGCCTAGAATTGACTGGCGCCAGGGCTCAACACATTGTGAGAAACCTCATTTATATTTTCTACCTTACCCTCCATGTCTTTTTATGGCTTTTATTTTTTCATCTCTTTTACCAGTTTTTTATTTTCTGGACCAGCTTTCTCTATATCCTTGTCTAAAAAATGGAAAATATTGGATCCCTATTAAGCTCTCCGGTTTTTATATTTCCTTTTCAAGAATCCAGCTTTAATGGGACTGGAACACCACTGCCGTTTTCCCTTTCCAATTTACTAAATAGAAAACTTTAATTGCTCTAGTTTGGATTATCAGCCCATCTTTCATTCATCTTTTGGTCAAGGGAACAAAATGGCATAGCATAAGTGTGAAATCATTCTTCATATGCATCAGGGTTGGGAGTGAGATTTCTTTTCCATTCCTTTATATATATAAGAGTATAAGGCAAACATGTATAAATATGCACTATAATATTCCTCCTAGTATTTCTATTGCTTTATTTCTATTTACTTATGAAATAAACCTGACACTTTCTTGTTCAGTTCTAAAGTATACATGGTGAATTATTTTCTGAGTAAAACTTTTTTTTTTTTTAATTTGAGGGCTTAAACCCTTTTATACTCACCTTCCTTCTGAGCTTTCCCCAGATAATGTCTCAGGATACTTTAACAAATCATTTAGGATTTTTTTTTTTTAAAGAAAATCTCCTGGGATTATTAATCTGTTCCAGAGTAAAGGTCATAGTTTTCAGGATTTACTTTTTATTCCTCTCTGTTTTCCAGGACTTTGAAATTTTTCAAAATCAGTGACTTTTCTAGGACATTTTTCCCAGTGAATGCTGTTTTAACTAATAAATCTACCTTGCATCAGTCTGGTGTCATTTTGAGATCTTATAGATTAACCTGTATCTTGACTAATAATAATATTTATTATGAAAAAAAATTTTTTCTGCTTTAGCTGCTGACATGATCAAGGATATTGGGCTCCTAATATCAAGCCATCCTTGCATTCTAGTTATAAACTTTGTATAGGCTATATTTATTTGTAAAATACTGGTAGATTCTAATTCTTTATTAGAATCTAATTTCATTTTGGATTATGAACTAACATTCAAAAATGACTTTGAGGGCTTTTGTTATTATTTTTATAAATATTATCTACCTTTGACAGATGCTGGTATCAATATTCTGCTGCTTTCAAAAAGATGTTGCAAGCATTATATTCTTAGTTCTTTGCAATAACTTAAATAGAATTTAGATTTAAAAAAATATAAATAGGATTAGCAATACTGGTTGGCTTAAGTGTTAAAATAATTTGGACTTAATCCCTAGTGAGGCTGTTCATGGCAGTTCTGGGGTCTCCAGCATTTTTCCCAGTTGTGGTCCTAAATCCATCTGAAGTGGAGGCAGCAAATTTTGGAGTTCTTGCTGGTGTGAGTACAAACTGGTGGTGGTTGGAGCAGGTGATGTTGGAGAAAGTGCACTAACAATCCAGCTAATCCAGAACCACTTTGTAGATGAATACGATCCCACCACAGAAGATTCTCACTGAAAACAGGTGGTTATAGATGGTGAAACCTGTCTGTTGGACATACTGCATACAGATGGTCAAGAAGAGTACAGTGTCATGAGAGACCAATACATGAGACAGGTAAAGGCTTCCTCTGTGTATTTGCCATCAATAATAGCAACAGATTAAGCAAGTAAAAGACTCAGATGATATACCTATGGTACTAGTAGGAAACAAGTGTGATTTGTCAACAAGGACAGCTGACACAAAACAAGCCCATGAACTGGCCAAGTTATGGGATTCCATTCACTGAAACCTCAGCCAAGACCAGAAGGTTGTCAAAGATGCCTTTTACAAACTGCCTTTTAAGTATCAAATGAAGAAATTCAATAGCAATAATGATGGGACTCAAGGTTGTATGGGGTTACCATGCATGGTGATGTAACAAATACTTTTAAAGTTATAGCATCAAAAAAGAGCCACTGTCTAGCTGCACCAACACCCCGGTCTTGAATTTCCTGGAGGAGAAGCATTCCTCTTGCAATCTTCAGTCTCACAAAGAAGCTCCTGCTACTTCTCCAACTCTCAGTAGATCAGTACAATATTCTCTATTTGAGAAGTTCTCTGAATAACTACCTCCTCACTTGGTTGTCTGACCAGAGCAATGAACCACTATTTTCCACCCTGGGTTCTCCCTCAACACACACAAAAAAACTTCTGCCATCCCAAGTTTTTCATCTGAAAAGTACAGAGAACATAACTGAAGACATGAAATTCTGTAGGAAACAATGTCTTAAGCTCTAAAGTAGCAACTGCTGGTGACTTCTTTTTTTTTTCTTTTTTAATGCTGAACTATGTTGGGTTTTGAAGAAATGTCATAAATTACTGTTTTGCTGAGAATATAGTTAACTTGCCATTAGATTTATTTATAATGTTATTGGCTATGTTCTCTAAATTGGCATCAGCTTTGCATTAATAAATAGAAATAATAATAATAATACTAATTTGGGCTTAAATCTTTACCTTCTTTACCTTCTTTACCTTCATTGGGAGGTTTCCTTTGTCCACTTTCCCTATTGCTTCTACAGTAATTTTTGTTTCTTTGTTTAGGTTTTGATAGTTTCTTAATTTTTGCCAATCAATTTTTTGCTAGAAAATCACGTACTTCATTTAGGCTGTCATATTCTTTTATACAGAATTGAATAAATATTCTCATTTAAAAATATCTTCTATGTTTTTCATTTTTTAATTTGGTAAAAATCATAATAAAGAAAGCTAGAATAATACTACTTATTCATTTAAGGGGAGAGATATTAAGGACATTATTAGCAAATGCAATTCAAGAGTTGATGAAAGCATAATCTGTCATAGGATGAACAATTTGGTCCAATGAAGTCACATGGATTTATTGTTAAAGTTCAGTTTTCTTCACTTTCTTGTTGTTGACTCTTATATAATTTAACCTCTCTGAGCCCCACATTTTAAAAATACTGAGGAAAGAATGCCTGCTTTAAAATATCTTGTCAGGATCACTGAAATAATCAATATAATTGACTAGTAGAGCAATAACACAGAGATAATGCTCAGTAAATTTTATTTTCACTTAAGATAGAGTTTGCCACTAAATAGAGTTTATTTTAGAAATCCAAGGATGATTCAATGTTTTGAGTTTAAATAAAATTAAATAAGGAAAATTAAGTGATCACCAAATGGATGATAACGTCAATACCAATACCTCAACCTCACAACAAATAAAATTGTATAAATGATACAGAGAACAATATTGAATTTATTTTCCACAATATGTTTCTAAAAGACCAATGATATAAAAATAAGTCACATATTTTAAATCATTAAATTCTAATTAGATAAGATATTAATTGGGTTAAATATTAATTGTATCAATTAAATGAAATTATTTAATTAGATTAAATTAATTAATTAAAACCAAACTTTAATTTATTAAATACATTTTTTTTCTTTCACAATAATCTGTGTAAAGTGAAACATCCTTTTCTCTGAAGTTCGATCCTGAGTTAAATCAGAACCTCAGATTCCCAGCTCCATGCAAGGAGGCTTTTTCTAACTGCCATTTCCAAAAGAAGGAAAAACCAAAAGTTCTACTGATCTACGTATCTATTTTTGTGCCAGTGTCATACTTTTTTCATTACTGTAGCTTTATAGTGTATCTTGATATCTGGGATTGTGATACCTCCAACTTTGTTCCTTTTTTCTCAAGATTGGTATAGTAATCAAAACAGTATGATACTGGCACAAAAATAGACACATAGGAAGGATAGACAGCCCAGAAATAAATCCATACCTATATGGTCAATTAATTTACAACAAAGTAGGCAAGAATATAATGGGGGAAAAGACAGTCTTTTCAGTAAATGGTGTTGGAAAAACTGGACAGCTGGCATACAAAAGAATGAAAGCTGGAACACTTTCTTATACCATACACAAAAATAAACTCAAAATAGATGAAAGACTTAAATGTGAGATGTGAAATCATAAAACTCCTAAAAGAAAATACAGATAGTAATCTTTTGGACATAGACCTCAGCAAGATATTTATGGAAATGTCTCCATAATGGAAAGAAAATGAAAGCAAAAATAAACTACTGGGACTATACCAAGATAAATAGCATTTACACATCAAGGGAAACCATCAGGAGCGCCTGAGTGGCTCAGTCAGTTAAGCATCTGACTTTGGCTCAGGTCATGATCCCAGGGTCCCAGGATCAAGCCCACATGGGGCTCCCTGCTTAGTGGGGAGCCTGCTTCTCCCTCTCCCTCTGCTGCTCCCTCTGCTTATACTCTCTCCCTCTCTCTCCATCTGTCAACTAAAGAAACAAACAAATAATCTTTTAAAGAAAGGGAAACCATTAACAAAACAAAAAGGCAACCTAGTGAATAAGAGAAGATATTTGCAAATGATATATCCAATAAAGGGTTAATATCCAAAATATTTAAAGAATTAATACAACTCAACACCAAAAAGAAGAAGAAGAAGAAGAAGAAGAAGAAGAAGAAGAAGAAGAAGAAGAAGCAGCAGCAGCTGATTAAATACTGGACAGAGGACAGGAATAAACATTTTTCCAAAGAAGACATATAAATGGCCAACAGACACACTAAATATTAGGGAAATGCAAAGCAAAACCACAGTGAGATATCACTTATATCAGTCGGAATGGCTATTATCAAAAAGATAAGAAATAACAAGTTTTAGTGAAGATGTGGAGAAAAAAGAACCCTCATGCACTGTTTTTTTTTTAAGATTTTATTTATTTATTTGACAGAGAGAGAGACAGCGAGAGCAGGAACACAAGCAGGGGGAGTGGGAGAGGGAAGAGCGGGCTTCCTGCAGAGCAGGGAGCCCTATGTGGGGCTTAACCCCAGGACCCTGGGATCATGACCTGAGCAGAAGGCAGATGCTTAACAACTGAGCCGCCCAGGTGCCCCTGTCATGCACTGTTGATAGGAATTTAAATTGGTTCAATCATTGTGGAAACAGTATAGAGGTTCCTCAAAAATTTTTAAAAATAGAAATACCATATGATATAGTAATTCCACTGCTTGGTATTTACCCAAAGAAAACAAAAACACTAATTTGAAAAGATATATACACCTCTATGTTTATTGTAGCATTATTTACAGTAGTCAAATTATGGAAGCAGGCCATGTCCATTGATAGATGAATGAATAAAGAAGATGTGGGGCACTGAACCATAAAAAAGAATGAAATATTGCCACTTGCAACAACATGGATGGACCTAGAAGGTATTACACTAATTGAAATAAGTCAGACAGAGATAGACTAAGGCCATATGATTTCATTAATATGTAGAATCGAAAAAACAAAACAAATGAACAAACAAACAAACAAAAGACTCTTAAATACAAAGAACAAACTGGTAGTTGCCGGAGGGGAGGTTGGTGGGGAGACGGGCAAAAAGATGAAGGGGATTAAGAGGTACAAACTTCCAGATATAAAAGAAAGAAGGCATGGGATGAAAAGTATAGCATAGGGAATACAATCAATAATATTTGTAATAACATTGAATGGTGACAAATGGCGACCATACTTATGGTAAGCATTGAGTAATGTATAGAATTTTCAAATGAATCTGTTGTACACCTGAAACTAATATAATATTGCATGTCAATTATACTTCAATTAAAAAGTTTGTTCAGAATTTAAAGAGTCCTGTTATTCTGTTCTGTTGATTCTCTCATGATTGCATGTTATGCCTGCGAAAAATAGGAAATCTGGATTTGTAATGCAACCTCCAGTTTTTGAAAAATACCCCAAGTTAACCAATGTATGACAAAAAATCACACAGCTCAAGCAGTGCAATCGTCTGATGCAAGATACAGATTGCAGTAGGACATGTGGTAGAAACCAAGGACCAACAGCATTGCTTGTGAAATAGTAGTTTATCATGTTTCATGTATGGGAGTTTTGCATTATACCCAACTAAAAAGCTAATATCAAAGAAAGCTGTACTGTGTATCTTATAATTTTGCCATGACATATTTCTTTCAAATTTCACATATATACATATACATGTACATGCATTCATATGTATTTTACCAAATGCACACCATGTTGCCATAGTAATTGGACCGGGGGGGTGCCAACTACATCAAGGTGTCACTTGGACCCTAGTATTGATGCCTGATCCTTTGCCAATGTTTTCCTTTCCTCCATGGTAAATTTCCCTAGGTAGGGAGTAGGTGGATATTGTTAACCTTGCCCACCAGCTGGCCTCAATTATATCAGACATGTTTCAATGCTTATCTCTGAGGGTAGAAGTCTGGATTTCAGAAGTTTTGGTTCCAAAAGAACCTGGATTCATTAGATAATTTTACTCACACTTTCCCAGAGAATTTTTTGTGCTATGTATCATACATACCACCATATTTCTGTGTGAGTAATGGGAGAAGGGGAATCACCAGACATACATATATAGAAATGCTATTAATGGCTGCGTCAGAATGACTTGTAAATTTCCATTCTGATGACCTAGATAAAACAAATAAAATATGTCCCAATGTGACCAGATGCCCCTAATAGTTAACGTTTAAATAAAATTTCCCATCACTAGGGCATATATATACATTCACTTACACACACACACACACACACACTGATTTGTTTTAAATTACACCTTCTTATTGTACTGTAAGCTCCATGAGGACAAGGATTTACACATTGCTATATTCCAATATCTAACACAGTTTCTAGTGCATTATATATATTCAGTAAATGTCTGTTAAATCAATAAATTAAATATGTATATGCTAATACAAAAAATAATTCATAGATATATTCTAAAGCAACATTCACATAAAATTTTGTTGGCACAGACTTGGCCATTCATTGATACATTATCTATAGTTGCTTTCTCATCACAATAGCAGATTTTAGCAGCTGCAGCAGAGACAGTAAGGCCCTCAAAGCCTAATAAATCTACTATTGGACCCTTTACAGACAATGTTTGCTAACTCATTTCCCAGAAGCATAACCTTTAAATTTATATGAATAAACATAAATTAAATGAATATTGTTATTGAATACTATTTTGTAATTTCTGGCCAGTGCAGTAATACTAGAAACAAATAAAAATAAACAATGGAAAGATGCAGAGTAAGGTAAAATTATGAGAGGATATTACATTTATTTGAAAAGCAAAAATTAATTATAAAATTATTACAACTAGAAAATGGTTTCTTGATAGTACCAAATTAATTAATTAATTTGAAAAGTATTTTTTGAGTGCATACTGTTCACCAAACTTTGTACTTGATAGGACAGATTTTTAAAAGATGCCTATAAAATATCAAAATTTGTCTTTTTATCTTCTTTCCATCATCTTCTTTAGCCTAGGCTATTAACAACCGCTCTTCAAGTACCTCTGATTGTATCCTTTTCTGGAGCATACACTTCTCAACTAATCAGGTCATTTCCCTGCTTTTTGGTGGTTACCCATTTTACTTGCATAAATCCCACTATACTTCTGTGCTTTATAAAATTCTTCACAATGTTGCCTCAGTTCAAGATCCCCTCAAGATATATATATAGTACAATGGTAGGGACCATGGGCTTTAAAGTCACCCAGTTTGTGTTCAAATCTTGATTCCATCTCTAACTGTATGAATTTGGACAAGTTACTTATCCCTTCTCTGCCTTCATTTCTTCATCTATAAGATGGGAATAGTAATTATATCTATGTAATCAATTGCTAAAAATTAAATAATTTATGTAAAGTGTAGAGGAAAGTCCTTGAAAGATAGCTAGCACTCAGTAAATTAGCCTGTGATTACCTGTGCAACTTCAAGTCTTCCAAATTCATATTCCACACCCCAGGATTACTTCTGCAATACTGAACAAACTAAGCCTATGAACATGATAGCGCTTTCCTTACATGCTCCCTTTGACATCCCCACACCTATCCTGCTGTGGTTTGGCTATGTCCTACTTTGACTTCAGGTGTCTGTCGAGAATTATGAAGATCTGAGATTTAAGTTTGTAAGTTAGCCAGTTAGCCTGCCCCAGTTTCATGGATGCTGGTAGAAGACATGAATTCTAGGTCAGGGACAAAGGATTTTATTACTCATGGTATTAGCAGAAACAGTTTCAGTATTTGCTCTGGTTCTCTGAGCCCAATTCTCACAGGGTGATGCAAAGAGGGTCAAGCGACACATGCAGTAGATCACCTTACTAGATAGCAACCCTGAGCTTAGAAAAGCTGACTTTTATAATGGTCAGAAAACATGTCTGTCTTTGCTGCCAAGAGAGACACTATATATTCCAAGACCATAAGCAAATCTGCCCTTTGCTCTGGAGTGAAACACTGTTCTATCTTCCAAGGCTATTTTCTGTACAACATTAGTGAAAAGATAGTTGAGAACAAAGGCATCAGTGTCTCTGCTAGCAAGAGGTTTAGAAATGCAAGAGTGCCATGGGACAATGGTATCTTAACAGTCTCCATAGAATTCTTCTATTCTATTTTTCCTCAAGATAGGGTTATTGACCAATGTAAGCTCCTCGGAGACAGATTCCCTGTATTTTTCACTATTTATCCCAATTCCTAGTATAGTTCCTTGCACATAGTAGGCATTCAAAAACGTTTTTGAGCAAAATCGAGAGTCTAGTGTAAGTGACATTATTTTTATTCCTACTGTTACTACCATAACCAATTGGAGAATAAAATTTAAAATATATCTCATTCATATGAGCAACAACTTAAAAATACTTCAGCACTGTACATACTTTATAAAAAATGTGCACTAAGTATATATAGAAATCTACAAAATGACTTTAGTGAAATAAAGAAAGATTTTGGTATATAAAGCTACATGCATAAAGATGGAGCAGGACAGGCTTTGAATTGCAATGAGAAAACATGGATTTTATTTGCATTTTTGCAACTTAAAAAGCTACATGGTCTCAGAGAAAAAGGGGAAGTCTTCATAACTTTTTATGCATTTATTCAACAACAATTTACTGATGCCTTAAGTAGGTGCCAGGTTCTTTTTCAATAGTGATTATCCCTATTAATCCCCCAACCCCCATTATTAAGAGTGTCTCCTTAGAGCAAACCTATAATTGATACAATAAAAGCATTTTTTATTTCTAAGCTTAGTGACCATATAGGAAAAATGTTTGTGTCTTTGTAATAATATATATATTATTATGTATATATTATGTATAGTATGATATAAGCTATCATATATATTATATATATAATTATATATATTATATTGATAGTATCATACTCATATAATTAAATATAATTTTACTCTTATAAAGAAAGGGCAATTCACAATATAAAATTTGGTATTTGTTTTCAAAGCTAACCAAAGCAGCTAGTTAGAAAACTCAAAAATGGTATAAATTTGAATTATCTCAGTAAAGGCCAGAACTACACACACCATTTTTCCTTCACTGTGGATAGAGCCTCCTGGGAAAAAAAAATGACTAATTATTTTACAACACAAAACTAAAGGATAATATTTAGTATTGGTGTAATAACCAGACCCCTGGACAAGACAGTCTCATTATCACTCCCAATAAAATAGCACTTCAGTATTCTTCAAGACTGCCATTACTGTCAAGGATCGTTGGGTGGTGTTTACAAATAGTTAACCAGCCTTCCTCACAGCTGTTCAAAATTGAGGGCTCATGAACACTTATGCAAGCAGAGTAAAATCTTATAAGCACAGATGAGCAGGAAGAGCAGTGGTACACCAAATGCATAACAAATAAGAATTTTAATTCATCTCATCATGAAAACAATAAGAGATGAAGAAAGAGAGGACAGAGGCCCTGGATGCCCAGAATTAGAGACTTAACTCGGATCAACAGTGCCTGTCAGACTTAATGAAGATTGTTTATAAACACAAATTTGGCATATTTTAGAGCTGAATGTACAAAATAACTGCTCAAGTGCTATTCTAGTTTTGTGGCTGATGTTCGGGGATATTTTTAATTTAATCATTGCTTTGACAATGGGGAATCTAGGCCACAAGGCATTCAGATACTTGTATAATTAAAGTTTCTCTGGGATACTTCACACGCCACGTTTTAGAAGATGTTTAATACTCTTCTAACATTTGGCTACTCAATTTATATTTGTTTGTGAAATATGCAGACCAAAATCCTTAGGTGGTAATATTTTTCTATTTAAGCCATTGTAAAAAGAACCAAGTAGCAAAATCTCAATCATTATTTTGTGGTTTTAAAACTAAGTCCAACCTCCTCGCTTTAGAGGAAAATGAGACAAACAGAGATCAGTTAAAGTCTTTCCCAAAGACCCAGACATGGTAAGTGGCAGCTCAGGTCTCCTGCACCTTAGTCTAGAGTTATTTCTACCATTCATCATTCTTTCAAAGTGAAGTCATTCTGTAAGTGCAAATCTGGGGTGTAACATTCTAGGAAATCAAATTTATCAATAGATATAACATAAACCCAGTCTGCATATGCTGCTTCTGAAAAGCAATGGACTTTGATATTTCATAATTCCCAGTTTCTCTTCCTACTGTCATTTAATAGCAGTGGCACATTCATCTGAGGAAGATTTAGCTAGATGAGATAGGACACTAAAATTTCATCTATGTCTTTGTTTTCAGACATGTGATTTAAAATTTAGTTTACTCTCTTCCTAATAAGGAAACTTAGATTTGTTTCAAAATACAAAATTGCATTTTTATCCTCCTAGGTAAGTGTACACTGATTAATGATTTACAATGTAGTAACATAAAATAATAATTTGGGGAGTTTCAAGCAAATATATGTTCATTCAAATATTAGCTTTATTTTACAGTTTTTTTTTTTTCATTCACTGTCCCTATTTTCTCTAATTCCACTGATGGTAAAATAGTAACAATTAGTAAGATATTTTTTATAATTAATTTTATTTAATTTTCGTTAGCCAGAAAAAAATTCAATGAACCTCTATCTGATCCTCAAGTAAGCCTTAAGGTACATGTAAACTATACAATCATTTTCTAGTTTGCATTCTTCTTTATAGTACATGCTGATGCAAAGTTAACTGTAACCCCTTTAATACACTGAATTGGTGTAGTACCATCTTTAATACCCTACATATGGTCACTATTTTAATACCTTAAGAGTCTGAGTTCATGAAAATATTATTTTCCTTCACAATGCCTACAGAACAAAGTCTAAATTTATAAGAAATCTTTTAAAGATGTTCATGGTTTTTTTTTTTTTTTTAAAGATTTTATTTATTTGACAGAGAGAGACACAGCGAGAGAGGGAACACAAGCAGGGGGGAGTGGGAGAGGGAGAAGCAGGCCCCCCGCAGAGTAGAGAGCCTGATGCGGGGCTCGATTCCAGGACCCTGGGACCATGACCTGAGCTGAAGGCAGACGCTCAATGACTGAGCCACCCAGGCACCCCAAGATGTTCATGGTTTTGCCTTACATATTGTAGTTCTTGCTATTCTCCAGCAAAAAACATTCTGTTCCACATAGGTAAGTTGCTCTATTAACTCCTAACATTTAGATCATGCATTTCTTCAACAGATATTTATTGAAACAATATTGCTATATATAACATAACAACTATAGTAACAACTAAGTTATGTAAAATAACTTAGTAATCAATTAAACAAATATAAAAATATTAGTTATTAATAGAGTATGTTAAGTACAGTATATACAAGTTATTTAATGGATACTGTGGGAAATGCATGAATATGATATAATTACTGCCTGAAATAATTTCAATGCCCAGTGAAAACATTAACCACATTAGAACCATAAATAAATAGATCTTTAAAAATGAAGTTAAATTAATAATTTAGTTTTTATTATTTATTTTTCTAGTGGTACAGCCTTTCTACACCCTACTTCCATCTCTCATTGCAGAGTTCCCAATCTATATTATGCTAACACTAATCGAAAGAAAATTGAAGTAGCTGTATAATTTGAGACAATGCAGACTTAGAACAAGGATTACTATAGCACTGCATAATGAAAAGGAATCAATTCTCCAGAATGATATAACAATGCTAAATGTATATGCACCTAACAACAGAGCATCAAAATATATGAAGTAAAAACAGAACTGCAAGAAGAAATTTAAAAAATCCACCAGTATAGCTGGAGATTTCAATGTCTCTCAGTAATTGACAGGCAGACCAAAAATCAGTAAACAAGTAGACAGAAAATCAGCAAATTTATAGATGACCAGAGCAGCACTATTAATCAACTGGATCTAATTGATATTTATAGAATAGTCCATCTAACAACAGCAAAATACATAGTCTTCTGAAGCTCACATGAAACATTCACCAACATAGAGTACATTCTGGGCCATAAAACAGATCTTAACAAATTAAAAGGAGTAGAAACCACATAAAATTTGTTTTCACACAATAGAATCAAATTAGAAATCAATTATAAAAAGATGGTTGGAAAATCCCCAAATATTAACCCAATTCTCAATAATATATGGGTCAAAGAAAAACTCAAGAGAAATTTTATTTTTTAAAAAGATTGTATTTATTGGGCGCCTGGGTGGCTCAGTTGGTTAAGCGACTGCCTTCGGCTCAGGTCATGATCCTGGAGTCCCTGGATCGAGTCCCGCATCGGGCTCCCTGCTCGGCAGGGAGTCTGCTTCTCCCTCTGACCCTAACCCCTCTCATGTGCTCTCTCTCATTCTCTCTCTCAAATAAATAAATAAAATCTTAAAAAAAAAAAAAAAAAAAAAAAAAGATTGTATTTATTTATTTGACAGAGAGAGAGAGAAAGAGCACAAGCAGGGGGAGCCTCAGGCAGAGGGTAAGAGAGAAGCAGACTACCCGCTGAGAAGGAGCCCAATGCAGGACTCAGTCCCAAGACCCTGGGATCGTGACCTGAACCAAAGGCAGACACTTAACCAACTGAGCCACCCAGATGCCCCTCAAGAGGAATTTTATAAAAATATTTTGAACTAAGTGAAAATGAAAGTAAACTTATAAAAATTTGTGGGATACAGTGAAAGCAGTGCTGAGAGGGAAATTTATACATTAGATGCATGCATTAGAAAAACTGAGGATCTAACATCAATAACTGAAGTTTCCATCTTAGTAAAATAAGAGAAATAAGTATAATGTATGCCTAAATCAAGTAGAAGAAAAAATAATAAAAATTAGAGCAGAAATATATGAAATTGAAAGGAGGAAAACAATAGGGAAAATGAAGCCAGAAGCTGAATATTTGAAAATACCAATAAAATTGATGAGCTCCTAGCTTTACTAACAAAAAGAGTGAGAAATAAAAATTATGTACATAACAAACCAAAAGAAGTCATCATTACTGATCCTGTGGACATTAAATGTATAATGAGGGAATACTATAAACAACTCTATGTTCACAAATTTGGTAAGACAGATGAAGTAGACAAATTCCTTAAAGACACAAAATATAAAATTCACACAAGGAAATTAACCCTATGTCTATTAAAGAAATTTTATCAATAATTAATAACCTTCCAAAAAAGAAAGCACCAGGGCCAGAGGGTTTCACAGGTGAATTCTACCACAAATTTAAGGAATAAATAATATCATTTTTTTTCACAATTTCTTCCAGAAAATAGAAGCTATAGAGAATCTTTCTGCACTTATTCTATGAGTTCAGCATTACCCTAATATTTAAACCAGGTAAAAACATTACAAGAAAACAAAACTACACAATAATATCTCATGAACACAGACATAACAATTTTCAACAAAATATCAGTAAATAGAAGCCAATAAAGAAGTACACACCATGATCAAATGGGATTCATTCCAGGTATGCAATTCTGGTCCAACATTCAAAAATCAATCAATCGATAGGGAAAAAGAAGAAAAATCCTATGTTCTATCAATTATCACAGAAAAAGTTGTGAAAATCAAGTACCCGCTCATAATAAAAACTCTCAATAAACTAGGAAGTAAGAAAATTTCTTCAGCTTGATAAAGAACATCTACTAAAAAACTAAAGCCAATATAATACTTAATAGTGAAACCGGACTTTTTTTTTGCCTAAGTTGGAAACATAGCAAGAATGTTTGCTCTCACTACTCCAATTCAACATGGTACTACAAGTCCTAGCTTGTGCAATAAAACAAAAACAGAAAGTGACAGGCAAGTAGATTCGATAAGAAAAAAAAAAACAAAACTGTCTTTATTTTCAGATAGCATAATTGTCTATACAGAAAATCCCCCAAAAATCTGCAAATAAATTCCCAGAATTAATAAGCAAGTATAATAAGGTAAAGAACACAAGTTCATATACATAAGACAATTTCTTTCACATATAGCAGCAATGAACAATTAGAATTTGAAATCTTTTTAAAAAGCACCACTTCTGGGTAATAGTACCCAAAACATGAAATCCTTCAGTGTAAGTGTAACAAAATGTGGACAATATTTATATCCATAAAAATAAAAAACATCAATGATAGAAATTTTAAAATTTGTAAACAGATTGGGAGATATTATAAGGAAGGAAGGAAGAGGGAGGGAGGGAGGAAGAGAGAAAGAGAGAGAGGGAGGGAAGGAGGTAGAGAGAGGGAGAGAGGGAGGGAAGGAGGGAATGGAGGAAGGAAAAATAGTGGTAATGATTGCACAATTTTGTGAATATAGCAGAAACCACTGATTAAAAAAAAGTCAACATCAGACACTTGGAGAATCTATGATGACTCTATAGGAATCTCAGGACAGAGGGACTGCTACGTATTTTTTTTCTGTTTTTTTGTTTGTTGTTTCTTGTCTTTTTTATTTAAAATTTTTATTTTAATTCCAATTAGTTAATACACAGTGTTCTATTAGTTTCAAGTGTACGTTTTTATGTATTCTTTTAAAAATGATATGTTTTGAATATTAAGATTTTTAATTCCAATTATTTAAGGATTTTTAGTTTATAAAGTGAGCTGCTCTTTGTAGAAAACAATAGGGAGAAATTTTATGTTTCATGAATTAAAAGTCTCAATATTGGTAAGATGTTAATTACTTTCATCTTGAGCTATAGATTCAACACAATGCCAATTAAAATCCTTGCATGCTATTTTGTAGATATTGACAAACTGATACTAAAAATTTATATGGAAATCAGAAGACACAGAATAGCCAACAAAACACTGAACAAGAATAAAGTTGGGGAATTATCACTACCCAATTTCAAGATTTGCTACTAACCTACAATGATCAAGACAATGCGGTATTGGTGGAAGAATAACCACATAGATTAATGAAACAGAATGCAGGACTCAGATATAATCTATACAAAGATAACCAACTGAATTTTGACAAAGCTGCAAAGGTAATTCAATGGAGAGAGAATAATCTTTTTAATAAATAGTTCTGGAATAATTAGTCATACAAATACAAAACAAAAAAACAAACCCTAGACAAGGATCTTATACATTAAAGACTAAATGAATCCACGGACCTAAATGTAAATTGCAAATTACAAGCCTTATGGAAGAAACCATAGGAGAAAATCGATGTTTCCTGGTTTTGGTAATGAGTTTTTTTTTTGTTTTTTTTTTATGTTATGTTAGTCACCATACAGTAGGTAATGAGTTTTTAGATACTCATTACCAAAGTATGAGCCATGAAAGAAAAAGTTACAAGTTCAACTTTATTAAAATTAAAGACTTCTGCTCTGAAAAAGACACTATTAAGAAAATGCAGAGATAAGCCACAGAGTGGGAGAAAATATTTGAAAAACATATATTTAATAAAGGACTTGTATCTAAAAATATACAAAGAACGTTTAAAAACCAGCAAAGGGAAAACAAACTACCCAGTACAGAAATGAGCAGATCTGAACATACCCCTCACCAAAGAAGATATCCAGATGGAAAATAAGCATATAAAAAGAGGCTCAACTTCATTTGTCATTGGGAAGACAAGGTGGAGTATGTGAAGCACAGAAGATTCTTATGGTGGTCAGACTGTTCTGTATGATACTATAAATGATGAATACAAAACATTAGGTATTTGTCAAAATTCACACAACCTTATAGCATAAAATCTACAACTTAATGCCTGCAAATTAAAAAAAAAAAAAAAAACCTATTTAAGAGGTTGAAGAATTCCAAGATGGAATGCATACTGTGACGACAAAAAAAAAAATCTAAATGCATCACGAATGTGTGAGATAACATCAGTGAATGGGGTGAAGGAATAAATTGCTGACCTAACCCACTTTAGAAATGAGTTCAGTCTGTAAGATTAAAGTCAAAAGAAAATATAATCTAGTTGACAAAGTTGTTTCAGGCAGGGGTTTGAGTTAACAATTCTGGAGCCACTATACATGTACACTAGAATTTGACAAGCAAGTAAGTAAATGAAGGATTGGTGGGAGCTACGTTTCTCAGTGTGGGAATGAGAGGTTTCAAATAAGCAAAGGGAGAAGGCTAGAACAATCCATATGGTGATGGATTAGATGGAAACATCAGTGTAAACTCATGTTTAGTTTGATATATATATATATATATATATACATATATACACAAATGATTACATATGAAAACATTTATAGATTTGTGTATATACATGAGGTAGTATGCACACATACTTCCAGCTCTGTCAGCTGAGAGAGTCTGGAAGCAACATCTCATTAATAGCAAGAATGCCTAGTACTCAGCTCTTGGTTTCTAATACCATTCTCAAAGGAATCAGGGCTCCTTGGAGAAGAGGCTTATTCTAGAACTGGGAAGAAAATTTACAAAATGAGTCTGTAGCATTTCATAGTTCCGGGAAACAAGGAAGTGCTAACACACACATACACATTGATAGAGTTATACTAAAGGGACATAAGAGCTAACTAAAAGGGCCCCTAATGATCAAAACTGCAAGATTATAACCATCAAAACATTGTTGGATTATAATGCAAAGTATAAAATAAATATCCATGAGTACTCTTCCCAAAATTCCTATGTTGAAGCCCTGCCCCTCAATGTTATGATGTTTGGAAATGGGGATGTTAGGAAATACCAGGATTAGATGAGGTCATAAAGGTGGGGCCTTGGTCAGATGGGATTAGTGTTTTTATAAGAATAGACACGAAAGAGATCTATCCCTGCATCCACACAAAGAAGAGATCAGGTGAATACACAGCAAGATGGTGGTCACCTAAAGCCAAGAGAAGAGTTCTTAGAATGATACCTACATTACCAGCATCTTGATTAGGTACATACAGATTCAAATAAATGGCTAAAAAAATAAATGGAAAAAAATAGATAAATTTCCAACACATAAGAATTACAAATAATGTAAGTAAATACTCCCCCTTGAAGAAGTAAAGCATAATTCCCTACTCCTTAAATGTATATTCTGTATAGTGACTTCCTTATAAAGTATAGCATGGGGGAAAATTGTTCCTTTATAAGAGAAATCTGACAAACACGACCTTAGCCAGGTGATCAAGATTAACATCAGCAGTGATAATTCATATTTATAGTATCTACCCTTGACATGATGTGATGTGAATGACACTTTACCTCCGTGGTCTTCCTCCCAAAAACACATAACCTCAGTCTAATCATGAGAAGAACATCAGAGACATCCTAATTGAAGAATATTCTACAAAATACCTGACTAGTACTTCTCAAAACTGTCAGTCTTCAAAAATAAGAAAAGCATGAGAAACTACCAAAGTAAAGGAGTCTAAGGAGACATGACAACTAAATGTAATATGATATCCTAGATGGAATCCTAGAACAGTAAAAGGACATTAGGTAAAAACTATGAAAATCTGAATAAAATATGGACTTTAGTTAATAATAATATATTGATGCACTAGTTGTGAAAATAAACTATACTAATGTAAGATATTAATAATGTAAACATAAAACTATTGTAAGGTAAAAAAAGTTTATTTAAAAAAATAATTTGGTAATATCGTTAATAGTATTGAACTTCCCATTTATCTGTGTATTCTTTCTGTGATAAGATTATACTTCTTGAACCACTGATGTTAAAACTTGTTTTGGCCAATCAAATGTGAGTGGAAGTGTCAGGGACCCTACAGCAAAACACCTATAGGAAGCATCATCCATTGTTAAGTATCTCTTGCATGAAAATATTTTTAAATTAAATAAATAAAAATTTTTATTTTTGAAAATAAATGAAATGAAAATAAATAAAAAATTTTTAAGATTGGAAAGGTTTCTATGGGAGATGGGTAGGGGGAAGGTAGCTTTTCTTTGACATCAAGTCTGTTAAAGTTTCTTAGAGAAAATGCATATATAATTGATATTTTCCCATGAGGTTTGTAGCAAAAGTTGGCCTGAAATTTGGTAGCTAAGGCATGAACTTGGGGTTGTATCATTAAGCCTTTCAAAACAGTCAAATTCACAATTAAAATTTGCATTTAAATTGTGTGCTTATCTATAAAGGATGCCTAAATTAGCATGAATCTTGCATATAATTGCAAAAAAGCTGGGAATAAATGAATTTTTTCCAAAAAAAAAAAAATGTCCCAAATAGAAGCTCTTCTTTCAGCCTGGATCCCAGAATGAATATATCTCATGGAACTGAGCTACAACTGACTCAATCTATATTCATTATTTGATGAGAATGAGAGATACACCTTAGTTGTAATAAGCTACTAAGATTTTGTCATTTCCTATATAACCCAGGAAAGATGACCAATTAAGAAATTTGAACATAGAAGTAGTGTTCTGCTAAAACAAGAACACCAATTTATGTGCCACTGGGTTTGGACTGGGTAAGTTGGTGAAGTGGGTATTTACTGTTGATGAGACAGATGGCAACCCATTGTGCAGGTGCACAGGTGAACATGTTATATAACCATTGCCTCTGATAACTTAGAGGATAGGTAATGTACTGAATGAGCTTTGTGGGTAAGCTGGAAAACAGAAAGCTACTCATGTGCTATTTGCTGCATTTGATAAGGTACTTTAAGAAAGAGAGGCTAACTGACCATAATAAAAAAAAATAAATAAGACAGAGATGAACTCAAAAAAGAATTGGTCAGTTTACTAACAGGGATGAACGATGTAATTTTTTTAATTTCTCTAAGTAAAATATAACATTAGGAAATTTTTAATGAAAGAGGCCAACTAAAACTCAGCCTGATGGCAAAGACTAATTTGGGAGGAGCTAAAACCTCTTCGTAAAATTCGGAAGTCAATGATGAGGCACCCAGTAAATCCCTCCAACCAGAAAAAATGTCTCCAAGAAAAAGGAACTCAGAGTGAGACTCTCCCATGGAATCCTGGCAAATGCCTCGATGCCTAGTTAAATTTGAATTTAAATAACAATTTTTTTTTTAGTATAACTATGTCCCCTACAATATTTGCAACATACTTACATTAAAATATTTGTGGTTTATCAAAATTCAAATTTAACCAAGAGTCCATATTTTGTGTGTTAACCCCATTTGGGGATCAAAACTTCTATAGGCATAAAATAGACTGAAAACCCTTCTGAGCTCTCAAGGAGGGCATATTCTTTAATATCTTCTTCAGATGTAGCCAAGGAATAAAATGAAAAACTAATGTCCTTGCAGAGATCATATCCAAGAACCATCACAAATAAAAGACTGAGGAGCTATTCCCAGGAAATAACACCCCATCAAGAAATGTTCTATTTCCCTCCATTGCTATGTGATCTGCACTAGCAGTGAGGGGATTACACCTTCATCCCACTGAGGCATGTTTGGCCATGTGACTGACTGTGGCCAGTAGCATGTGATTGCCAGTAACTTGTGACATTGATAAGCAGCAACTTAAAGCATAATCACCTGATATGGAATTGTTCTTTTCCCTCTGCCACCAGATCAGCAACATCCCAGCAAGGAGCTTCTCCTTCACCCTGGATTCCATAATAAGGAAAACAACTGGAACAGCCCAAGGTTTACCTGCAGCTAACATGTAATATAAACAAGAAATCAATATTTTGGCGGGTGTGGAAGTCACTAGAGGAGGAGGGAGCAAGTCACTAGATTTTGGTTTTTGGGTTGTTTGTTAATCTGACCAATACAGGTTATTAATGGGTTCCAAGAAAGCATTCATTCATCTAACTTCCTTCCTTCCTTCCTTCCTTCCTTCCTTCCTTCCTTCCTTCCTACCTTCCTCCTTCCTTCCTCCCTTCTTCCCTCCTCTCCTCTCTTCCTTCCTTCCTTCTTCCCTCTCTTCTCCTTCCTTCCTTTCTTCCTTCTTCCCTCTCCTCTCTTCCTTCCTTCCTTCCTTCTTCCCTCCCCTCTCCTCTCTTCCTTCCTTCCTTCTGTCCTTCCTTCTTCCCTCCCCACCCTCCCTCTCTCTTTCTTTCCAGTCACAATGGAGCTGTAGTTTATTATAGCTATAACAGACCTTTACAGTTAAATGGTTAAGTCCAGATTAAATGGTTTGCCCGAGGTCATAGAGTAAGACAAAACTTGGATTCAGTTGTTTATTTGGCTCTTAATATGGGCTTGTTGCTGGTCAAGACTCGAAGAAAATAAAACAGTCCCTGACTTCAAAAAACTAATTGCTTTACTAGGAAGGTAAGTTTTATGTGTACGTGTGCATGCACACACAAACACACATAAACACACACCCTCTTCATGTTGCTTGAGTTACAGCCCTCACAATACTTCCCATTGTTCATTACCGTACCCTGCTCCCTCAAGTGGATGTGTCTGCTGTCGCCCATGCAGGCATGCCTTGGATGCCTCTCCTTTCACACTTAAACACCATCAGTATATTTTCTTTCTTTTCCAAGAGAAGCTCTGCCACCTGTTTTATAGTAACACATTTGTCATTTCTAACACAAAATAATGTGCCGGGTTATAGTTTTATAAATGTAACTTGGGCCTAATATTACTAAGATTTTTGACAAGATGCATAAATTAATCTAATAAAAGTTAAAACCAAAAAAAAATAAAGTTTTGTTCTAATCAAATCATTTTAGTTGTAAAAAGATAAACATCCCTTACAACATATTCCAACAAGAAGAAGCAAGGGAAGTTTTTTAATGGATTTGGAAGAAGTGGAATGTGGACTCATGGGAACCAACACATCTTAAAACAGCTACATTAGCCTCATTTCTTTCTGATCCAGAAGGTCTCTTGTTTCTGAGCAACTGTTCCTTTTTTTTTTTTTTGGCTGCAGTTAAGGTTTTTCCTCTCCACCTGCCCCCCCGACCCCGTTCTGTTTATTCATAATTTTGGAGGTGGCTTTAATTCGCTATGATGCTGGTTCTGGCCAAAAATCTGCATAACTTGTTCAATCCAGAGCCTTTTGTCTTCTGAGCAATTTCTGTGATGGGGGTGGGGGGGCGGGAACTGATTGACTACGGATTGGATTCCCTTAAATCAGATGTCCATTCCAGTCTAATTACCTATAACCATGAAGGTGGAGTCATGTGGTATGTTGGATATCTCTTCTAAGAGTTTGAAGAAGACAAAGTACACTAGTAGGATATAGGTATGGCAGTCAAATTAAACTGACATGTCCAACACAAAGGCATGGTTTCTAAAAGCAACACAGACACACACACACACACACACACACAGAGAACACATCAGGAAATTAACAATTAACAAATACATATATCTATATATATATTTTTTATCAGGGCTTCATAAATTTTAAAAATTTGCCCAAGAAGACAAATTGACAAATAAATTATATTTGGTCTTTGTTCTGCTTCATATATGTTCTAATATTGATTTTTTTATTAATTTAAATTTCATATGAGATTCAGTTGTTGAAATTTAGGAGGTAGTTGATGCAATTAGAGGCATTTTACTTATTACTTTTGCTTTGATCTGTTGGTATTTGAAAAATCTTAATTTCTGAGTGAATTATGAGATAATTTTATTGCTTGAGTTTATCTCTTTCTGTATAATTAGGATATAGTAATTTAGTTTATATCTTTTCTGTTTAATTGAGTTAACAATGTCTGCTGAAAATACAATCTTATTAGCTGATTTGAAGGAATGTCTATAATTAACTTTCTTATTAGGACTGATTGGATAAGACTCACTTTTATCATAGGCCTCTCGTCTTCTGAATTTCAGTATGAAATACTACCAATGAATAAAAAAAAAGCATTGAAAAGAGTGCATTCATTGACAAAACCCCAAGGGTCTAGTGAATACATTTAAATTAATGGTGAGCTTAGAAAGATAAAATTTATATGTATAACATTTTAAGAAATATTTTGTGTGTGAATAATGTGCATTTAAGAATAAGAATTTTATAATTATTTTAACCATTGTGCCTACATTAAAAACTAAAAAAAAAAAAAAAGCGTGAGATAGATGCTTTTACATTTTCCTTATCTATTAAAGTCAGTTGAACATATTACCTACACAAAATGAGTAAATGTAGGTAATGTGTTAAACATAGTGCCTGAAAAATAATAAGAACTAACTAAATATTGTCTTTTGTTATCATCATTATAACTATCTTCATTTTCATCATTAGTTTGTTCTCTGGATATGCAATAGCATAATAAGGTAATTCAAGGTAACATGTTTTACATCGTTTCAATGATGATTTTTTCTACCTTTTTTTTAATTAACATGTAACGTATTACGTGTTTCAGAGGTATAGGTCTGTGATTCATCAGTCTTACATAATTCACAGCGCTCACCATAGTACATACCCTCCCCAACGTCCATCACCTAGCCATCCCATCCCTCCCACCCCCCTCCACTCCAGCAACCCTCAGTTTGTTTCCTGAGATTAAGAGTCTCTTACGGTTTGTCTCCCTCTCTGGTTCCGTCTTGTTTCATTTTTCCCTCCCTTCCCCTATGATCCTGTCTTGTTTCTCAAATTCCTCATATCAGTGACATCATATGATACTTGTCTTTCTCTGATTGACTTATTTAGCTTAGCATAATACCCTCTAGTTCCATCCATGTCGTTGCAAATGACAAGATTTCACTTTTTGATGGCTGCATAATATTCCATCGTATATATACACCACATCTTCCTTATCCATTTATCTGTTGAAGGACATCTAGACTCTTTCCATAGTTGGCTATTGTAGACATTGCTGCTATAAACGTTGGGGTGCGCATGCTCCTTTGGATCACTACTTTTGTGTCTTTGGGGTAAATACCCAGTAGTGCAATTGCTGGGTCATAGTCAAAATTTTAATTAAAAAAAAATCCTAATTTCTAAAAGATCTTATGAATGATCTCACAGATAAATGCAATTTTTAACCTATGTTTATATTGCACATAATATCCACCCAACTCCAAAGTTCTTCTTTAGGTATGACTTAATGGAAATTCTCCTGTGATTTTTACTTCTCTTTCTTCATAGGTACAAACATTTTGGAAAACCTTAGGTTGGAGAAGTTTAGTAGCAGATAAAAAGATTAAAACTGACAATCTCTTGCTAACTAAAGATATATTAGTACAGAACCATATATTTTGATCCCTTTCTGGGTCCTGCTTGATCAAAAAAGATTTTCTACTTTCTATTTGTGACTGAATTTTATACAAACAAATATGCACTTTCTGTGGATAGTGAATGGCATCCAATTATCTTGATTTTCCCCAGTAATCTAGCATTGTCCATAACACACACACGCACATGCACACATACACAATTCCAATTTACCAAGTACCATACAAAACACGGAAGAAGAACCATTTTAGGAAACATCTAATTGAAATGCAAAGACATATAAACAAAATTTCTACACCTCCTACAGAAGAAAAAAGTTAGAAAAGCTCCACTTTTCAAAGACATAAAATACTCAGAATTTTTATTACCACAACCAAAATGATCACCCCAAGTTTCTTTGAAAAAAAAGTCAAAAATCTAATCCCTATGCTATAAACTGGAGAAGAATATGCCTTCTGTAACCAACTTGAATTAAACAATAACAAGCTTACAATGGCAAATTTCAGGCAGAGAATATCATAGGATATCCACAACTAAATATCAGTCAAAGAAGTGGACTTAAAGAAAAGTGAAATGCCAGAAGATAATATTCAAAGTAAATGTAATAAATGTTATCTGAGAGAAAGAAGTCAGATTGCATGTTGGTTATCAACATTAAATATGTAAATGTACATATAATAATAGAAGGTTCAAATTCACATATACATTAAAAATTTTTAAATTGAAATTAATGTCAGGAATTTAGGAATACTATATTTAATTTTAATTTCCAAGAAAATGGATTTAAAGCTATTCAAACAAAATACCTTTCAGAGAAAAGGGAGGTATAAGCCACACAAAAGATTAAATTACAGTCAAGCAAATCCATTCATGAAGCTAATATTTAAAACCACTGTAAATTTCTATCTTTGTTTCAGTCCTCAGCTCTTTCATTATTTTAACACCTATGCCAGAAAAAAAATCTCAATTACTGTAAAATTACCAGCAGATCAAAATTCTGGAGATAGGACAGACAACTTTATGAGAAACTTGAAAATAATGATGTTCTCCTAAAGAAAAACTACTTTTGTGGACTTTCTTTTTCATTTTCTTTCTTATAAATCTCTAAGGTTTCCATTGAAATTTATATCATGTCAGAAGTGAAAAACAAAATGGAATAGCTATTTTTTCCACCTCATAACTTTCATGAGTAAAACATTCATCTTTCTTGCTAAAGAAAGGGAAGAAAAAAGACACTACCTTCATAATAATTCTTAACTTTTTCTTCCCGATACTTTGCATCAGAGAAGACAATAGGTGGACTCTAATAGAAAAGGTTAAGTTAAGGGCTTCAAATATTTTTATATGTGATGAAAATAATCATTTATTCAAGTTTTGTCATCCCAACTCTTGGTAAACAGAAAGTATTTTAAGGCGTAGCACTGATATCATTGTTGAAAAAAGTCTGCTTTGGTTTGCTAAGTTTTCAATCTTGTTCCAAATGAATGAAAATCATACAAAATATTTACAATATTCTTTCTTAGTCATAGATATGGAGATAAAGCATACCAGAAAATATTTGTAGTTGGATGTTGATATGTAATACTAGACTACTGTAAATAAGCATATAAATAACACTATTTAAATGGCAAAGATATTCCATGAGCCAATTGGTTTGAGTCATTTAAATACCTTACACTGTGCCTGCCTCTTGGTAATTATACCAATTAGATTGGAGAATCATTTATCAGGGTGCCAATTAAGTGAATTCTACACTTCCTGGGACTTTTTAAAAAAATCTAAATTAGACATACTAACAACTCCTATGTTTATGGTACTTTAGTTGACTCTTGATCATGTAACACAGCAGTAATTTAACCAGTGCTTCTTACTCCATTTACTACGGATATAGTTAGCTGGGGGCATACTTTACTCATGCAGTTCACTCTGCTCTTTGAATTTCAAAGTAAAAAACTTTAACCAAAAGTATTGGCTTGGAACCTTACTTTTGTTTAAAAACTGATTTCAATGAACATTTTTCCTTTTTTCCTTTCAGCTGATACGTGAATTTAAAGGTTAATTAATTTAATGATTCCTGGGTTGGTAGACATGTAATTATGGTTGATTGCAACTGTGTGACTTTTTTAGTGACACATTTTTCAGAAGATGCAGAAGATTGAGTTAAGAATTAACTGACATTTGATAACAATGGAACAGAACTTTTTAAATGCTTATGTAAAAGTATTGCTAAAATCTTTTTAGCTATTGAAATCTCTATAACTATTTTTTAAAATTATGAAAGTGAAAGAACATTTCTAAAGTCTTTTCTACCATTTAATAAAGAAGGGAGATGTTATTAACTGTTCTAATCATTCTATGACGAGGACAAAAAATGCCACCTAGTTACTCTGAGTAGTTCTACCTAGTCACCCATTCAATATTAGGTAGATAAAGCAACAAATGCGATAGGGTGCATGGTCTTTAACAACTCACCTCTCCATTTATTTTTGTAGAACTAACATTTACAACATCTTAATTATATAATAATAAAAACATGAGAGATGAACTGTTCTGAGACAGAACAGTTTTGCTAAAAAAACATCTCCAAGTCATTTTTCTGTGGCTAGTATTCATATACACAAATGTTTTTATTTAAGTCATATGAAATGTTGATGTTGGTCAAAGAAATCCTCAAAATCTTTTTAAGTGAAAAATTTGCTTTGATGTTAAGTCATCAGTTAAGTGATTATCTCATACACCAACGAGCTCTTCCTATGATTGTGTAGATCAACACTATGGGTGTTGATGCAGTGGGGCTTTTTGAGTATTATATTGCCAAAATGTATTCTGATACTGTAGAGAAGTTCTTATACATTTATACAATAAATAAGATAGTATTCACAGGTTGGGGAGAAGTGAGAAGAATTAAAATCTTGATTGAATTTGCAGAGACATATATGATGAGCAGATATGAGAGATGTCCTTTGAGTAGATAAGTGTTACACTAATTGAAAACACATGTTTTATAAATCAAGTTGGAAGATCATGCATCATAATAACTGAAATAACTGTAGCACAGGAGCCAAAATAATCAAATAAATAATTTCAGATCTTGAAGTTAAGGTGTCAATAAATCAACCCTGAATTATATACAGGCATATTAGTTTACTTGCAAAAGTCAGAGAGAACCTATTATGCTTAATTACAGTCCTTGTAAACATTTCTTTTTTATACCATATACTCTTAATGAGTTGTACCACCAAGAAAACACTTTGAAAATAATATACTTAATATCTATAAAGAAAGAAGACTTAAGCTAGTTTTTGATCAATTTAATGCAATATAACATGCACTTGAGGATCTACTATGTGTAAAATATTGTCCTGAAGACTTGAGGAAGTGTAAATATGAACATAAAGTACTTCCTATTCATGCAGTTTAAGACCCAAGAATTAGGATAGAAAAAGTTGACAGGTGAATGAATTATATTATAAAATAAGATGAGTACCAAAGTTCAAAATGGTTCAAGTGAGTTTACCGAAAGCAACAATCATCTTAAACTGTTACAACCAATCAAGAAAAATGTCCAAAAGAATGGGTCTCTGCTTATTCACCCATTGTTCATAGCTTATTTGGAACATGATGTAATTTGGAACATGATGAGAAAAGCATATGGTCCAGACTTGTTGACGTGTAGTGAAAGTGGAGAAAGAAGTAGGAAACAAGGCAGGAAAGACAGACTGAAGTTAACTTGGAGAACCCTGAATACCATGTTGAGAAACACTAGCCATAAAAAGTGACATTTCCTTTTCCATCATGGAATAGATTACAGTAGACAGTTTCATGAGAGTAGACAGTTGTCATAATGAGGGAGAATACAGACAACATGATGTAGTCTTTAAGGAATTGATTTAATCATCAGTCACTCACTGAAGACCAATCATGGGTCAGTACTATTTTAATTCTGAAATTTGTGCCTTCCATGGCAGCTATAGAAATGAAAAGTAGGGTCCTGGCCCTCAAATAGTGCAAAACTAAGTGATAAAGACAAACAAGTGAGGAGCCAGTTAAAGTATAGTATACACAGTGTTAGGATATGATCAGGAAATACGGTGGTGTTTTGGTTATCCATTGCTGCATAAGAAGAAACCACCAAATAATGACATTGTGAGATAAATTGTTATCCCTTCCAAATTCAAATGTTGAATTACTATCCCCCAGAACCTCAGAATGTGACTATGTCTGGACACAGGGCCTCTAAAGAGGCAATTAAGTTAAATTAATTAACTTAACTTAAGGCAATTAAGTCATATGGGTGGGCTCTAATACAACAAAATAAGAGTCCTTATGAAAAGAGATTAGGATACAGATCAACAGAGCAAAGACCATGTAAAGACAGTGACACAAAGACAGAGGCCTTGGAAGAAACCAGCCCTGCCAACAATTTGATCTCAGATCTCTAGTCTCCAATACTGGGAGAAAATAAATTCCTGTCTTTTAAGCCACTTAAGTCTCTGGTACTTAGTTATGGCAGCCCCAGCAAACTAGTACAAGTGGCTTACGAAAGTAACATTCATTTAATTTTCTCTTGAATCTAGGGATTGATTAGATCAACTAGCAAGTTCTACCTTGTGACTTCTCATGTGGTTTAGTCATATGACCCCTGCTCTCTTCCCACCCTCCCTCCTCTCTCTCTCTTTCTTCCATCTTCCACTCTCCCTGTGGTCTTTCCATATGGTACTCTAACAGTAGCCAGATTTCTTACATGGCAGCTGAAGATTCCCATAGCAAGTGTCTTAAGAGAAACTACAGTCACATGGCCTTTACTAACCTTGCCTCAGAAGTCACACAGATTCACTTCACTGAGATATATTTGTATAGGCAGTATGTGCAGATGTGTTTTAAAACTACTGCTGTCTGGGGGCGCCTGGGTGGCTCAGCTGGTGGAGCGCCCGACTTGATTTTAGCTCAGGTCCTGATCCCAGGGTCTTGGGATGGAGCCCTCTGTTGGTTCTGCACTCAGGATGGAGTCTGCTTGAGGATTTCTCTCCTTCTCCCTCTGCTCCTCCCCTTTTTCGTACTCTCCTACTCTCTAAAATAAATAAATAAATATTAAAAACAAACAAATAATTACTGCTGTCTGTTCTCTGGCTAAAAAATTGCTTACATTCTTTCCACATGCAAAATACACTCACTTCTTCCCCAAATCCCACAAAAGTCTCATCTATTATGGCATCACGTTTGGGCTTGAGGCCCAGGATTTCATCATTTAGATCAAGTTTGGGTGTGGATGAGGTCTGTGATATAGCTCCTTGGTTACCCAGCTCCTTGAAAACTGTTCTGCTCAATCTGAAGGCATATGAAGTAAAGAAAGAACTTACCTGCACCTTCCACTGTACATCTAACATACCACAGTGGGGAGACAAGGATAGGGTGATTGGCACCAATCAGAAAGGGGGAAAGCAAGGAACACATACCAGTTACCAGTCCTCAGCCAATTCTGTAACCCAGCTTGGCAGATGCTGCCAGTTTCTTGATCAGGACTCTGTCTTATGTGCGGCTAACTCTCCATAGCTCTTGAGTCTGCCTTTTGAGCTCCTAGTTCTACTTTCTGAATTCTCTACTCTTCCATAATATGTAGCCTTGTTTGTAGCCCAGTTGTTTTCTCAGCCTGCTTCTTGATTGAATAAGTTTGGAGATCTAGATGTGTCTTTTTCATTTTTTAATGTCTGTGCACTCAGTCTAAACTCTAAACCGGCAGTGTTACTCCAGGTAGTAGAAATCTCTTTAAACTATTAGGTTTTCACCATTACACAAAACCCATATTCAAAATATTAAATGGGTTGGCTCATCTGAAAGCTGGAATATCTGCTCCCAAGATGGGTCACTCATATAGCTGTCAAGGTGGCACTCTTATCAGCTAGAAATCTCAGCCATGACTGAGGGTTGGGAACCTTGGTTTCTCTCAGTATGGGCCAGTCCCTGTGGCCTGGGTTTCCTTGGCTCAGTTTCAAGTGTGATCATTTCAAGAGGGAGAGAGAGCCAGATGGATGCTCTGTCATCCTTTATCACCTAGCCTTAGAAGTCTCATAGGTTTGCTTCTGCCATACCATATTAGTTGAGACAGTCAAGAGAGGCCCGCCCAGGTTTCAGGGGAAAAACACAGATTCGATTTCTTTTTTTTTTTTTTTAAGATTATTTATTTGAGAGAGAGAGAAGGAGAGAGCAGGGGAGAAGGGCAGAGGGAGAGAGAGAGAGTCTTAAGCAGACTCTGCACTGAGCGTGGAGCCTGACTTGGGGCTCTATCTCACCACCCCAAGATCACAACCTGAGCTGAAATCAAGAGTCAGATGCTTAACCAACTGTACCACCCAGGCACCCCTAGATTCAACTTCTTGGTGAAGGATTGGCAAGGTTCTAGAAGAGCATGTGGGTCTAGAAATATTGTTGTGGCCACTTTTGGAAAATACATTTTGTCATAGCAAGCTTTAAGGAGGAGTCTATCTCCCAAAATGAATGCGTGAATTCATAAATTCTTGAGAGGAAGAGATATTTTAGTTTTTTTTATATTTAACTATATAATAGATTATAAACAGTAAATTATTAATCAATGTTAAACATTTTAAGGAGATTTTTTGGCTTCATCTCATTTAATGTTAACAATACAAAGTGGTAGACATTATTATCATTCTTTTTGACTGATGAAGTAACTGAGCCTTAGAAATACTATTTAATTTGCTATTTAATTACTGAAGTTCATACTACTACGGGAGTTTCTAGAGTATGTTCAAATGCTGATAGAACTAATCCTATACAGATAGGGTTATAAATGTGTTCTAGGAAAGACAAATAACTCCAGGAATTAAGTTCTTGAGTTGGCAAAAGGGGATATGATCTAGTATACAACTGGAGAGTTTGGCCATATTAACAGAGAAAGTTCATCAATTTTAACAGGGGGAAAGACAAAATTTATAGACATAGATAGAGATAATTGGGTAGATTTGGTTGTGATGAGATGAAGTATTTTATTTTATGATTGCTTTCATTTTCTCAGTGAAATAAGAAGCAACACCATCAGCTGAGGCATGGTGTTTAGTTTGACCACTGAGCCATTATGAAACAAGTTTGAGAATAGAGAATGGGGACAGGAGGAGCATAGTTGGGTAGTCACTGCTTAGGATCCACTTGAGATTTATGGTCATGAAGTTATCTGAGAGTACTCAGCAGAGTTAGGTGTTGTTCTCCAACCACAGTCCACTATTGGGTTTAGATGCAAAGTAGAAGAATTTAGATTTAACCAGGGTTTAAATTTTCCAGATAAGCAAAAGGAAGAAGGAAAAAGACATTGGGGATATGTGTAAATAAATAATTTTAATTATTGGCCTCACAATCTAACTAAGGTAAAGTGGGTAATGAAACGTGAGACATGATGGACAGGAAAAAAGTAGAGATCCCTGTGTAGTAGAATAATGTGTGGAACAAAGTAAAATAAATTTCCATGGTCATACTGCTTACCAAAGAGATCAATGAGAATTTGTAATGTCAGTGCCTGAACCTTGTTGTTCCCCTTACCAAATCCTTTTGCCTCTACTTCCAAATGAAGGAATATGTATATACATATATATTTGGTCTGAGGGCTTTCTCTTTCTCTGCAGGCTAGAAGTATGAGGAATTAACATCCCCATGAGCAGACCTCAACCAAAGACTGATGGTAGATAATATATACATATTCCAAATTCCTCTCCCCTTGGGTGAGATAAATCTGAGGTATGTGTTGTGCACCATTTCCCAGATTCCCCCAGTTGGAGCAAGCTTCAGTTACGCAGGTGGGAATTGCTTAATAATACACATTTAATTGGCTCTACTCCTTCCATGTCTTACTTCCTCACTGTCCTGGTATTTCCTGGAATCATCTCTCAAACTAATTACACTCAAATCCTTGTCTCAGGGTCTGCTTCTGGGGTGCCCCACTAAAAAAACCTCTGATATGTAGAAAATCTTTTTTCAAACACCTCCTTTGAGGCTCTCGAGCTCCTATCATAATACTTAATCAAAATATATTTTGTCTTCTTACCTGTCCTTCTCCCCATTAGACTGTGTTTCCCCCAAAATGGAAAAGTCTCTCTGTACAGCCTTCTCCTCATACAGTTCCTGTTACCTAATAAGATCAAGCTACATATTTAGTAAATGTAATTGAATGCTCAATAAAAGCTGATGGTTTTGCTAACCAATGACTTGAGATATCTTTTTAATCCATAAAGACAAAATTAGATTGGTTCAGAATGTCATGAATGTTAGTTCTACCATGTTTTTGCCATTATAATTCTTTGAAAATTGATAATCCACAGTAGTTAGGGTGTCAAATATGAAATTTTGGCTAGACAGAATATATCGCTACTTTTATTTTATTTTTTTAATTTATTTTACTTTTTAAAGGTTTTATTTATTTGAGTGCCCATACATGAGTGGGGGAGGGGCAGAGGGACAAGCTGACTCCCTGCAGAGCTTGACTCCAAGCTACTTTTAGATTGTTACATTTGAGACAGTTGAATAATATGATATCATTTCTTCAGATATATATTTAACAAAGTTACAGTGCTGTGAGATTGAGCATTTATCATTTCTCCCTAAACTCTTTATTCCAGGAATTAGTTTCAGCAACAAAGAAATAACCGTAGCAAAATTTTTATTTTTTTTAATTTCATAACTAATATACAGGGTGCTGAATAAATATATACAGAATAAATATTTTTGTGAGAAGAAATTATCGTTTTAAAATAAATTATTGTGAAACTAAAGTGATTTTTAATTTGGGAAATAAAAGCACAGTAACAAAGCTCCTTACTTCTTTTTTTTTTTTTTAGATTGTGATTTGACTATCTACTTAAGTAACTGCTATTTATATACCTGTTTGCTACTACTAATTACTTTATAAAAGTTCAATTACTATACTGGCTAAATATCACAATCATTGCGTAACTCTACTAACAGCCATAGTAGCTGTGATAGGGCTACATTTGTAAGGAAGCTTATTTGCATTTGTAAATCTCAACAACTGCTCAAGTATCTGCTTTCTAGCAATTAGGCAGCTGCTACTTAAAATCAATAGTGGCAAACTCTGGCTGTGTTTGGTTTGGAAACTAAGTGTCTTATGTGGCATTCTGGTACTTTGCAGTGTACTAATGAAGTCACTTTGCTTCATGCTGTCCTATCACCACTGCTTGGCATCCTTTCCTCCTCAGCTGGCTATGATATTACCTCATCTGCTTACTTTTCACCCTTTGTCTTATTCACAGCCTTTTGGTGTTGAATAGTTTTGAATTTCCCCTGTCAAGAGTTCATTCACAGTCTTTACAATGTACAGCTATGGAGTCTGACCTGGGTGAAATATGTTAGATAATCTATTGCCAAATGCTGTGTGTGAGATACTTAGGAGTCCTATTCAAATTTCCTGAACAGTTGGGGCATTAATTTCATGAAGGGCACAAAGTATTTATGGTGAAAACTGGCAAGCAAGTAGATATCAACAGACTGAAAAGATAACTGCAATTATACTGGCTTTTACACAAGTAAAACAATCTGTTTTGAGTGGTGAGTTATATCTTACTATGTGCTAATAAATGAAATATGTAAAAAACACTCAGATCAAATCTCCTATATATATTACCTTTGAGATTTTATTTGTCATACTTAATGCCAATTTTTGCCTTGATATGGTGTTTATGTAAGATTTCTAGCTTAGAAATGTGCTTTAGAAGTACAGTAGGAAAAATTGGCTGAAAAACATAAATTTTGAAGTTAAACTAAATGCTAATGTAATACTACTCTGAAGTTTTCAAAGGCACCTGCTGCTTCATGCCAGCGTACCTCCCCTCCCCACCATCCGCTGCCTCTCACCCACCCCAGGAAATTCTGCATTCTTTTCTAGTCCCTGCATAAACCTCACCTCAGTCTCTCAGGCAAAGTGGGATAGTCCATCCATCCTCTTTGATTGTATTTTGCCCAAGGAAGGTAGGATTATACTGCCGTAGAATAACTTCTGTTCTAAGGGCTTTAGTAGAATGGTAAATGATCAATCTCACAACTTCACACCTTTGGTAAGTATATATCTGAACAGACGATAGTCCTTCCTCACCAAACCTCACTATTTTACATAGTTATATTGAGTAAACAAATATGTCTAAGTGCAGTGCTTTGCAGATGTCTCATTAAGTCTCCTATTTCATTTCACTTTGATTCAGGATGCAATACTACTATGTTGCTTTTGAACACAGCCTTTGGGCTGTGTTCTCTTAGGACACTCCTGTAACTATTTTTCTATATAACCTGAAGTTCTATCGCTTTTCTCCTAGATCTTCACCCCTTTCCCTAAGAAGCTACCTTAAAAGTAATAAGAACCGTAACGAGAGGAGGACAGCAATTTTCTGCTCTAAGCGTTTGGAAGTAGTTGCTATTGAAGTAGTTTGGGTTGACCCTCCTTCAAAATCACAGTCTTGATGCCCAGTACAGCCTAATGAGATGTTATCTGCTCACAGAAAAACCTTTAAAGATATCCAAAATGTACAGACCCATTCTAGGTATTTGATTACATCAATGTTTGTAGTTTCCCTCTCTAATTCAAAATCAATAGAACATCAATAATTTTCAAAAAGATGATGCTTGTTTGCTTCTCATTGTGCAAGAAATTACATTACAGTGGTCATTGTAAAAATAAATTTTATTTTACTGAGTCTTAGAGCTGCCTTGACATTATAAGAGTTTAATGGTCCACCCGAAATATGCTAATTCTTCACATCATTTTTTTAAGGGCAGAGATATATGCTTATCTTGGAACAATGACTATAGTCACTGAAAAAATGATTCACTCTTTAAATATTCTTCTATTGCTCAAACCATAGATCTATGAAGTACATAGACTTGAGCAACTAAAAAATACTGTATATTGTCCTTTAGAGATCAACAGACTTGAGTTATGTTGGACTAAGAAGGTTTCTGAGTTCAAAGATTAAAAGCCTTCCATTAACAATGTCATGATAATTAAACCAAAACATTTAAATTTGGGTTGTATGTAAAAATAACTCAAATAGACAATCATAGAAATGAGAAATAACTTTCAGGCATTTGTTAACCAAATTGTCTCCATTCCCTACATTTATCAATAGTTACAATTTAGAAAATCTCTAATTTAGAAATGTGTCTATTTTTGTAATCAGCTGTTCCATGATGAAAAAAGAAAGGGCACAGACTGGTTTGGTAAGGTCTTGAGTGCTGAGCACTGTCCCTCAAAAATGTAAATGTGACCTTACCTCAAGGTGTGAGAAGACCCAGACATAAAACAATGACTCCCACTAGAAGATAATTTGAAGCCTTCAGAACTGGAGACTTGGTATTGAATGGTTAGAAAAACAAAAAGGAAGGCAGAACAATCACTCTAGCTGGAGGTGCGTTTATCCAGCTTATCTGAAGTCATAGCCAGTCTCCTTACAGACTTTTAAAGAAAATAAATCTCCTCAAAAGTTTAAAATATTCCTATACCATAAAAACAATTACCTTTACTCATGCCGGTGTGTGTGTGTGTGTGGTGTGTGTGTGTGTATGTGTGTGAATCTGATCTTATTGGAATGTAGGTAGGTGTTTAGCTCTACTTACCAGACCCTGGCACCTGCCACTCTAACCACCTTTCCCTTTATCTCCTTCCTTAGCAGCATCAGGTTTCTTTCAAGCCTACAAGCCTGGCTTGCAAGATAATGCTAGTTTGGGGGAGCTTCACATATTTGAGACACCAAGTTGGAGATAAAAGTTAAACATTTAGTTAGAGATCAGTTGACAGAAATAGGAAATTGAGGAATCATAGTGATTATTTCAGGGCCAATTTAAATTATCTGAATTTAAGCCTTGAACTGACTGTTAAGGATTTTGAGAATAGATTTATTGATTGATTGATTGATTCATTGATTGATTCAACATTTGCTAAATGTTAGTTAGGCATAGTGCTCATTGTTGACAGTAGAAAGATGAGTAAGCTAGAATTCTATTCTTTAGAGGTTGAGAGTCAAGCATTGGTGGAGGTGGTTGGGTGGGGATGGAGAGGAGACAATACCCAAACATTTCGTTGCACTTTTGTATTTCTATGTGTATGACAAGGTAACAAATGCTTTTAAAAGATGTGGTCGTGCTAGACTAACATGTACACTGTGAAAATATGTGGGTTAGAGATGGGAATTTCTTGATAGAGGGAAGAGGATTGAAGGGATGAAGTCATGGAAGTTTTACACAATCTGGTGTATCTAAGAGTAACTGCAGAAAATTACTATGGTGGAAGCATGGGAGGTTATAGTCATAGATAACACTGGACAACTAAATACATTCACACATATCACAGAAGAGGTTTAACCACAGTGCTACACCTCCAAGTACAAGTGTTTAGGCTTTCCCTGATATAAGAGGATCTTTTAGAAGTTAAGATGCCTCCCCTCTGTTTCTTCATTTTCTAAATGTTTTGGACCATTGAAAGGGACTGGAGAATAAACACGCCAAATGGTCTGTAAGAAAGATAAATAAAGTCTTGGGGCACAAGTGACATCTTTCTAAATGAATCACAGGTGGCAGCTATTGACGGAGGGCACACAGGACAAAAAGGAGCCGCCAATATGGAGGTATACACAAAAATAAGATACAGGTTTGGATTCCATCATTGTCAGGGCTCCTGTCCATTGACTTCATGTCATCCCTGGACTGGCACCCAAAATCACCCCTGAGTTCTCTTGATGCTAACCTCCCACTATTCTCAGCCACCACTCATGCCTCTTCTCCAGGGTATCAATATTCTAGATCACTTCTCCTCATTCTTCCACACTGCCCTCAGCCTTGGTGATATTCTTCCTCTTATCTCTCCTGGAGTGGGGGCTGGATTTCAGTATAAACTCTGATTGCTTCAGATTTCCCAATTTGATTTTCAATCCTTAATTACTATTTTCTTTCATTCTATTTCAGTCTTACCATCCCAGGAATGTGAATGCTGGGTAAATTACTTGGGTAAATAACCCTTAGGTAAATTACCCTAAGGTACCCTTAGGTAAAACTAAGGGTAAATTACTTGGCAGGGTGAAGAAAAGCGTAATGATTAATATGTAAGATATCATATAGCTATCCTAATAATGAAACACATTTATCCTGAGGCTAATGATGAACCACTGAAAATTCAAAGGAAGAGGAGAAAAACAAAAAGTAATGATTCACTTCTTAGAAAGTTCCCTTTGCCTAAAGTGTAAAGGGTGGATGGTGGTAAAGCCAGATTAGAGACTAGGAAATGTGGGGAAACCATTGCTCAGGATAAGGAGAGAGATGAGGTCCCAAATGAAAGCAGTAGCTGAAAGGATGAAGAGGAGGTTTACACTGAAGAGATGTTAAGGGGACTTAGAGACTATATTTTTGAGAAATAAAAAGAAACAAATAATAATCACACACAAACAAGAATTAAGATGGTTGCCCTCAGGTATAAGCAGCTGGGTGATAGTGTTATTGTCAGACATGGAATACAGAATAAAAAATAGCTTATTTGAGCAAAAATTATTATGAGTTCAGTTTTGGACAAATTGAGCTTGTTCAGGGGAAGATATAAATATATATACATATATATGAATACATATATATATACATTTATATCTATAGTTCAGTAGAGGAAATTCATATTTGGACATCATCTACATTCATATGATAGTTGGTGCTCTGGGTGAGAATGAGATGAAGAAGGGAAAGCTTAATAGATTAAACAGAAAGCCAGTGACAGAACTTTTCCTCTTTCTTCTCTTACCTTCTCTACAGAACTATGAGTGTCATTATTTAAATCAACTTTTCCTATATTCTTTAGTCTACTCCACTGGGATTTAGGAGGAAGATATTTTCTTGATCCAGTGTTATCTATGAGGAATTCTTCACATCAATAACTGAACACTAACCAGATGGCTCAAAAAGAGAAATGTGATCAGATGAAATGTGGGGTTTTACCTGAATTCAAACTTTCATAGATCTACACAGGTGGTCAAATATAAATTCACAATGTTAACAGTGGAGCTTTTATCAAAATAGAATATCTCTGCCTGCCTGCTTTGCCTATAATTTTATTCCCACTTGCAGTAACAAAATGTCCAGGAATAACGTCAATGAAACATGCATAGTGTATATTTGAAGAAAATTTTCAAATAGAGAATTAAAGCAGAATTAAGAAATTAAATAAAAATACCAAGTTTTAGATAAAATTGATAATATTTAAAGATATCTTCTCACTCACAATTACTTTATTTACTGTAATTTCATTCAAAGCAAAAAAGAAATAACTTTCAGGCAAGTTGACATTATAATTTTAAATTTTATATGTTAAAAACATGTATAAAATTAAAGGAATGGACAAGACCTGTCAGATATTATGTATTTACAAAACCATAATATTTAAATGATCATAACACAATTAGACAGACATAGCTAAGTAACACAGAATATACATGAGGATTAGAGCTTATCTCCATGAGGAACATTGCATGTCATAGAAACATCACAAACCAGTGAGCAAAGGAAGGATGATTTAATAAAACTGTTTGGTAATCAGTTTGCCTTAGAAAATGATGAGTTCACATACTCATTTCATATATTAACCAAAAATTCAAAGATGACCTTGGGGAGAAATAAATATATCAATTCATTAAACCTGTTGAGCTAATAAGATTTTTTATAAATGTAAATATGACATCATAAATAAAAATAGATTTGAGGTACCTATAACTAGAAGCTTATTTTAAAGAGAATACAGAGTGAAATAATACAATTTAAAAAGCCATAATAAGAGAGTATTAATGTTATTAATACATGGGGATTTCACAAATTAGTTTAAGATGTCCTGTAATCTCACTAGATAAGCAGCCAATTGATATGACCTGATGTTTAACAAAAGAGGTCATACATATGGGAAATGTTCTACCATATCAGTGTTCGAAAGGCAAATAAAGTCAAATATGAATTTTAATTCTATGGAAATTAAACACATATGTTAAACAATAGTATAGAATGATAATTTTGTGACCAAATATAGTATAATAAAAAATATCACAGAAACAGGTCAGGACAATTGTGAAAATTTTAAATACTTATGCAATTTGATCTGATAATTTCACTCCTGGGAATCTATTCTAAGAAATTATTCATAAATTCTGAAATAAAAGAAAACAAAAAAATTGGCATAAATACTGATGACAGAAGTATTCTTAATAATAAGAAGTATAGTTAATTTTATATCAACTTGACTGAGCCATGGGGTGCCCAGATATTTGGTTAAACATTATTTGTGGGTGCATCATTGAAAGTGTTTCAAGATGAGATTAGCATTTGAACCAGTAAACTGAGTAAAACAGATTGTCCTTCCCAATTTGAGTGAACATCACCCAATCTGTTGAGGGCCTGAATAGAACTAAACTGGAGAGGAAATAAGAATTATTTTCTGTCTGCCTGACTTAGCTGGGACATCAGTCTTCTCCTGTGCTTGGATTGAGACTTACACCATCAGTTTTCCTGGTTCTCAGGCCTTGGTCTTGAACTGGAACTATTCCATCAGCTCTCTTGCGTCTCCATCTTGCCAACTACAGATTGTGGGACTTCTCAGCTTCCATAATCATGTGAGCCAATTCCTTATATTAATTATCTACCTATCTATCTATCATCTATCTATATCTATTATCTATCCTATTGGTTCTGTTTCTCTGGAGAAGCCTGATTAACACACAACCTAAATATTTATGATAGGATTATGATTAAGTAATGTGTAGTATATATACTCAGTGAGCTCTTATGAAACCATTAAATATTGTTTAAGAGGTATTAGCTCCTGGAAAAAAGTTTATTTCATTTTCATAAGTGAAAAGGAAAGATTTAAGGTTGCATATTCACTATAAAAAGAACATATATAAATATAAAAAACAGAGAAGTGACTATAAAAAACACTTGGGTTACTATCAGGTAGTGAAAATATGGGTAGTTCTTTTCAAAGTTAAAAAAAATAAAATGTTTCCAGATTTCCCAGTATAAGTGTATACTAATTTTAAAATGGAAAAATTTACTTTAACAGGGGATTTATTAACCAGTTAAAAATACTAAGTAAACTTAATAAAAACATGCATTTTTATGCCCTGAAGAGAACACTGGAATACACAGTGGGACTCACACATAAGTACACACACATGCCTTCTACTATCCAGATACACTCATTGAAAAATAGAAGTACTGGGGCACCTGGGTGGCTCAGTCTGTTAAATGGTTGACTCTTGATCTGGGCTCAGGTCGGGATCTCAGGGTCCTGGGATCAAGCCCCACTATAGGCCCCAAGCTCAGCAGGAAGTCTGCTTGAGGATTTCTCTCTCTCTCCCTCTGCATCTCCCCCTGCATGTGCTGTTTTTCTAAAATAAATAAATAAATCTTAAAGAAAAATAGAAAGTACTAGCCTATTTGCCTGCTAATGCTTCCACAAGTTCTGGTGTACTTAAGCTTTATTTAAATGCAGCCACTTAAGCAGGATGGGGGAATATTTAAAGCTACCATGATAAGAAATCACTTCTCTTGGCATAAAGTGGCTCCCAGGCAAGAAACACCCCAAAAGGGACTACTATGGCTCATCACACACATTTTTTACCAGAATGTGCCCCAATTTGCTCCTTTAGTGAAAAATGGTGACATCCTTCCAAACAAACAATCACATTCACATTCACACATAATTTTTCTCTCAAATAGAGGTATTAAATATCACTAAGAAAAAATTTAAAGAGAGTAAGGATGTTAGGATAAAAATAAAGTTGAAAAAGCTATGGGTATTTTTTGAGTACCACTGATGATCAGGAAAAGAAAAATCAATATATAATATTCACTTACAAAATTTATATTATGAAGTTAATGCTTACCTTTCCAGGAAATGTTAATCATTTGTTTTTATTGCATATTTATTATAAGCAACCTCCAATGACGAAACTTTCTAATAAACATAGAACATAAAAATATGATTTTAAGATATTAACATGTAGTTAAGTTTTATGAATATAGGTCTATATTAAATTTTTCATAAAAATTATAGTTAAATAATGCAAAATACAAACCAGTTTGCTATTCCAGCTTTGTTACATTTGAAAAACTACGTATGCTTTTCCTCTAATGCTTAATTTTGGCACCAGGCCTCTGCTGTGCCAAAATCCTATCATTCCCGTCCCACTCCCCTCCATCAACCCTGGCTGAGGAAGGACATTATGTTGGTGCCATCCTCACTAGCTAATTTCACATAGATTTACTAAATGGAGAGTCCTCTGGACTCTCTTTGGGAAAATAGGTTAGGCAGTGAATAAATTCATTACAGCATGCCCACCTTTCTAAATATTTTGACCTCTTCCAGACTATTCTCACAAGGCAGTTACAGTAGTTTACGAAACTTTAAACTAGCTATTAGTCTAGAAGTGATGAGGGGAGGTAGAGGGAAATCTTTTTTTTTTTTTTTTTAAAGATTTTATTTATTTATTTGACAGAGAGATAGAACAAGTAGGCAGAGAGGCAGGCAGAGGGAGAGGGAGAAGCAGGCTCCCCACTGAGCAGGAAGCCCGATGCGGGGCTCGATCCCAGGACCCTGGGATCATGACCTGAGCCAAAGGTAGCCGCTTAACCGACTGAGCCACCCAGGCGCCCCAGTAGAGGGAAATCTTAAAGAAGGTCCTTATCATCTTGGGAGGCATCCATCTCAATAGAGGCCTCTGCAAGGTCTCTAGGCAAGGGTAGGCTATTATTGTCTAAGAAGGGACACAGGCCACTTCTGCAGTCTTGGAGGGTTCAAGGGTATGTGCAGATCCAAGATTCTCAAGTGCATCCACACACTGGTGTTCCCATCCCAGTTAGCTGGGGCCCATTCCTTTCGTACCTTTGTACCCATTCCTCTGGCGCTTTCTTTAGAGTAGCAGACATATCAGCACTGGGAATCATGCCTTCCCTGTAATTCGGCTACTTTCACAATTAGATCCTGGGTCTGGTTTGGGCCTGATTTGCCCTCCAGTTGAAGGAAATGAGGATCACTTTAAATACCATTAAAGATACCCTTTGGCCTTTCCTCTGTACAGAAGCTGTCTGTTAACTGATTTGAGTCTGTCATTTTTATTTAGCAAGTCAATGGAGTTTTAAAATAACTCAATAATGTCACAGCCTTTATAATTGCCACTGCCATCGTGTATCTCAAATGTCAGAGATATTACATATGTCAGTGCATTCTTCTTCCATCTCAATTCACCACTGGTAAGAGACTTATCAATGGCTATGCTACAGAATGCTGAAGATTATCACCATCCCACCTATCACCATAATGCAGTATTTTTTTTTTAAAGATTTTATTTATTTGTTTGACAGAGAGAGGCACAGTGAGAGAGGGAACACAAGCAGGGGGAGCAGGAGAGAGAGAAGCAAGCTTCCTGAGGAGCAGGGAGCCCAATGCGGGGCTCGATCCCAGGACCCTAGGATCATGACCTGAGCCGAAGGCAGACGCTTAACGACTGAGCCACCCAGGCGCCCCCATAATGCAGTATTTTTTTACTATCAGGCCAACCAATGATCTAACCATATAATCCTGTCTGGGGATGTGTTTCCTAGAACCATTTCTAACTCCCCTAGTAGGGTTTCCCTTACAGTCAGACCTTGAGAAGAAAGACTGTGCACTCTTAATTTGAGAGGTGCAAGAAAAACTAAAGAGTATAAAGATAATGTAGAAAAGGAAAAGCAACTTGTCAAATTGTTATTAAGCATCATCCCCAGGGAATCTCTGGGGAAAAGGTACTAAACACATTCTTCAGAATTATTCTGACCACAGGTGAAGGAGCTAGAATACTTATATTCTTGAACCCATTGGTAAAGGGCTGCTTTCAGGGAAATGTTAAGTCCCAGACATTTTTGGTCATCTGTGCATTAGCAAAGAGGGCTCTGGCAACAGAGGGCAGCCTTCTAACAAAGATGGTGGGGTTAATGATGAGAAGTCAGATTGGCACTCGTAGAAGAAATAAGGGATTCAAAGGATCCAGGCAGAGAAATGGCAATAATAAAAAATAAGTTTGGGGCGCCTGGGTGGCTCAGATGGTTAAGCGTCTGCCTTCAGCTCGGGTCTTGGTCCCGGGGTCCTGGGATCGAGTCCCGCATCGGGCTCCCGGCTCAGCGGGGAGCCTGCTTCTCCCTCTGACCCTCCCCCCTCTCATGCTGTTTCCCTCTCACTCGCTCTCTAAAAAATAAAAAATAAAATCTTTAAAAAAAAAAATAAGTTTGATGTATTATATAAAAATAGTAAGCTAAACATAGTATTAAATTTCTGGATAAAATATCCCTTTTTTGTAAATAAAGAAATCAGACAACTCTGCTACATTACTTCAAATATCAGTAACAGACCATAGCAATCACTAACCATCAAATGGAAATACAATAAAGTAACAAAACACCTACAAAGCCAGTTGTTGCAAGAATTTATTTATTTAAAATTATTTATTAAACGTTCTTCCAAGAGCTGTGTATACACAGATGCACAACACAAGCTCTACTATCAGATACATAATAGGTGATCAATTAGTGCAAACTCATTGATATAAATAAAGTACTTAATGTGAAGCTATTTTAAAGAAATTCTTTCAGATTAATGTTTTTCCCCCATGCATTAATACTTAACCAGTAATAATTAAACCAGTAATAATACTTAAATGCAGCAACTAGGAAAACTTTAGTGTGACAATTCACCAAAAACTAATTCACAATTCAGAGTATCGCATCAACTACAATGTTACTAGTCATATTTAAACCAATCAGAACACCTGCTTTCAATCTTTCAGTAATTTAACAAAGTATTTATCAGGCACATACTATGTGTTAGGCACCGATCCAGGCACTGAGGATATAGCAGTGAATAAAAGAGATAAAAATCCTTGCCTTTCTAAACTTTATACAACCTACATTTGTAGCTGTAGTTTCACGGTGATTTTACCTGAGTGTTCAAGTATCTGATTATTTCATTTTCTCTTCTAGGGTTGCTCTGAGGGAGCATTTATATAGAAAAATAATAATTTTATTATATTTTGCCTTTATTCCTCCTTTATCCTAAACTTAAGGCATTGCATTTTTTTAAAAAAAATTATGTGTATAGGTATTACCTTTGAATTTAATTTCAGGATAGTAGAGGGAACATTTCACAGTATTATAAAAGGAGGCATTAAGTCTGATTGAGTTGATAACAACTTCATTAAAGTACATACATTCTTATAGTCAGGAAAGTGATAACATCCTCGGGATCTATTATATGGATGGCAGACTAAGAGTTTTTGAAGATTCTTGAGTGAGTATCTTTGTATCTTCAAAAAGACGTAATGTCCACTAAAAATAAATAAGCTTTACTTTTAAAGTCACTTCATCACCAGAGAGAAAAATACAGTATAAACATCTATGAAGTTTTTCCACTAGAAAATATCTATTCTCTCAGTTACACTTCTGAAATATCAATTCTCCATAGGTATATAGCAGGGAAAGTATCCAGTGCTGCATTCCCAGTTCTCCCATTCTCTTTACTCAGTTACAAAGACAATCTGGCACTTCCCAAGTCTCTCTCTATGGCCCAGTTCCCTTACATACATCAAGATCTGCACATCCATTTCTCAACTGAAGATCTCCACTTGTATATTCTGCAGTCATCCCAAATCCCAAACTGAACTCATGTCCAATCGCCATTCCCAAATTTACTCTACCTTTTCTCCTTCTGTAAATGGCATAAGGACATCTACCAGGTGAACAGTGAGAAACTGGATAATCATTCAAGATATCTTCCTCTCACTCACGCTCAATCCATCTATGTCCCAATCCCCTCTGAAATTCTCAGTCTATTCCTACTGACACTAACCTATTTTAGAGAAACATCATTTCTAGCCTAGATGATTAGAAAAGCCTCATAAGTTGTCTGTCTGCCTTAGTACCATCTTGTTTTGTACCATCTATTTTATGTCCATTGTCCTCTCTATAGTATCCAGATAATCATTCTAGAAAGAAAATCTGGTTATGTCCACTTTAAAATCTTGTCAATATCATCACATCACTCTCTGGATAAAGTTCAAAATGTAAAATAGTATCAGATTTAATTCTCCAGCCTCTATTTTCTCTAACTCCAATTCTCTATTTATAAACTCCTACTCATCATTCAGTTTTCTTTTAAGGTGTCATTTCTATCATGTAATCCTCTCTGATCAGTTCTAGGATAGATACCCTTCCTATGTGCTCCCAAAGAATGCTATCCTACTGTCTTCATAGTGCTCTTCATAATACATAGCAATTAACAGTTTGTCTCTAGCTTTCTGTCTTATATACCTCTGTCTCCTAATCACAAATATAGTTGTGGTTATACAAGGTGCCCAAATATGTTAATTTAATTAATAAATAAAAATTATTGGGGCACCTGGGTGGCTCAGTTGGTTAAGCATCTGACTCTTGGTTTGGGCTCAGGTCATGATCTCAGGGTCATGAGACTGAGCCCCACACTGGGCTCCTCACTTAGCATGAAGTCAGCCTGATGTTCATTCTTCCTCTCCCCTGCCCCTCCCCCTGCTTGCACATGCTCTCTCTCTCCCAAATAAAATCTTTTTAAAAATAAATAAATAAAAATTATTAAATAGTAATGTATATTCAATTGTAATATTATATATTGTAGAAAAAGTAAAATTTTTTAGTTAAAAAACTTATTTATTGAGAAGTTTTAGGTTTACAGAAAATTCAACAGGGAGTATAAAGAGTTCCCATTTAACCCCTCACCTCCATCCCACTTTTGCCTACTATTAAGATCTTGCATTTGTGTGGTACATTTGTTATAACTGATGAACTAATATTGATATATTATTATTAATTAAAGCACATAGTTTACATTATGATTTATTTAATTTTATATTTTTCTTTGTTTCTGGTACTTAAAATAAATCAGAAAATGGCATTATGTATTTTATAAATGTAAAATGAAATTTCTAAGGATTTGAGTCAAAACATTCACAAATACTAAAGTGTAGTTAATATACTTAATTCATTAAGCAAATATTAAGTACCACATATATGTAAGCTACTGTGCTATATTCTGAGGAGGCAAAGCTGAGTAAGATGTGGCCCCTTCCCTTATTGAACTCCCAGTTATAAAATAGAAGATGAATGAGTAACCTAGTGATCAGGTAGCAGGACAAGAGGTGCTATGGTGAGGTACCTAGAGTGCAGCTTCAGTAAAGAAGAATTTTTAAACTAGGATTTGGGTGGAGAAGGTGATTAGGAAAGTTTACCGGAAGATATGGCAATTTGACCTTAATGTTGAAATTTGATAGGATTTGGGGCACCTGGGTGGCTCAGTTGGTTAAGTGTCTGCCTTCGGCTCAGATCATGATCTCAGGGTCCTGGAATCAAGTCCTAGGTCGGGTTTCCTGCTCAGCAGGGAGCCTGCTTGTCCCTCTCCCTCTCCCTCTGCCCCTCTCCCCTACTCATGCTCACTCTCTCTCTCCTCTCTCTCAAACAAACAAATAAATAATCTTAAAAAAAAAGAAATTTGATAGGATTTATCAGAAAAAATAGAAGAAATAAAAGCATCCCAATTTGAAAGACAGCATATTCATGAAGCCTCAAACCACAGAACATGCTTTGGTGGCTAAAGAAAAGGGGAACAAACGTTACAAAGAAAGAAAGAGAAGAATAAACCAGTTAATGAAGGACCTTTGTTTCTAAGCTAAGGTGTTCAATTTTTATCTTATTTATTTATCTTATTTATCTTATTATATGGGGAAATGAGATTATCAGTTTTGTCTTATTAAAAAGATCATTCTGTATTGCTAGAGTAAAATATGTTTAAAATATGAATTCATATAAATGTATGTATATGACCAAAATGTTAAAGTAGCAGAATAAATATAAGATGCATAATCCTCAAATCACTAGAGAATAAAAGACTAAAGAAACTTTGACTAATTTAGCAAAAGCAGTGAACTGGGGGTGGAAGAATACTGTGAAATAAAATATACAGTAGAATAGAAGTAAGCCCAACTAAAGATGTGTTAAACCTCACTACTTGAAAACTTAGATTGCAAAACAAAAGGCAACTAAAATATATGAAAACCTAAAACTAAAAAATACAAACAAAATAAAAATAAATTTTGGATAAATTAAAGATAAAATCAGTAGTGGCAATGTCAATGTTATACAAATGATCATCATCATTCCCATTATTACAATCATCATATAAATCCTTTATTTATCAAGTTGTCAGATATTATTTAAGAATTAAAGGTATGGGGGCACCTGGGTGGCTCAGTCATTAAGCATCTGCCTTCGGCTCTGGTCATGATCCCAGGGCCCTGGGATCGAGCCCTGCATCGGGCTCCCTGCTCGGCGGAGAGCCTGCTTCTCCCTCTCCCTCTGCCTGCCGCTCTGCCTACTTGTGCTATCTCTCTGTCAAATAAATAAATAAAATCCTAAAAAAAAAAAAGAATTAAAAGTATAATATAATATGGGTATTTAATCATCAAAAACATTTATGAGTCAAATATATATCACTGTTGGGGCGCCTGGGTGGCTCAGTTGGTTAAGCGACTGCCTTCGGCTCAGTCATGATCCTGGAGTCCCTGGATCAAGTCCCGCATCGGGCTCCCTGCTCGGCGGGGAGTCTGCTTCTCCCTCTCCCACTCCCCGTTTGTGTTCCCTCTCTCGCTGTGTCTTTCTCTGTCAAATAAATAAAATCTTAAAAAAAAAATATATATATATATATATATATCACTGTTTTATAGTCAAACACATAATCTATCCAAGAGAATGTTCCATGTGCGCTTGAGAAGAATATGTATTCTGCTGCTGTTGAATGGAATGTTCTATAAATGTCTGTTATGTTCATCTAATCCAAAGTGTAATTAAAGTCCAATGTATGCTTCCTTATCTATGCTCTGTTTGGCTAATGTATGATGAAAGTAGGGTATTTAGGTGCCCTATTATTATTGTATTCCTATCAAATTCTCCCTTTATATCTGTTAATATTTGCTTTATATATTTAGGTGCTCCTACATTGGACACATAAATATTTACAAATGTTATAATCTCTTGTTGAATTAACCCCTTTATCATGTAATGCCCCTCTTCGTCTCTTATCACAGTCTTTGTTTTAAAGTCTATTTTGTTGGATGTAAGTATAGTTACCCCAGCTTTCTTTTGGTTTCCATTTGCATGGGATATCTTTTTTCCATCTCTTCACTTTCAGACTATATGTATCCTTAAATCTGAAGTGAGTCTCTTGTATGTACTAGAATTGGGTCTTGCTTTTTATGCATTCAGCCACTCTTATGTCTTTTGATTGGAGAATTTAGTCCACTTATATTTAAGGTATTTATTGATAGGTATGAACTTACTATTGCATTTTGTTAATTTTTTTCTGGCTATTTTGCAATTTTTTTGTTGTTGTTTTTTCCTCTCTTTGTCTCTTCCTTTGTGTTTGGTGATTTTCTGTAGTAGTATGCTTAGACTCCTTTGTCTTTTCTTCTGTGTATCTACTACAGGTTTTTGCTTTGTACCTATCATTACGGCACACATAAAATATATTTATTAATGTCTATTTTAAGCTGATAAAAACTTAAGTTTGAATACATACTAAAGATCTACATTTTTAGTCTCTCCCACAATATTTTATGTTTTATTGTCACAATTTACATCTTTTTACCTTGTGTACCATTAACAAATTATTGCATAGTTATTTTTATGACATTTGTCTTTTAATATTCATACTAAATTTATAAGTGATTTACCCACCACCATTGCAACATTAGATTATTCAGAATTTAACTATATATTTACCCTTAGCAGTGAGATTCACACTTTCACATGTTTTCTATTACTAATTAGTATCTTTCATTTCTGCTTGAAAAAAATCCCTTTAACATTTCTTGTAAGGCTGGTTTACTGGTGACAAACTCTTTCAGCTTTTGATTGTCTGGAAAATTCCTTATCTCACCTTTAATTCTGAAGGACAACTTTGCCAGATAGAATATTCTTTTTTTTTTTTTTTTAAAGATTTTATTTATTTATTTGAGAGAGAGAGAATGAGAGAGAACACATGAGAGGGGATAGGGTCAGAGGGCAAAGCAGACTCCCTGCCGAGCAGGGAGCCCGATGCAGGACTTGATCCAGGGACTCCAGGACCATGACCTGAGCCGAAGGCGGTCGCTTAACCAACTGAGCCACCCAGGCGCCCAGATAGAATATTATTGATTGGTAGTTTTTTGTTTTTTCTTCCAGCACTTTGAATATATCATGCCAATCCTTTCTGGCCTACAAAAGTTTCTGCTAAAGGATGTGCTAATGGTCTTTTGGGGGTTCCCTTGTATGTAACAAGTTGTTTTTCTCATATTGCTTTTAATATTATTTCTTTGTCTTTACCTGTTGAACAATTTATGTCAATATAATGTGTTTCAGTATCATTCTCTGGATTCCTTTCATTTCTAACTCTCTGGGCTTCCTGGATATGGATGTCTGGTTTTTTCTCCAGGTTAGGGAAGTTTGCAGCCATTATTTATTATTATTATTAATTATTAATTATTAACCTTCCTGCCTTTTTCACTCTCTTTTCTCCTCTTAGGAGCTTTCCAATGTGAATACTGGACCATTTGATGGTGTCCCATAAGTCCCTTAAGCTATCTTCATATTTTTTTTCATTCCTTTTTTTTTCTCCCCTGATTAGATGAATTCTACTATTCTGTCTTCAAGTTTGCTGACCCCTCTTATGCTTGTTGTAGTCTGCTGTTGAACCTCTCAAAAGAAATTTTTAGTTCAATTATTATATTCCTCAGGTATGTGATTTCTATTTGATACTTTCTTGTATCTCCCATCTCTTCGTTGAAATTCTAATTTTGTCCATGCAATATTCTCCTAGCCTTGGTGAGCATCATTATGACCATCACTTTGAACTCTTTATCAGATAAATCACTTATCATTTTATTAAGTTCTATTTCTGGAGTTTTATCTTGTTCTTTTGTTTCAAACATATTCCCCTGTTTCTATATGTCCTGTGATTTTTTGTTTTGGTTTCTGTGCATTATATAAAATATCCCTTCTTCCAGGCTTTAAGGAGTGGTCTTGTGCAGGAGATGAATCTTATAATACAGGATGGCCTTAGCTCTTGGTTGTCTCTCAAATCCGTGTGATTGTCCAAGCAGACTTCTTGTCTCTTAATGGCTTTCAATAGCTGAGGGTGTGCCAAGATCTGTCATTGTCACAAAGGGAAGGATTTCAATCAATTCTTAGATGCACATTGATAGAAAACAGCATGCTCAAGCAGAAGCTTTTAAAGTGTGCAAGTAGATCTCTTTCAGGAAAAGACTGGAGCTGGATGTTTGCTCCCTCTGCACTGAAACCTGAGGGGACAGCCAATTAAGAACTGATTCATCATTTGCTATAGTCCCACAGGACCTGCAAAAGCAAGCTCCCCTGGCCAACAAAGCCAGGTGATGAAGGGGTGTGTCCCTTGGGCATTAGTTGCAAAAACTGGTATGTAGGCATATGTATAAGCTTGTTTCAGACTGGAAGATGGCTGTTTCTGTCTGCTGTGTCTGCACTGAGCCCTGAAGAGACAGCACCCCAGAGAGTCGTTGCAAGCCTATTAAAACTGCTTCTTTGTTTACTCTAGTCTTGTGGGTCTTGTGGACATAAGCCCCATTAGCTTTCAGCGCTATGTGTTTTCAGATCCTATCCTTTAGGTAAAGATTTTAAAAATTTGGGCACTAGATGTTGGGTGCAAACCCTTCACTGCTTAGGGAGAATCTGGGAGTTGTGATTTTCCCCCTGATTGTTTGTCATTATGCCAGGGATGAGGTTTTTGGTAACAGTGTGTCTCAGCCTTTCCCATCTGTTTCAATGTGGATTTTGTTCTTATTATTTTCAAACTACATCTCAGTAATTTAGGAAGACTGAAATCATATCAAGCATCTTTTGACTGAAATCATCTCATGCATCTTTTCTGACCACTGTAGTATGAAACTAGAAATCAATAACAGGAAGAAAATGGAAAATTCACAAATATGTGGAGATTAAACAATGTGCTGCCAAACAACTAGTAGGTCAAATAAGAGATAAAAAGAGTAATACAAAACTGAGACAAATGAAAACAGAAATACAACATATCAAAACTTACGAGATGTAGCAAAAGTAGTTCTAAGAGGAATGATCATAGCAATAAATGACTGCATTAGAAAAAAGGAAGAATTTAAATAAAAAGCCTACTTAACTCTTTACCTCAAAGAACTAGTAAAACCAGGACCAAAAAAAGCCCAAAGATAGTAGAAGAAAAGAAATAAATAACAGAACAGAAATAAATGAAATAGAGACTAAAAAAAAGTAGAAAAGATCAATTTTCTATTGAAAATTATGAGCTGTTTTTTAAATCATACACAAACTAGACAAACTTTTAGCTAGACTCACCAAAAAAAGAGAGGATTCAAATAATTAAAAATTATTAATGTGGGGCACCTGGGTGGCTCAGTCGTTAAGCATCTGCCTTCAGCTCGGGTCATGATCCCAGGGTCCTGGGATCGAGCCCCACATCGGGCTCCCTACTCTGCGGGAAGCCTGCTTCTCACTCTCCCACTCCCCCTGCTTGTGTTCCCTCTCTCGCTGTCTCTCTCTCTCTGTCAGATGAAATCTTAAAAAAAAAAAAAAAAAAATTATTAATGAAAGAGGTGACATTAAAACTGACACCAGAGAAATATAAAGGATCATAAAAGACTGCTATGAACAATTATATACCAATATTTGAAGACCTAGAAGAAATGGATAAATGGATAAATTCCTAGAAACATACACTTATCAAGAAAAATCATGAAGAAATAGAAAACTTGAATAGACCAATTAATAATAAGATTGAATCAGTAATCAAAAATCTCCCCAAACACAAATATCTAGGGCCAGATGGTTTCACTGGTGAATTCTACTGAACATTCAAAGAAAATTTAATACTTATCCTTCTTAAACTCTTCCAAAAAATTGAAGAAGAGGAAATATTTCCAAATTCATTTTTTAAGACCAGTATTACCCTGATGCCAAAACCAGACAAGGACACTACAAGAAAATAAAACTATGAGCCTATATCCCTGATGACCACAGATGCAAAAATCCTCAACAAAATATTACCAAACCAAATTCAAGAATACATTAAAAGGTCACATACCATGATCAAATAGCATTTATTCCATGGATATATGTATGGTTCAACATCTGCAAATCAAACAATATGATATAAAATATTAAGAAAATGAACAATAAAAATCATATGATCATCTCAATAAATGTAGAAAAGCCATTTGACAAAATTTATAAAGGCCATATATGACAATATATGACAAGCCTACAGCTATCATCATACTCCATGGTGAAAAACTGAAACTTTTTTCCTTTAAAATCAGGAACAAGACTAAGATGCCCACTTTAATCACTATTATTCAACATAATACTGGAAGTCTTAGCCAGAGCAATTAGGAAAGACAAAGAAATAAAAGGAATCCAAATCAGAAAGGAAGAAGTAAAATAATCTCCATTTGCCGATGACATGATCTTATATATAGAAAACCCTAAAGATGCTAGAAAAACAAAAACAAAAAAAACTGTTAGAACTAAGTGAATTCAGTAAAGTTGCAGGATGCAAAATCAATATACAAAAGTCACTTGAATTGCTATACACTAACAATGAAATATCAAAAATAAAAATTAAGAGAACAATCCATTTACAATTGCATCAAAAAACAAAACAAAACAAAAAAAAAAAACACCTAGGAATAAATTTAAGCAAGGAAGTGAAAGATCTGTATATCCAAAACTGTAAGATATTAACAAAAGAAACTAAAGAAATCACAAATAAGTAGAAAGATATTCTATGCTCATGGGTTAAAAGAATTAATATTGTTAAAATGCCCATACTACCCAAAGCAATCTACAGATTCAACACAGTCCTTATACAAATTCCAATGACATCTTTCACAGAAATAGAAAAAATAATTTTAAAATTTCTATGACACCACAAAAGTCCCCAAATAGTCAAAGCAATCTTGAAAATGAAGTACAAGTCTGGAAGCATCACTCTTCCTGATTTCAAACTATATTACAAAGCTATATTAACCAAAATAATGTGGTATCAGAATAAAAACAGACACATAGATCAGTGGAACAGAATAAAAACCCAGAAATAAACCCATACATATATGGTCAATTAATTTATAACCAACAAACCAATAATATACAATGGGGAAGGAACAGTCTCTTAAATAACAGGTGTTGGGGAAAAATGGATAAACACATGCAGAAGAATGTGACTGAATCCTATCTTATACCATATATATAAAAATCAACTTAATCAAAAATTAATGATGTACTATATGTTGGCTAACTGAACATAGCAATTTTTAAAAAAAGAAAATTTAAGTATAGCTGTAGCTAATAAATAACAGAACTAGGATTCAAACCCAAGCAATCTAATTTAAAAATATGTTGTACATATTTTAAATGGATCCTAACAAAATAAAAATATTAAAGATTTAAAAAATATTTAAAAAAATAAAATGGATTAGATTTAAACATAAAATTTGAAACCATAAAGCTCTGAGAAGAAAACATAAGGAGTAAACTCCTTATTGTTGCTCTTGGCAATGATTTTTTTGGAAGGCAAAGGCAACAAAAGCTAAAATAAATAAGTGGCACTGCACCAAACTAAAAAACTTCTGCACAGCAAAGTAAACCATCAACAAAATGAAAGGGCAAGCTCCATAATGGGAAAAATTTTGAAAATCATATATCTAATAAAGGGTAAATATCCAAAATAGGTTTTAAAACCTCATACAATTCAATAGCAAAAAAAAAAAAAAAATCTGATTAAAAAATGAGCATAAAGACTGAATAGATATTACTCCAAAGACATACAAATGATAGATAAAAAGGTGTTTGACATCACTAATCATCAGGGAAATGTAAATCAAACCCATAATGAAATATCACCTCACATCTGTTAGAATGTCTGTCATTAAAAAGATAAGAGATAATAAGTGCTGGTGAGGATGTGCAGAAAAGAGAACCCCCGTGCACTGTTGGTAGGAATATAAATTGGTGTAGCCACTGTGAAAACAGTATGGAAATTTCTCAAAAAACTAAAAATAGAGCTACAAATGATCCATCAATTTCACTACTGGGTATATAATCAAAGGAAACAATATCACTATCCTAAAGAGATATCCATGGTCACCGCAGCATTATTTATAGTAACCAAGATATGGAAACAACCCAAGTGTCCATTGCCAGATGAATAAATGAATGAATAAATGTATTATATGTTATATAAACATTTATATAACATATATAAATATTATTCAGCCATAATAAAGAAGGAAATCTTAACATTTGCAACAACATGGATGGAACTTGATGGCATTATGCTAAGTCAAGAAGAGAAAGACAAATAATGTATGATCTCACCTACATATGAAATCTAAAACAAAAATAACTCATAGTTAACAGAGAGATTAGTGGTTGCCATAGGTGGGAGGTGGGGGTGGGACAAGTGGATGAATGTGGTCAAATGTTATAAACTTCTAGTTATAAGATAAGTAAGTTATGGGGATAGAATGTACAGTATGGTGATAATAAAGAAATAAAATAATATTTCACTGATGTATAATAAGAAAAGCATTAAAAACAAAAAAGATAAATGGGAAAACATAATTATTTTTTGAAACTTTCTCTATGATGATCAAATAATCCGAAGTCAAATAAGGAAATTGAAAAATTGAATATAATTAATATTGTAGCTCCTAGGCAGAAAATATATACACTTTTTAAATATTCATAAGGCATATATAAATACTGATCATATCTTGAGTCTCAAAAAAAATTCCCAAATGGAAAAGAATAAATCATACCACTTCTCTTTATCTCATTTCAGTGAACTAAAAATTAACTTTAATAATAAAAGAATTACTTAAGAAATACATTAAGCCACAAAAGAATCAAAAATAATAACTAACTCCCGAGTCAAGGAGGGTATCAACTTCTCAACTCAGAATATACCAAAAGCAGAGGATACAGACAAATATATACTCTAGAGAAATTATACCTACAAAGTAGGAAAAATAATAAGCGAACAAAATATTCTACTCATAGGAATGTGGTAGTCAAAATTCCATGTGACCCCTTGGTAAATATATACCTTTTCCCAGTTATTCAGTCAAATACCTAGTTAGATGCTGCTATGATTTTGAAAATGTAATTAAGGTCTCAGACCAGTTGACCTTAATAGAGGAAAATATTCTAGTGTGTCTGGCTTAATCACATGATCTCTTTAAATCTGATCTAGAGGACAGAGACAATAGGTAAAGATCCAAAGCATGGGGAAGGATTTAACACACTGATGCAGATCTGAAGACGCAAGGCCACATGGGCAATCCCTAGAAGCTGAGTGCACCCACTGAGTGACAGCCAAAAAGGACACAGGGACCAGTCCTATAACAGCGAAGAACTGAACTGTGCAGATAGCAAGAATGAGCTTAGAAGCAGATTTTTTTTCCCTCTTCCTCTAGGAGAAGACTCAGCCTGACCTACATCATGATTTTTGCCTCATGATACCCTGAACAGAGAACACAGCAATATCATAGTAAACTTCTGATGTGCATTGAGCTAATAAATGAGTGTTTTTTTAAGCTGCAAAGTTTGTTGTAATTTGTTTTGCAGCAATAAATACTAATATGGGGATAGCAAAAGTACATTGAAATAACCCTTAAGAATCAGTAGAAAAGAAGTTGTAAAGATAACAACATAGGAGCACCTGGGTGGCTCAGTTGGTTAGGCATCTGCCTTTGGCTCAGGTCATGATCTGGGGGTCCTGAGATTGAGCCCAATGTTGGGCTCTCTGCTCAGCCGGGAGTCTGCTTCTCCCTCTCCCTCTGTGCTCTCTCACTCTTTCTTGCTGTCTCTCAAGTAAATAAAAATCTTTTTAAAAAAATGACAACATAATTTAATAAATTAGAGAAGTTAGAAATGAAGACACATCTAAAGCTAGTTATTTGAAAATGATAATGAAACAGATAAACCTCCAAAAGATACTCACAGGAAAGTATGAGACTAGTAATTCACAACATTAGGTATGAAAAGAGATAGAACCTCAGACACAGAAAAATTCTTTTTCAGATTAATTGTGTACATGAAATCATGCTCATGAAATTTAAACACTCAATGACATAGTACATATCTATTTTAAAGTTAAGTTATTATAGAGACTAAAGAAATTTCTCAGGTTTTTCATGACCCAGACAGTTTCATAGATGAGTTTGTATAAAATTTTAAGAAGACAGAATTTATTTGCTTTTCAATCTCTTTCAGGGTACAGAGAAATAAGAAACTACTCAATTCATTTTATGAAGCTAATATGATGCTGCTACCAACTCTTAACAAAGATTAAATAAACAGAGCAAAGCAGAAATGACACAGCAATATGTGGACAAAGTTATTTTATGGATATACACACAAAATGACAAATAGTAGTATCTCAAATTTAACAGAATATTAAATTCTTAAAGTACCATCATTAAGAGAAGTTTTCTGTGGGAATTCAAGGGCTTTTCATTAATAGAAAATAGATTACCATAATTAATCATATTACATGGGCAAAGGGAAAAAATCAATGATCTTTATGACAGATTCCAAAAGATCTTTAATCAATTGACCCCAGTTTCTGATAGAAAATAAATGTTCTCTTTTTTTTTCTTTGACAAGGTAAAAGGGCAGTCATTTAAGCCAACACTAATTGGAGTTGCACCAGTGAAGTTTTAAGAGATTTCTCCATTTTGAAAATAATAAGAATGAAAAATGAAGTAGTAGAGTAAATGGAATTAAAAGATCTATGATTCAAACAGTAGCAGGAAAGTGATAAAATAATAACTTCTTTTAGTTTGTAATAAGTACAGGATGAATATATAATCTCTAGGGTAGTCATTACAAAACAATTACAGAATGTATAACTAAGGAATTAATACAGGGACAAAATTCTGATATTTTACTAAGTCAAAAGTCAGAAATAAAGTAGAAAAAAAAAGAAACATTGTAGGGTGAGAGACATAAACACAGCTATGTCAATTATCATATTAAGTATAAATAGACCAAATTCATCAAGTAAAAGACCTAGATAGTCAAAGTAAAAAAACAACTATATTGCTTATATAAGAGACACACCTTATGCATAAGAACACAAAAGAGTTGAAAGAAAAATGATAGCATGAAACACTGACCAACAGAAAGCTGGTGTTGCTACAGTAATATAAGCTAAAATAGACTTCAAAGTAAGAGATAAGAAGGCAATAGGAAGATGTCACAAGACCATATCTATAATCATCTAATATCATAGATTCATATTACAGAAAAGAAGAAATCCACATTTAATATACTGCCCTCTATAACTGATAGAAGTGAGCAAAAAAAAAATCAGAAGTTATGAATAATTAAATTTTTAAACATCACCTAATTGATATGTAGAGAATATTTCACCCAAGAACAAAAGAATATATATTCTTAAGTACCCATGTATAAAATTTATCCAAGCTATGCCAAAAAAAAAGCCTCAACAAAATCCAAAAACTGAAATTACTCAGTTATGTTTTTTGATGAAAGTGAAATTAATCTAGAAATCAATAATAAAAGTAAAATCAGAAAAACCCAACTGCATGCTATCAAGTAATGCATTTCTAAATAGTCCAGTGTACAAACGGAAAATAAAACTGTTTTTTAATACAAATTTTACATAGAGTATGTTTTCAAAAAAATCTTTCCCACTAGACCAATGAAATCAATTGACTGTTCTGAATTATGGACAGAGCTACTATTATGAAGAAGAGAATTTTTTGGATTTCATTTTCCAGGTGTTAAATTCAATCATTCTCCTACCTTCGTTAGTAGATGTAAATGACATATATGGAGAAAAATAGACATGTAATACTCTAAAAATACTGAAAGCATTTGAGTACCTGGTTCATATGCTTCAAACTAGTGGGTGACACTGCACTTGACTTTCCTATTCCCCTGGCTAGGTTAATTCAGGTGGTAATTCTCTTTGTCCTAGCTGATCTGAGATATGTCTCTGACCCATACAAAGAGCCTTGCGAAATGCAATAGACATGTTTTTCCCCTTAGTTGTTCAGACACATAGAGAACATATTTTTTCCTGTTCATATATTCACGTATTCAGATAAAGTCTTTGGTTCTTCTGTCTCCACTACATAAACATTAGTGTTGAAAGGAAATTTATGACATAAATCTGGAATTCATTAATACAATCAAGTTATATTCCATTTACATTCCCACAATTACCAAAAAAAAAAAAAATCACCAATATGGAACCAGGTTTTGTCTAGTTTTTCCAAATGGTCTTAGTAATGTTTTATGTCTACATTTCAAAGAGTATTCTTGGAATTCTTCTGTTCATGTGCATGTTTATAAATGTTTATAGACTGAAGGGATGCATGGTTAATATCTGTTCTGAAAACTTTCATTTTTAGTAAGCTGATAGTTCCTGATCTGTTCCTCAGGTAAAGTATAGGTCCTTCATTGTCCTCAGTGATCAGAATCAGGCAGCTCTGAGAGCCTGACAAAAATGCATTTGTTTTTATTTTACATTGTATGAATTCATTGGTTGTTGCCAAAGTATACGTAATTCTTCATTCCTTCTCTATTTGTTTGAACTGTATTGGAATAAAGCATAATTTTTCCCCAAGAGAGATCATAGTACTAATATGCAAATAAACCATTTCAAAATACCGTGATGATTTCCTTAAAGCTTAATGGCTTTAGAGTCTGGTTCAGGAGCCAGACTCCCTAAGGTTGACTCCTGACTCTGCCTTATTGGGTGACACTGGGCTAGAAGTATTACTACTACTACTACTACTACTACTGCTACTGCTAATACTACTATTACTAATGCTACTAATAATAATATTTACCATCACAGAATATTGTGAGTTTATATAAGACAATATATGTAAACGTCTTAGCGCCTGGTACACAGTAAGCACTCAATAAATGTTAACTTTTCATGCCAAATGGTATAAAGAAAGGAATGATCACATCTACTCAACTTGTGTACATTGTGGGAGATGGGCAGTTGGAAAAGCTTCAGGGAATCAGAGACCCTTGATTTATTTCTTTTTTTCATTCAACAACTACAAACTGGGAGAATAATCTGTGCCACATTCTTCTAAGCACCGGGGATAAAGCAGCAGATAGATTAATAAAGTTGTTATGCTCTGAGCATATATTATAGTCCAAGAGATGGACAATAAAAAGTAAAAAAAAAAACAAAAAAAACTAAAAAAATATAATTTCACTAAGTAGAAAGTGTTATGAAGAGAATAAACAGGCTAAAGGACTAGGCAGTGATGAGGCTGTCAACTATCTTAGACAGAACCATAAGGGAGATCTCTCTGGGGAGATGATATTGAGCAGGAACTTAAATGATATGATTAAAGTTTGTCAAGTTCTAGTGAGAGATTTTTCCAGATAGAAGAACAGAATTTGGCAGGTTTGAGAAACAGCACAGAGCAGATTTGGAGGGATAGTGAGGGGCCAGATGACAGTGTACTGGGTGCTGGGAAAGACTGGATTTCATTTTGTGTTAGGAGAAGTTCCCGGGGGTAGGGGGGAGTTTAAATAGTTGTGTGATATCATGAAAAGATCCATTTGGCTCCTATGTGGAAAAGATGTCAGGAGAGAAAGAGCAAAAGCAGAGAAAGCACTTAGGTGGGGTATTCCAGTAGCCTAGAGCAGAGGAGATGATGGTTTGCATTTAAATACAAAGATAGGGAGAATTTGCTCATAACATGGATGCTCAAGGTGAGGAACAGAAAAGTCTCCCAGAATGGAAACAGCAAGTACAAATGCATGGATACTAGAAATAACACGATTATTTTGGAAAATTATAAGTTAAGATCTCACACACTTTAACTAATTCTCTTCTATGTATCTTACAATATAGTCTCTACAGGAAAATGTGATTTGTTGTGGTCTTTAATGTATGAAAATATTGCTAGAATTTTTCTTACAGCTCTCTATGTCTAGACTTAACACGATATTCAGTTTCTTAATGGAAACACTAATCAGCTGTGAGATTGGTGAGGATTTTTACAATAATGCTTAATTAGAAGGAACAAAATTGGAAGGAATCTTCACATGCTTTGGGGAGGATAGTTTAGCCCCAGGAAGGTTCTCCTTCTTTGCCTTGCAAATTTTTATGTAAATAAGTCATCCTTCCAAAAAGCTGGCCCAATAATTTATTTTAGGAATGGGAATATAGAAAATAAAAGTAGCCAGGAATAAGGTCTTGTTATCAAAAGAGATGCCTGATTATAGCACAAAAGTACATTTATTTGTAGGACTCTTTGTTGTACTTAGAAGATCAATGTTTTAATTTTTTTTATTTTTCCAGGATTTTAAAGTTCTGCTTTAAAATAAAGCAAACAATTTTTCAATGTAGGAAAAATCAGCAATAAAGACATATGCATTTCACACATTCTTCAAGGAAATAAATTTAATACCTCCCACTGGTATGAAATGTAGAAATATTTCCCAATGTGAAGAAAATATTAAATATGTTTTAAAATATGTCACAATATGTGACCTTCTGGTTATCAGCAGGATTCAATTTGGCAAGGTCTCTCTATGTTCACAAACATGTTACCTGCACTCATTAAATAATTTATATTCTTATGTTACATTTCCAAAAATAAAAACTCCCAAAAATAAGAGTAACTCACTGAAAATATATTATTATTTTTCCCATTTGAAATACTTTAGTAAAACATTTTTAAGAAAACTGCTTTTGTGATGCCTTTTTTGAAGATAACATATAGAAACTATGTTTTTTAAAAATACAAACACTTGGTCTTTCATAAGCAACTTTTATTTGTTTAAAAAGAAACAGCTTTTAATATTTTGTTTTAAAAATTACATTTCTCATGTTGATTAGAACCTACATTTATACAGATTAATCTTGAGCAAAAAGTAAACCACTTGCATGTATTCTGAGGGCTGACTTTCATTACTAGACCCAGATGGAATAATTTAGATATTGACATAATAAAATAGGGTTTAAAAACAACTCCACATGATTCACAAAAGGTGAAGTTTTTCAACTTACTAAGTCAATTATAAAAAAGCCAGAACTTCATTATTTTTATTGTCCTTTGCTTTTATGATAGAGGCAAATTGATTAATATAAAACAAGTATAGAAAGGCATTTAATAATTTAAAAAATACCTTTTGGGTTATATCCAAGGGTCATTCAGTACAGTCTACTCTCTCTTCTAAATTTATATCTATATTTCTCATAATGAAAATTGATTATCAAAGTGATGACCATAAGCAGCACAATATTCTGAATTATCAGAAAAGGTTATACAATGTCCTCTATCATTGTGTTTACTAAGGCCGGAAAGAATACTAAGACTTTTGCAAATATATTCTACAACCATGTCTGAAATTTTACAAAGCCTTTGGTTAACCACAACATTTATTTTATTAGAATGGTATATTACCTAAGGATCCTAATTAAGCCGAATTTTATTAAACCCATTCTGCAGAGTACTTGAAAGATGAAATGCACAATCAAAATGGTAAAATATCCCTTACCTTTTGTTTTTGACCTTGGAAGAAAAGTAATTCTCATGAAAATCACAGCTAACATGATAGTTTATTATCCTTCCCTCCTTAATCTAAGAGGTTAGCATGAGATTCCACAATTTTCTTCAAATAATGATGACTACAACATTTCGAAAAAAATCTGTGCCTTCTCACACTTCCCCAAAATACCACGGCCTTCATTTTAAACATTTAAGTGACTTAGCAAGCACACCTGTTCATTGAAGTGTTATCAGCATTGTTCTACAATATTAATTTATTCAGTCAATATCCATTAAAAAAACTTCCACTTGCTTGACACTTTAGTAAACATTCACAAAGCAAGCTTAAGTAGAAACATATATGATCTCTTGTCTCATGGAGGAAAACAGATGCCCATCAATGAACAATGCAAAAACAATTATACAACTACAACTCTGACAATGGCGACATTGTCAGAGTTTCAGTGGTAAAAACTCTGTTACAGGAAGATTTGACCTAGCCAGGAAGTCCAGTAAGACCTCCCTAAAAAACAGTATATAAGATTTAGCTGAGAGATGAGTAGAGGCTAACTTGACTAGGAGGGAAAGTAAGAGCATTCTTGGTAGAGATAATTGGATATGCAAAATCCTCATGGTAGAAGGGAACATAGGTAATCAAGGAATTGAAAGAAATCCTAGGTGGTGGCTCCAGGGAAGAATCTAAGAGAGGGTGAGAGAAGACCTGGAGAGGTTGATAGATTTCATATTATTTACAATCACAAGTCATTTTATCCCTCTATCCTGAGGTTCTCTAATGAAAGGTCATCCATTTAAGAGAAATGGAAAGCTGTTGAAGGGTTTTAAACAGCAAGTGCAGATTATATGAGCAAATCAACATTTCAAAAATATCCTCCTGCTATAGGGTGGAGAATGAACGACAAGCCTCATGCCATTTCCCTCAATGCCTTCCTAAATTTACAGTTCTCTCAGCTGTAAGAAGCACCGAGAATTTCAGTAACATCTCTCGTTAAATCTGAGAGATCTACTTCTACTGAAAGGTTGGGGTATTATCGGAGACGCAGTGACATCAAGACACTTTCCTCACTCCCTGTAGTTCATGCCCTAGAAGGCTCACTTCTGTCATCTTCTCCATAGTCTGACTTAAGACATCATTTCAAAGCTCAACCTATTTCTTTCTTTTTTTTTTGTAATTTATTTTTTTTTAAAGATTTTATTTATTCATTTAAGACACAGAGATAGAGAGAGAGAGCATGAGCAGTGGGAGAGGAAGAAGCAGACTCCCCGCTGAGTCAGGAGCCCGATGTGGGACTCGATCCCAGGACCCTGGGATCATGACCTGAGCCGAAGGCAGACGCTTAACCATCTGAGCCACCCAGGCGCCCCAAAGCTCAACCTATTTCTAGCATAAATTTCTTCTTGTAACCTTGCCCTCTACTGTAATTCAAATGTCCATATCCTCCTACTTTCTTCATGAATATCCTTTGTTCTCTCCTATTTATAAGAATTTAGATCCATATAATCATGTGGCTTTCACTCCTAATCGTGCCTTTCACCATACCTAGGATGCTGATACATTTAACAGAATTTATTTTATTTGCTTTATGCTTATGTCTGTGCTACACTGTTGGTCTCAGACCATAAGCTCCTAGAGGGAAGGGAACATGAAACATGGAGAATTTTTGGTGGTGTAAAATTAAAAGCTTGGAAAATGATTTTTAAGATGATAAGCTATTTAAATATGGGTAATATCATGTATGTTATTGCCTATATATTTTTAGAAGGACAAAATTGTCACCATTTATTATATATCTCAACTTTACAATTTTCTTCTTGATAATATCTGTGTGTTCTTACTATTTTTTTCTATAGCAGAAATTTATTGTTTCAGATTTTCATGGCTTTTTCTATAACAACAATGGCATCCTCAATGGTGTAATCCTTCTAGACTTTCATAAAGTTCTCTCTATTGGGGTTCTCTTCTATAGCATTGATAATCCTTCCCACAGAATACCATGTGTATTGAGCCTGAAAGGTCCTTATGATCCCCTGATCTAGAGACTGAATTACAGACATTGTGTTTGGGGGCAAATAGACCACTTCAACACAATTAGTGTTAAACTAATGGGGTTCTGGGTGGCCAGGGGCATTGTCTAATATAAAACAAATATTTTTTTTAAGTAAGAAAGATTTAAAAAATTTAAAAGGCAGTGCCTAGGGTGCCTGAGTGGTTTAAAGGCTTGAGTGTCCAACTTTTGGTTCTGGCTCAGATCATGATCTCAGGGTCATGGGATTGAGCTGCCTGTTGGGCTCCATGCTCAGTGGGGAGTCTGCTTGAGATTCTCTCTCTCTCCCTCTGCCCCTCCCCCTGTTCATGCTCTCTCTTGTTCAAATTAATTAATTAATTAATTAAAAAAAAAAAAAGGTAGTCCCCTACTGGCAAGGTACTTCCGCATTTCAGGAACAAAGCATCAATGGAACCAATCCAGAAAAAGGGTTCTCACTGCTCAGGCCACTATTTTCTTCTTAATTGATCATGTTTGTCCAGGCCCAGATAAAAGATGAACTTCCTCTCTTTTATCTCATTTGTGATTGACAACTTTACAGCCTATAGTTTAATTATGCTGCAGTAACAAACAACCTCCAAATTTTGGTTCTTGTTCATATTTAATGTAGCTGGGTCAGAGGTCTTTGGTCCAAATAACCAGGCTAATGAATGTTCTAACAATTTTTGACAGTCCCATATCATCTCCAGTCTTAAAGGTTTGCTATGGCAAAAATTCCATTGATTAACATTAATAGCGTCTATCATTTAGTATGTTCTGATGACATCATTTATCTAGTAGCTAGGATACAATAATTACCTTTTTACTCTATTTAAAAAATTATTTGGCAACAGAAGTATGTTCTATTTTTTAAAAATAGCAATTCCTTCTCTATATAACCGCTATATTCTATAATTCTATAATTTTTGTCCTTTTGATAATTAAAATTGTTAGTGCTTTCACTTCAATCCTTATAGGGAAAAAGCTTTTAAGTTAGTTATCTTTTGTAAGTAATAATATTAATATTCTTACATTACAGTTGAGAAGTCTGCTTATAAGGTTTTGAAAGACTAATCAGTTTTATCAAGAGCTTATGGCTTAGGCTTGAACCCAAGCCCATTAAATGTTTAATTAGTAAATAATATAGGTTCTTTAGTTTAAATTTTAATCTATCTTCTAAAGCTCAGATCAAGTTTCCTCTCTTTTATAAGGTTTCCAAAACCTTTAATCCCCAATGATCAATCTTTTCCTTCAGTTTTTCAAATGCTTGTCTATGTACACATTTTATGTATGCCAACATATTTGCACTAAGTTTTATTAAACTGAACTCAACGCAATAGTAGGGTGAATATGTTAATTAAATTAATTATAAATTAAGTTCGTGTCTCTATTTCAGGCTTACATCTCTTTGCTGACTTATTGTACAAAGGCTGTCATTCTTGTTTTCAGTAAGGATTCAATTCTCTCTAGGATTACTTGCTGCAAGACCACCAGCCAAAGACTTCTATATATGACCCCCCTGTGTGCACAGGCACAATCATTAGGACATAGACATTAACCACAATATACTCTGTACCTTAACAGCATCTGAGTTCCAAGTGAGGTCTCAACATGAACACTGGGAAAATGGAACTGCAACACTAACTTGAGCTGCTAATGCTTCTCTTCCAAGGATACTCACCCCAACTCCATTTTGGCCCACAGCCACCCATGTATTTGTTGTCACCAGGATTTGTCTACTGCTAGATTCATAAATTTAAATCACTCTTTGAGCACAACCTCCTACCCATCCAGATCTCTTGCAGTTACTCTCCCTGCCCATGCTTGCCCATGTAAGTGATTGAAACGTCCAGAACCCAACCCCTCTCCTTTCCTCTATCGGTACCTTCCTATTTTCACTTTCTTCCCATCTGGCTTGGGAAGAAACCATCTCCCATGGTCCACTGTTTCCACCTGCATTAATTACGTGTATATGTCATAGGAAATGTTAACAGGTTCACAACTGAAATCATCTTTACTACCAAGACTCATTCCTCTTCCTACATTCTGGCATCACTATTCATTCTGTTGTCCTGGCCAGAAACTAAGTGCCATCCCTAAATATTCCCTCTCCCTCACTTCACACAGGGGAGTTTTACCCAGTTGATTCTATCTCCTAAATATCTTTCAAATCCATCTCTTCCTTCCTCCTGCTACTATCCCAGCTGAGCCCTGGATCATAACCTATGTGGATTGCTGCAACAGATTTTTAAGTGGTTTCCCTATTTTCAGTCTTGTCTCGCTTCAGACAATTCTCCAGACTGCAGCAAGATTGACCTTTCAAAAATACAAATCTGATGATGTTAATTCCTATGCAAAACCCTACATGACTTCCCATTGCCCTTCCAATAAATTTGAAATTCTTTAACCTGGCTTGTGAGCCCTTTCAAGAGTTTGCACAGCTTACTTCACAGGCTTGTGTCCTAATCCATATCACCCACTTAATTTCCAGGCTTTAGTCTTATTGGACTTTCAGACTCTGCAAATTGCCACAATTTAAAAAAAAAAAATCCAGGGCCATACAATCTTCAGTTGTTTCTTGAGATGAAAACATTTCCTTTTTCCTGTCCTTTCCACCTTCAGGTCCCTAATTATTTCTCCTTAAGATCCTAGCATAGTTTTGTTTCCTCTTTTGTAGGCCCTTAAGTCTGATTTAGAGGTCCCTCTCATATGTTTTAATGAACACTAAATCTCCCCAAGGACTTCACATGGAATTATATTTGCTGGTTTTCCTCATCACCCCCTACACAACTCACCCTGGAAATGGTCCCAGCTGACTTGCCATGCATCTATTCCAATAAATTTTCCATTAAACCATCTTCATCTATTTTGTATTTCTAGATGAAATTCCTTGTGCTACCTCCAAACCCATTTTCTGAAATAATGTTTAAAAAGTGCTTTAAATATTTTAGATCCCATAGGAAATATATACATTTGGAAAGTATATATAAAGCTCATCTTTGAAGTATACTTCTTCTGCAAAAATACTTGAATGACAGAATCATAAAATAAGGTAGAGTTCTCTCTTTCTCCAATTAAAAGTATCCAATTATGTTGTAAAATTGCAAGTGCTGTTAAGATACAAAATACTCATTTTGATAAGAAGGGGTTAATAGGATATTTTTAGACTAAGTTATGAAGTCACTTAGAAGGACGATATTTTAAGTTTCTGTTTTATTGTCAGTGACATCCATTTCAATTTTGCTTAGCTTACAAATTGAAACAAAAAGAAAAGTTTTTTTTTTTTCCTAATTGCTCACATTGCAAAGTTTGGAATACGAAAAATCAAGCTGTGTTCTCTCTGGTTCAATATCACCTCAAGTAATAAAGTTTCTGCAATTAGCACTTTACTGACAGTTTGGTTGATGATGCATGAGGCAGAATGGAAGCCAACTCACTCTTCCATAGCTGTAATATCGTAGCATAGCTAAGGGAAGTGTAAATTTTGAAAGAAAAGCCAGCGGATATGTCTTGAAGACACCCAGGGAGCTAAATATGCTGAATAAGAAGGTGACATTTTTTATGTAGTTAACTCTTCTAAGTACATCCAAACCACAACTGCAACTCATGGTTATCAGCGTTTTATTCTTAGCAAATGGAGCTTGAATCTTTTGGGTTCTTATAACTTGGTACATCTTTACAATATACATTTTATGACTTGTAATTTGTATATGATCTATAATATTTTCCAAATTAACCTGGATCAATTTAAGTAAAATTAAAATATCTCCCAAAGTCTGTACCACCTCTATGAAACTGGGCCATTGCTAAACAAATTTGCTTCCTTTTCCACCCTTTCACGGAGACGAAAATAAATAAATAATAATAATAATCTATCTTTACAAAACCATTGCAGCAGAATATATGCTTAAATGTAAACTAGAAAGCTCTGTGAAAAGTACTTGAAAATTGACATTTACTTGTCCTCCTGACCTAATCTTAAATCTACATACATTATCATAAGAACTATATGTAGAATTCACTCCAAACATATGGCATAGTCCCTTAACCTTTCTCCAATGTATTCTTACTTTAGATTAAAATTGCCCTTTGTTTACCTGTCCTAGCACTTTATAATAACAATTACCTTACTGATAGTACAGGTGGTTCTAGAATTACATTTGACTTTCAACCTGTCCACTCTTTCTTAACTAGATAACATTTGCAAAACTAGCTTTCACACTATAAAGCGGACTTTCATGCAAAGTGGAGCCATGATGAATTTGAAATATCACATGGAGGCACTGCCTGCCAGTCAAGGGCTCAGTTGGCTCCTTTAAAGATTCATTTATGTTGCAATACAAAGCTTCACTGTTGCATAGTAATCCAGAGAGTATATTCTTCCCATAAAATGTAGAATTATATTCCTACCCATAAAAAAATTCTCCAAAATTAAGAAGATTTTTGTGGAAGAAGGTGGACATATTATGCTAAAGAACTTAGTGCAGTGCCCAGCATACCGGTCACAAGAAAGCCACTTTAAGTTGGTTTGGCAAGCTTTAGCGCTTTGCTGTTCTAAGGTTCTTCAAACACAAGGGCCAATGTTTTCTCCTTTTTAGCCAGAGAAATAAGTCAGGCTTAAAAAGCTGTGAGAAGTATTTGAAAATTGACTGTTTGTACTCATTCTTTGCTGATTTTTAATTTACATTCATTATCATAAGAAGTCTGTTTTGTAATTCACTTCAAGATATTTACTCCAATAATTTAGCTCACTTCTCTGTCTTTGTCTAGTTATCATCACCATCTCTTCAAGAAGGCCTGTTAAATCACTTACCAATGCTATGTCCTACTGGGCAACACATATATCATAGTAGGAAAACGCTTACATTTGAAACTTCAATTTCTGTAAAATAAGACTGTGCACTGCTTTATCAATTTTTGAAAGTTCAAATTGCAAATAAAATCGTTTGACTTAGAAGAAGCTTTTCTTTTTCCCCCCCTGATCTCTACTAAATTTTTCATAAGGATATCACAGAAGGAATTATAAATAGAAGTTTAATTTTGATAACATTATCCAAGACTTAGGTTTGGAGATTTTTTTTTTTACATTATTTATTTATACCGGTATAGCATGCTTTAATATAAGACAATTTTTTGAAAAAAAAATTACTGAAAGTGAGGGAATTTCTCTATATCCACACACAACACTGAGTAATACTGAAGCAAAGATTTGGTGAATAACAGGTTTTCTACCTATTATATTTAAGCTACAAAAGTATTCTTATAATACTTTTACTTTCTAAGTCAATTAAAAATAGCTCTATAGTAGTGTTGCTTATCATCTGGGTCACTCAACTTACAGGTATTTTTTGCATTACTCAATTACATTATGGAGGCTGGGTTCTGTACATTCTAATGGTTATATATAAAGCACTTGAAGTCTATTATTTTATAATAGGCAATACCTCGATGAATAATGAATTGGACTCATCTTTCTTATGTGACTTTAAAGGTCAAACCACACTACCTGCATTTTTATCCTCTATGAATATTTCCATTTAAGAGTTTATTTAAAAGAATTTTTAAATCTTCTCATTATGTCTTAACAGCATGGTATCATACTCTACTTTTTGACTTCTCCATTTGATATGGAATAAAATTGCATCATATGGCCAAAGCACATTCACTTGAAGTCTTCAATTTAGAAACTTTCCAGAATCAAACTGAGTCAATCTATGCTTTAAAAGTCCCTCACAGGGGCGCCTGGGTGGCTCAGTTGGTTAAGCGACTGCCTTCAGCTCAGGTCATGATCCTGGAGTCCCGGGATCGAGTCCCGGGATCGAGTCCCGCATCAGGCTACCTGCTCAGCAGGGAGTCTGCCTCTCCCTCTCCTGCTCCCCCCTCTTGTGCTCTGTCTCTCACTCTCTCTCTCAAATAAATAAATAAAATCTTTAAAAAAAAAAAAAGTCCCTCACAAAAAGAATCCTACATAAATTACTGTGTGTTTAAAGGTTTCTGATTTTAATCTAATAACCGAAATATCAAAACTACATTTTAATTCAGGCATTGCATATCACTAACAGGTGTTCTCATCAGATTTAGGAACCCTGCAGCAAGATTTATTGGTGTCAAAATGCTAAAATCCTAAATTTAGTGCAAGAATCCCTTTCAAATGGCATTTATATTTTGATATCTTAACCTACTTTGAATCCCCTGAGCATCTTGTCTGTTTTTATTAGTAGATTTGGCTGATTTTTTTTAACTTTTCAAAGGCTCTTTAAATTATCTTAAAGTCATATATTTACCAGGAGAAAGCAGGTGTCTTTTTAGAGTGTAGATGCTTAAGTTGCTCATAAAATTAATTTCCTCAGGTTGGAAGAAGTTTTTTAAACTCTAATTTGAAAACCCTAATCTGGCATTCTGAAAACACTGTATCAGCATTCAGATATAATAAAAATGGAAACATAACAGCATAATAAATTTAATTTGCTCTAGTATAGCACAAGTGTAGGGCATTTTTGCATAATAAACTACAGAGTTTTTAGAGTCAATAGTGTCTCATTGCCACATATGCCTTGATGATGCTATCTTGCTCATCAATTCGGTTTCATTTCCTGCTAACACCTGTATACTGTGGCCTATGTTCTAGACAGACAGAGGTACTTAACATTCGATGGATGAACTCAATAAATGTTTTTATTTATTTATTTGAAATAAACAGCTTATAAAATAAACAAATAAATTTAAAATTGAGATTGTCCCAGAAACTGGAATGTATTTTTTTTCCATACCCATAGCATTGAAGGTTTTCTTACTTTTATGTAATGCAATATCATATATTGAACAATAAAATTATACTGTACATAATTTAATCTTTGGTGATTCAAAAGGCACTCTAAGCTATTACAGTTTCTCCGAGTCAACATTGGGTACTTTATAATCTTTTATTGCACTGGTAAAATATGGAGATATTGATTAATGGAGATTTCCACGAGATACAATGTTTTATAAATTGCTTTTACTATATCTTTTCTTAACATAGGAATGGTCAGAACACAGATAAACTCCTGGCATCTCATTTTAATATTTCCAAAAATAAACTGAGCACTTTGCCCTTAAATCTCCTCCTTCTCCTTCCTTTTGACCCCAGTTTATATCTCCAAGTACCTAGTCTCCAAACCTCAAAATATCAGGGTCATCCTTATCTGCTTTTCTTTTCTCATTCTCTGAACCCAAATGGTTACCAAAACCTCTACCTGCTACCACTTAAAAGATACTTGCTCTATCTTTTTGATTGGATTGCCGACTGTCTCTCATCTAAGTTTACTTCAACTAGAAATAATAAGAGTTGAAAGTATTGCATGTGTAATACTTGCAGACTTTAGGCTAAATCCTGAACATTCATTATTTATTTAAATCTTTAAAGTAACTACAGTTTTTATTCTCACTTCAGACAGGAGTCTATCAAGGGTTAGATAAGTGTGGTAATTTGCCCAATTTCAGAGAGCTAGGTATCGATAGAACAGGAAGCTGCTCTTAACTTTTATACTCTACTGCAATAACCATCAAACTGTGATCTTCTCATTCAGAGTAAAATCCTGACTTTCAGCAGGGTACCTAAACTCTTGAAAATTCTCCTTTCCCATCTCAACTCCCATTCTCCACTCCATGTATCTGATACACCTGTAGCAGAAACTTTTATCCAAATCCCAGAAAATATCGCCAACTTACAGTGCTGTTATTATTGCACAGGCTCTTCTTTCCACTTCCTTTTGCCAAAATTCTACTCATTTCTCAACACTCAGTTGAAATGTGAACTCCAGCATTGTAACCTCCAGACTTTAGAAGGCATAATTTAAGTGCTCACCAGAGAGGAGCATACACATAGCGACTTGCAAGCCAGACTTTCTGGGTTTGAAACCTCACTATAGTACCAACCAGTGTTTTGAACTTGGGAAAAAAAAATATATATTATATATATAATATATATATATACACATACACACATTAATATGTATATATTAGTTTCCTCACATGTAAAATAAGGCCCAATATAGCACCAACTTCACAGGGTTGTCATTAACATTCAATCAATTAATATATATAAAAAACATAGAATAGTACCTGACGCACTGTAAGCAATGTCTAAAGGTTTGCTGCTACTATTTATTCATTTCCACACCTCATTCCCAAAGTAGTTGGAAGGATATACAAAATTTACAAGTGGTATAATAAGAAAATAAACCATGAATTATGAGTTCAATAAAAATTATAAACACACGGGAAAAGAAAGTGTAAAATAATATTTATATGTTCTTTAAGATAAGTCTTCTCAAGCACTTATAAAATTAAGAAACTATGAAAGAAAAGATTAATGCAATCAACTATATATAAATTTTAACTTTTTTTATACTAAAACAAAATTAAAATGCAAGTGACAAACCAGAAGTGTATATTTGCAACATATAATTCTAACACAAATAAAATAATAAGCAAAAATAATCAAACGCAAATAATACGAAATATCCAGTAAACATTTAAAATACATATTTAGGGCGCCTGGGTGGCTCAGTCATTAAGCATCTGCCTTCGGCTCAGGTCATGATCCCGGAGTCCCAGGATCGAGTCCCACATTGGGTTCCCTGCTCAGCGGGAAGTCTGCTTCTCCCTCTGCCCCTCACCTCACTTGTGCTCTCTCTCTCTCTCAAATAAATAATTGAAATCTTTAAAAATAAAAAATAAAAAAAATAAAATACATATTTAAGTGATAATATTGCCCCTTAAATTTAGAGGTACATTTATAAAGATCATTATTAATTTTATTTTAGCAAGAGTTATAAAAGTGGTCAATCTTATTGTGTAAATCAGAATATTATTGAAGGATATATAGAGTCTACTAAACTTTTTGGAAATGGATATATATTTTGTGTGTCTTATACACACACACACACACACTCACACACCCCCTTCATACATTTGAATCAGGATGCTGACTGTTGCTACAATCTTGTGTAACTTCCCATTATTCTCCCCTCCCCCCAATCTCTTATTGTAGATCTGTCATACTGTCTTTCTTGTCGCCATTTAAACACACACAATTCTATCTTTCCTCAGGGTCTTCATATTTGCTATTACCTTGTCAGAATTCTGTTCCTCTGGTTATTTGCAAAGCTCACTTCATTTCATTCAGGTACTTTATTCAACTCTCACTTTTTCAAAGATGTCATCCCTAAATACCTTATATAAAATAATACCCCTGTTATTCTTTATCTCCCTCTTCTGGTTCATTTTTGTTTGTGGCAGTTATTAGTAATTGGATATTAACGTTATCGTTGTTTATTCTCTGTTGCCTTTATTTGAATGTAAGTAAAGACTGTGTTTGGTCAGAGTTGAATCCTTATCACCTATAGCAATGTATGATACATAGTAGGTGTTCAATGAATATCTGTTAATCAAGTGAGCAAATCCCCAGGCTTTTTGCTTCCACTGACTGGAATCAAGAAAGAGCACCAAATACCCATACTCCCTACTAACCTATGCTTATAGACCTGTCACCATCTTGTGCCTTGAATCCACCAGAATTAATTTCTTTTGTCTTTCATCTTTACATAGTTTCCAAGGCATCTCTCACTTCCTAAATCCAAATCCCATAATGCTCTGTACACCCCACAGTCATACCCCTTTTTATACCTTTCCATCTTCAGATAGTCTTCCATTGTGTTCTCTGGAATTCACAGTTGATCCTTAGAAAAATTCCTTACACCTACAATCACTTTTCTATTGTTTAATTTGCTCTCTTTATCTAATGAAAACTTGGCTCTCTCCCAAAGGTTCTGGTTTCCCTGCAAATCTGTCAGATGATGGCTCTTTTTACTCCCACAAACTTTCCCTTATTGGTGCTGGTTTCAGGGTAGGTGCATTCTACTGTTCCTCATTGCCCCTTTCAAAGCAGCCTCTTTGTCCTCTTCCCCCAAATTTCCTATTTTTGAATTTCACGTCATCCAGTCCTGTCATTCAGTATCCCTCATTGTTACTTTGCCTTACATTCCTAGACCTATCTACCCTATTTGGTTCTTGAATTTCAGCTCCTAGCTCTTTTTCTCTTTTACACAAGCCCTGTTTTCAATTGCAATTTCAATATTTCAGGTAGGTCATTGTGGCACCCTAAATTCTCTGATCTTTGGATTCCATCTTCCAGTGATCTTGTACTCTGTCACGTTCATTATCATAAAGTACAACCCCTCCATAATTTCAGTTACCTATGTCCCTCTCTGATCACCATCTATCTTTTTTTTTTTTTTTAAGTAATCAGCACACCCACCATGGGACTTGAACTAGCGACCCCAAGATCAAGAGTCGCATGCTCCACCAACTGAGCCAGGCAGGCACCCCTCTGATCACGATCTTTCTAATTTACTTTCTCTAGTTTCAAACACCAAATGCTCTGATCCCACTGGAAAATCTAATGAATTGATTCAACTAACTTTTTACTGCCATCTCCCTCCTCTACCTTATCCAACTTAAATTCCATGGGTAATTCTTATAATCACTTCCTGATATACACCCTTAACTGTCTGCCTGAGTTTTATTATTTTTACTTGTTTGGCAAGACAACAATTTGGTTAAATCCAGATCACTGTTCTGTATGCCTACAACCCTGCAGCTAAACTTATAAGGAAAAATACACAACCATCCTTACTCAACTCAATTTAAAATCATAACCACAAATCTAATGGTATCTCTTAATGCTAGTCAGGCAAACATGCAATTTCCAATTAATTAATTCCTCCACTCTCCTGTTTCAATTTCAGATTTTCTCTTCCTTCTGTATACTTACAATACCTCCTCCCCTGTCTTTACCCCCAGCTGATAACTATACATCCAATTTCATGAAGAAAACTGAAATGATAAAGAGAACATTAGGAGAGCCTGGGAGGTTCAGTCAGTTGAGTGTCTGACTCTTGATTAAGGCTCAGGTCATGATCTCTGGGTCATGGGATCCAGCCCCAAGTCGGGCTCCATGCTCAGCCTGGAGTCAGCTTGGGATTCTCTCTTTCCCTCTCCCTCTGTCCCTTCCCCAACTTGCGCTAAATAAATAAATAAATAAATAAATAAATAAATAAATAAAATCTTTAAAGAGAGAGAGAGAGAAAACATCATAGATTCCCACATCTACCCACTTACCATATATGAACCCACATTCTCTGCTTCTCATCTTGTTGCCAGGGGAGAATTCTCTGTACCACAATCTAAAGCCAATTCCTCCACATATATTCTAGATTCCAGCAGCTCCTATTTATCCAAAAACCTTTCCCAGCAATGCCCCTTCTCTGTTGCAACATCATTTCCCCCATCTCTACTGGATCACTGTCATCAGCATACAAACAATCGATTAGCTGTCCTCCAATGTGGCTACATTTTTCCTCTTCCATTTCCACTACTCTGGTCTATGCTCCATTATCTTTTTCCTAAATTACTGTAATGGCCTCCTCTCTGGTCTCCCAGCATCCACCTGTTCCTTGTCCCCAGTATGATCTATTCTCAACATACAAGTCAGAGAAATCCTTTTTTTTTTTTTTTTAAAGATTCTATTTATTTGACAGAGAGAGACAGCGAGAGCTGGAACACAAGCAGGGGGAGCAGGAGAGGGAGAAGCGGGCCTCCCGCCGAGCAGGGAGCCTGACGCGGGACTCGATCCCAGGACCCCAGGACCACGACCCGAGCTGAAAGCAGATGCTCAACGACTGAGCCACCCAGGAGCCCCAGAGAAAACCTTTTAAACAGAAGTCAGGTCATGTGCCTCCTAACACCCTTCTTGGATCCCCATGTCACTTGCAGTAAACTCTCAAGTCCTCATCTGTCCTACAAGATCTTACATAATATACATCTTTTTCTGCCCAACAAACTCTCTGACCATCTTGTTACTGCTCTCCTCATCCACTGCTCTGCTCCAGCCACAAGTTTATTGCTCTTCCTTCCACATATCTGTTTCTTTCCCTTATTAGGGCTTTCCCACTTTTTATTCCCATGCTGGAAGTGATCTACCAATGGTTAACTTCCCCAGCTCATTCAAGTCTTAGTCCAAGTGTCACTTTTTCAATGAGTTCTGCCTTAATCATTTTATTTAGAATGGTAATCCACATTCCTACTCCTTACACTTCTAAGCTACTTATCCTGCTCTGCTTTTGCTTTTTTCCATAAGCTGGTCACTTTGTAACACATTGTATAATTTACTTTTTACTATTTATATTTTTAAATTGCCTGTATCCACCATTAAATTTTAAGCTGCAGAAGGGCAAGATCTTTGACTTTCTTGTTCACTAATGAATCACACACACACACACACACACACACAAAGATTAAGAAATGAAAATGAAACAAAAAAAACCTAAAATAATTATTAGCCAGATAGTGACCATCAATTAATACTTTTTAATTGAGGGGAGCCTGGGTAGCTCAGCCGGTTAAGCATCTGCCTTCCCCTCAGGTCATAATCCTGGGGTTCTGGGATCAAGCCCTGCATCAGGCTCCCTGTTCAGTGAGGAGTCTGCTTCTCCCTCTGCCTCTTCTTGTGCTCTCTCTCTCTGTCAAATAAATAAAATCTTTAAAAAAATACTTATTAGTTGAGGAGTGCCTGGGTGGCTCAGTCAGTTAAGTGTCTGCCTTTGGCTCAGGTCATGATCCCAGGGTCCTGGGACTGAGCCCTGCATCGGGCTTCCTGCTCGGTGGGGAGTCTCCTTCTCCCCTCTCCTTTTGCTCCTCCCCACCCCAGCTCATGCTCTCTCTCTCTCTCTTTGTTGCTCTCTCTCTCTCGGCTCTCTCTCATGAGTGCTCTCTCAAATAAATAAATAAAATCTTTAAAAAATACCTTTTAATTGAAAAAATGTATTTTTTGCTAATATATGTATATGGACATTTGGTGCATCTTTGTTTGAATAGGAAAAAACTGGAAAATATCAATAGTGGATTGGTTAAAGGAGGGTTTATTTATTATACAAATATAATGTCATTAAAGAAGATGACATGGAAAAAATTCCCAGACATACAAATTTTAAAAATAAAATAAAACATAGAATAAAATCCTGGTAACACATTAAAATTATACATTTATATTTCTATCTATAAATAGATCTAGAAAGACACACCAAAGTGGTTTGTAACCATGAATACAATTAGGCAGAATAGAAATTTGATAAGGTAAAGAGAATAGGGTGAATGTGGAATTTTTTATTAATTTTAAATTTTTTGAATTTTTAGACTGATACTTATCTTAAATTTCAATGTTTATAAAATTTATAGTTTTCAGGGGTGCCTGGGTAGCCCACGCGGTTAGGTTTCCTACTCTTGGTTTCAGCTCAGGTCGCCATCTTGGGGTCATGGGATCAAACCTTGTGTAGGGTTCTGTGCTCAGTGCAGAGTCTGCTTGGGACTGTCTCTTCCTCTGTCTGGTCCCCCCAAATAAAGAAATCTTTAAAAAAATTTATAGTGTTCATAAATTTAAAAAATGAGAAAATTAGGGGAAAGAAAAAATAATATAGGAAAAGCAAGATGAAATCAAGAGTGAAATTAGTACCCAAATATGCATATGAAATTCTCTATATATTATAAATATAGGTCATAAATTTTACTCTGATCTTTTCTGCCAACAATGACCAGTTAAGTCATGGTGTCAACATGATTAAAAACTAGGAGATATACACAATTCCTGGAAAGAGTACCTGAAGAAAAGATTCTCTTTTGAATTTTTACCGAGTGATGTGTGAGCAGCAACTTTAACAATATCTTTATAGAAACTTCAGTGCATTTCCTACAGCTTTTTCTTTTTAAATGGAGACTCCCAAGTATAGCTCAGTAATACCAGTCTTGTAGGTCTTGAGGGCTTATAGGAGGAGGCTGGCCATGAGCCACCAAATAATGTGATCAAGAAACATGGCTCTGATTTCATCTTGTTTATTCCAAGAGCTATATTTAAGCAGGATGGAGAGGGAAATTGGGAAATGATGGTCAAAGGGTACAAAGTTTCAGCTACATAAGATGAATAATTCTGAAGATCTAATGTACAGCATGGCGACTATAGTTAATGACACTGTATTGTATACTTGAAATTTGCTATGAGGGTAGACCTTAAGTGTTCCCATCACATAAACATACACTAACAAAAAGAGCCACGTTTAGAGGGCCTTAACCTATAGTTCATTATTTTTTATTCCTTGGTCAACTATTTGAAAAAAAATCTATATCAAACCAAGTTAATATGTTTCTTTACATTAGGGATTTCCTAGAGCCTTTAATATGCAAATATGCATTGCAAATCTTTCAGAGTGGGGTAGAAAATATTGTGTTTGTCAAGCAAAATTAAGTTTGGGACTCTATTTTTGAAAGAGCATCTCCCAGGGCTTTGGTTCCATGCAGCACACTTTAGCAAAGCAATATGAACAGATGGCCCCTCATGGTAAGTGAGTCTCCACAAATAGGGTTTTGTTGTCATTGTTCTTTGTTTTCTTTCAATGAAGCTATTGCGTGATAGCCCTTCTCTTGATCCTATATTTGATTATTAGCTCCATTATTATATTTTCTATTTTTGCTGAGTTAGACTTTTCTTTGCTAGTTTCTCTACCACTTGGGAAGTTTATCAAGAACAGTTTTTGTGGAACACCTGGGTGGCTCAGTCGGTTAAGCTTCTGCCTTCAGCTCAGGTCACGATCCCAAGGTCCTGGGATCTAGTCCCACATTGGACTCCTTGCTCAAGGGGAGCCTGCTTCTCCCTCTGCCTGCCCCTCCCCCTGCTTGTGCTCTCTCTCTCTCTCCCTGACAAATAAAATAAAATCTTAGAAAAAAGAAGTTTTTGTTATTCAGTACCTAACATTGCCAGTGCCTAACACAGTGTTTACTGAATATTTATTGAAAGAAAACCTAAAAAGATATGTTTGCAAGAAGAGCAAAAATCCGTGGAACATTATTTATAGGTCTAAGGTATTTTCCGTACTCTAAGGTTTTCTATGTATAGAGAGTCAAATGACACTTTTTTTTTTCTGAAATTATAATACCTCAATGATCCTGCTGGTCAGAAACTCTGATTGGCAGCTGTAAATTTATTTAATAATAGTTGGAAAAAATTAATAAATATAGTTTAAAACAAAATATTTTATAATATGAGATCTGACAAAATAAAATGTTTCATGGTGGAAAAAAAGTTGAAAAACTAGTCCAACTCTCTTACTTAACAGAAGAGGAAATTAAGACCAACGGGGTGAAAAAGATTTGTCCACTATCCCAGGAATGCTTTAGAGCAGAATAGGTATTAAAATTCACACTTCCCGACTTCCATGCAGTGGGGTCTTTTCTTTTTTTTTCTTTTTCTTTTCTAGATCTGTCTGTTTTAGGTTTCATCATTTCTCTTTCTCCTTCTCTCACCATTTTTCTTTCATTTGCATAACATGTGACATTCCCTTGCACATATCAAGGACTCTCGCCATCTCAGAGCCGGGAGGCCCCATGAGTTGGCAGTTGGGGAAGCTGCATTTCTGCTCATTTATCGATGGGAAGCAGTGCTTCTGACAGAGCTGATTCACAGTGACGGGGCAGACTAGCTGAAAACCGGTAGGAGGACTTGGCAACAGCTCTGGGGCCAAACTGAGGCCACAGGCCATATGTCTGGCTCCTCTGTCATAAACAGACGATCAAGTGTACACATTCCCGGGTGTAATGTCACTGGGACCTTATTTGCAAACATATAAACGAATGACATTCAATTATGTTCAGAGGCAATGTTGTCAAAACCACCAAGGAAACAATTTACTGCTCTTACACAGTATGTGATTCGGAGTGCATTAGCGAGTTTTCACTGCTTAGTTGTGCAAGATGCATTTGGAGAGGTTCTTTTGCAGCCTGTTGTATAAGCATGATACATACACTTAGATAACAGACATAGATATGATGCTGTTGAGGGTTATTACAGAATTGGCTCAGGTGAAAAAGAGTGTATATATATATATATATATATGGCAGCTCATTTCATTGTAGTCAGTAGCCAATTAATTAAAGGAAGACAGGCAAGGTTTCTACAACTAGGGAAGTTATCTGCTAACACTAAACGGTGAAAATTTGATGAAAGACTTCAAATTTTGGCTCCATGTAGTTCCATTCTTGCTAAAAGGCACCACATTTTCTATGGCAGAAAAAGAAGATCCCTACTTTATATAAAATGAGGTTATAGAACAAGCAATAATGTTTTTAACTTTATAAGAGGCTTCATAATATCTTTATAATATTCTTGGAACAAATGCCATAAAGCTTAAAGGGCTCATTCCTGGGTTTCCTTATTGACACTATTACTAGTGCTGATAGGAAACACCCAGAAAATTCAATCAGGGAGGTGAACTAGAGCTTCACACAACAAATAATGATAATGATGATGATGATGATGATGGTAGTGATGATGTTCCTTTATATTAGCATTATGTTTTCAGGTATACATAAACATGAATTATGTCCTTTAATTTGTGTGTATTAAATGAAATACAGAGTGGGCACAGTGGGGAGGCAGCTCTGAGGGAGCATAGCATCATTGGAAGCCTTTTTATCATTTTCATTTCACAGATTACAAAACTGAGATTCAGAGATGTTAAATGAGTTATCCAAGATCATACCCCAACAGTACTAGAATCAAAAGCAGATACAGGGTGAGTCTTCAAAATCCTAGGGCAGAGTGTTTTCTCACATGATACTATCTCTCCCATCAAGATCAAAGGTCTGTTTTGTAGCTGCCACTGTTGTAAGGGTCAGAAAAAGAAATAGAACAGGAGAGGCAGGAGGTAGCTGAATCACAGAAGTCTAAATCCCTGAAAGATATGCAGTGCTCAGATGACAGAAGAAAAATGAAGGGAATTCTCACCTAAGCAACAGCTCGGATAAGAGTTGGAGAATGAACGCAGATTGACTGATTTAATTAATATTAAGCACTAAGAGACACCAACTGGTATTCTGGGTACATTGATTCAGCTTTGAGCAAAAAAGACAAGATCTCTGACCTCATGGTGCCTACACTGTAGATGAAGTAAGACAGACCATAAATAAATAAGCATATTTTTAAAATCAAATGTTAATGTCTATAAAGTGAATGCATAGAGAGTGGTAGAGGCAAGGAGTGTTTTCCCTGAGTAGTCAGGGCCGGCCTCTCCTGGAGAGGACCTTTGAGCAGATATCAGAATAAGTAATATTCAGCCCTTCAAGTGTCCATGAAGCATTTTCCAATAGATGAGACCAGTCACACAGCTGCGGGTGCATTGGGAAGAGCCTTATAAGTGACGGGGCTCAGGGCAGGCTGATATGCCACCTTGGCATATTGATTATTTTGAATTAAAGTTACTTAAGAAATAGCCGGTGTAAGAACACTGTGACTCTCCTCTGTCTCTCTGAAAGCAGGAAATAAATTTCCACCTGGAGGGTAGAATGCATCCTTATCACCAGACATAGGGAGTTCAGGGCCAAGAAGGCTGTATAAACAAACCTTGTTACTTCTTCATTAACTTGCTAACCTAAGCCCAACTTCTTTGTCCTGTCAATTCTTCAAAAAGTTATTGTTTCTTTATCTAAAAGGTATACTTTGGTCACTTCTTTAAGTCTCATATTTTTATGAGCTTCCATATGTATGAAATTAAGTTTGTTTTTCTCCTGTTAGCCTGTCTTACGTCAATTTAATTACTAGACCAGCTAAAGAACCTAAAAGGGAAGAAAGGAAAAGTTTTCCTCCTGTGCACAGGCTACAGTTAAAAATATTTTTTTCTCTCAATATAGTAAGATGCCATTAAGAGGTTCTGATTTACTTTTTAAAAAGAAAATTTAGCTTTCTTCACAGAAGTTCAGAGGGTGTCATGAATGGAAGCAGGGAGAGCAGAAGGAAGCTGTCAGCATCGTCCAAGAGAGGCACCTGCATTGCGACGGCAGTGATGAGCGTGGTGCCAAACGATCAGTTTGGGTGTGTATGCCGAAGGAAAGACTGACAAAATTCATTTTTGGTGGTTTGGTGGTTGGCTGAAGTGACAGATCAGGACTACCTCCTAAATTTTTGGCTTGAGTATTTGAACAGATGAAATGAAGAAGACTATAAATCTGTCCTACGTAGTCAGGTACATAAGACAGAACGGTTGTGCGGATGCACATTGCGACTAACAGGATATATATGTTGATGAAGTTAGGAAACACCAGCTAGCTCCATTCGGGGCTGTGGGTTTTTTTTATTTTTTTTTTAAGATTTTATTTATTTATTTGAGACAGAGAATGAGATAGAGCATGAGAGGGTCAGAGGGAGAAGCAGACTCCCTGCCGAGCAGGGAGCCCGATGCGGGACTCGATCCCGGGACTCCAGGATCATGACCTGAGCCGAAGGCAGTCGCTTAACCAACTGAGCCACCCAGGCGCCCTGGGGCTGTGGGTTTAATGCCACTGGACTATCCTAGACTGCCACTGAACTCTCCTAGAGTGGGCCATGATGAGGCATGGGCAGAACTGAAAGAAAGGAGATCTGCAACCTAGCCAGAGCCTTCCAACAACCCCATCTCTTTGGCACTCATTGTTATTGTCTGTAAATGAGAGGTTTAGCCAGATTAATAACGTTAAATTTATTTCAGCTTCTGGACTGCTTTTAGGGACCTAATGATTACTAATGACTCTCCAGGAAAAACTGCACATCCATTCAAAATTTCTACACAGAGACCTAAGGACTTGGCCACTAAATATTATCAAAGATGCCTCCAGTTTGAGATGCATGGTTCCATCCGATATCAACATAAGCCCCAAATCATACAAAACAACACGTGCCCATTGCAGTGTGGTAGAGAGCTTCCAGCCCAATTGGCTCAGGCATGTGAACTGGTAAAGGCCCACATCTCTGTAGCTATAATGTCAGGGACATTCAGTTTCTTGTTCACTGGCTATTGGGAGAGGGAATCAAGACCACAGTTGAGTTTTTCACTGCCTCTGACTGGAGATGACACATGTCCCTTCTAATCATATGTTATTTGGCCAGATTTAATCATCAGGCACCTGGCCCCTGACTGCATATGGGATAGAAGACAGAGGCAAGCCCGTTTGGTAGGCATTATATTCTTTCATATATGCTTTCTCCTTACACAGATGTTTTCCTAGCTCATGTAGAAACTTTTGGTTAAATAAATGTAGACTGAATCTAAATAATGGAATACTATGAAACTGCCAGAATATTTGTAAAGACCTCTAAGGCATAAAATTATGTGAAAAAGCAAAGGGCAAGACGGTGTGGATAGTATGCTGCCACTCATGTAAGAAAGAGAAAATGAGAATTTACGTTTGTATTTGTTTGCATGTGCACAGAAAATCTCTAAAGGATAAACTGAAGAAGCTAGCAGAAATGATTACCTGGTTGTGGTGATAAGGATCATGGATGGGAAAGGTAGGTGAGAGAGTGAAACCTTTTACTCACTATCTTTTTGTACTATTTTGATTTTTGACCTATATGAGTATATTGCCAAGTCAAAGTATTAAAAGTTGATTAAAAAAAAAGTGGGGAATAAAAAAACCATGTTCTCACCCTACATCTGATCCTCTTTATCTTCAGTGGTGGAGGGTATCAAGACATGAATGGCTAATTCCAGAGTACTTTTAAAGAATGACAGCGTCCGATGGAGTAGGATGTTAATGCATCACCAAACAGCTCAAGCATGGCTTCATTACAGTGTAATGTGCATCATGTCGTGTGTTATTGCTTACTTAACAAATCTCACTCCATCGCATGGATTAACCAAGATAAAGTAGCTAAACATTGCCTGAGATTTCCTGTCTATAGATAAGGCTTCCATTTGTCAGGATAAGAAGTAAAATGAAGCAATAGATTAGATTTCCTGCTCATTTTATCGCAATGCTAATATATAAATCTGTAAGAATTTTTGAGCCATAGCTTGACATGGCTTTAATCTTACAAAATTATGGACCTGCAGGAACGTTTCCCAAGAGAAAATAATTTCTCTTGATAATTTAATTTTGTATACTATTTCAATTTGATATGCATGAAACTCATTATCGTGGCACTTTTTTTATTATTAATGGCTTACAGCTTTCAAAATAAAATCAATATAAAATTGTAGTAAAGAGTATAAGATGTTGAATTAGACAGATATGGATTAAACCCCTACCTCCACTAGTTGTGTTCGTAGGAGCTTTTCGCTTACTCTTTCAGAGTTTTCATTTCTCCATCTGTAAACTGGGAATAACATTAACTTCTCTATGTGGCTGTTGTGAGGTAGGTTAGGTATTTAAAATACCTAGCACAACACCTGACATAAGAAAGCATGCTCTGTAACTGGTTGCTACTTTTAATATTACACATTGGCCAAATAATCACAATTTAGTGAAATTTATTTGCAGGTAATGAGGCTGATATTATTTCTCTTTCCCAAAGTTATGGTGAGATTTTCAGGGTAGAAAACAAGTTCCTTTACCCCTATCATAATCTGTAAAGTTAGGAGGAGTTGCGATATATGCAAGGGCTTGCTACAGCAGCATGAGATATACTCAACAGCGTGGACTGGAGACTCAAGAAAAACACGGACATCTGGAAAATGTGGATTGTTGTTCAGATTAATTGAGATATTTTTGGAAATACACTTACCACATTGTAAGGCCTTGTTAAATGAAAGTTCTCCTTAGCATTTTACGGTAAAGTGAGAGGATAGATAATCGAGACCGTTAAAGTCAAACCATGATTCTAAAAGAGCCTGTCATTTAGGAAATGGTCCATATTTGGGGGCAGTTAGTAGGGAGTAAAAATATTTGAATAATGTGCCATTATAGTTCAATTTTACCATATTATTAAACTTTAGTATTTTGTTTTCTAAAATCTTTTCTCGAAGTTTTGAGCTCCATATTTTTTAAACATGTTTCTTCTTTATTTTTAAGCCCAGTGTCTCTCATGGGAAATTTAATTTGTATGTTTCTGATTCTTTTACATTTAACTCATCCAAAAGTTATTTTGTAAAAATTCTTTGATGTCCAGAAAGCCTTATCGTTTTCTTATAATATATTCAAGATTTTTTCCTTTAGAAAATGTAAATCATGTCTTGCTTAAAGTAAATAAACTAAAACACCCAATTTGGGGAGGTGTAAAAAATCCTCCCCCCCCCCCCCGCTTATTTCCTTTCTCTTTATAAGCTTTCTCTGTTAGTATCTTGGCTTCCAGCAAGGATCATTCTAATTCAGGAAGGAATTGGAGAGTTTAACCTTCCTTAAGTCAGTAAACTCAATAAATATTTTTTGTTACCTTTGATGTATGGAGAAATATGCAAGTTTCTATGAGTGACAGCAATGAAAATGATACAGAAAAATAAAATATGGTGCATAGTCTCATGGAGTTTATATTCTAGTGGTAGAGGTAGGTATATATTAAAGACATTATAATATTTGGCTGAATAAAACACTCTGAAAGAGGTAAAAGCAAAGTTTTGTATAAATAGTACAAGAATTGTGATTGAATCTGAGGAACTGAGGAAAGATTTTCACATAATAGTTGAAATTTAAGCCAGTCTTATTAGAATTTCAGAGATTATTAGAATTTCAATAAGTGAAGAAGTTGGGAAAGGTGGTCCTCTCTCAAAACCACTTGGGCATGACACAGGAGGTAAAGCCAAAATATGCAGCACTTAAAAACACAAACAGGAAGGGGCACCTGGGTGGCTCATTTGGTTAAGCATCTGCCTCAGCTCAGGTCATGGTCTCAGGGTCCTGGGATCCAGTGCCGCATCAGGCTCCCTGCTTCTCCCTCTCCCTCTGCTGCTCCCCCTGCTTGTGTTCTCTCACTCACTCTCTGTGAAATAAATAAATAAAATCTTACAAGATTTATTTAAAAAAACACAAACAGGGAAAGGACCTGAATGTCTTTGAGGAGAACAAGTAATACAAATGCAGCCTGGGCTTTAGAAAGATAAAGCTGGTGAAAGTATGAAGGGTAAGGAAGAGATGAGGGAGTCGGAAGATTCAGAGACCAAGTCTCCTTGCGACTACTTCAGTCGTTCGAGCAAGGGTCAAGGAGGACATGAACTATTGTAGGAGGAAAGAAAAGATGAGACACAAAGAAGGAAGAATCAATTATGATTCCTGGATTTTTAGTTAAGGTGTACATTAGTTAGAATATAGGCCAAACTGACTCCAAAAAAGCAACCTTAAAAAATAAATAAATAAAAGGAAAGAAAAGAAACCTAAAACCAGGGCAGTTCAAACAAGAGAGAATTTTATTTTCTTCTTAATAGTATAGGAGTAGGGGTATGATCCAAGACCGAGAGGTGACTACAAGGTCATGCACATGGTTGTTGGAATAGTGAAAGCTGGCTCTTAACCACCCCCTCAATCCAGTCTTTGGAAAGAGGAAGTTGAAAGCAAGCAGCTTCCTGTCAGAGAAGTGTCCCTGAAACTATATGTATTGCATCCATTCATATTCCATTAATCGTATGACTCCAAGAGAATTGTCTGTTCAGAATCTAAAACTTGGCAGAGTTCAGAGTTCAAGAGATTGTTTCCCTACATCTTATACTTTAATCCCTAGTAGTGTTTGAAATTAGTTTTGGTGACATAAAGAAGTAGGCTATAGATCCCATGGATGGCAAGGTGAAGGGGGGCAAAAAAGATGGGAGGAAAATGAAATAAAAACCCAGATAAGGCAGTTTATTTTTCTTGGTTTGAGGCCAATGGCTTGGTCCTGTATGAAGGCTCTGAAGTTAAACAATCACCCAGCCACAGGTTTCCAACGCTAGACTGGACCAGTAGAGGCAAGGATCGAGAAGGATCCTATATAAACATCAAACTCATTCATCTTACTTACCAACACTGATTTTAAGAATTGTGTAACTATTGGCTTAATGCCTGTTAACCTGCATAATATCATAAGCTCCAGGGGTCAGGGACTTTATTTTTTTGTTCAATACTGAATTATCCCAGTATCTAAGGAAGTACCTGATATATTTTAGGAGCTAGATATACATACACATTTTTTAATTTATATCTTTAAAAACTGAAAGTAGTACAATAAATGTAAATGTTTACAATTGTTAACATTTGCCATATTTGCATATTTTTTCTCTCTTTTCATCTTGAATCCACTGAAAGTAAATTGCAGATGTTATAATACTATAACTAAATAATTCAGGAAACAAGGAAAGAAAGAAAGGAAAGAACAAAGACATACCTGCTAGCTATCCTCTTAATTCCTTTACTTTTAAATTTAACAAACCTTTGTATTTTACCTTTACTCCCAGGATAACTTAGCTAAAATCATTTCTTGTTTATTTCATAGATACATTTTACAAGATAAACTGAAGTCATTTACATGAATGATATTTCTGAAAATTCTACAAAAATACATCAGTTTCAGGATCACTTAAGAAGCTATTATAAACAAATAAATTTTAAAATTAAATTTTGTGTTTAAATGGATACAGTTTACCCAAAGAATAATTGCTTGTTAAACAAGAAGAGAAAACAGGAAAAAAGGGCCAAAATTGTGATGATCTAGCTTTTCTTCACTTTGAGCTTAGAAACAGTCTTTACTGGGTGCTTTTGCTTTACTTTGAGAAGGGTGATTTAAAAATTGAGGTATTAATAAAACAGAGCTAAGAAAAAAATCACCTTCAGAAGGTTCAGCAGATCCTAAAGAACTTCTCTCTGCTAGAGGAATAGGCTAATAACATTTTGATGGCATTCACAGATGATCCGAGAGGAAGTGATAAAACATCAGTAAATTCAGGACAATACTATAATTAGACTTTAAGAAGTTGGTAGTGGGAAAAAAATCAAAGGACTTATAAAAGCACAAAACTGATGTTAGGAAAATAAATCTAGTTGGTTTCTTCAAAGATATAAAGAACACAGTCATTCATAAAGGACCTGCTAACTTCCCAGGGACCCAGATTTAGTAAATGGTAAGATAGAGATAAAAGCTTAAATTCATCTGACTACATTTTTCTTTACCCTAACATATAGCCTCCCATACACCAAGGAAAATACTTAAAGAACAGAAGGGGAAGGGGCACCTGGGTGGCTTAGTCATTAAGCGTATGCCTTTGGCTCAGGTCATGATCCCAGGGTCCTGGGATCGAGCCCCCATCAGGCTCCCTGCTCAGCAGGGAGCTGCTTCTCCCTCTCCCACTCCCCCTGCTTGTGTTCCCTCTCTCGCTGTGTCTCTCTCTGTCAAATAAATAAATAAATCTTTAAAAAAAAAGAACAGAAGGGGAAGTCCTGTGTTGGGAAGGCTTAAACATTCTCCCCTCAGATTAAATGGAACTATTATACTGTATATGAATATTCAATATCAGAATGTCGGCCAATAAATTTGTTGATGAACTGCTACAGTGCAAAGCAAATACTTGCCTTATTTACACTCAGGGCTCAAAAGTTTCATATACATCCATATCTATCTATATATATATCTATATATCTATATCTGCAGATACATGAATTGCATATACATGTTTTAGCTTTTCAGTTAATCGATTTTATCCTCATAGTAATCCTACAAAGGAAGTAAAGAAACTAACTAGCATTACCATTTCAAGACAAAGTAACTGAGGAACATCAAGATTAAATGACTCATCCAATGTCACACAGTTTGTTAGGACTGCTGAGAAGACCCTCCACACCCACTGGCCACCCCCTTTTATTAAGTACTTTGTTATCTAGGGATTCAGAATTTTCAAAATCTTTCTTACTAGCATTAACGGAGAGACTAAGTAAGCTCAATTAAAATGACAACTACCTTTCTTGGGTGGCAGCAAGAGCAGAGAGGGTGCCACGAAGGCCTTGGGGACACTGCGAGAGTACAAAGTGGTGGGGTGCTGCCTGCCCTCACCCCAAGTGCCACACTCCACCCCGGGTCACACGCAAACCTTCCCACCTAATCATGTTGTCACGAAGTCCTGTTTCTGGTACCTTGTGTCTCACCTGAAGAAGATGAGGAAGTCTTCAGGGGAAATTGTCTACTTTGGACAGGTGTTCAAAAAATCCCCCTTGCAGTGAAGAACTTCGGCATCTGGCTGCTCTATGACCCCAAAGTGGTACCCACAACATGTACTGGGAGTAACGGAACCTGACCGCTGCGGGCACAGTCACCCAGTGCTATCGAGACATGGGTGCCCAACACCACACACCCGGGCCCACTAGATCCAAATCATGAAGGTGGAGGAGACTGCAGCCAGAAAGTGCTGCCCAGGCAGTTAGGCAGTTCCGACTCCAAGATCAAGTTCCCACTGCCCCACTGGGTCCTGTGTCACCAGCACAAGCCACACTTCACTACCAAGAAACCCAACCCCTTCCTTTAGATGCAGAGCCTCCCTGTCCCCAGGTTTGACCAAATAAACTCCTTGGGAAAACCAAAAAATATAAAATAAATAAAATAAAATAAAATAAATAAAATAAAAATGAAAAAGGCATCAGAAGAGAGTGGAGGTGTGCCTACCACCACTCCGAGTTATTATAAAGATCTTAATTGTTATTTTGGATGACTTTCTTACTTTCTTAGTATTTTTAGAGTCCCTTTAAAAATCTGATGGAATACACAGTCCCTTTCTCAGAAAATAAAATAAATAAATAAATAAAACAAAGCAACTGAAAAAAAGACCAGGAAATAAAAAGTTGGGGAAGATATAGATGGGCCAGTGCATTCACTATAGGTTAAGAAACCCTGGTCTGGGAATATGGGATTGAATCAATGCACTAGCTTTGGAACATAGTAAGAACTGAAAGACTAACAGATGACAGAGTGTTACAGATGAATTCACAATGAGTCACGAAGGAAAAGGAGACCAATGGCAAGGATGCAGAAGAACCTGGGCCAGAAATATGATATTCCTTCAGTAGCATGACTTAGATAACAATTTGTATCACTCCCTTGGCTCCCCATTTCTTATGGAGACTATATGTGGGCTATTTCACTTACCTGAATATCTAAAATAAATATTCAAGGGAAACTCAATAAAAATAAATAACACAACATAGAAATAAATGAAGAAATCTTAAAAGTACTTTATATCTCCCCAAAATGAAAAAAGAAAAAAATATATAGATCTCTAGACTATAAAGAGAAGATATTTTTATCATAGTTAATGCAGTTATAACCAGAAATAAATAGAACAAGTCATATATGTGCATGCATTTTTGTAAAAATTAGTATATGTGCTCACACACAATTATGTATGTGTATGTGTGTGCATGAATGTATGGTATACCATTTATCTATCTTTCTAGCTCTTAATATAACTTCTTTGACAATCTCATTGCTAATAGATTCAGGTACAGTCTCTCAAGGGAAGTGGTGGAAAATATAGCTCTTTTTGTAGAATGATAAAATAGACCAGATATTTCGTGAGCAGATTGGTGTATACAATTTCCAAGAAAACTCCAAGGCAGTAAAATATGGAGATTAAAAAAATAAAAAACAACTTGCTAAAAAGGTGATGGAATTCTAGAAACATGTCTAACTCATAGAATATATTTCCATATATTCAATTACTATAAATATGCCTAAAATATTAGCTATTAATTAAATTGGAGCTATAAAATAAAAGGCCAGCCTCATTTTAGAATTTTGCCAGAGTATCTCGGTAAACATGAATATAGTTCTAACCCATCGTGAGATGAAGAACAGGCTGCCTAGCAACCGTTTTAACTAGTTCCCCAGAGGTTCTCAAGAGAAAAATGGGTGTTTGGAGGGGGAGCATTTGTTTTTGTTTTTGTTCTTATATCAAAGTTTCAGGATCATTTCTAACTAGCTTCTCTAGTCATTTTTCTTCTTGTCTTCATCATCTGAAAGAAATAATGAAAACGAGAAAGAAAAGAAGGAAGGGAGGAAAGGAGGGAGAGAGGGAGGAATGAAAGAAAGAAGATAGAGATTAACATGGGCCGTTTGAAGCATTTACTCAGGAATTCAAGTATAATCATGAAAATCGAAGTCAGGTTCTTCTGTTTATCATATGGGCATATATACCTTTTTTGTGGAATGCTCACAAATCAAATTCAAAGTAATGACATTGGCTTGGGAAACTACAAGTTCACTGAAATGTGTGACAGGAAAGAATATATGTTGGTGGCATTTCTTGACCCAGGATTCAAGGGCAACTTTGAAACTCTATGCCTACTTCATGAAGCCATAGATCACAAGGAAGATGTTCTCACAAAGAAAATGTGGCAGGTTAGGTCATTCTCCTCCTTCCAGACTTCCTGGTTAAGTAAAAGCACACTCATAAAACATTCACAGCATATTTTCATAGGATGTCCTATCATGTAGGTCCCTGATAGGGGAGGAGACAGAAAGTGTTTGATGCTGATTCCAGAAACAGTAGCTTTAAGTGTTTCTTTTGAGAAACAGAAAGAGAGAGGCAGAGGCAGAGAGAATGGCCCAGGTTTACTATAGCCTTTATGAGTTTGGGAGGGAAGAACAAAGATGGATTTCAAGTTAGATTCCAGAGTTAATGATGTGTTAATGAAAATGTAGGGAGCAAAAATGATGAGTTAAAAAGATTATAAACTCAAGCAAAGCAGTAGTGGTGGATCTGGAGTATGATGGGTAAGTTATATAAATGAGATGCTTAGGAACATAAATTACCTATCTTCTTACTTTATGCAATTGTTTGTATAGCTTTTGAGTCCATTTTAAGACTCTATTGCCAGCTGGGTTTAGTAAATACCATTTTGCAAACTTACAATGCAAAAGTGTTTCAACAGTAAAAATTGGGTTTTATAATCATTGTGAGTAATATAAACAATGTTCCTTCTAGAACTTATTCTGAGCCCTGGGTTCATTTGCAGTTCTATCACTGACCCATATGAAACATAGACTTTATTTCGTCTTTAGTACTTTCCTGAAAAACAAAAGAGAAAGTGGTTCCATTGCTTTGAATTACCTCAGAAAACTGCCATAATTTGCCACTTCACAATGCAAGGCTAAATTTCGTAAGTTAGATTCTGACCTCAATGATGAGTTTAAGTGCCAAGACTATATTTTAACTATGCTGAGGCATAAGACTTACATGAAACTCCATTTGTTTTGATTATAATGAAGACTTATTTTGACACATTATTCTCTGCATTTCAGCATCTTATCATCTACTAGGACATTATCAAAACAAAACCTTTTTTGAGGTAGGGAGTCTTTTTCCATTTTTGTATTTTTTATAATCTAGTTCTTCATGTTTCCTAAAGGTAAATAATGCATGAGAAAACCTGCAGTACCTTGACTAGCATTTTTCTTTAAATATTAAATATTGCTTTTGAAAATGTTTGAACTATGAATAGTTGTGCACAATAATTTTCCGGTTGGAAATAAAGCCTGATATTTATCCATTTTCCCTTTGATGTCCTAGCATACTAATGCTATGTAGATTGGTTGACTACTGAATTCCTCCCAAAAGTTATGAAACTTATAATTTCATGAAAAAACAAGGATACAGATACTCTTTGAAGAAGTGGTTTACATGTTTAGTAGAAGGTTATTATTTTTTTGGCAGTGGCTTTGGTTTCTTACTGATGTCGTTTTCACAACTAAGGATAGGTTCAATTTTATTTTTTTTCAATGAATGTCATGACAACCCTAAATTAAGTCCACTAATGTATAAAGAAAGTGATTTCATGGATAATACCAGAGAGCACTTCATTTAAATTGCTATAAACCTTCCAAAGAACAGTTTAAATTGCTCCTACCTAAGGTAAGTATCTTATTTGAAAAAGTCTACAGCTTTATTCATCCAGATTTCCTACAAAGATGGAGAAAAATCCTGAATTTATACAGTTGAGGACTTTATAATGAGGAAAAAAAATTACAGTTGTTTACAGGTAAGCTAAAATAGGTGTAATCACAGATGTCGTTGAGGTAAGACATGAGTTGTGTTCTAAAAATGTTCCAAATCATTCAGAATATTCAGTACAACTTCTTTCCTCCTTTATTTAAGGTAAGGTCTTCTCTTAAGGTCTCACAACTGGGGACATCTTTACATTATTTCATAGACATCTCATATACAGCACAGGAAGAGTGGTAACAGGGTAATAGTAATATACACGCATGCTGGAGCCAAACTACCAAAGTTATCAACCATGTGACCTGGGAAAAGTTGTTCAATCTTTCTGTGCCTTAGTGTCCTTGTCTTTAAATGAGGATAAGAGTAGTGCCCACCTCCAGGACTGCTGAGCAGTAAATGAATTAATATACACCAAGAATCAACAGTGTCTGTCCGAAGCATATCATATTATGATATGACAGCATGTTAAACATTATATTATGTTGACAAAATACTTCATCAGTCTTATAATTTACTGCTTTGGGGTGCACCAAATATAGATTTTAATAGGTGAAGGTGGGGGAAAAGCCATCATTCAATACCATTCATTCCTTTAGCAAGTATTTATTGATGATGCACATTTGAGTTCTAGGGTAGTTAGGAGGATCAACTCCTTGAAACTACTGATGTTATTAAAGAATCCAGAGATACAGAGAAAGGAACCTAACACTGTTGCCCATGTCCCAGACCAATCATTCAGGATCTGTATCTGCTAGACAGAATTAAATTTCTTTTGCGAGGAACTATCTTTTGTGGGGAAGAGGACACATCTTTAAAGATATTTTATAATCAATCAAATCATAGCCAGCCCCTCTCCTTTAGCAATTTAGCCAATTAGAAAATCTCAGCCTCTATAAAGGTATAATCGGAAATATTTTAATTGCCTAGTATAAGGAACACACTTATTAGTAAATTTGCTGGATATTCTATTTTAAGTGCTTTTGACAAGTAGCTTCATTGACAGCCCAACAAAGCCCATTCTGTGTTGACTTCTGTACTAAGGGCTAGTTATCCAGAGATGAGCAAGGCTAGTTCCTCCTGGCAAGACACTCAGAGTCTCACAGGTGGAATACAAAATTAATACAAAATTCACTGCTACACTTTTATAAGGCGGTGTTTTGGATTGCACAAAAAGCAGTGAAAATCGAGTTGGCTTAAGCAAAGGGTTAGGTCATAAAAACTCGAAAAGTTTACCGTGTGCTGGTCAGATGAGCACTCCAACAGAATATTCAAAAATCCTTCTTAGCCATCCTAGAGTGTTTAGGGCCCAGTAAGATATACTCAGTCACATCCCTTAATTTGCCACGACCAGGGATCTCCAAAGGGCGGACGCTGAATCTGGCAAATTAAATTTCCCACATGTACAAATTCAACTGCTAATTACGACGTCACAAAGGGCCGAACTTGATGGAAAGAGAGAGGGCTCCTGGCAGTAATCACAAAGGGCGGCCCGAAGGCTGGGACTGAACAGTCCAGCTTACCCATCAGCGGCGGCCATCTGGTGAAACTGCAAGGCTTCCTCCACCTTCCTGATGCACGACAGACTCCACGCCTGGGCTGCGCGCGGAGAAGGAGAAACCGAGGACAACAGGAGAAATGGAGTCACGAGGCCCTCAAAGGTGCTGCCGCAGGAGCCTGCCAGGAAGAGCTACCGTTGGGATGAAGAAGGTGAACTCCCGCTGACCTCCGAGGGCAGGAAAAGAAACCACCAGAAAGGAACAAGGGAGGGCAGTAGGGCGGGGACCCTGAGGGCGCAGGGCAAGCAAGGCTGCGGCAGAGGGGAGGAGCTCGAGCGCAGGCGCAGCACGGGTCTCATCGGAGCACCCGCCCCTCGCCCTCCGTCACCTGCCCCTACTTCACAGAAGTGCTGGGGTCCACCAACCAGAGACCACAAGAGACGCACCAGACACCAGACAGAACAGGTAGGGCCCTTAACTTGCAGCAACAAGAGAAAACACAGTGGAGGGAAATTCCTTGAGAGGAGTGGAGCAGCGAGGGGTTTTAAGAGGGTTTAGGATTTTGCTGGATGATTTAACGAGGGATTTGGGAAATGCAACCAGCTCTGGAGGTTCCGTCAAGAGGTTGGGCTGTTCAGTAATTGGGCACCCCGGTCATCTGTTCAGGAGGTGGTACGAGCTGAGCTAGCCTGGGCTGTTATCAGTGAGAGAGCCCCAGTCAACCAGAAGCAATTTCCGTGTGATCTTGGGCGTGTCCCGTTGGAAACATGGTTTGTTTTCTGTTCTTGCCAGTGCTGTTGGAGACATTGTTGATGTTTCTTCCACATTCACAGGAGGGTTCCATTACTAATTGTGCTGGTTTTCATTTTCTCGAGTGTGAGATCCTTGGAAAGGACAGGGCTCCATGATACTAAAATTAAAATGAGAAAAGGGACAACGGATGATGGTCGTACTAGTCTGGCTGGTGAGACAAGGAGTCATGTAGATTTTATGTCACCAGTGTGAGCAGAGTTGTAGTGGAGAGCACAGTCTGGGGTAATTTAGAGAACGGAAAAAAAAAAATATATATATATATATTTTTATCTTTCAAAAGAATGTCCACCAACTATATGACATTCTGCAAAGACAAAACTATGGAGACAGCAAAAACATCAGTGGTTGCCAAGAGTTAAAGGGGAGGGAGGGATGAATAGGTGGAGCACAGAGGATTTTTAGGGCAGTAAAACTACTCTTATGTTATAGTAGGGGAGGCAGAACTTTACCTTTATATATATCTTGTATAAAGAGAGGCGATTATGGAATAGTAACTCAATTATATGGGAAAGCTAAGGGAGATAAGGCTTGTTTTAACAGAATTCTTTTGGCTTTGATTACCGCATCGAAGATGGTTTCTTTTCTCCTAGTACAGGGAGACCATCTTTCACATGGGAATTTGAATCTCTTATTTTCAAGAAGAAAAGGGAGATTAGAATGTCTTTCTATTACATCTGCTGTTTTTCAAGTGTCTTTAACTTAAAATAATCCTCATGTCAACCTGGCATAGTTTGGGATGGCATATTCTGCCACTCTTCAAAACTGTAATGGCAGATACATGTCATTAATACATTTGCCCAAACCCATGGAATGTATAACACCAAGAGGGAACCCTAATGATAACTATGGATTCTGAGTGATTATGATTATGTGGGTCCTCAGTTGTAAGAAATGTATTACTCTGGTGGGGAATGGTGATAGTGGGGGGTGGCATGTATGTGTGTAGGTAGAGCATTTATGGGAAATCTCTATAGTTTCCATTCAATTTTCCTGTGAACTTAAAACCAATCTAAAAAATAAAGTCTATTAATTAAATATATATGTATAATAACTTCTTAGCCTCTCACCCAGACTGTTACAGTAATCTCCACCTTGTATTTTACCCATTGTTTTTCCCCATCCTCTTTATTCTCCTCACTGCTTTCTAGAAATTCTTTTCTAAAATAGAAATGTCAAGTCACTTGTTTGAAAATCCTTAAAGGTTGGCTTGCCATTACTTTTAAGATAAGCTTCAAATTCTTCACTGTGTTAGTTATCCATAGCTGCATAACTATGTTGCCACAAACCTATTGCCTTCAAACAACACACATTCATTATGTAACTGTTTCCGAGATGGCTTAGCTGTGTCCTGGATTCAATGTTGTCTCATAAGGCTGCAATCAAGTTGTAGGCTGGGGCTGCTATCTCAAGGTTTGAACCTTGAATGGGGAAAGATCTATTTCCAGGCTCACCTGGCTATTGGTATCATTCAGTTTGTGGGCTGTTGGTCAGATGTCATTCTCAGTTCCTGGTTGATTGTTGGCTAGGGGCTGCCTCATTTCTCAACATGACCACTTGTTTCCTCAAAGCCAGCAAGGGAATCTTCTGAAAAGATGGACATTACAAACTTATGTAACATAATCATATACATCCCATCACCGTTGTCAAATCCTATTGGTTAGATGCAAGTCCTAGGCCCTGTTTACACTCAAGGGGAAGGGATTTCACAAGGACATGGATACAGAAGGCAGTCTTAAGAGTCTGTCTGCCACAGACTCATTAAGTCATCCAATATCCTTAAAATCTGCGCTTAAACCTCTTCCTTCTTTCTACCCCAGCCAGTACACATTTTAGTCACACTGGAGTGTTTATTTTCCTAGGAATTATATTGGAGCACACAAAAATCTATTCTTTTATTGCCTCCATGTTTTTTCTCCTGTTGTTTTCTGTGCCCGAATTACACTTCTATAACTAATTTGGCAAAATCTTGCCAAAGAACTTGTGCAAATTTCAACTCTAAGTAGAACTCTTCCCGTCCTGAGGCTGAATTAACAGCTCCTTCCTCTGTATTCCTAAACCTCTCTCTCTCCCTCTCTCTGTCTCTCTGTTTCTGTCTCCAGCTACTTCCATCCTGATTTCATTATGTCATAGTTTTTAGTGCCACTGCATTTTAAGTATAGTGAAAGTAGATAGTGTTCTATCAATCCTGAATCCTCAGCACATAGCGCAGGATCTGCTAATCCTAAGGACTTAAACACTTGCTAATGAAGTAAACAAATACTGTGTTAATTTTAAATGTGTGTGAAAATAAATTGTTGAATACTCTGCTGGCCAAACTATTGGCAGGGCAATGTGATAATTTAGTGCTTTGCCTTTAAAAAAATAACACCTTTGCATTTCAAACACATCCTTATCTCCTTCCCAAAGTTTTATAAATTAACTGAATTGTTCATACAGAAATAAATAAATAAAATAAAAACAAAATTAGTTAAGTACCATAATCAAGCATAAGCTATTTTTCTGACATTTTTTTACATTTCATATTTACTGAGGCATAGTAAAAACATGACTACTTAAATAAGTTGTGTGATAACCTGTTCATCCCTATGCTCTAAGAAATTATGAAAAATCATTTACTATTATTTCATTATTATTTTTAATATTTCAAATCCATGTTATCAGCATTTCACATTAATTTCTTCTCATGGCATAGGTATACTTCAAAGCTTGAAAAATTTAAATAGCAGATCAAGGTCTTTTTAATTCAGTCTCTTCAGTTGAAACTTCTGTGTATTTGAACTACAACTGTTCTAGCTTTACATTAGGCAATAAGCTAGGTAATAAAGATAGCAATATATTTTCTGTTTGGGGGGGAATGAAGAAAGTCACATAAGGACAAGTTCCCAGGTAATTGAAATTAATATTCTTTATTGCTAAACTGTTTTTATTTTTATCATTGGGAAGAAAGCATTTCTTAATTGGACTATCCATAATCTGGCCTCCTGGACCAGGGTTTAACGTAATTTGAATTTCTGAAATAAATATCAATCATAGCCCAGTAGTGTGATATAACTATGCCTTTAAAACCTATTACAGGGGATCTAAGCTACAGACCTTAACAACTATGATTTTCTTGTTTATACCTGCTTTATAAGTTTCTTTTTAAAATTTGCCTCCTGGGGCGCCTGGGTGGCTCAGTCGTTAAGCGGCTGCCTTCAGCTCAGGTCATGATCCCAGGGTCCTGGGATCGAGCCCCGCATCAGGCTCCCTGCTCCGCGGGAAGCCTGCTTCTCCCTCTCCCACTCCCCCTGCTTGTGTTCCCTCTCTCACTGTGTTTCTCTCTGTCAAATAAATAAAATCTTAAAAAAAAAAAAAAAAATTTGCCTCCTACCTATCAATCCAGCTGCCCCTAGCATTGCCCTCTCCCTTACCTCTTCTTAGGAATTTGGATACATATATGCATTGAGAGTAAATATGACTAAGACACTGAAATAAATTGAACACTGATTTTAATATTGTTAGTAATAATAGGGAACATTGAGTTCTTCCTATATGCCAAATACTGTTCTCAATCTAAATACTATTTTAAATATGTATAAACTAAATCATCCTCACAAAGACTGTGGTGTAAGATAAAAGAGTAGAGAGGTAATATTCCACTAAACAGATGACCTACCTTGTGTAAAATAACTTCTGAGGTAAGAGGGAACATAGACGCAGAAACAAGTCCAGAAGAGCTGGAGTGGAAAGTGTCTGGGGAGAAATAGCTAAAAGTAGGAATTAAAAAGTAGACAGGTCATATCTTTTAAATACTCCAGTCAAATCTCACATTCTAGAAACATTCTGTGATACTAATGAACACAAATAAAGCATCCTTTCACTTTTGTTCCTTAAAAACATTGTTCCCACTTGTATTATGTTTGGTTATTTATGTAATTCTCATTCATTAGTTTCACATTTCCTCAAGGATCGAACAATATCTATCTTCTTTCTTTCTTCCTTTCTTTCTTTCTCTCTCTCTCTTTCTCTTTTTCTTTCTTTCTCTCTTTCTTTCTCTTTCTTTCTTCTCTCTTTCTTTCTTTCTTTCTTTCTTTCTTTCTCTCTTTCTCTCTCTCTTTCTTTCTTTCTTTCTGATACACTCCAACATCAGTTTCAGTCTTTTATGTTATAAATGTGCAATCAGTGTTGCTGAATTTATGTCTGCATTGATAAGTTGCAATTTGCTGAAAGTATGGTCTTTAGTATAAAAGGACTTCCTTGTTTTTTTCATGTTTCATTTGAGTGTGATTATCTTACCTCTTTCCTGCATACATATTTACTTCTTCCTCCACTTCATGCACCAACTCCCCCCAACTTCCCACTTGCATATTTAATCACATTTTTCATCAGAAAATCTTGCAAACTCCTTCAATTTAATAATATAATCTAGTTATGAAAATTACTCAGTCCAAGAATACATTGACATTGGATTCTCCTCCAGAGTGTCGGTTTTCTTCTTTAGACACCAATGTGTATTTTCTTTTTTTTTTTTTTTTTAAAGATTTTATTTATTTATTTGAGAGAGAGAGAATGAGAGAGAACACATGAGAGGGGATAGGGTCAGAGGGCAAAGCAGACTCCCTGCCGAGCAGGGAGCCCGATGCGGGACTCGATCCAGGGACTCCAGGATCATGACCTGAACCGAAGGCAGTCGCTTAACCAACTGAGCCACCCAGGCGCCCCCCAATGTGTATTTTCACTTTAAACCTGAGAGCACGCTGCAGTTTCCTTTGATTTGGTTGCATATTTGCAAAATTAAATGTAAAGCAAATGTAGCTTTGTAAAAATCACCTCTCCCATAAAACAAGATAATGTGAAAAGGGAAGAAACAACATAACAATTAGAAGCAAACTGTCTTAGCAAGCTGATGAATTCTTTGTACAGTAGAAATGTATAATCATCAAAGAGTTTTATCTCCGTCTGAATGCTACATCACATAGGCATGTGTAAATGCCAACACACCTGCCTGAACATTGAGAAAAACACAAAGGCTCCATCATTCATTCTTATACTGGGCTCAGTTTTTACCCTGAGGTGCTGTAGGCACTCATGTAGTGCCGCATATTTTAAGACATTCAACACCTTGCATGAGTGTTCCTGCACCAGAGCAGATTATTCCAAATAATAGCCTGGAGCGGTGCCTGTACACTTCAGAGGACTGCCTAACCCATTGTTTGTTTCAAAAGAGAGGCAGGTCCCTGAGAATAGATATTGCCAATCACATTTCAATGTTGTACCAAATCCTCTAAGGAAACCAGAAGGTTGAGAGAAAGGTAAGCTTTTTCTTGCTAGAACTGCATTAAGCATTCTAACCTAGAGAAGGGAAAACCAGCAATAGATAAATAATCCATAGACTAGAAAAAGAGCATATTGATAATCCAAGAAATTGGAGGTAAGAAAAATATTTCTGCAAACCTAATTTTTGATTGAAAGAAGAAAGCAATGACAGAAAGAAAAGGAGAAGAGAAAATGTTTTCCTCCAAAACATTATAACAGAAAATCTCAACAAGAAATTTCCTCCTTTAGATTGTTTTAGTTTTGCTTCAACTAAAAGCTGTTGTTTAATATTCATAGTTTTTCTTGTGATCAAATTTGAAGACCACAGTGGATGATGTCTTGAGGGGATATGGGACTGTTAAAAATGGTACAGTGGAACCAAAGCATCTTAGAGGTTTGGCCTTCCACATCCGAAAATGTGTATCAACTTCACTAGACTAAAACTGTATGACTAGTATGATTGTAAATCAGCATTATTCCTCCTTTCCTCCCGGGAATTATACACAAACAACAGTGAAACTATGTAACATTCATTTTCAGAGAACCTAGGAAATACACAATCTACTGACTTCTAAAAGCACATAAGGTTCCTAAAAGCATCTAACAAACTAAATGCATGTGGGAATATTAGAAATAAAGAAGCTTAGAAAATAGCAAAAGGGAACAGTGGTGGAAGATTTCAGAATGTACTGGTAAAACTCTGCTTCTCAAGGTTAAGGACTCATCTGAAGTTCTAGCCATGTTCCTTGCTTGAAATAAAAAGAAAAGAAACTAGTGTGAGCAGAGTTTGTAACAAAAACCCTCCTAGAGTTGGTTTGGGTTGAAGAAAGAGAGACATCAGGAATCATACAGTAGAGCCATATTTGTTAGTAGCTGTCTATCTCTGGACAGCAGAGAAGAAAACCTCTGGGTTACAAACCCTGGAAGGCTACCCTGCCTCCTTTTCTTTCACAAGAATGAACTCCAAATATCCCGTGTAGGAAAATTCACATCATTCAGTAAGAATTAGTAAGACAAATGGTAACTGGCAAAAATTGATACAAAGATACTGTAAGAAAAATGGCAGAAAATAACGGCAACACATACTAACAAAGGACAGTCATCAGAAATAGTACAACGCTACAGTTTTTAGTATGAAAGACATCAGGTAATACTGTTGTTGTAACCTGTTCTTGAGAAAATTACTGGACTTCACATCTCAACCAACAAAGAAATTCTATAACTGGAAGTATAGAAATATAGCAAATGAATAGTGAAATTGGATATATTTAAATGAAGAACTAGCATTAAAACAAATTTGGAGAATACTAGCAGAATTAATGTAAATAGTACCTAACTGATAATAATTTAGCAATAAAACAACTTATATACAAATTGGGAGGACAGTGAAGAAAGAAGGTAGAAATAGAGCAGATTTCCTAATTGTCTCTTGTGTAATACCTGGAA
>NC_138372.1:63543291-63601327 GCF_054177405.1 Leptonychotes weddellii | reverse complement strand
CATTGTTTGTTAGGATATAATTTGCATAGAGAAAAAATATGATTTTTTTCACACTATTCTGCATTTTTGACAAATGCATGCAGTTGCGTAAAGAACACTATATCAAAATCTGGAACAGTTCCAATACACACACACACACACACAAACACACATACATACATACACACACAATCCACCTTTTGTAGTAACCATTCCTTCCAACTCCAGTCCTTGGAAGCCACTGATGTTTTCTGTCCCTATAAGCTGTGCTTTTTCCAGAATGTCATTAAATGGAATCATATAGTGTGTAGCGTTTTGAATCTGGCTATTTTCATTTAGCATAAACCATTTGAGATCCATCCATGTTATTTTGTATGTCAACGACAAATTCTTTTTTATTGCTGAATAGCATTCCTGTATATGATTCTATCCCGGTTTAGAATAATTTCTTCATTATCCTAACTTAGGAAACTTTGATTTGTTTCCAGTTATTGGCAATCACAATAAAACTGCTATAAAAGACTCATGTACAGGTTTGTGTTTGAACACATTTTTTTTATTTCACTTAAATAAATAACTACAAGTGAAATTTCTGGGTCATATGATATATTTTTATAAGAAATGCTACACTTTTTTCCCAAACTGTCTGAACCCTTTTGCATTGTCACCAGAAATGAATGAGAGTTTCAGTAGCTCTACACCCTCACCAACACTTGGTGCTGTCAGATTTATTTGTTTGTTTTTTGTTTTATTTTAAGTCACTCTAGTATGTGTGCAGTAATATCCCATTTTTGTTATAGTTTGCATTTCCCCAATTCCTAATGGTATTGAGCATCTTTTCATGTTCATTTGCCATCTGTATACCTCTTTTAAGTGTTTGTTCAAGTCATTTGTCCACTTTTTAAATTGGGTTATTCTTTACTGAGATTTTAGGGTACTTAGTAGAGTATGAATACAAGTCTCTTATCAAAAAAAATAATTTGCCAATATTTTTTTCCCAATCTGTGGTTTGTCTTTTTTAAGAATAGAAGTTACTGCTTTTAAGGAGGTCATTTTATCAATTTTTTTTCTTTATAAAGAATTGTGGTTCTTGTGTGGTCAAACAAAAATCTTTGTTTAACTCAAGGTTGCATAGGCATTATCCTATTTATCTTCTATAAGTTTCATAATTGTAGGTTTTAGAGTTAGGTGCACAATCCATTCTGAGTTATTTATTATACTATATGAAGAGTGCATTATTGATTGAAGTTTATTTTATGCATATGGATAGCCAATATTTTCATGTCTTTATTGAACTATATCTGCACATCTGTTGAAAATCAATTGACTCTATATGTTTGAGTGTATTTCTGTATTCCCTATTCTCTTCTATTTATCTATAGGTATATCCTTTTCAGGACCACACTGTCTTGCTTACTGTAGCTTTATAATGAATTCTTAAATTAGGTAATATGAATCCTTCCACTTTGTTCTTCTAGTTTGAAACCATATTGGTTCTTTTGTCTTTCACATAAATTTTAATATTGGTTTCCAGTTTCTGAGGAATACCTGCTGGAATTTTTATTATAATTCTATTGAATTTGTAGATTGGTTGTGGGAAATTTGACATCTTAATATGTGCATAATTTTAATTTTTTAAGATCTGTTAAGAGTTGTTTTGTGGCCTGTGATATGCTCTGTCTTTGTGAATGTTCCTTTTGTACAAGAAAGTAATGTATACCCTGTGGTATGTTTTGTAAACATCAGGTCAATTGGTTGATAATGTTTCACTGGTCTTTTATATTTTTACTAATTTTCTGTCTTCTTAATCTATCAATTCCTAAGAAAGGAGTGTTGAAGTCTCTAGCTCTAAGTGTAGATCTGTTTATGTCTGCTTTCAGTTCCATCAGTTTTTGCTTCTTTTTTTTTTTTTTTTAAAGATTTTTTATTTATGTGACAGAGAGAGACACAGCGAGAGAGGGAACACAAGCAGGGGGAGTGGGAGAGGCAGAAGCAGGCTTCCCGCAGAGCAGGGAACCCGATGTGGGACTCAATCCCAGGACCCTGGGATCATGACCCGAGCCGAAGGCAGTCGCTTAACCAACTGAGCCACCCAGGCGCCCCAGTTTTTGCTTCTTATATTTTGAAGAATTGCTATAGGTGGATATATGTTTAGGATTATTATCTCTTCTTGATGAATTAATCTGCTTATTATGTAATAATGATATTATCTAATATTAATATAGCCACTCTACCTTGACAAAGTCAATTTTGTGTAGACAGCTCATAGTTGAGTCTTGCTTTTTTAATTTAATCTGATAATCTTTATCTTTTAATGGGTTTATGTAGATCATTTATAGATCCTTTATATTTAATATAATTATCCATGTGGTTGAATTAATAGCTATCATTTTGCTAACTGTTGTCTATTATTTTTCATTTATTACTTGTTTTTCCCCTTTCCTGCCTTCTTTTATATTTAGTTGACTATTTTGGGGTTTTATTTAATGTACAACATTGATATGTTATGTATACCTCTTTTTAAAAAATTAGGGTTTTGCAATATATGTTTAATTAATTAATCTGCCTGCCTTTAAAGAATATTATTCTGCTTTATGTGTGGTTGAAGATCTTACAGATACATACTTCCAATCCATTCCTTTCATCTTTTTGGCTAATATCATGCAATGTAGTTTTATGTTTGCTATAAAAATCAATTCCTTGCTACTCTTTTGCTTTAGATAGCCAGTTATCTTTTAGAGTAATTAGAAATAAGGAGGGTAAATGACATTCATATATTTACCTTTATTATGCCATTTCCGTTACCTTTTTTTTTTTCTTAGTTCAGGTGCCAGGATCCTGCTCCCAGGGTTGTTTTTTTTTTTTTTTTCTAAGTTAGTTACAATGAGCTATAATTGACCTATACTGTTATATTCTGTTACTTCCAATTTTTTAATTTGTTCACTTAGATCCAAGTTTATAACTAATGTCATATTTTTTTCTGCCTGAAATGATCCTTAAATATTTCTTGTTTGCTGGTCTGCTGACAACAAAATCATCTATTTTTGTGTTTCTGAAAATTTCTTAATTTTCTCTTTTTTAAGAAAGATAACTTCTGTAGCTACTGAGTTTTGGGTTGACCGTTATATTCTTTCAGACTTTAATGATATAATTCCATCTTTCTCTTGCATTGCATGTTAAAGATCTGTTGTAATGGTTTTTTTCTATTCCTTTGTATGGGATATATTTTTTGTTTTTTAATCTAGCTACCTTCAAGAAATATCTCTATGTTTTTTGTTTTCGACAGCTTCAGTGTGATATGCTTATGTGTTTCTGTTTTTGTTATTATTTTGTTTTGTTTTGTTCTGCTATTTATTTCACTTGAGGTTCTCTGAATGTCTTGGATCAGTGGTTTTGTGTATTTCATTAAATTAAAAAAATATTTGAACACTTAAACATATCTTCATCATTCTCTCTTTCTTCTTCTATGGAAATGCCACTTACCTTATTTTAAATCATTTCATATTATCCCACAGTTCTTGAATAGTCTGTTCCTTTTTTTTTTTTACCTTTTTTCCCCTGTGTTTCTTTTTGCTCACTTTTTAACCTTTTTTCATGTTCATGGGTACTTTTCTCAGCTGTTCCAAGTCTGTTTATGAGACTTTTGAAAGCATTCTTCTTCTATAGTGTTTGTCATGTCTAACAATTTCCATCAAATTACCTCTTAAAGTTTCAACTCTCTGTTGAAGTTACTTATTTAATAATACATTTTGTTCACCTTTTCCACTCAAGACTTAAACATATTGATCATAGTTGTTTTAAATTCTGTTGGCTAGAACTCCTACTCTTTGCAGATGACATGATACTCCATGTGGAAAACCCAAGAAACTACCCCAAAATTGCTATAACTCATACAGGAATTCAGCAAAGTGGCAGGAATCAGTTGCATTTCTATACCCTAAACAATGAAACAGAAGAAAGGGAAATTAAGGAGTCAATCCCATTTACAATTGCACCCAAAACCATAAGATACCTAGGAATAAACCTAACCAAAGAGGCAAAGGATCTGTACTCAGAAAACTGTAGAACATTCATGAAAGAAATTGAGGAAGACACAAAGAAATGGAAAAACGTTCCATGCTCATGGATTGGAAGAACAAATATTGTGAAAATGTCTATGGTACTTAGAGCAATCTACACATTCAGGGCAATTCCTATCAAAACACCATCAACTTTTTTCTCAGAGCTGGAACAAACAATCCCAAAATTTGTATGGAACCAGAAAAAACCCTAAATAGCCAAAGGAATATTGAAAAAGAAAAGCAAAGCTGGTGGCATCACAAGTCTGGACTTCAAGCTCTATTACAAAGCTGTAATCATCAAGACAGTATGGTACTGGCACAAAAACAGACACATAGATCAATGGAACAGAATAGAGAACCCAGAAATGGACTCTCAGCTCTATGGTCAGCTAACCTTTGTTAAAGCAGGAAATGGAATCCAGTGGAAAGAAGACAGTCTCTTCAACAAATGGTGTTGGGAAAATTGGAGAGCCACATGCAGAAGAATGAAACTGGACCATTTCCTTATACCATACACAAAAATAGAATCAAAATAGATGAAAGACCAAGATGTGAGACAAGAATCCATCAAAATTCTAGAGGAGAACACAGGCAGCAACCTCTCTGACCTCAGCTGCAGCAACTGTTGCTAGACACGTGTCCAGAGGCAAGGGAAACAAAAGCGAAAATGAACTATTGGGATTTCATCAAGATAAAAAGCTTTTGCACAGCAAAGAAAACAGTTGACAAAACCAAAAGACAACAACAGAATGGGAGAAGATACTTGCAAATGACATATCAGATAAAAGGCTAGTATCCAAAATCTATAAAGAACTTATCAAACTCAACACCCAAAAAGCAAATAATCCAATCAAGAAATGGCAGAAGACATGAACAGACATTTCTCTAAAGTAGACATTCAGATGGCCAACAGACACATGAAAAAGTGCTCAGCATCACTGTGCATCAGGGAAATACAAATCAAAACCACAATGAGATTCTACCTCACATCAGTCAGAGTGGCTAAAATTAACAAGTCAGAAAACAACAAATGTTGACAAGGATGCAGAGAAAGGGGAACCCTCCTACACTGTTGGTAGGATTGCAAGCTGGTACAGCCACTCTGGAAAGCAGTATGGAGGCTCCTCAAAAAGTTGAAAATAGAACTACCCTATGACTAGCAATTGCACTACTGGGTATTTACCCCAAAGATAGAAATGTAGTGATCCAAAAGGGCACCTGTACCCCAATGTTTATAGCAGCAATGTCCATAATAGCCAAACTATGGAAAGAACCCATATGTCCACTGACAGGTGAATGAATAAAGAAGATGTGTGGTATATATTCACTGAACTCTACCTCTGAAAACAATAATACATTATATGTTAATTAATTGAAATTAAATTTTAAAAATCAAAAAGAAGACAAAAAAATAAAAAATAAATTCTGTTTGCTAGTTTCAATATCATTGTCATATCCAAGTCTGGCTTTATTATTTTTTTTGTCTCTTGAGAGCATGTTGGTTTTTTCTCCCTTTTTCCGTTTCTCAACTTCTTACTGAGAGCTAGACATACTGTATGGGGCAGTAGAGACTGTGACAGATAACATTTATGCCTGAAGAGTGGAACCACCCCATCTTTTATTGTGACATAAGGGAGTTATTCTCTGTTGTCCTGGTTTAGCCTCAGCACTAGGCATGTACTATGTCAGTGATATCAATGACTGGGCCTTCTAAATGATATTGCCTTTTCCCTACAGAAGACCTCTAATGGTCTAGGCTTACAATGTATTTCTGTCTCTCCCCATGAGTAGAGTTTTTGTCTGTTCCCTACCTGTAGATGCAGTGGATCCTTCTCTGTGTTTGATATGCTCTCCATCAGATTAATGCTTTGTTCTGTAAATGTGATAAGGGAGTAGGATCTTGGCAGGGCTTAATGCCTTTTCTACTATTATAGCTGCTCTTGTTTTCCTTTCACCCTGAAACCCAATGGAGGCATCCTCCCATATCTTACCCTGCCCCAAATATGCCTCATGGATCTCCCACCCAACACTGGGGTTCATGAAGAAAAACTTTCTAGTGGTTGAAAATTCTCATATGTGCATCTCCCAGCAATTTGGTCCTTACAGTAGCCCACTTTTATATTAGCCTTGAGGAATTCATTAAAAATTTTTATCTGAATTCTTAACAGATTTGTATGGCATGCAGTGTCTAACTCAGGGAAACAAGCCCTTTCATGCTATCTCTCCTTGAAGGTCTTTACCTCAAATTTGTTGCGGTCTTATTTGTGGTACAGTCTATGATCAACAAATTTCCACCTGTAGATATAACACTGACAACGTTTTTTTTTGCCACAATACAGAGCAAAAGAACAAACTTAGAAATTATTAACAAAATATGAAAAAAGTTGTTCAGCCTGTAAATTTAAAAGTCTGTAACAATTCTTGAGTCAAAAAGAAATATAAAATAAAAGAATTAAGGGCACCTAGGTGGTGCAGTTGGTTAAGCATCCAACTCTTGATTTGGGCTCAGGTCCTGATCTCAGGGTAATAAGATGGAGTCCTGCATCGGGCTCTGTGGTCAGCACGGATCTGCTTGTCTTTCTGCCTCTGCTCCTCCCCTGACTCACATATGCACTTTCTCTCTTTCTAAAATAAATAAATAAATCTTTAAAAAACATAAAATAATTACACTTAAAAAGAGTGTATTACATATTCAAATGTATGTGATATTACTAAAAGTGCTTCCAGAAGAAAACTCACAGCCGTAAAAACTAACATCAATGAAAACATAAATGGAAACAAGTGAATCTAGCATTCAACTAAAATTTTTGAAAATAACAATAAAACAAAACAAAGAAAATATTAGAGAAGTAATAAATATCATGGCAGGAAGAATTCCAAAGTGACCTCCCAAGATTTTCCACCCCAACCCTGAGACTATGAAAATGAGAGCTCTTGCTCTGATTATATTACATGTAAAAAGATTTTGTTTTGTTATGTTTTGTGGATGTATTTCAGAGACTAATCAGTTAATTTTTGGTTAATCAAAAGAGAGATTATCTGGGTGTGCCTATCCTAATTGCAGGAAATTGTTAAAAGCAGACAGTTCCCTTTATCTGGTAGCAGAAAGGGAATTCAGAGAGTCAAGACATAGAAAGAATTTGATGTGCTATCACTACCTTTGAAGGAGGGAACTACCCAGGATGGACCTCCTCTCGGAGCTGAGAATGACCTCTGGCCAATAAAACGCAAGCAAACAGGGATCTCACTCCCACAACACCAAGGAACTGTATTCTGCTAGCAACCTGAAGGAGTTAAAAAGTGATTCTGTCCCAGAGCCTCCAGAAAACAGCCCAGTCCAGATCAGCGGACCCCTTGACTTCAGCCTGTAAAACTCTAAGCAGAGAACCTATCTGAGTCTGTCTGGATTTCTGACCTACAGAGCTATGAAATAAATGACTTTTGCTGTAAGCTGCTAAGTTTGTTGTAATTTGTTACACGGTAACAGAAAATTAGTGGAAAGGTAGAACAGAATTTAATGAGTTAGACAACAGAAAAGTAGAATGAATAAATAAATAAGCTAGTTCTTAAAAAATTTGCAATATAGGGATGCCTCGGTGGCTCAGTTGGTTGGGCATCTGCCTTTGGCTTAGGTCATGATCCCAGGGTTCTGGGATGGAGTCCTGCATCGGGCTCCTTCCTCCACAGGGGAGCCTGCTTCTCCCTCTGCCTGCCGCTCCCCCCTGCTTGTGCTCTCTCTCTCTCTGACAAATAAATAAAATCTTAAAAAAAAAAGTTTGCAATATAGATAAATCATACATAAACTAAGCAAGAAAAAAAAAAGGAGAAAGACCAATTTCACATTATTTTGCTTAGGGGGAAATAATAACAGATATGAAGGAAATCAAAAGAAATAGAAGCTATTACTTTGTAGAACAGAGAAAAGATAATATATATTCATATTTTATTGTATATGCTTAAGTAAACTCTGGAAGAATACAGAAGAAATTATTAACTAATGAATTATTAACTACTAAGACAGAGTGGGGGTGGAGCTGAAAACTGAGTCAATGACAGACCATTGTGGGAGGGAATATACATTTTTATATGTCTGTATATTTTGTTCTTAAACTATGAGGAATTATTTTCTTTCCAAAAAAGTAGTAATTATGAAATAAATAAATGGAGAAATAAATCTTACAACATAACTAGATTACTTTTTGACCTACCCCACTGTTGGTGTGATTTAATTACATATATTTCAATTGATCTTATTTAAAACAAATATAATTCTTTTTATATAGTTTTCATTACATTAAAGTAAATATATGACATGTAATTGTCAAAGCCTACATACCTTCAAACACCTAGGGAGTGTTTTTTGACAATACTTCTTTTAATTAAACAAGGTGTCCTTTGGAACAGCTAAGATAGAAACATTTAGAAGTCTCTTTTCACTCCTCTGTGGAAAGTGTGGGAAATGAATAATGGACATAGGTAATTAAAATGAGAGTTTTTGAATTACCTAAGATGACATTCAGCAATACCAAGAGGACATCCTTGGGAACATGCAGAAAAATCAAAAGTCTTCTTAATAGGTGTGGGAAACAGGACAAGAACAGGAAGGACTCTTTTATTTAGACATGATGAGAATGGTATTCCTTCTAGATTTGGTTCCTTGGTAAGAAAGAAGAGCTTCTTGTTATGTGGAAAAGGAAATTATTCTAATAAGATTAATATAGCAGGTTGATAAAAATAAGAAAGGAATGTGACTGTCATTGCTTTTGTAACTTTTTATCCTAAAATATATCATGAAGAGAAGATAGAGGAGGATGTAAATGTCTTTATAATGAATATATGCAGAGACCATATGGTAAAATTGTAGCTCCCAAATGGCATCAATTTCTGGATGGCGCTTTAATTTGGAGTATTACTGATAACCTAATTTTGGATCTCTTTCAAATCCATCAGTGTGTTCATCTCCAAAAGAATCAAGGGAATGCATTTTGAGAAAAAAAAAAGAAAGAAAGAATATCAAACTTCACTCTGGTGGTTATTGAATGCATTTAAGAAAATAAGCAATGATACAAGTTACATGATGTATAATGATACATGGCATGAGGAAAAAATGATACATGGAATAGGAAGAAATGATGGATGAGAGAACATACTGATACATGTTATTTTTTTAAACCTTGTTTTTCTTAAAATGAAGACTCTCTTTGAGAAAATGATTAGATCGAGGGATAATTGGACATAGTAAGTTCTTGCAGAGTACATGTGCATACCATGCACACATACACTATAAGTTTTTTTCTTTTTTTTATAGCAAAAGATGGACGCAGGTAATAAAAAGCCAACTCATCTCTACTTACAATAAAGCCCTAAAATAAAGAACAAACCTCATTATAAGGACATGAAATTTCCAATGAAAGTATAATTGGCTTGCTGCATTTTAAGACTGCATTACTGAGCTACAACATTATTGTTGTAACTTTATTACATACATTTAAAATTGAGCTTATTCTAAAGCAGTTTGGATTCTCTGTCTCTTTCTGACTGCTTCATCATTCAGCCTGCCTCATCGCCCCAATCCCTGAAAACAGCTCTCTTTACTGATTTCTCAAACTCTGGGTCAGTGTTTACTCTCAATTTCCAAACAGTGCCACATGGTTTCTCTAAAATTTTCAGTCATAATCATTGCAATATATCATATACGGATCCTCACATTTCTGAAAATTTTCTAATTGTGTTAAGTATCAATTCTCAGCCTATAATGTAGTAAGATATCTCTCTGTCATGACTGTTCAGAAACTTGAACATGTTCAAGAATATGACTGTTCAAAGTCTTCCGGCTTTGTTTTGAAATGGCTAGAATCAGGAAAAACAAGTTTTACCAAACTTTTATATATATATATCACACACACACACACACACACACACACACATGCTTGTTTGCATATATACATTTTTTTCTGTAAAAATTTGTCATGATCATAGAAGAGCTTAATCGTTTTTAATTTAGTTCCATGCTGATGAACCAAAGCAAAACAAGAATGTTCTGCTTGAGGAAGAAATGTTTTTCATTCTAAGTATAAAAACTATCCTGAAACAAAATTCAAATTTGATAGAAACACAAAACTTAGGGATTAACAATTTATGATTCTACCATGCAAGTTTAGTGGGATCCATATTTTTGATTCAGACTGTCTGGTCTCAAATTTTGATCCACTATGTGACTGTCAACAATTTCTGAACTGTAAAATGAAAAACGAAAACAAAAAAACAAAACACACACACAAACAAAAAAAGCAAAAAACAGAAAAACACATCATAAGATTGTTACGAAGATTGAAGGATATAATACTTGAAAAGCGTTTTGCACAGTGCCTGACAAATTAATTAGCACACACTTAATGATAGTGTTATTATTTCATAAATGTAAGAGTCATCTAGGGAAGACCTGAACCACCATTTCACTCTTAGGAACAATTTATTTTCTGTTTTTATGTGAAATGGAAAAGGCAGGGAGTGAAGGTGAGGAGAAAAAATAAGACAAAGAAAATAGTATGTACAAAAGCCCAGAGACTTTTCATAGTTAAAGGCTTTGACTATACAGTTCTGTATAATCTCAATACATCTTTATCCCATGAAAACTTCTCAAATTAAGCTTATGCAATTAAAACAAACAAGAAAAAAATCATAATCTTCCTCTCTTGCTGTTGCCCTGTGTATCCCTTACTCTTTGCAGTCACACGTCTTTAAATAAATGAACCTGGATGCCACATTGATTTCCTCAGCGCCTTAGGGCTCAACCAATAATAATATGGCTATAACCAAAATGTCCTCCCTGTATGCCATTAAATTTCTTAGACATATTCAGTCCTTCTCCTCCTTCAACCTACTTGTTACCAATCTAACCTTAGTTTACTTCATATCTACCTCTTGTAACAGTGTTTGATACCGTAGACTACTCCCTCTTACTTGATTTCCATGGCCTTACCTATTTTTTCTCCTACCTCTCTGGGCTCTCTCTCCTTCCTGATCTACCTTTGCAATCTTCTTAAATGGTAATGTTCTTTTAGCTATGTCTAAGCCCTCTCTTTCTGCCTGAAATAGAAGGGAAATCTTCACTTCCACATTCTCCAAGATCTACATTTTCTACCTAGACTTATCTCCCTGAGCTCCTGACAAGTCTACCCCAAAGCCTTTTGAAAAACTGCTTAAATGTTTCAAAGTACCTCAGAGTCAAGGATTTCAAACTGAATTATTTCACCATTCCTTAACCTCTTAAAATTGCTCCTCTTTTAAATTTCTCCAGTTCATTAAATGGGTCACCACTGTCTGGCTACTCAGGCAAGAGGCTGAGGAAGTGTCTGACTCCTTCCTATATCTTAGAACCAACATCCACTCATCAATCATTAAGCCCTATCTCTTATATCCCATATTGCCTATATCCACTCAGCTCCATTCCTAAGACTGTCATCATAGTCTAGCTATAAACATTTTACCTGGATAACTGCAAAGCCACTTGCTTCCTCTACCTCCATTCAGGCTTTTCCCATTCATTTCCCACCCTTATTAAAATAGCTACTCTTTAAAAATGAAAATCTCTGAAGGTTTTCCCTTAGTACAAGCTTTTTTATGCCTCCCTGTAGTTCCTAAGATGAAGACCAAAGTCATTTTGCAATTTGACCCTTGCTTACATTTTTCCAGGGTCATCCTTTCCACTTTCTTACGTCAATCTTAACTTTCTGTTGTGTTGGGGTCTTTTCATAGGTTGTTTTCCCTGTCTGCAACACTCACACTCCTCCAGTCTCTAATCATCAGGCACCATTGTCATCTCTCTTAGGTTTAATGTCACTTCTTTGGAGTAGGTTGGGGATTTTCCTCTTACGAAGGTATGTCACACCCCTCTATTTCAACCACCTACTGGATGTTCCCACTTTGGAGCAGAGACTACTATTTTATTCTACCAATATTCATTATTAATGGGTATATTTTAATTAGTAGGACTCTCATGTTTTAGCTATACAAACATGGCAATCCAGCCTAAGACTTCATTTCCAGCCTTTCATTCAACTCAGGAGGCCATGTAATTAAGTTTTATCTATGAGTTGTGAACAGAACTGACATATGCTACTTTCCAGTTGTGCCCCTAAAATGGAATGTAGATCCATACCTCCACCTTTTCCCCTCCTTTCTTTTGATGGGAAGATAACAAAATCTAAAGCAGCCAGCAAGGACTCAGAGATGGGTCACGTACTGTTCCACGAACCCCCAAACTATTTATCTCTCCACATTTGTATGTGGTTTGTATCACTGTATTTTCAAGTCTTGTCATAGCAGCTTAGCCTGCACTTAATTCCTACTATATTTCCTTTATTGTAATCTATATTACTCTGTATTTTGATTTATTTTTTAATATCTATTTAATATCATACTCCATGTCTGAATAACCACGATGTTCTTAGCTCCTAACACAGAGGCTAGATAAGGAGGAATGAATGAATCAGTCAAAGGAATTCTGTAAGGTAAAGTTGGGGCATGGTGGAATTGGACCTTAGCAGTCCACTGCTCTTTTCATTTCATAACATTATTCCCCACAAATAAGTGCCCCAGCTATAGCTTGAATTCGTAACATCACTAACCCCACCACCTATACTGATATCTAAGCACCTTGTGCCGCATGAAAGTTCCAAATATTTCCTTACAGAGATGGATGATCTGAGTAGTAGGGCCCCTTAAATCAAGGTTCAGTATGGGCCATTTCTTGCTGACATGCTACATTTCCTTTTTGCTTTGAGTGAGATTATACGGCACACTGAAATGATACCTTCAGTACTGAATGATTTGGCATTCAAGAGAATTAAAAAAGGCTTTCCTTTATGGTTAAAAGTAAATTACAAAAAAAGGGATACTTGCAGGCAATTACTATATAAGCTATAGAAATGAAAGGGATTTCACAATGTGAGTAGTTTAGATTCATATAATGTGAAGAGCTGTTGGCAAGTGGGAAATCACTCAGCAATCTAAAGGAGAGCACTGAGGCTATGAATGCATTCTCTCTTTCTCTCTCTCTCTCTCTCCCCCCATACTCCTTCTCCCTCTCCCTCTCTCTTTCTCCCCCATCCCCTTCTCTCTCTCTCTCTCTCTCTCTCTCTCTCTCTCTCTCTCTCGTGCACACTCACACACACTCACACCCCCACATGCACTGAATGCAGATGTTCCCAGGTAAGGATGAAAAGTTTTAGCTCAAAATGCATTATATTGAAAAACAGCTGAGAATATACATAATCTGCCTATTTGGTATCTAAGAAGATAAATATTGTAGAACTAGAGCTAAAATAAGATCATCTTCATTCTGATGATTCAGAATGATGATATTATGCAACAGAATTTAACATCTAGAATTAATAAATAGATGGCTTTGGAAATACCTTGTTATGGATTGAATTGTGTTCCCTCAAAATTCATATACTGAAGTCCTAACCCCCACTACCTCAGAATGTGACCTTATTTGCAAATTGGGCCTTTGCAGATGATCAAGTTAAGATGAGGTCATTAGGGTGAGCCCTTATCCAGTATGACTGATGTCCTTAAAGAAGGGGAATTTGAGATACAGAGATGCTCAAGTGGAAAACACCATATGAAGATGAAGGCAGAGATCAGGATGATGCATCTACAAGCCAAGGAATGCCAAAGGTTGCCAGCAAACAACCAGAAGCTAAGAGACAGGCCTGGAACAGATGCCCCTGGCAACCCTGGGAAAGAATCCACCCTGCTGAGACCTCGTGCTCAGATTTCCAGCCTCCAGAACTGTGAGACAACAGGTTTCTATTGTTTAAGCCACTCAGTTTGTGGTCCTTTTTACAACAGCCTTGGCAAGCTAATACAAACCCCGATGACTTTATGATTGTTCAAATGCCATCTTTATTTAATTTTTTGAAGTCTGAAATATTCATGGTCAGCTCAGCAGAGCCTCCTAATGCTATACTCAGCATTGCTACCAAAGAGAGAGCATCAAGAAGAGCTAAATTTTTAAATTCTGCACTGAAGGAAGCAGGGTCCTACTGTGTAATGGTCAAGGAGCCTAAGAATTATCTTCCAGAGTTGTGACATCTTATTGTGCAGGCTGAACTCTGCACAACCCTAGAGGCTGCATCCCAGGCTGGCAAGGATAAGCTGGTGGCAGGGCTGGGGGCGGGGGGATAGTGAGATTGGGTGTGTATTCACCCCAGCCTCACCACAGTTCTAGACACCAAGGCTGAATACCAGGTCATGAGGCATAAGTTGTACCCTTGTATATCTTATAGTAAAACAAGCAAACAAACATATTTCTCTGGCCACATGTCTTAACTAAAGTGGGAAAATAAAATAGACGGACATTTCAAAGAAAGTGAAAGATCAGCATGTGCCCCATCCCTTCATTCTTGTTTGTGTCTCACTGGATCCTCAGGCCTTTTAGTTTGAGACCCCAGTTTAAGGTATTATTCTGCTAAGGTACAAACACCCCTGGGAGGAACCATTTAGCCTTATCAGTCGTTAGCACCTCACTGGGAATGTGCCTATCAGATACACTGCAGCCCTCAGGCAGGTGGTGAGAGCAGGTTTGATAAAAAGGAGAGAAGGAAGGAAAAAGTATCCAGAATAGTATCTGGAGAAGACCATCCTGGGGTTGACTCCAGATCACGAAGCCTGTTCATACCGACATTCTTGTAATAACTTTATCTTACAGTTGAAATAATCTCCTTTTCAGTATATCAAAAAAAAATCATTTCATATTTTTACTGGTCTCCTTAAGCCTCCTGGTTTCAAGCTTCCACACTTACCTGGCACATACTCTTAAATAAACATTAGAATTGATTCAGCAATATCATAATCTTTGTATCTGAAATTTCATTTTTGTTTGATATTAGTGTCTATAAATTAATTCTTGTTCAATAAGAACTCATGTATTTGTTCCAATGCACATGAACAAACATATTTAAGGAAAGTATAAAGATACTTATTATGAAAACTGTAAGCATCTGAGTGATGCGTATATCGATCCAAATATGAAACAACAGGAAAACTAGACCCCAGAATCGAATGACCTAATATGCAACATACTACTTGTGTAAGTTTGGCCAAGTTATTTAACTTCTCTCAGCCTCAGTGTATCCCTTTTTAAATCCCTGCCTATATCCCAGTCTTGATTTGAGCATCAAAAATAGTGGATAAGAAATATTTTGTAAATGATGAAGTCTGGTTCTGTAAATACAAAGCATCATTATCAAATCAGATTTACCCCAATTAGAAAACTTCCATGCAGATAGACTTCATGTGTGTGAGTGTGGTGTGTGTGTGTGTGCACGCACGCACGTGTAAGCTAATTCAACATTCTGAGGTAGATTTTAATCTCTTATGTTTATGGATGTAAAAATTGAAGCTGAGAGCAAAGAAATTTGCACAGTTATGTGGTTAATAAGGGAAGTCTCAGGCTTCAAATCCAATTCTAAACAAATTGTCAATACACCAAAACAAAAGTTGCAAATGATTCTCAATTTCCATAGTAGTACTTATAAAGGCTAAATAATGAAGAATATCAGAATATATCTGCCACCCCACAATATGCTATTTTGGCATTTGGATTATTTTGAGCTGAAGGCAATTGAGAAGTAACAGATGCAGAAAGAAGCCTTCTCAGAGCTTTTCTTATCTGACTAAAAGCAGAAACTTTTAAGAGAAGAGGACTGACTTAATTCTTCTCTCCAGGGGAGTTATATTGTTGCAAAGAAAATAGAAAGTTGGCATCCAAGATGAGTCTACACAGACAAATCTTACCAAAATAAACTTTCTCTTCCATTAGTTTCCCAAACATTTATCTTCTCATAATTTACCACCCCTGGAAGCCCCAACCCCCTTTCTTTTGTCCGGTCACTTCTCTATAAATTATTGTCAATTGTTAAAATGGCATATAAGCTTCCAAGTCTAATTGCTCTTTGGGTTGTCTATTCTTTTCTGTGTAGAAATCATCAATTAAATTTGCACACCTTCTTCTCTTATTATTCTGATTTTTCTTGTTATTCTCTTGTTTGCTAGTTTAATTCACAGTCCCTGGAAACAGAATTTAAGAGGGTAGAGAAAACAATTTTCCTCCATTACAATGGCATTGTATATCATTTGATATAATTATGTTTTTAGAAATAGCATTATTGTTCCTTTTTTATGAACATTTTCATTGTCTTGATTCTGACTCGAATTTGATCTTTACATATACTTTTAAGAACACTGTGTCAAAAATGGACAATACACAACAAACATGTCGAAGTATACTTAACCTCAATATAAGTCAAGAAAATGTAAACTAAACCATGATAAAATATTTTTCAGCCATCAGACTGACAAAAATACAGGAACATTCAAATTTCTCAAGGATGTAGGAAAACAGGACTACATATATGTTTATTGAGGATTAAGGAGACATCATTTTAGAAACAGTCAATGTTAATTACAACAAAAAAAACTCTTGTAATCTTTGTCTAAGCAATTCCACTCTGGAGAATTAGCCCTACAGAAATAATAATAAAATCAAACTCGTCTTGATACCTGTATAAGGAAATGTGTATGAGGATATAAACTGTTAGTGTTGTTTTTTTTTTTTTTAAGGTGGAGCAAACAAAACTGAAATATCTGAGCACCTACCAACTAGGAAAATAATGGAAATCATATAATCTATACATCTGTGTGATACCATGCAGCTATTTAAAATGTATTGACTTGTAGAATGTCTACAAACTTAAGTGAAAAAGCAAAATAAAAAATAATCTGTTTTTCATAATCCTCATAATCCTATTTTATAACAAACTAAAAAATAAGAAAACACCTTTTCCACATTGTCTCAGCTTACATACATTGTATATATATATATACATATATATATATAAATAGGCAAGAGTAAAAAATTAATCATCAAGTACTTACAAGCTGAGATAAGGCATCAAAGAGAAGATAGAGATTACTTTTCATAAAAGTCTTTATTTTTAACATAATAAAGCAAACACACTTTATTTTGTGATTTATAATGAAACAATAAAATTTTGAAAATAAAATGACTAGCTCAGTGTTTTCAGTCTTTGGTGAACAGAAATTTTGAGACAGCCAAGCTAATGGACCCTTTCGGGAAATGATATAAAAGCAGAAATTAGAGGTGTCTTCTTGGATGTGTACTTATGTAAGGAAGGCAATACAGTTATAGCAAAACTACAACTTAAAAATAGTATTTTTCTCACTACCATGATGGTTAGTTTTATATGTCAACTTGGCTAGGTCATAGTACCCAGTTACTTAATCAAACACTAATCTAAATGTTGTTGTGAAGGTATTTTGTAGATATGGTTAATATCTATAATCAGTTAACTTTAAGTAAAGGAAATTACTCATTAATGTGAGTGGGCTTCTTCCAATCAGCTGAAGAGCAAAAACTGAGGTTTCCTATAAAAGAAATTCTGCAGCATTAACTCCTGCCTGAGTTTCAGTCCTGCCGACCTCCTCACAAATTTTGGACTCGCCAGTCTTCATAATCATGTGAACCAATTCCTTAATGTGTGTGTGTGTCTGAGAGAGAGAGAGAGAGAGAGACTATCATTTTTGTTTCTTTGGAGAACCCTGACTGATATATTACCTAACTTTAAAATGTAGCCTGCCTTTTGTAAAATTAATAGTCTGAACAAATTTCGAGCATTTATTTAAATTATGTTTTAGTAGTGAACATCTAAGTCAGTATTCATGGACCAAAGTGCTGATTACTTCCTGTAGTTTTCATGTAAAGGCTTCTATGGAAGCTAATGCTGTCTATAGCCATGACATCGTCAGTAGCCCCTCAAACTGTTGGCTGGACCGCCAAAGAAGAGATACACATCTGTTAACAGAAACTTTCTGGGTCTCCCCAGAAATATAAAAGTATGTTTTAATTAGGACAGTAATTTCTTATGAGGTATTTTTAAAGTGCCCCTAAGTAAACAATGACCTAAAAGTGAAGAAAAGCAAACAAATGAACAAACAAAAACTTCACAATAAGTCCATTTTAAAATGATTACAAGATGACATTCATAAAAAGTGTCATAAAGTAATAGTTAAATATGGGACCAATACTCTGATACTTTTTATGTAATTAGTTTTATCTTTCAACAAATTAGTAAATAAAACAACATAATTGTGGGCCAACTTTTCATCAAGTACAGAAATTCCTCTTAGCAAAGATTGAACTAGACAGATAAGATTTTTAAATTCTTGCAATTTCAGTGAAGATTGTAATTTTTTGTGTGTGTACTCAAAAAGGCCTTAAGCACATAGACCATTAGAAATAGTGAATCAGAAAGATTGTTTGACATAGGGTTATCTCCTTTTCATTTATCTCCCTAGACCCATCTCCTCATGCTAGTGCCCTCTGGCCTTATTTCCATTGGTAATAATCTGTAATTTCTGCTATTTTCTCTTTTCAATACCTCTAAGAGTCAGATTTTCCATAGGACATATTACCTATTTATAGCCATTTAGAACATTTTACACCAATTGGCACTTTGGAGCTGTATCTGGCGGTGTAACTAGCATTTACAGGGTTTCTGAAGACTTTTATTACATGGTGTGACATTAGATTGATGGACTGTCTCAATCTTATTCTCTGTCAATTGTACACTGATCCGTGACAGCATAATGGATATGTGACAGTGTTTGGAAGGGTGAGAACGACTACAATAACATTTTGGGGAGGATGGATATCAGAGTTCCTTTTAATACTCTTCTTAATTTTCCTCTCATACTAAAATTCTAAAAAACTGCCAACATAGGATATGCCAATTTTCTTTATTAGAAAAAAAATGGTACCTGTTTTAGACAAACAGTATTAGGTATGATGACAAAATAGCTGTCGATCACAGTGAACAGGGCTATTAGGCATTCCCTGTAGCAAGGAGACTTCCAAGGACCTTCTCAGAAGGGAATCATGTTATGCTGCAGTCTGGGTCAGAGGTTATTACATCTAGGAAGATACTCTCTGTTGAGGGGGGAGAAAAAGAAGGGCTTACTGCTCTCACAGCAGGGAATTACCCAGGACTTGCCTGAGGAGATAGTTGAACCTGCCCCTAGGCAGGCATTTGGAGGCTGTGCCAAGGAATATGTTTCTATGACTAGCCAGAGAGCCTTTGAACACAAGACAATTTCAAGTTTATTTACTGTTTCAAAGTTCCACCAATGTCCTCTCTTGAGGGGCAGGAAAAAGAGAGCAAAAACATTTTCAGCTCTTTTCTCCCTTCTGAAATGTCATAAATAATACCCTTAAGCCTGTGCCTCTTGGTTTTGTTGGTGAGACAGGTGCCAAGAAGCTTCAGGGTAGTGGCAGAGAGAGGACAAGTTAGTTGAGCTGTGAGTAGTAAGTGAAAGGCACTGAAGGGGAAGAGCTGTGACTTACCCTTGGCCTTGTTTCATCAGGAACAGGAGTCATGGTTAACAGAGCTCAAACAGGTGGGAGGGCAGCCTGGAGAACGTGACAATGGTAATGGATACAAGACAGAGCCTGGGAAAGGTGCTCAACTCAGCAACAAATAACCAGTCAGGGGTGCATGTGGCCTCTTTGTCCAGAGAAGCTCAACTGAAGTTTTGGAAGCTGTGTGAATCAGTCTTACTCACTTACACTTTATTAGGAGCCATGTGATGCTTCTATTTTTGGAGGGGATGGGTATTCTGAAATTTTTATGCATGACAAATGTATAATAAAAAATCTCTCTTTTGGGGCGCCTGGCGGCTCAGTCGTTAAGCGTCTGCCTTTGGCTCAGGTCATGATCCCAGGGTCCTGGGATCGAGCCCCGCATCGGGCTCCCTGCTCAGCGGGAAGCCTGCTTCTCCCTCTCCCACTTCCCCTGCTTGTGTTCCCTCTCTTGCTGTGTCTCTCTCTGTCAAATAAACAAAATCTTAAAAAAAAAAATTCTCTCTTTTATTGTAGTGGGTCAATGCTAAACATGCACGCATACACACAAGCATACGCACACCTGCCCAAGGTTCTCTCAGTCTTAAAAGACCTGAGAAGAGTACATAGAGCACAAAGATAACAAAAGCCCTGAATGTACCAGTGGATTGGGTCAGAGAACAGGAAAGGTCAGGACTCAAAATCCTTGTCAACAGGCAGGAGAAGGCTTAACCCAAGCTGTAGAAGGGTCAGAAGACTATTGCAATCATGATCATGGCATTCTACTGCTCACCAGGAATTGTTTCCACTCAAAAACATGTTATGACCCTCCTTCACATAGGTACAACTCCCCGTGACTTCAAACCCAGTGGAAATGATCAGCAGACTTTGATTCAGGCAGATAATAGAATGCCCAACACAAAATAGCTTATGCAATTAAGAATTGATTTATATGGTCAAAAAAAGTTCAGAGGAAATGCTGGCTTCAGAGAGGCTACTCTGTAGCAGTGTGACCAGATCCTTTCCCGCTCTACTTCCCCACAATTCTTTTCAAGATGGCTGCCAGCCGCTGGTTGGACTCAGGGTTTCTCTTTTACATCCAGTGAAGTTTGGGATAGAATGGGCAACATGTAGAGGTCATGGGAAAGGATGGATTTCTTTTTTAATGTTTCTACCAAAAAGAAGAGAAACAGATACTGAGGGAAATAGGTAACAAATATCAACTGCTGATCCTGTCATTATGCTTCCTCCCTACCATTTTACCTTTTAAGAGTCATCCTCCTTCATATCAGGGATTAACTGGCCAGTCATTCATTTAGCCAATTAATTAGTCTGCAAACAATTATTGAGCACCTACCTTATGGCTTGTGTAATATACTAGGAGTCCAATAATGCATTTCCACTCTTGAGGAATTCTCACTATAGTGAGAAAAAGAAAGGCAAAGTTTAAATTAAAATGTTGTGCATAAGTGCTAATTATGGGGATATATATGAAATACTGTGGCAATGTGTCTGTGCAGGAAGATGTCAAAGAAGGTTTCACAGAAACTGGATTTAGACTTTGAGCCCAATAGGAGCTCTGCAAGCCAGGGAGCAAGTATGGGCAGAAGGAAATGTGTGTGCACAGGAAGGAGCTGGTGTGATAATATCACCCTGTGTTTCTGAGGAATCATGAATGGTACCAGTAGCTGGAGGAGAGATTGTAAAGATAGGAGTCATAGAATTTAAACCTACAGAAATGGGCAGAATCCTGCAACTTTCAGTCACACCAGTTGACAGCTCTGAATCTCCACTGACTCCAGTCATTGTAGGCAAGGGCGGTCACAGGGAACTGTTTGATTGTGATCCAGAGTGGGGCCAACGTGATCTGGAACTGTTCAACAAATGTTGGCCAAATATCTGCTGTGTGCAAAGCCCTGGACTGCCACAATGTGGCCTCAAATGGAGCCTTCCCACCAACAGGAAGTACTCTGAATCATCTCTCTAAAACATGTCTTCTGTCTTTAAGTCCCTGTTCACTTCCTTTTTCATTTTCTTTTAAGATGATCTTCCCTTTTTGATGGCTAAAGATATTGACCCCACGTAGGAATTTTTGTATTCACCCAATTTTAGTCTTCAATATGTGTCTACCTTACCTTCTTTTTCAAACCCTAGCATCCAATTTCTAATGATATTTTTCTCCTCCTCTGCCCTGCTTCCCAGCTGTCAAGCCCCCCACAGGAATGCTCAGCACTTCCTGATGAAAGATGCTCAGCCAACCTAGTCACTGGTTATTTCAGTGTTAAATATGCTTATGATTCTGCCTGAAGGAGTCCAATATGGCGAGACCCTTCCATCTTCTTTTTCCTCCCTGGTGCTTTGCTTCATCATTTATTACTTCCCACTCTTATTATCTTCCTCTCCACTGACTCCTGCCCATTGACATTCAAAGATGCTCAGATAATTCATCCTCCCCAAACAAAGAAACATGAAAAAGTATATATTGATTCTAGTTTCTTTTCAAAATCCTTCTTTACATGAGAGTAGTTTAGCCTTGCCCTTTTCATATCTTAACTATGTACTCATTCCTTAAACTATTGAAATGAACTTTCTGAACAGGTTTGGTCACATGGTTTGTGGGGGCCAGTACAAGAGGAAATTATAGGGCCCTTTGTTCACAAAGCAGGAGAAAGATTTCTTCTTCTCTAATTCAAAGTATCTTACTCAACCTGTCATAAAGCTTTTTATTTGTCTTTTAATGTCACACTTTCTTGGGTACAGGGATATTCAGAGAATGAGTACAGACCCTCCCAGGTTCCCAGGGTTCCACCTTGAGACTCAGTATACAGGGCATGTGCCCAACTTCAACCTTCCCCACTCATGTCTGTACCCAGGAAACGTCTAGGGTGAAGGGCAACAGGGACAACACTGTATCCAGGCAAAAACCCCAGTTAAAGGTGTCATCAGCTCTCCTTGGTTATTGCGATAGCTTTCTATTCATCACTCTGCACTGCCTCCCCAGAATACTTCCAAGAAAATTATCAGTCATCTTTTTAAACATGTGTTAAGTCATGCCATTTCTGTGCACCAAACCCTCCAGTGACTAATTTCCCTCTCACTTCGGGTAAAAGCCAAATTCCTTAGAAAGTCTGCTATGGGGCACCTGGGTGGCTCAGATGGTTAAGCGTCTGCCTTCGGCTCAAGTCATGATCCCAGGGTCCTGGGATCGAGTCCCACATCGGGCTCCCTGCTCCTTGGGAGCCTGCTTCTCCCTCTGCCTCTCTCTCTCTGTCTCTCATGAATAAATAAATAAAAATTTAAAAAAAAAAAAAAAGAAAGTCTGCTATGACTGTGTGATTTGGCTCCATACTATCTCCCTTTCCTCATTTCCTGACATTCTTCTTGCCTCACAAACCACACTGGCCTCTCTGCTATTCCTCAGCCATCCAAACATGTTCCTACTTCATGGAGTTTGCACTTGCTGTTTATGCAAAAAAGGAATTTTATTGTCTCACATATGTTAAAGGTTCGGCGTTCAACAACCATCAGATAGGGCTTGATCTTGGTATCCAGCAACAAGATGAGGAACCTGGTCCTCGGTGCTACAATCAGCTCTCCTCATTCATCACTCCATTCTTGCCTCTCACCGGAGCCATAGGCTTATCAATTTAGGAACACCAACAGAGAGTGTTTCTTCCCAGTAGGTCCATAACATTTGTTTGAGAGTTCACATTGAAAGTTTTGCAGATACAGGCCCATCTCAAAAAAAGAGAAAAAAGTGACTAAAGTATTTGATACTTGGACCAGAACTGAATTATGTGCTCACACCTGGAGTCCATGGGAAAGGAAAGAGAGTAAGAGACAAGTGCTTCCTGAAAGGAAAATATCTTATTTCTTAACATAAAATATATGTCAAATGCAGCTATTTAATGGACTATTGTGTTACCATTAAGACCAGTCTTTTGAAGAATATTTTATTTAATGATATAAAAGTCTCATGATATAATGTTAAATTTAAAAGTAGGATATTAGGGGTGCCTGGGTGGCTCAGTCATTAAGCGTCTGCCTTCGGCTCAGGTCATGATCCCAGGGTCCTGGGATCGAGCCCCGCATCGGGCTCCTGTTCAGCGGGAAGCCTGCTTCTCCCTCTCCCAGTCCTCCTGCTTGTGTTCCCTCTCTCACTGTCTCTCTTTCTGTCAAATAAATAAATAAAATCTTAAAAAAAAAAGTAGGATATTAAATGAGTAAGAGTGAGTGAGTGAGAGGAGAAAGAATGCAAATTCTGGAAAAGAATAAATGAGGTATTAAGAATAATCCTGGAATATAGGAATTATGCAAGGAATTCATTTTATTTCCTTATGTTGTTAATATTTTCTACTGTGATCATGTATTGCACAAAAACATAAATATTCTTAGATGCTTAGATAAACAGATGAGGATAAGTATAAAATGCAGTGGGACCAAGAGTTCCCGAGGATAGCTTTTGTAGTCTTGGCTTTGTGGGTGCTAACCCTGGATTCACCAATGACTATGCATATAACTTTGTACAAGGCACTTGACTTCTCATACCTTAATTTCTTTATCTGTAAGGTACAAATGATAGTGCCTTCTTCATAGGATTGTGACAAGGAATAAATGATCTCTATAAAGTGCAGCATTCAGTCCCATGGTAAGGACTTAAAAATGTTATCATCACTAAGGGTTAGACCTGGGTAGAGGTGGGCAAAAAAGAGAGACATACTCCAGGATTTTATGTGAGATTATCCATTCTTATAGGGTGATCATCTTGTAATTTTTTTTTTCCATCTTGTAATTTTTTAAAGTAACGTTTGGGTTTGCTTTTATAACCAGTGGCTCTCTGAGGTTGATTGAACCAGGGCAATAAGAACCCCTCAGCCACATGGGGAAAAAGAAAACCCCGTGGCTTAATTTTACTTTCCTGCCAAGAATTAATCTAGGGTCCTTATTCAAACACTAGGAATATCAGATTACTATCATCATATCAGTCATCAGGGGATCAAAAAAGAGATAATGTAAGTGATTTAAGCCATGGCTATGGGCATCTTTCAGTTAGTTCTGTAGAACTCATTCTAGCAAGAATCACCCCCCCACACACACCCCACTGCCGCAACACATACACACACTTTTTTTTTAATTTGCTTCACAGTGAAATCTTTGTGGCCCTCGTGTCAACTGCCCCAACCATTAAGCAGGTGCCTAATTTTTTAAAGAAAATAATTTTTAACTTGTGTCTATCAGATGAGAAAACAAGAGGGAAAAATGTCACTGGCTGCTACCTATCAAATAATTGGAGTCCTTGCAAAGAGGCCCTAGATGACACAGCAGCGTTAAATAAAAGATAAAATGGAAACAAGACTCTTTGAATAATACTGCCTGAAAGCAATTTCCTTCTTGAACTAGGGCACTGTAGATCTGAAAGCCACAAATTTTAGAGAATCATGCAGGGCCTGAGACTTTGATTGTATAGTTAATAAAGGATAAAAAAAAAATCTTCATCTCATGCAGTTGATGACATGCAAAACAGATTCAAGATGTTCAGCGACAGAGTTGCAAGAATTCCAAATAAAAAATGAAACAGGAGCTAAGGCTGTTCTTTCAACTGTTCACAAACTTAGACCTATAGACTTGGGTGAATTTTTTTTTTTTTTAACCGCTGTATTGAAGTTTGGGGACAGAGACTTATTTTAGATACTAATTTTCAGGATGTCTGTGTCATCTTTATACTGCCAGAGATTTGACAACAAAAAATTAAATGCCTAAGGACTTTTTAAGGTATCAAAAAAAAAGAAAACGTTCTCCAACTGGGAGTGTGTTTTAGGAAGACCTCTCATCCCTTTCTTCTGCTCATTCTCTGGAGTCATTGCCTCTATGTCAAAGAAGCCAGAATATTTGACTTCTAGCTCAAGCCAGTTATCCCAAGTCTCCCTGATAGCTTGTGTTCTTTCCCAGAATTGTAAAGTTTGAACTTGAGGGAAAATAAATATATTTTACATTTTTAAATGTAGTCATTCTGTTCTAAGCACATGCTTCTGCCAATATTGATGATATTAAAAGGTTAATGACAAAAATGTAAGGAATGAGTCAGCCAGTAAGACTCCAGGCAGAAAGAGAATTGTCTGGCCAGAAGATATAATTCCCAAAAGATAAAAGGGGTTAAGACTCCCATTTATTCAAGTATAGCAACAGGATACCAAAGTTCTAAGAATTAAGTTTGATGGATATAAGCAAGAGAGGAATATACCATCATTTTTAAGAAATGAAAGAGGAAATTTCAGAGATGGGGCACAGAGGTGAACAATGGGATGAATCTTGCCTTGGTGGCAAGATCTATGGCCCTTCCTGCCAGACTGTGTTTGTAGTTGTCATAATCATGTTAGAAAAAATATCTTGAAAACATTCTCTTAATGTATATATTTTTGCTTTTTTTTTGCTAAATTCTGGGAATATTCTTAGATGTGGTAAAGGTCGCTGAACTTTTTTATTTCTATTTAATGAAACTCTTTTTTCATGCTAAGTTCCTATCAATGTGAATATTATTTCATGCTTTTAGCAATCACAGAGTGTTTATGTTCTGCTCATTGCATCTTCTTAATGAAGAGAACTTTGCTGTAGTCTTGACCTCTTTTTTCCCCCAGACTATTTTCAACCAGAGTAGGCCAATTGAACTTGAATCTGTTTCTCCTCTGTGCTTGATCAAATCCATAATGGGGGCAGGGTTTCGGGATGGGAAGGGGAGAATAGAGGCCTGTGCTGTGAAAAATGGTAAATGAGTTTAAAGGTGCTGTCCTCACAACCCTTTTAATCTTGTCAAATCGTTGTTCTTTTTTTTTTCCCCTTGGGAATTATTTATGGGTAGAAATGGAGATTTTTATTCTACTAACATAATCAGGCCATTCGGGGACAAGAATGCAAGATTCTTGGCCCGTGGGCAATGATCTTATTTGACTGATACTATCACCTGATCTGCCCCATGGAAGTAAATAAATCTAAAATCTCTTTGCTTAATTTTCCTTATAAAGAGAAATATGACTAAACGTCTGCCAGCTGCTAAGAACTAATGCTGCTGTGGGGACAGTTGATGGCTGGGATATTTTAGTTTTATTATAAAATTACTTAGACTTCAGGGAAATACAAATCAAAACCACAATGAGATACCACCTCACATCAGTCAAAATGGCTAAAATTAACAAGTCAGAAAACAACAAATGTTAATGAGGATGTGGAGAAAAGGAAACCCTTTTACATTGCTGGTGGAATGCAAGCTGGTACAGCCACTCTGGAAAACAGTATGGAGGCTCCTCAAAAAGTTAAAAAAAGATCTACCCCATGAACCAGCAATTACACTACTAGGCATTTACCCTGAAGATATGAATGTAGTGATCTGAAGGGGCACCTGCACCCCAATGTTTATAGCAGCAATGTCCACAATAGCCAAACTATGGAAAGAGCCCAGATGAATGTGATATAGAAGAAGATGTGATATAGATAGATAGAGAATGGAATATTAGCCATCAAAAAAATGAAATCTTGCCATTTGCAATGACGTGGTTGGAACTAGAGGGTATTATGCTAAGCGAAATAAGTCAATCAAAGACAATTATCATATGATTTCACTCATATGTGGAATTTAAGAAACAAAAAGAGGAGCATAGAGGAAGGGAGGGAAAAATAAAACAAGACGAAATCAGAGAGGGAGACAAACCATAAGAGACTCTTAGTCATAGGAAACAAACAGAGGGTTGCTGGAGATGAGGGGGGTAGTGGGTTTGGGTAACTGGGTGATGGGCATTAAGGAGGGCATGTGATGTAATGAGTACTGGGTATTATATAAGACTGATGAATCACTGAACTCTACCTCTGAAACTAATATTACACTATTTGTTAATTAATTGAATTTAAATAAAATTAAATAAAATTTAAAAAATTACTTAGACTTAATTGTAAATAGGGCTTCAGGTGTGTGTGTATATATATATATATATATATACAGATAAATATACACACACATATATACACAAACACATATATTAAAATTTCATATTTTAATATATAATTAAATCAATCTTTCCATTGAATTTAGTTTTTTCAAAGTTTTATAAGGAATTTTATATGACAGAATGGAAGAATCTATCTTTTCTGTGAATTTCATAGGTGAGAAGTAGTTTTAGAAGCCTCTGAATTTTTATCTAATTTATAATTATGAAAGAATTTCCTCCTATAAGAATGACTCAGTGTGAAAGATCTAGTAGCGGAATCATTGAACAGAGTACCATGCAGCAGTTACCAATCATAGAAGACTCCAAATATTTCTGTCCCCTGCATCTTGGTATTGGTATTGCCAAGGAAAACACAATTCAATCAAGCACTGGATGGGACAAGGCTTTGTTCACATAGAGAAGAGAAAGCAAGATCAGTCTCCATAGTGGGCATTGGTCCCCCTTGGCCAGTAGGTTTCTCCCAGCAGTCTACCCAGGACAACTCACATATGCTCACACATATGTGTTGCAGTGGAAGGACCCCATGTTCTCCACACAGAGGATAGGTACAGCAGTGGGGTTGGCTAGGTGCCGTATGATGCACGTGCTTATACAGAACAAAAGGGCACACACTGAGCATGAAACAGCAAAAGATATTCCCACACAAGTTGATAAACCTGGCACAGCTATGTAGGTTCTTTATCACTTGGTAAAGAAGTATTCCAGGCCCAAGATCCATTCTTACGTGGCTGAGTCGGAGCCGAAAGACACAAGACTGCCTTTCCCAACAAGGATGAACACAGATCTTTGTGCATTAGGTATTTGGTCACAAGGATAGTTGTCTTCCTGGTTGGGAAATTTTCGTTATAATTGTGAGGAAATGGAACCATTTTGAAGAGATGTGTTAATACAACCTTTTAATGGTCAGAGTCATTCCTTAACTATGTTGTATACTCTGACTGAGGGGACCATTTTCTTATCAAAATATCAGGACCCTTTTCTTATCCCGGGCTAGATTTATTATCAATCTCTTTTCTGTGCATGGGCACCAAGATGACTTTCTCATAGTTTCTGTCCTGAAGGAAAGCTTAGTTATATATGACACAGATTGGAAGAGAGGCCCAAATCCATGACACTCAGAATTAGGGTCAGGAAAAAGGTAGATGCTAATATAGAGGAAAGTTCAGTAGCAGATTATTTAAGGCTTTCTAAGGAATATTTTATCCAGTTTCCATTTGAATTCAAGATTTAAGCCATTAAGTAGTCATGAGAAAAACAATCTGCAGGAAACTGTATAAGTAAGTAGGTGATAGCCAGTGGGGAGATGCAAAAGAGGAATAGGATTTCATAACCAGAGGTTAAAATTTAGGAGTAGAATATTTACTCCTGGTTTTTGTTGGGATTTTTTTGTTTTGTTTTGTTTTGCTTTGGTGTGTGTGTGTGTGTGTGTGTGTGTGTGTGTGTGGCTACACAATTGGGATTTGTTCGCAAGAAAACAAATCAAAAGCTGAATCACCAAGAAAGTAGGGCATTTAAGACCTGAATAGAACCAGACAAAAAACTGATCATGTTTCGTTAGTGATTTAGAGTCTCTTAAATTATCCATTTTGGGGGCCAGACTTGATTGTAGAACTTGAGATAAAGAAATGCAGAGAACATATCAAAAGGCAAGGGTGAATGAACTGGGCATGCCAAAAATGCCAAGCAAAATCAATACATGTGTATGTTAATTCTTATAAAAATTACCATCCTTGCCAAATCTTTGGTTTAGTTGAGTTATATAGATAGGTCCCATATTTTTCTTACTCCTAGAAGCTCAACAGGTACTGAGATTGAGAAAAGAGGAGATTGAAGTTAGGAATTCTCCCACAGCATCCTTAATCCTAAATGATCTGTTCTTGATTTAGAGAGACAGTTATCCATTGCCTAACTCATTGATTAAGGAATTCCACAAGCAAATTATTGTCTCCACTGAGAGTCCAAATCAGCAGAAATCCCTTCTCTGAAGTTGGAGTCAAAATCCTAACAAAGGTCCTACCACAGGCCATGGGTTGAGTTCTCTGAGAAGGAGACCGAGATGAATTAAAACTTATAGAAGGGAGAAGAAGGCAGCAGGATCTAGCAGAAGGAGTAGTTGAATTGTAATCTTGGCCTGTGACAACTTCTACCAATGACCAACCCCATAGAGAAACTCTGGAACAAAAACAACCTATTAGTGTTGCTCTGCACTGTGGGGACTAAAATGACCTGGCATTTATATAAACTCTCATTAGTCAGTTGGTGTGATCTGTTCCCATAGGGGCATGACCTTGAGCAAGGAAGTTCTCTGCAGCTAAAGCCATCCCTGCAGGTGCTGCCAACTGAAGGTAGCCTACCAGCAGCAGCCCTAGCCATTGGGACAAGTTTTTCTTGAAGGCAGCAAGTACTGCCTTGAAGGAGAATTGGAGACAGCATCACAATGACCACCACAACTTCCCCTTCTGTCATAATAATGCTGTGTTGAAAAAACAAACAAACAAACAAAAAACACACATAAGAGTGGGTCTCTGGGTACATATAAGAATTCACTAAATAAAATGTATCATTAGTTCCATCTTACAATTAATATTAATGTCTACATACATTTTGTTCTTTACAAAATAAGGCTTTCTAGGCATTTTTTCTCTAAATAATGGTGGCAAAGCACCTCAATCATAGAATATATCAGTTTATGGCTATGGACTTGTTTTTTTTTATTTGTTTGCTTTTTAACATGGGAGCTGTCAGTTGGGAAAACTTCTAATCAAGAGAGACTCAGGGCAACTTTAAATGTTACAGCAGCAGTGTCCACATGCAGAGTGTGCAAATGCACAAGGCGAACTTCATGGTTCAAAATCCACTAAGGTTTTAACAGTTTTAAGGAAAGCAGTTTCAAGACCCAGAATCTAAGAAGGAAGGGTCTCGAATATCCCGTATTTCCAGCCTATCGGATATAAGTTCTACCCCTAAAAGACCATTCATTTTTTTTTAATTTTAATGAAATACTGTATTTTCTTTACAAGTTAAGATCAGAGATGAGGTATTATTTCCCAAGTTAAACACCATCGAGTACAAATATTACAAAGGATCTGTGAGTTTTCTAAGGAATCTACATCATGTTGTGCAATTTAAATATATACGATTTCTATAAATAAGGAAGAACCATTCACTTTAAATAGACTTTTCTGAACACTCCTGTACTCATGCAGTAGTTGTAGCCAAGCATCCCAGTTGGAGAATAGCTCTGCAGAAACAGTCTTTAGAAGAAAAACCTGTCTCCCTGACAAGTGGCATGGAATGTGAGTGTAGAAAAGTAGGTAAACAATTTCTCTTTACAGGCTCCCTGGACTGAGCTCCTTCACAGAGCCCTTCTGCACCCATGGGGACCATAGGTGAGTCTACACTGCCTAATCCTAAGATCCACATCTGGAAGGACAGACCAAGTTGATCTCATTCAGGACAATTGACTTTTGTCTTTATTAATTCCTTATATAGCTGAACTATAAATATTATTAAACATTTGCTTATGAACTGCCAGAGCACCGTGCTGTTCAGCAGATGAGATTGGTGTGTTTTAATTGTATGCACTCTGAACGTGCTTAGTGTAGCTCCCCTCTGTACTCCACGTTTTCCTAAATTCCAGTTATTGGAACAATCTTTTTCCTTACAACTCAAGGCACAGATTTTCTTAATTTTTTTTTCTGTCAGTGGGGGGTGGGAGGTTGGTTTGGGGGCATGGGTGAGAATAGGAGGATTATGGGGGTGGAATGGGTTATGGCACATTTTCATTTGCAGCTGCTACAACTCTACTGCCTTAATGCAGCCCAGATCTCTGGAAACCTAACACCATTCTGGTGACCCTGGACCTGCAGCAGTGCCTCACATCACCAAATACGGTGAGTCGTTTGTTATCTGAGCCATAAATATTTACATCCACTAGTGACAAATGTATAAAGAGTGTGGAGTGACTGTGTAATTTCAGCTGCTCTCCTCAAGCCTGTCAATAGTTTCTCTTATCTCCTGAAAGCCCTAATGACTGATGTGTGCTAGTTGAATAAGAATGTACTCCCCAGCTTGTTACCCTCCTCTAATTGTTCATTATGACCACATTAGTCACCTCAGAAGTTTTTATTTTCCTTTTAAATTTAGGGCCTGTTAAATGAAATTGTTCAGACTGGCAAACATTCATCGGCCTCCTGGTCTCCCTTGTTCCTTCATATGCCCCATCCTCATTGTTGCCCTAAACCAGGACATAATCACCCTTTCTTCTTTTCTTTACTAACATAATAGTGACAAAACAATTCCCCTTTTTTTTTTCATTCTCTCGTGCATATAGATGACTTGGGAGGCAAAGTCTTAATAATGTGTCTAAGCAGTGCTTAGACGTACGCTGGTAACTTTCTAAATCTAATAGGTGGTTATAATACGGAAGTATTTTTAAGCAAGCACGGTGAAAACTCTTTCAAATATTAACTGGCCTGAAACTGAGCATGCTAAGGGCAACGTGGAACCTGTTTTATTCTTCTATCAAGAGCTGGACTAGTAAGAAAAATGGAAAATCAGTAAGATCATGCTGTTGGTCTTCTCAACCAGGCCATTATGCAGGGCTTGTATTTTTATATAATTACTAGGAAAAGAACTCCAAAGGTTAGATAGAGTAATAAAAATTATATTTAATCAATTTGAAAGATGAGAGCTAACAATACCTAAAAATTTGTGCAAGTCAACTTTAAAAGACCTGAGTCATTCTTGCTAAAACGATGAGTGGACTAGTGCTGACTAATAGCACATATGCCTTCATCATAAGCATAACCTTTGAGAAAAATAGCTACAGATTTCCCTAAAACACTGTGATGGCTTGATGGTTAAAATTCAAAGGCTAAATTATAGGTCAGCCTTTGTAGGATTCTTCCTGTAGATAGAATTTGGATTTAGCAAGAACTTTAGCAGACCCCCGGAAACAATGGAGTTAATAACTTGCAGAATCATACCTGGAAAGAAGATTCAACTAACAATGCTTTGCAGATAATTTGAGCATAAACAAATATTAGTTGAATGAATTGATCAATGAATGAATGAGAAGAAAATTTGAGAAAAACAAGAAAGAAAAGCTCCTAAGAGAGAGGGTATTCAGTTTTTTAAAAATCTTCATTAGAAAGCATGTGTCAGGAACTTAGCTCTTCTCATCTTTTTCGTGTGTGTGGGTGTGTGTGTGTGTGTGTGTTGTGTGTTTGCATAGCAGTGACTGATTAAGGTAACACTGGTTTTCATGAGTCAGTGACTTATAGAAGATTAAGCTAGAATTGACTGTGGATATGGATTTACTTAGGAATATTTACATTTGTAGCCTTAAAAATTATTTGGAATTCAGTTACCTGAATTAACAGCCATGTGCTCAAGATAATTTTCAATAACACATTGGCTGCTATTCAGGCTCAGGGGCATAACTTGCCTCTAGTATGCAACTACCTTTTCACCTACTGCTTGGCCTTCTACTTTCTAAATATTCAGTGCCCTCTTAATGTTTCCTAGCTGAAGAGAGTTCTTGCCTTCTCACCAGGGCTTTATATCCTCCATGCTCTCAAATTATCTTCCCCTCCCTGCCCAGCAAAGCTCCCATTTCCTGAATTACTTCTTTTCAGCTTGATATTCATGTGATTATTAAAATAATTGTCACTATGACTTATAGATTTGATCTCCCCAGGATATTTGCTTTTAAAAAGGGGAGTTTGCTAATCTATATTAATTTCTAATTGTTCAAATATTTGTATGAGAAGAGATGGAAATATTTTAATTAGAAGACCTTTTGGTGGCTCTTATCTACTCATACCTCTCTGGGCTGGGCACCTATTCCAACACTTATGCAAGGTCTCCACCAAATAGTACAATATACAGATCAACATTTTTCAGTTTCATATGGTCATACTCTCCTATGTTCTTTGGCAAGTGTCTTTTCACCACAAAATTCCCAATGGATGGAGAATTATAGTTAGACAAATGCAACAAAGCTTAAAGGAGTCATCATTCAAAATAGAAGTTACAATGGGGAAGGGTGTCCAGTGTTGGACACAATGTTCTATGGAACATGTTCTCAGGATCACCTGAGATTAAGATATTTGACCTTGGGACACTCATTTAACTGCTTACTCACCATTTCCTTATCTGTAAAATGGGAATACATGCTGTTGTTCTGTGGATCTAGGAAGTAATGTATGTGAACATGCTGAGTAAAATAAGCATCTTAAATAGAAACCATTATTATTATCAACCAGTAGAGAGTTTAAGTAGAATACTTCGGGTGTAATCACTTAAAGTGTAATTCTTCAGCCACATCTTCTCCTTTGAAGAACAAATCTTCTGAAAGTATGATCAGTATTTCATTGTTTTAATTATTTTTTGTCCTTAAAATACAATTCAGTGTTGAGATTCCAAAATAAAGAAGCAAAGAAACAAATCATTTTTGTCCACCTTTATTCTGCTTCTCAGACTTTTTTTTAAGTTTGGGAATGAATATTGTGAGATAGTATGTATAGTATGCAGGGAGACCTAATAAATTGGTCAGAGCGCAGAACTCACAAGTCATAATCAGAAGTCCTCAAAACTAGCCTTGACTGTAGTTTTTCAACAATAGACCTTGGGAGTGTCACCAAATCTCACTGAGCTTTGGTTTTCTTATTGTTTAAAAGGAGATAATTCAGGAAAAACATCTGGGGGGCCCAGTAGGTTAAGCAACTGCCTTTGGCTCCCATCATGGTCCCAGGCTCTGGGATGGAGCCCAGTATTGGGCTCCGGGCTAAACAAGGAGCATGCTTCTCCCTCTCCCTCTGCTGCTCCCCCTGCTTGTGCTCTCTCGCTCTCTCTCTCAAATAAATAAATAAAATCTTTAAAAAAAAAAAAAAAGGAGGGGCGCCTGGGTGGCTCAGTTGGTTAAGCGACTGCCTTCGGCTCAGGTCATGATCCTGGAGTCCCGGGATCGAGTCCCACATCGGGCTCCCTGCTCAGTGGGGGGTCTGCTTCTCCTTCTGACCCGCTTCCCTCTCGTGCTCTCTGTCTCTCATTCTCTCTCTCAAATAAAAAAAAAAATAAAAATCTAAAAAAAAAAAATAAAAAAAAAAGGAGATAATTCAGCCATTTATTCAAGAAATACTTTAAGCACATTCTGTGGCATCTTGATGGAAATATAATTTAAAGTCACCCTTGCCCCTGAGGGTTCACCTGCCCTGTCTACCTCGTAAGAATTTTTTGAGTATCAAATTAGATGTATAAGAATGTGACTTGGCAACTCTAAAGTCGTCTATAAATAGATAAAATTAAGTCTTCATCATGCAGAGAGCTACATTTAAGAATGGCAAACAGCAATTTTTAATCTTTAATGAACATAGAACCAAAGGCATAGGTATTCACATAATCGTATTATAGGGCTTCCCAAGAAAGTCTATGGAGGTTTTGTCTTATTTTTTAAATCAACAAAAGACTTAAATGCCCCCAAAAGGGGAGGGCAAGATAAACACTTGAACTTCTTCCTCTTTTTTTCTGTGATCCTCTAAAAGCAAATGTCAGCAACAGTAGCTTCAGAATATATTTGAATAATAATGCTACTCTGTTCTTTATGTTATTTGAATGTGCTCTAAACAGAGAGTCATCTTAAGTGGTCACCAGCAACTTAAACCCAATTTTACTTCTTTGGAACTTACAAGTCATGAGTTAGGCAGGCATAATGACAAAATCCTCTCTAAAACTTAATTTAAATGATTCATTAGTAAACTAGGTTATAACTTATGATGATATATTTTATAGCCTCAAGTTTAAAATCAAGGACTTGGAAATATATATTAAATCTCAGAGAAAAATTATAGTTAGGCAAGTGAGTGAGCAAGATATGTCTTGATTCTTTTTGGTCTGAGTCACATGTTTAATGATGAAGTTAGGTTGTGTGTGGGATTGGTTGGCAGGAGTTACATGTTGCCACATTTGGAAGGAGGCTGATTTTTTTTCAGCCAATATGCCTACTTTCACTATTGCCTTTGAAAGTCCCCAATAATTCTAGTTATGTGTGTGCATGGCATATTTCTACTTTGAATTGATTCATTACAGTCTCATGCTTATTTCAGACAAGATTTCTACCTGCTTTAATATAATGAAATGTGTTCTTTGTGATTTGAAAAACAAAAAATAAAATGAAACAAAACAGAACAAAACAAAACAAAACAAAAAAGAACTGTGGATCAGAGTGTCATGAAGAAAACATGTTGCAGATCCTGAAACACCTAATCAGGTTACAGTTAGAAGGGTTCTCAAAAATATCAGTGACACAAGAAATGTCTTTGGGAATATCTTCATTTTATATATGGTTTTTTTTTTCGTGAAGTGCTTCATTATTCATATATTATGAACTGTTCATAAGACTTGGCGTAGATCCTCTCCTCCAGGCACTTTGGTCTCCAGTGACCTGTTAAAATGGTCTTAGCACGTTCATAAGGCTTTTCATTGCAGTCCAGCCTGTTTGTAAAAATGATCCATCAATATCATGTTCAGATGACAGTCTACATAGAACCTGCCTTTGCTTAAGCAGCCTGTCTAATGCTGAGAGCATAGAATTCTATCCAGGAATGACATCTTGAATAAGTTTGGATTAGGGCATATTGCATTCTTCTTCAAGACTATTTTTTTTTTCCTTCTCTTCAGACATTTCCTTGCTTTTACAAGGCTATAAAAATAGGAACACATTTTTCTTTCCTTTGAAATTATGTTGGCCCTAGTTTTTCTCTTCTCTGGGGTATAAGATAATTAAATCTGCATGCAAAGAAGGAAATGTTTACAAAGCCATGATTTTGATGTCATATGCTGTATTCAGCCCCAATATCTATGACAGCCCATCCAACCTCTGCTTGTTGACATCAGCTGAATTATCTGGGCTGACATTTATGGAGGCTATCACTTATAGGACTTTATGGTTGTCTTCCAAAATAATATTCAAAGGAGTTCTCCAAAGGTAGTTTCACAATTGTTACCCATATTCTGACTGATTCCTGTACTTGCAGGAGAAGACATGGCTAATTAGACTGAATTAAAAATAGCCCAGAAAGCTGTCAGTGATGGATAGGAATTACATGCACTAGCTCTATTCCAGATGCTGGAGATACAGCATACTCTCCTCCCTTTAGCAGCCCTTAATTGAGCTCCAAGTTGGTTTTGTGTGTTTTTGAAAAGTTTTAATGGTTCCAAAAAAAAAAAAGAAGAAGAAGAAGGACTCACTTTTTATTCTTCTTAACATTACTACTCCATTAGTAATCTTTTCCTCTCCCAGGGTGGGCTGGCTGACACACAGCATGTGCCTCTTCCCTAGATGTAATGCTGTTGAAAGGGGTCCCCACCACTTCCTTTCTGCCTTCAGCACTCTTCACGGCATGCCCTAAGTCAGCTTATGTTCTTAATAGTAAAAATGCAAACAGACCCCAAAAGGTATGAGTCCATATGCCAGGGAATTGAGACGAGGACGAAATCCAAGAAGAATATAAAAATATTGTTTGCCACACATCTTTGTAGTCTACGGTATCCCAACCTTTCATTCTAGAGGGTAGAAGCCTGAAAACAGCTTACTTATTTGTCGTGCTTACAAAGAAGTGATACCACACTTGGATCCTTTCTTTGTGGCTTGCCTAAGAGTGCCTTACTCACCATAGCTGCATCTAACTTTATGAACCTAGATGCCAAGCCTTGCATTATATACATTTAGAATCTCACCTTATTGTTAATCCTTTCAACAGCCCTGTGAGGAATATACTATTATTATCCCCATTCTACAATTGTTGAAACTGAGGTTTAAAGCAATTGTTTTTCCCCCTAAGGTAAGAGAGCTAAAACACAGAAGAAAGAAGATTCTAGACCCATTATGTTTTCCCCCCAAAGGTCCATGATCTTAAATGCTTTATTATATTGCATTCTTAGAGTCACAAAGTGGAGGAAAAAATCTATTTTAATACCATCCTTTTGTAAATGATGAGAGTAAGATCTGATGAGGTATGCCAGTTCCTCATTTATTGACAGAATTAAACTCCAGCATACAAGTCACCAAACTTGAGTCCATGTTTTGGGCAATAAGCCCTCAGGTAATAATAGCACACCCTTGAAGAAATAATCCTGTTAAAATACACCATCTAGATTAAGCTTAGGTTTTACATCTGTTTATCATTTTATACCTAGTAACTAATAGGTATTCATCATTGCCCACATATTAAGATCAGAATTCTGAAATTTAAGACTGTAAAAATCAGGGCTCCATTTCCCCTTGAAGTATGTGTCCTAATGCATCTCTGTATAAACACTCCTCTCTGTCATATGGCTTTACTCTTATCTTTCTGAATATTCCATGTGCCTTTTTCATTGTATTATTAACTCTGGAATGTTCCCCCATTTCCTCTTCCCAGTCTTATGAGTTATCATTATCATCGTGCTCCAAAGGAGGAAACTGAGTTTCCTAGAGGTAAAGTTGCTTGACTTATTTAAATTATAACTTCCTTAAGAGAAGGCAGCATGGTGTTGTAGTGAGATCAGCGGGTTTGAGCTCAAGAGAGACCTAAAGTTTGTCTCTCAGTTCTGAAAATCATTAGTTATGCAAATTTAGTTAATTACCTCCACCTCTCTAAACCACAGTTTCCTCATTTGAAAAAGTGCGATAATAATGCCTAACCCATTGAATCATAAGGCTCAAAAGTGACAGTGTTAGACAAGCACTCAATACATAGTAGGCTCTCAAAAATGGTTAGTTCCCTTCTATTTTATATTCCATACAAATTCCCAGGAAATGTTTGTTGTCAGCCATAAAATTTTGACTCAAGGATTCATTAACATAGAGAGCAGCCTGAGTAAACCACTTTTTCCCCAGCACTTAAAAATGCTGAGTATCTGGTTGGAGATATGGATTCAAAATGGAATAAAACAGGTTGACAGGAAGATCTCTTTTCACAATTGCTTCCCAGCTTATGAGAAAGCAGGCACACTAAACTATTCCCCTATTTCTTCAGGAAGGAATATAAATCTGGAATGTAGGATGGTCAGGATAGAAGAGAGAGGAAGATTAGGGAGCTACCTGATGAAAGGATAAATCTCCACTTGACTTATGGCCATAGGAAATCTGGGTTAAGTTATTGGGGTTCAGGCCCAAATGGTTTCTTAAAGCATCATCCACAGACACAGGCAACTTCTTCAAACACACTATTTCATCAGAAGATACTAGGAATTGGATTTGGATTATATAGAATTGTTTATATTCAACTACAATTTTTAACAACCATGTAAGCTAAAAATTCAAAACTTTAGTGGATAGTATTTGACAGAAAGATAGGAGGAAAAATACCTAAATCACTAAGCATTGAACTCCCATATATTAAAGCTGTGGATGATATATTCCCTTACACCTGCCTCCCAGCCAACAACAATAATAACAGCAATGAACTCTTATTGCCTTCTTACAGTGAGTACCATTACTCCTTTCATAGAAGAAGAAACTGAGATTGAAGGAGTGCACTGTGTTTCATGGTCTCAGTGAATGGACTAAACTATGTCAAACACTTGAAAACATGTTTTCTTTCTTTTCTGAATCAGAGCATCATTCTAGTTATAGGATGATAATATTTTTAACTGCAAAAAAGACAAAGTTATAACATATTTTTTTTTTGCTTTCTATCTGAAGCCAATTTAAATCTCTTCTTAAAATCCTTATAGAAATTTTAATAAGTAAACTTTCTCTGTGTAGGACACATAGGAATATTCAGAATTCATTTTCTAAATAATTCTCTCACCAGTAATTTGTAAAAGTTGCTGGATTGCTAAACTATATTTAGGACAGTACTAAAAATTACTTTGTTTTGAAATGAAATTAAGTGGAAAATTATTCCCTGTTCAGCTCCAGTTGGTCAGGTCATCATCAACTATATAGTTTCTCCAAGGCCAAGTTTCCCCCCGACCCCAAAACTTTATGATGTACATTGAGCTTCAAAGGAGACTGGAAAATTAATTTAGTGAGATCTAAGTCAACTCTTCCCAAATAGAGGGTGGTTTGAGCATCCATTAGGATAGGCTACATTATGCTGCAGTAAGAAATGACTGCAAAAACTCAGTTTCCAGTTAGGCTACATGAGCAGAGCAGTTCAGCAGGAAGGCTCCTCATCATAGTCACTCGAGGGACCCCAGCTTGCAGATGCTCCATCTCAACACACAATTCCACAGTTGCTGGGTTAAGTGGAAGGGAATGTGGCAAATCACACACTGGCTCTTGAAGCTTGCACCTGGGGGAAACATACTTCACTTCTGCTCATATTTCATTGGCCAAAGCAAGTCTCTGGTATTCCAGGTATTCCACCTTCCCTTGACTGATGGTTTAGTGCCATTGGCTTTGCAGTCCCTCTAACAAGGAAAGGTCAAGATACCTACTTCAGAAAAGGCTAAACACCTCTTTGCCACCCATAGGTGGCTGCCTTCAAGTTTTGGCAAGATGACATGCTTATTTTGCCATGCCTAGGACATGAACTTGTTTTACCTCTTTGACCAAGCCCACTATGACAGAAAGCAACTTATTTTATGTATTAAGAGAGAAATTTGAAGACAAATTTTTTAAAAGATGTTTAAGTAAATGTCAGTCACTTGGGACTCATGGGATAAACATGAAGACCAGAGTTAGTTTCTACATTCGAGGAAAATATGAAGGTACAATCCAGGTATGATTATTTCAAGTTTGTAATAAACAATTGCTAGAATAATTCTCTACATTTAAATACATGAAATAATTGTTTTTTAAATGTAAAAAAAATACCCTGTTAAAGCACAGGAACCTTGACTATAAGACAAAATTCAAGGTAGATTAAGAGAAGTATATTGGTCAAACTGGGTGATCACAACACACACAGAGGTAATGGAGTATAAATAAAAAGATTGAAGGTGTAAATATATTTAAAGAAGTATTGCTATAAAATTAACATTTAATATTTGTAACTTTTTAGTAATTTTACTTGTTATTCTTTTTAAAAGGGATATAAATATTTATAACCTGTATCTCGGGAAAAGTGTGCTTATTTTTGTTCAGACTTCATATATTAGGTTACATTGTCTTCTGGTTCCAAGGCACCCTCATGTCAGGAACACAAAATAAGGACTTTTAATTGCTAAATATGAACACCTAAGGTAACGAAGTGAGAGTTAACGATAAAATAGCTAGCATCCCCATGAGAAGCTTCTATTTCTGTTGTTCTCAACATAATAATATTGAATGTCATGCAATAGTTTTGCCCTTATTCTATAACACATGTGATTATGTGACAATAACATACTCTTATGTCTAAGGTAGCCTACCCCTTTTTGGATGCAATCCAAGACAAATTCCTGATATTCTAATTTTTTTTATACAGCTTTTAGCAAGGCATTAAAAGATTGACATTTAGATGGTATTTGGCCCAGAGGAGTTAGAATACTTCAGTACTCTTAAAGTCATCATCATCACACCACAAAGGGAAATAAATTCACCAAAGGAAATACATGCACCAAAGACAATTCTTGCAAGTTAATATTACTCCAAGGCTATGGCCCCAAATCCCAATGTAGAGTTTCTATGAGGTAGACAACCGTATGAGTAGACATGATTTTTCCTAGAAATACAAATCATTCTAGAACAGAACTGTCAGCTCTTTTCTTTTTCTCACTAAAACTACACACTAATACTAAAAGGAAAAAAAAAATAAAGGTAGATGTCTCTAATTTAGGTGGGCCTTTGGAAGTGGTAGAGATTGAGAGTAGAAGGAACACTCTGAGGGCTTGTTCACCTCACTGTTCTGACATCCCAAGAGAAGAAATGAACTATAACAGATCTTTCTTATGTGTCTCTTTGGTTAACCTTTAGGATGGAGTAGGATTAACCAATTGTGAGGGTGGTGTAGGTGAACTGTGCATATAGAAGAAATCGCTATGGTCTTCTGCTCTTCTTAAAACAATTCTATGATAAAGAGGCATTTATAAGGGCTGGAAAAGAATGGTTATATATTCAAGTGTATGACCAATAGTGCCTTCTACATTACACACACTTAAAAACTTTGCCTTGATTTATTTAAATTAAAAAAGTAATGTTTACATTTTTTTTTTTACATTTAAATTGTTTGTAATTCTGGCTTTCTAGACCCAAGAGTATACCAAATCTTTGTAGAAATTAACCATGTACTCTTTGCCTGCTAATTCCCAACTGTGAGTTTATCATTTAATTATTGCCTAAAGTCATATGTATTGAAGTCACATAGCAATATCCTTTAAAACATTTTGTCCACGCTGCTTGCAGCTGTCTTAATTTGAGCATACAAAATGGGCATCCACTCACCCCCACCCCCGATATCTACATTTATTAATCCCAGTGAAGTTATTTTTTGGTATCGGGGGTATGTTTCAGGCCTAAGTGGTATAGCCAATACTTATGAGCATTAGATATCCAAATCACATCTTCCAATTTAGAAGACCTATTATACAGGAACTTGATAAGTTTACATTACTAACTATTGAGAACTATTTATATGTTAGGGACTGGAAATAGTTACTTAAATATACAGTATTTCTCATGCTCAAAACTGCCCCAATAAGTATAAAAACTTATCAGTATGTTAAAGTGAGGATCCTGAAGCTGAAAAATTAATTTGATGAGTCAAACTGCAAGATAACACTGAGATTAGAATCTAAGTCTGTTTGAATCTCAGAGACCAGCAAGATTATATAATAACAGCAATCCTCATTTTCTTATCTATCAAATGGAGATAACTATACATATGCATATAGATAGAATGATGATTATGTTAAATACTGTATCTGAACAAGCTCAATGGCTAAAATCTTCAAGAGGGACCTATAGTCATTCTGCCAGCTAAGACCTCTTACAAGCTGGTGACCCTGGGCAAATCATAACTTCCCTTCCTCTGTTTTCTTCATCTGTAAAATGGGCATAATAACAGTAATTTTTCCATAAGTTTTTCTGCAAGGATGTCAACTGCCTAGAATTAGACCTAGAATAAGAATAGTAGGAGCTTAATTAAATATTTGTTATTAAGTATTAATAGTAAATTTAAAAATACCTACTATCACTTCATCTAATATTAAGCATACTTAATAAAGGATGAGGATGAATTTGTTTAGGATTCCATAGAGTTCAAAGTCTTGTTTAGAAGTTTGGATATTACTCCTTATTTTTATTTCTTCATTTTGATTCGAGATTGAAGGACTGATTTTTATCTGCAGGCTTTTTCCAAAACATGCTAGCCTTCTTGATGTAATTTCCTATACATCATTCAGTGTATCATTGGATAATGTGCTGAAGAGTATAGTAACGTCTCAAGAGACAGTGCAAACTCTAAGCACTCACAGGGGATCTCATTTTGTCATGCTCTTTAAAAATAATCTCTATGCTTAATTCCCTGCTGCCATCCATTCAATCAGTTCGAATTGCAAGTGACACTCGGTGCCTAAAACTTTTTAAGTTCTGGTATTTTTATATTCTAATTTCAAAAAAACAGATACATATGTGATAAAATTTATGTGCTAGCCTTACTCACTTGAGCCAGCTGGCCCAACATGGGGTTTTGGGAAGGTTTTAAACTACTAAGCTTAATAAATTCTTTAACTACTTTTTTGCATTTCATTAAATTACACTTGGAAGTGCTTGCTGATTAGCCACTTCACAGAGACAGTGAAGTTAAAGTTATTAAAATATCTTCAATGCCTTGGAGGAAGTATGTTATTTAGAGAAATAACAAAAACTGAATTGCTTATAATTTTACTTAGTGTTGTACTTCCCCCTACATCCCCTCCTTGCAATGCTTCCAGAAGTACAAAGAATCTGAGTATTCAGGAAGATTTTGTTTCTTATTCTTGTGTATTTTTAGAAATGTTAATGGACCACACTTAAATATAATTTTACGGGTTCTGAGAATATGCACTTAAAATTAATTTTAAAATATAGCATATAGCATATCTCTATTCTTTGGCATGTTTAGACATGAGAGATATAAACACACCAACATGTATTATCAATTTTCAAAAAATAAGAACAGAAGAAAAAAATCAAGCTTTAGATTTCACATAGTATAATCTCTCTTTAATGATTCAGAAAACATTTAAAGACTGAAATGCCATGTGGTCAGTATTATGAACATAATTTATCTCTGTAACACTTCTTTTCTACAGATTTTTAGAGGTGCCAAATGAATAGCATACTCCAGTTAATCAACTATAATGTTCTTCCTTTTAAGAATTCTAATTTAGAGCAGTGATTCTCAAAGTGTCCCCAGACCAGCAACATCAGTATCATCAGAGAGCTTTGGGCCTTTCCCAGACCTACTGAATCAGAAATTCTAAGGGATGGGGCCCAGCAATCTGTTTATCAAGTCCTCTGGTTGATTCAGATGCAGCTAAACTTGAGAACCACTGAATTAGAGATTCACTATGGAGTAAAAGAAACATGTGCTTATGACCTTGATCCTTTGGGTTATTGACTATAAAGAAACAATGTCAGGCATTGGGCAGCCCCTTTAAAGTCTGGGTCTTAAGCAGCAATAAATTTGGAAGGAGAAATTTTGTTTCTACTAGGGGCAGTAGATAGTTACAAGGCTTGAAGAGCCTCATGAGGAATGTTACTCTAGATCAAAATTTTTATGAACTTATAACCACCCAACAGTCCCATCACCTCAGCTTGGTTTCAGTTTTAGGGCATCCCAGAAGGGTAAGAGTACTTAAAGGGCCTTGGTGGTTATGGATTTCACCAGCTGTCTTAGGAGGTTCACTTAGATTTCTCCTATTTCTTTTGCATGAAATAAAGAATGAGGAGCTGTCTAAGGTTTTTTAAAATTAGAACTGAGGACAACTCAAATGACTATAAAATAAATTAAATTTCAGGTGTAGGAAAAAGAAAAGAACATTAACTGAATGTAGGGTTGCCAGATAAAATACAAGATTCTGTGTTAAATTGAAATTTTAGATAAACCATAAATGTTTTTTTTTAGTACAAGCATGTCCCATGCAATATTTGAAGGCATACTTATATTAAAAACAGTATTCGTGGGGCGCCTGTGTGGCTCAGTCGGTTGAGTAACCAACTCTTAATTCTCTTCAGTTCAGGTCCTGATCTTAGGATCCCGGGATCAAGCCCCACAGCGGCCACCTCATTCAGCAGGGAGTCTGCTTGAGTTTTCTCTCTCCTTCTCACTCTGCCCCTCCCACTCCTCACTCTGTCTCTCTCTCTCTCTAAAATAAGTAAATAAATCTTAAAGAAAAACCAGTATTGGTTATTTATTTGAAATTTAAATTTAAGACAATTTTCAGTCCTTTTATTTGCTAAATCCAGCAACTTAACCTTGTGTCTACTGTTTCTAGTTAATCCCCTCAACAGTCTTTTGGTAGTGTCATACTTCTTGCATTTAGTCAAACTAGGTATTTGTTGTTGCATTGCTAGGTTAATACACAGTTGTTGTTTGTTGTATTTGTCAAATATATCAATAATATGCAGGGTTTTAAAATATTTAGTTGGTAGAGGAAGACAAAGTATATATCTAAATAATAATTACATATTTTTGTGTGAATTATTTTCACCTAGAGAATGATCTTGTATCCTCTATGATTTTATTTGATATGAAAACTAAATATGACTCCATTTATCTTCCTAGTTTGTAAGAAAGAAAGTAGCAAACACAATTATTTTTGCAAATCTAACATTATATCCAATAAATTCTGGAGATTTAATATTTCTACCATAATTGGTGAACAGTTTTTAAAAGTAAAGAGAATCTTACATTTGAATGATTACAATAACACCTTTATTTATATGGTATTATAGTAGACAAAACCCTTTTATAGATACTATGTCTTTGATTCTTATCATTTTGATTTGTGAGATATGCTGTAAGAGAATATGCTACATAAATCATGTTTACCAATAAGAAAATGGAGGTGGAGAAATGCTAAGAGATTTTCCTAAGATCATGTTCTGGGAGAACTATTCTTTTTTATAATATGTTTACTTTATTTTATTTTTTTTTAAGTTTTGATTTTAATTCTAGACATCCAGCTCATCAGAACAAGTGCACTCCTTAATCCTCATCACCTCTTTCACCCATGCCCCATGCCCCTCCCCTCTGGTAACCATCAGTTGAGATGGTTATGGAGATACAGTTAAGAGTCTGTTTGTCTTGGTTTGTCTCTCTCTCTCTTTCTCGCTCTCTCTTTTTTACCCCCTTTGCTCACTTGCTCTGTTTCTTAAATTCCATATGTGAATGAAATTATATGGCATTTGTCTTTCTCTGACTGACTTATTTCACTTAGCATTATACTCTCTAGCTCCATCTCTGTCATTGCAATGGGAGAACTATTCTTAATATATGTCTGGTAAAAAATAATATTGTGTGCCTCTGAGATTAGCACCTCTGCATGCTTACATCACTGACTTCTCTTACAAATAAATAAATGTAGGCTCAGAAAAATAACTTGCTCCAGATCATCACATAATACATGAGAGAGCAGTGACACAGTATAGTGCTCTATCAACAATGCCATAAGTGGAACCCTTTTGAAGCATAAATAATGAATCCTTTATTTATCAATTCTGTGAAGTTCAGGAGTTGCTTTATTTTTAGAAACGATAAACTACGATTGTCTTAAATGCCTTTTTTCTCTGTAGTGAGTTGTCACAATTCATTTAAAGCTTGGGAGGAAATAAAATATAGCATAGGACCTTGATTGATAATAAATTCTCTCTGTGACAACATTGAGTCAGATGACAAGAGTCTAAAATTAGTCTTTAAATAAAGACCCATAGGTTCATAAGGCCAGAAGAATTAAGATATTACAAAAATCCATTTTTTTTAAAGATTTTATTTATTCATTTGAGACACAGAGATACAGAGAGAGAGCATGAGCAGGGGAGAGGCAGAGGGAGAGGGAGAAGCAGGCTCCCCGCTGAGCCAGGAGCCCGATGTGGGGCTCGATCCTAGGACCCTGGGATAATGACCTGAGCCGAAGGCAGATGCTTAACCATCTGAGCCACCCAGGCGCCCCTTACACAAATCCATTTAAGTTCTTGCTTCTGCTTAGGATGTAAAAAGCTAGAAAGAACATTGCTGCCACCCTCACAAGAAAAAGCTAAACAATCTACAAAATCGTAAGCTTTTATAGACCCATTAGAGAGTTGAAGATGTAGGACAACCAACTAGTCTGAAAAAAATGACAGGCTCCTTCAAGGAGATAGGACGTGGGGATTGGCTTATCTCGAGTAAATAAGTATCATAGGAGGAAAATGGGACCATCATAAAAGGAGGTAATGATTTCATGTAAAATATTTAATCAGTTGTGAATGTCAGAGTATGAGCTAGCATAAAAGTATAGAATTCCTTGCAACTGTAGACACAAGAAGAGTCAGCAACTAGTCACAGACCCTTCTCCATTTACCTAGCCGTATACTCACAAGAACAGAGACAGCTTCCATTAGTGGTGAAGGCCTTGGAAAGGGGAACAGTGTGTGTAGGAGAGACATGAATGCCAATATTGGATCATTTTCTCCTATTTCCCCTATGAAGCAAAAGTTTTACACCATTGAGGGAGGGGCAACAAACCCTCTTTGGGTCTGCACAGGTTAAAAAGCATTGAGACCAGGAGAAGAGAACAGAAAAAGCCCTCTACACTGGTGGAAAGGCAGAAAATAATCTTGGGTCCAGACCATTAGAGATGGGCTCTCCAGTGGGAGAGTAGCAGTAAAAAACTCTCTTCCACTCAAGACCTGTTAAAGATACAAGGCAGAGTTTGGCTACTATGAGGAGGAAGAACAGTATCACTGAGAAAGCCTCACCCCAGGGATATAAAGACACAGGGCTTGACTAAGACAAAATCTGAATCTGAGCAGGCAAGGAAAAACCCTGAAAACTGCCACTAGGATAGCAAGCATGGAGAAACAAGTAAATGTGGTCTACTGCTAGAGGAGATGGAAGAACATGGAGCTGTCTCTGAGATACATGCCGTATGAGAAAGTCTCATGTTGACATAAAACAGAAACATTGAGTAAAATGTTCTGGCAACGCAACCTCCAACCCAAATACAAGGAACACAAAAGGGATTTGATGCCTGTAGTATGCTGAAGCTAATAATAGGAACAACAACAACAAAAACAATAAAATCCAGCTCATTTCCTAACCAGATTGACTCCGTCTGCCCACAATAAAGGCTAAGCAAAAGAGGCATGCTCATTTTCAGGCATAACTACTATATATTTTACCCTTTACCGTCCTGTGTGTTATGTCTAGTTTTTGATAAAAAATTACATGGCACATGAAAAAGAAAGAAAAAAATACACTGTCAAAAGACAACGCATCAACCTGATCAGACTCAGATATGGCCCAGATTTTGGAATTAGCAAACAGAATTTAGGTATATGTACGTATACAAACAACCTTGAAAAGATAGTCCGGAGCAAAGGACAGTCTTCTCTCCTCTTGCAAGGCATATAGAACAACGGACACCAGTGGAGAATTGTCAACAATATACATTTTTCATTTCTACATTTTCTTGGCTTCTAGTGATATTTCTCTTGAGTGCACAATTCTGTTGGCCACTCTGACAGAAGCTAAGACCGCTCCATTCAACTATCATATAGCATTTAATTAAGGTTGTTACCTATAGGACTCTGAGCAGAAGGGTGAGTCCAGCTAGCATCATTGAACTTAAGGATGACCCCAGGCTCCTGGAATGACCCCTGGGGATGACCCCAGGCCCCTGTTTTTTTCTTAGAAAAGCCAGGTGGCTTTCTCCGTAAGTTTCTGGATTAACTTGCCCCCTTGGCCTGAAGCATTAACTCAGGTACAGCAGGTTGTAGTAGTGGTTGCACTAACTCCATATTGGTCCACAAGGAGAAAACCTGGAGCAATTCTATATCCATACAAAACCTAGACAATAAGTCGAGACTGAACCAAATGCCTTTCAGGATTGAGGTAATGTCTTTGATTACTTCCTTCAGTTAGGGGACAATTTCCTTCCCACCTTTTCCAATTGGATGACATCATCATAGAGTTAAATACCTAATGGTTTGTCGTAAACTGTGAGTTATATGTCCCTCTAGGAAGTTCTCCTAAGTAACCAAGGATAGTCTCAGTCTGGAGAGATCTTTGCAGTCATCTGCTATATATGCAATCTACTGGGATTCCTTAAACATTTCAAGGTCTCTTATAATCATCCCTGAGATACAAGTCATCATGTTTTGGGGAAGGAGGCAAGTTAATTCCTGGCTTCCATAGAGTCCCTCTAATAAAATGATGTTCACAATTATTGGGCACCTCAAGTGGGACTTTCCTCAGTAGGAAGACACAATTTGACATTGCCTCCAAGTAACCTCCTGACTGGCTGGCTGGGAAACCTTAAGATTCCCAGATAACTGATATAATTGAAGCCAGTCCTTTCTTTTGGAGAGACAATTTGAGGGCAGTAAGTCCAACTTAATAATAAGTCCATGTTTAAATGCATTACCAGCCAGTCGGCATTTATCCACCCTGCAAAATAACTCAGTAATGTCAACAATAATGAAGATGGGAAAGAAATCAGGAGTTTTGATAGATGTTTTGTGTTGGAAATGTAGGGACTGGAGCCAATCCCTATGGCTTCTAATACTTAGTAAGGTTAGGGAACTGGTTGTTACATTTTGTCAGAGCCATGTGTCAGGGGATGGCAGACCCGGTAGTCAGTTACATTTAAGGTGCTTGCAACAGCTTGGGAAAGCTCATCAGGACCTTTTTCTTCATGGAGTTAATCTTCAAAGGTTATTTTGAAAGACAGAAATCATTAATATTGTTTCCTCCCCTATAAGTCCTGGAGCCTTCAATGTGTTTTCCATAGATGCCAAGGCTTTGCTTTCCCTTTTTCACCCCCAAATTGGTTCCTAGTCCAGTAGTCATAATATTGCTATCAGGGAAAAGAAAGAAGAGTCATGCCCAGGAATGTTAGAACAAAACATAAAATTTTCAAAATAGATCTCTATAGTTCTCGTCCTTTTCATCCTGACTATTATCTAGGAAGTGACCTAGGGAGATGATCCCTTTCAGGAGATAGCCACATTCAGTGACTAAATTACCTTTGTAAGGAAGAGATAAGGAAAGTTGAGTCAGAAATATTTCTAAGTTAACTTTTGAGGAAGCTCTTTCAAAGCTCAAACTTACCAGATACCTACGGAAGATGCAAGCTCACAAGTCCATCAGCTTTGTTGAGTGGATCATCAGACTGCAACTGATTCAGAGAGCCACAAACATGACACAGATTAGGATCAAGGACCACAGTAGTGTGGCCAGAGTTGGCTGATTGGACTGGAAGAGCAACACAGTGACCTGAAAAAATGAAGGCAGCAGTGAGGCATCCGTGGTAACCCACAGAGAGGTGGAAAGTCTGACTCAGTCAGTTTGTCAAGAATCAGTGAAGACCACGCCCCCTGAGATGTGGCTTCCCTCACCATGAGAATACAGGTCAACTTTATGAGGAGTCACAATTTCTGACATGCAGTGGTAATTCCCACATCAGAGACATACAGTCCTTTACTTTGCTCCAGTCTACAATGATGGGATATATAGCCATACCTGGTAGCACGATGGATCTGGGCAGCAATGATGACAATTGGAGTGTGTAGGATTTGATTCTACTCAGTCACATTGGAGAATGGGATCTTACCACGGACATGAGAGACCCATAGAGTTTGACCTGTAGCAGTGATTTATTCCTGTAGTTCACAAAACTACACAAAAAGGGTAGGTTTCATCTGTGAATTTGGAGCTTTCTATAACAGCTAGACCATTAGCAACAAGTCAGTAAAAAGGTAGCAAAGTTCCTAAAAGGAAATAGTGGCTAGAGTTGTGACAACAGCTTTAAATTCGGTCCACAAAGTGGTGCGACCATATGCATTATTGATTTCTGTCTAGCTGACGCTGTAAGTGAATGGCTACAATGGCCCAAGGGACAACATCCAGGTTTCCGCCTAGCAGAATCATGAGTGAGCCCTGCCCAGACTTTTAGGGAGCCTCTCTGAATTGAGAGCCCCTTGGAGCCAATGGCTTTTCTTCACATGGAGGAATGGTGTATAAAGTTTCTCACAGAGGGATAGCTATCACTTATTCTTATAAAGCCAAGATGCTTCTGAGGCCAGCTGTGTTTTAAATATACCATTTACAGTGCAAAGCTGGCTGGGCCTTCCCACCTTGTTTGTTGAGTCCAAGTTGATATATACTTAAATGGAACTATCAGGCAGGGGTGTCAACTAGAGTTCCATGGGTCAGGAGTTCAGTTTTGACAAGAGCCCAGTAGCAAGCTAATAGTTGCTTTTCAGGAAGGGTGGTAGCTGTGTCAAGGAGGTGATAAGTCCAAACCCTAAAACAGGTCCCTTGAGTGGAAGTTGCCTTCCTTTGACAGAAACCTATAATTGGCAGAGTCATCAGTCACAGAGACTTGCAATTCAAAGGGGTCATTAGGGGAGTGGAGCCCCAAATGTACAGAGTGTGCCACAGCATCCTGGACAGCTTCCAACACAACCCGTTGCTTGGGCCCCACTTAAACCAGGCTGATCTGTGGCTTAGCCAATATAAAGAATCAGGTAGAATGCCCAGAGGAGGCACGTACTGTCTCTAATCCCCAAGCAGTCCAGAAAGGGGTTTGGACTCATTTTGTTGGTGGGAAACTGAAATAACATTTTTTCCTTGACTGCTGAGGGGATGACATTCTGAATCTGCCCATATAGTCTCAAGAAACTTTACTTGGTGACTCATATAATGCCTTATCATTGTTCCAGTGGGAAACACTCAGTCTTCCAAGGCTGCTTGCTATGCAAACATGCTTGAAAGATAACCCGGGAGAAAAGACAGTCAGTGTCTCTGCTCGCAAGAAATGAAGAAACATGAGAACCCATGGAGAACTGTCTCTTAGTATTGTACACTAAAAAGGATGAATTTTACTTCATGTAAATTATACCTGATTTAAAAAAAAAAATTCTGGGCGCCTGGGTGGCTCAGTCGTTAAGCGTCTGCCTTCGGCTCAGGTCATGATCCCAGGGTTCTGGGATCGAACCCCGCATCGGGCTCCCTGCTCCGCAGGAAGCCTGCTTCCCCCTCTCCCACTCCCCCTGCTGTGTTCCCTCTTTCACGTCTCTCTCTCTGTGTTAAATAAATAAAATCTTTAAAAAAAAAATTCTTTTAAACTTCCATTCAAAAAATCAGGGAGGATGGGAGTATGAAGTAATCTGGAAATTGTTTCTTCTTATCTCTTGTCAAGAGATTTATTTCCTATGTGAGTTTTTCTAAACATATAATTGGATTGGAAACAAAACAAAAACAAACAACAAAACCATGCATGTTCTTAAGTGAAAGGATCTAATAGTATACTAAGCACTCGAATGCCATTAGCACTAATTCATTAAATTGAGTTCAGTCAGCTCTATGTACCTTGAGAAATCTATTGGAGATGAGTGAATACATATCCCTTGATACTGCAACTACTAATTTTCTCAGAAAAGGCAAATTTTATGATGATGCATTTGTTGGTAGTGCACAAGATCTTATATTATCAGGAAGAAATAAGTCTTGAAGAATTCCATGAAAAGAAGAGAAATTCCTGTAATTTATTCCTGTGAAACTCAATATTTTGCTAGTATAAAAATCAATTATTCCAGATTATTTCATAGATAAAGGCTTTTGGGTCTTCGGTCCATATCAGTGATTTTCAACTCTGGTTGCACATAATAATCTTCTGGGGTGCTTTACAAATAATGATGCCAGACTTCATGCCTGCAGATTCTGATTTAATTGGTCTGGGGTGGGGCTCAGGCACTGGTGTTTATTCAAAATTCCCCTAGGTTATTCCAGGATTATTAACAGAGTCGAGGACCACTGACCAATGCAATGGTATATGCTGCCATGTTATTCTCTTTAGCTATTTGGTCTGTGAGAAAATTTCTAATACAAACCCTTAGTGTTATTTTAACTATCTCAAAAATAAAAGTATACAGAACATTTTAAAAATTTTATGGCTTTGACTTTAAAATTCAGAATGAAAGGTGAGACCCAAAATATTAACTCATTTCAGCATTTCTTAATTTTGGAAGTGGAGGTGGCAAATATGAACCTTCTGGATTACTTTTTCAAATTAAAATAACCATTTTTCCACCAGGAGATTCTAATATTTGGAAAGGAATGTGAGTGGGAGAGGGAGAAATATATAATAAGAGTTCCCTACATGATTCTGGTCCTCACTATGGCTACCACTACTCCATCTTTTGTGGAAAACCGCTGATTTATCTCTTTTGCTTCTAACTTGCCAAAGGAGTTAGATATGCTAAAACCATCAGTGGTCAGCCCCAAGTCTCTACCCTCTTGTTATGTAATCAGATTAATTATTTGGGAAGCCCCAAAATACAAACCTGACAAGACAAACACTATTGGTTAAGAGAGACACCACAAATTAGAGAATTTAGGCACAGAAATAGCCAAATGCTTCCCTACTCTAAAAAATACATAACTTTATTCTAGAACAGCCAAAAACATGTGCTTAAATGTAAAATGTAAAATTTATACAATGAAAAGAAATGACCATATTAGTAAATTAAAAGTATCATATTCCAGAACCCAAACTTCTCAATAAAGTGTCTAAACTAGCTCAGATGAAGTCACAAAAAAACTTCCATTACTTTGAAACCTAAATAATAATAATAAAGTTTCAAAGCTTCCTTTCTATGTATACACTATACTTGTGTCTTGCTTCCAGAGAGAAGTAGAAGGTGGTCTCTTTAGAGTCTTTTAATCCCTTGCTACTCAAAAGTATGCTCTATGGACCAACAGCATCTTACCACCTCAGGACTTGTTAGAAATCCAGAAACTCAGGCTCCTTCCCAGGCCAACTGAATCAGAATCTGCATTTTAACAGTATCTGCAAGCGGCTCTTATGCCCATTAAAATTTAAGAAGCACTGTTCTAGCCCGCTGCTTTTAAGATGGTCATCTCAACTGCTATCTAGAAACATACAGTAGTGCTTATAAATGTCTGTACAAATAGCACACAAAATAATCCATTTTAAAGAATTATTTTAAAAAGACAAACATAAGAAATTTCCAAATCTCTTCCACTCTTTTCTTAAACCATTGAACAAGATCCTTACCATAGAACAGGGTAGGATTTCCATCTTCCTCTTTGAATGAAGTCAGTGGATGACGGAGCTGGAGTTCGCTTGCTGGTGAGGACAGCCGTGGCAGCATTCTGTGTTTTGTTCCTTACTCTTTTTATCTCTGTTCCCCATTTCTATTTCAGAAAGTGAACACAACAGGCTGTAATTTGCTAACAAGCGCAAGTGCAAACTGCTCTTAGGGGGAAAAAAAAAAAGAACAAAACACAACTATAGCCTCCACCTGTTCTCTTTATTTCATATCAATGCTACGTAATGTTACTTGTCCGGATAACGAACATCAAGGAGAAGCAGTGGGAGAGAAAACTTCAAACTTAGTTGTGTCGCCTTAAATAAATAAATGGCTTTATATTCTCCAGAATGGTAATTAAAAGCAAGCTAATTTGAAAAAGCAGCCCCGATTTAAACAATAACAGTAATTATAATAAAATAATAACAACAATAGCAAAAATATTTAAAAGCCTTATTCGTTCTTACTGGTACATCTGAACATTTCATCATATGAGTTTTCCCACTTTTATTAGCGTCTTCTGTATCCCCTTTAGCTCATACTGTGACCCAGGTGAGAATGCTTTCATATAATTTTTCACACCCAGTTAAGTGATGAATATTATCATGAGAGTAAAACTCTAGACTTTATGTTAAGATTTGCACAGTAAGTATTTTGAACTGGAGACCATTATGTCATGTACATAACATTTTCACAAGCTGGCAGCCAAAGGATTTTTTTTTTCTTTTCATAATGCATAAAACACAGAATTTAAATTTTTCCAATTTATATAATTTGGTCTTGGTGGATAATTATGCCACTAATAAACACCATGCCTGAGAGTAACATGTAGAAAATGCATTTAGTAAAACCCTTGGCAAGCTGTGCCAGTATGTGGACCATGTATGATGTAAAGGGCTAAGCTCTAATAAAGACCATGCTTTAGAAAGAATGCAGTGAGGATTGGCCTGATATTCAGGGAAACAAGTCTGCCCTCTCAAAGTAACACCTTGTGCCAGAACTCATAATATGAGTTGCCTGGCTCAATGCCACTATAGTAGATTCTACCTATAGCTCTTGTAGTTTTACAATGGCTGTAGGCCAATCTCCTAATCTCCATAAATAAATGATTGAAAAATGCAAACTATGAAAAGAGAAATTAGAATAACATATTTAATTAAATCACCAGTTTGTTTTGTTTGTTTGCTTATTTTTGCCTCCTGTGATCACCTCCCTTTTTCTTGTTTCAGAGGAGCGATTTTGCATTATTTGGGTTTAGAAAAGAAAAAATAGCTGGACTTTCATTATGCCTTAATTTAATGATTCTGTTTTCCTAAGCCTGTTCCAGTCTGATTGTGTTTTCCTGCCCTTATCAATGGTAGGAGAAATAGAAGTTTATGAAATGCTACTCTTTTGGGAAATGGTAGGGGGCTGGGATGATTCTTTCATTACAAAAGGGAAATTTAAATAGAATTGGGATCTAGAGAGTTATTGGCCTGAAGGTTACTATATAAATCAAAATTAGACTATTCAGAAAAAGATTGGTATCAGATTACAGATACAAGTTTAACCTGCAATAAAAAAATTGAGGGGACAAAAGAAAGTATTTTTAATATTGCCTAACACAGCCTATAACACCTATTATTTATTGATCAAATGAATGAATGAATAAGAATTACAGTATCATTTTGCATATGTGTTAATTTATAACTTATATTTCAATTGTTTTGGCTAATAAATTAGATCTAATGGAAATATCATTGTTTTATCTTATGCTACTTTTTGGCAACTTTTGACACAATGGACCACAGGAGTCTCCCAATGCCTTCCTCTTTTGGAATCCATAATTCCATGGTTTCCTAATCTTTTTGTTTGTTTGTTTTACTTCCCTAGCTGTTCTCAATGCTTTTAGCAAACATTTACTCTTCCACTCTATCACTAAATGGAAGAAACCCTCTGAAAAAATCCCAAATTTATATATTCAGTCCATAGCTCTCTTCTAAGCTTGAATCTTGTAGAACCAAAAGCTCAATTGTCTGACTAACTAGGAGTCCCATTGGCTCACGGGTATTAAAATTCACATATTTAGGAGGATAATAAAAATTGGTCTCCCAGTCTTTTCTGTCTCACAAAGTGGGACCATCACATACCCAATTATTTCAGCTGAAAACCCAGGCAGAAACCTAGCTACCCCCTCCCTAATATACAATCCATCAGGAATCACTATCACTTTTAGCTCATAATATATCTTAAGTCTATGCACTTTTCTCCATCCCTACCTTCAATCCTAAACCCTCATCATCTTGCTGTTGGGTTACTGCCAAAACTGTGTTTGCATGTCTACTCTTTTCCACTTCCACTCTACTCTCTCCAAGCAACCAGGGTGCTTATAATTTTCACTAACTTCCTTAAAGCAGTTCCATGGCTTCCCATTAAAGTCAGGAAAAATAAATTCAACTGCTTGACCTCTGAGATCTTGCACATACTGCCTCCTCCCACCTCTCCAACCCTGGCTCATGTCACTCTCCCCCTTGCTCCCCAGGTGGCAGCCACTTTGGCCTCCTTTCCTGTTGCATGTGCCAAAATATTTCCTTTTTCAAGGTGTCTCATTTCTTTTTCTCTTTGTCTGTGATGTGTCTCCCTTTACTCTTTCTTGCTCTTGGCATGGCTGGCTCCTTCCTATACTTAGGTCCCAAATTATTTCCTTGCCTTCTCTGACTATTCTGTCTATATTACTGCCATGGAATTTTTTTTTTCCTGCCATGGCTTTTCAACCATCATGGTTACTCTCTGTCATATTTCTGATTTGCTTCACAATATTTATCACAATCCATAGTATCTCTTTCCTTTCCTCTTTTCCCCACTTAAATGTAAGCTTCCTGAGGATAAGAAGGTTGTTTGTCTTGTTTAATCTCCTATGTCTTATAGACTGCAAATGTTCAGTAAATAATTGTTATATAAATAAATGAGGCTGTGAAAGAGTACTTCTCAGTAGTACTTTATTCAATTTCACAAATTACCATTCATTTTATTTCCTTAACATCTCAAAAGGTAGAACTAACACCTTCCCCCTTCCTTCTCCCTCCCTCCCTTCCTCTCTCTCTCTCCCTCTTTCTTTCTTTCTTTCTTTCTTTCTTTCTTTCTTTCTTTCTTTCTTCTTTCTAAATTGTACCATGTCTAAAAATTCTATATTGTGTGAACTTACAAGGAACTACTTTCTCCTTCTTGGGATAAGCAGTAGTGGTAATGTTTGGGAATGATTATTTTAATCATATAGTTTAGATTGTTTAAATATGGAAGTGCTTAAATAAAAAATTTCAGACACTCCCCTAATTTGGGGGTTCAGGTAGATTATACCTCAAAGACCAACTGTATAGTAACAAATTATGGTAATACAATTATTATTATTATTTGCCATCTGTTGAGTTCAAGAAGTGAAGTTAGCTCTGTAGAGAGCTATTCAGAAAAAAACATAGGACTTGCTACAAAAGCTATAGATGGTTCAAGCCTTGCTTTTCTACTCCTCCCATATCTCTGTTTTTTCTTCATTTCCTTTCCTTTCCTTCACATCTTTGTAAGGCTAAGATATTCTGAGCATTCTTGGTGCTCTCTTCAGCAGATGTTAGCATGCATATGCTAATTCAACATACTTCCTTCCTACTCATCCCTACATTCACAACATCTTCAGTGTTTCTAAACAAAAACACTTGAACTATCCAGATCAAAATACTGAGATATAGATAGATAGATAGATAGATAGATAGATAGAGATAGATAGATATAGATATATGGAAAAAACTTAGCTACAGGGAACTGCATTTTTTTTTCCTGGCAAGTTTTGAATTTCCTGTAAAATTGCTGAACGTCTAAGTTTGAGTTTTTTCAGAGTTTTCATCAGTGTGTGGGTATCAAGAAAAGGAAAGATTTATATCTGATAAGACAATAAAACAATATGTGTTTTTACATAATTATTTAAAACTATTCCTTCATGTGGAGAATTACTCATGTGATAAAGAATATACCCAAACAAGTGACTAAAACAACAGGCTGTGCCCTGAAAAACCAGTCTTGAAACACTTCTCAAAATTAGCAATATTTTCAGAAGGTATTTTTATCATTTTACTTTCCATGTCCTGAATTTGCATATTTGTTTATTCATTTTTCTATTAGTTCAACATTTATTAAGCACTCATTTTGTACAATAAAGTGTATACTTTGTGAAGTATAAAGATTCAGGAACTCGGATGAGGGGGCGGAGCAAGATGGCGGAGGAGTAGGAGACCTGGATTTCGTCTCCTCTCAGGAATTCAGCTGGATAGGGATCAAACCATTCTGAACACCTACAAACTCAACAGGAGATCGAAGAAAGGAATAGCAACAACTC
>NC_138372.1:63526427-63542791 GCF_054177405.1 Leptonychotes weddellii | reverse complement strand
CGATGGACTCTGAAAAACAAACTGAGGGTTCTAGAGGGGAGGGGGGTGGGAGGATGGGTTGGCCTGGTGGTGGGTATTGAGGAGGGCACGTTCTGCATGGAGCACTGGGTGTTGTGCACGAACAATGAATCATGGAACACTTCATCTAGAACTAATGATGTAATGTATGGGGATTAACATAAGAATAAAAAAAAAATCTGAGATGAAAAAAAAAAAAAGATTCAGGAACTCTCCTCAAAGAGCTTATATTTCAGGTGAATAGACCATTCAAAGTTAAACAAGGCCATTAAGAAATGTAGAAAGAAAATGATTCATTTGGATCTTCAAGAAGTAATAAGATCTGATGGATATTTGGCATTAAGAGACAGAAGGAATATAATGAGCAAAGTCAGAAATGAAAAGCAAGAGAAATTGTGCTCAGAAATAAATAGAATAGTTTGCTTGGAAATAAAATATAGAAAGAGAATAATATGAATAAGATAAAAAATAAAACTATATACTGAGATCAACTTAAGAAAAACCATTAATGCCAGCAAACCTATATACTTTATTCTATAGGAAATGAAGAATCACTGATAATGCTTAGGTAGGAAAAATGCTTGACTAAGGACTAAGATGACAAACAAGATGGATTATAGGGCAGTTATTTAGAGACAAAGAGATCAAATAAGTAACAAAGTATAACAGACAACTGAGATGGTAATTAGGAAGTCAACTGTTAAATGAATAAAAGAGAATAGATGTGATAAATATTACAGATGTAGAATGGATTTGGAAATGAATTAGATATGGATGTAAAGGAAATGGAGATTCTGAACTTGAATGCATATGGTGATGCATTCCTATAAATGATATTTGACAAGTGAAAAGAAATACAAGTATGAGGATGAAGATAATAAAATCATTCAACACACGTTATGTATGTAAATATATCCAGTTGGACAGATGGTAATGTTGGACTCAAACTGGGATGGTAATTGTGGGAATAGGTGGCTGGAAAGAGAAGAGTTAGTTCTTCTGAGCTCACTTTCGTTTCAGGAGTGCCTCCAAGTGCTTTAACTTCTATAGAGCTTTTTTGGTGTTCAAGAGTTATTAAAGGTTATTTGGCCCAGTTACCCATGAACTAGGAAAGTGCCATTCTTCTTTTATTTATTTATTTATTTGCACTGCCATAGCCAATAGGAAACCCTTTATATATCATAATTATCATAAGAAACTCATAAGACAAGTTCTAATATTACCAATATTTTACAATTGAGGAAATAAAGTCATAGAGTAACTAAGTAAGTTGCTCATAATCACACAGCTAGTGAAAGGCAGATCTAGAATTCCTACTCAAAGCCTTCAGTCTACAGTTAAATCCCACCAGGAATCTTTAGTCTCCCAAAACCAAGATTGTCACAAGTCATTCACATCCTGAAATTAGTCTCGTGGCTCTAAACCTGTTGCTAGGTTCATGGAGTGTGGGTTAGTGGTTTTCACGTATCTACTGAGCTTTAGTGTTCACCATCAACTCTGTTTAGTTTTCTAAGTGAGGCTCAGTTTGCTTTGTGGCATTGGGGGACTGCCTCATTCTCTTGGATGGAATCTCACTTACCCTGACATAATTTTTTCTGCCTTCTTCCACAACAGATCAGACCTTGATCTTCATAACTCCAGTCAATAGCTCGGGACTTTCTTCAACCCAGTTTAATGGGTATTAGAAGCATAGTTCTATAACTCATCTCACTTTGCTTAGAGATTCTGCACCTCCCTCACCAGAGAAAATCCTGTTAAAAACAAGACCAGTGACTAAAAGAGAGCTGAGTTGCCCCCTCCTTTGAGGCTAGACCATAACTTTGACTAGCTTTATTCCTGCTATGTAACACTTCTGCAGGCCCACTGAGGAGTAATCTTGCATTGTACTGGGTATGACACAACAAACTTAAGGTTGATACAGTCAAGAGGGTGTTTAATGGTCTTATCCAAGAAAAGCCATGTTGGGCATGTTTCTGCTTAATAAGGGTATTATTTTGGGGCACCCGCATGGCTCAGTCAGTTAAGCATCTGACTCTTGATCTCCGCTCAGGTCTTGATCTCAAGCCTCCATGTGGGGGGCTTAAAAAAAAATAAAATAAGAGTACTATTTTTCAGCTCAGATACCAAACAATAAGTATATTTTTCTCTCAAAAAAAGCATTCAAATCAGAGTCTTGCCATTGCTACAGCACAAGGCAGAATACAAAGAAAGATGACTGAAAGACCCACAGAATAGTGTGAAGAGCTAATGTAGCTTAGGAGAAAAGCAATGGACATTGAAACTTGTTTTATGACCCTATGCAAGCAAATTTCTCCTGTCAGTTTACTTGGAAATGTAAACTGAAAATAACTATTCTATATGGTTTTTGTGAGACTTAAATGAGATAATTCTTATAAAATACCAAGTATAGTTCTTACGGTTTTGGAGTCTAAACAAATGGCAGCCATTATCATCCTTACCATTACTTTCATTACTAGGCAGAGGTTCAGTTCTTGAAAAGAGAAGCTATTTATCAGTGATAAGAACTAGCATCTGGCAATTTCAAAACCATTTGGAAAGGAAACAATCTTCAATATAGATGATAATCATTAAACTTAAAGTTCACTCTAAGCAATTCTAAATGGAGAGATGCAGAATTTTCTGCGACTAGGAAAACAAGGGAAAAAGAAAGAAAAAAATGACATACTGGCATAGAAACTTTGAGAAAAAAAACATATGACACAGTGAATTCCTATAGAATTTGAATAATGAAAGGCTGAGAGACATCTACGTTATATTAACAAACAAAACAACCACAGACTATTTAGTGAGAAGCAGAACTTAATATCAGAACTTCACTACACCGTATTCTAGTAGATATGACCATGCTTAGATACTTTTATCATTTAGCTCTATGCACTTTCATTCTTTTTTTTTAATTTTATTTATTTATTTGACAGAGAGAGAGCACAAGCAAGAGAAGTGACAGGCAGGGGGAGAGGGAGAAGTAGGCTCCCAGCAGAGCTGGGAGCTTGATATGGGGCTCGATCCCAGGACCCTGGGATCCTGACCTGATAATTCAGTAGAAGGCAGACGCTTAACCGACAGAGCCACTCAGGCACCCCGCACTTTCATTCTTTAGCGTGGATTGTTTTATTAATTGCCATGATGTCTTCGTGAAGTGCCTAGGTTGTTACCTGGACAAGACAGACATTATTTGCTCCTAATATTTTCAGGTTTTAGTGAACAAAGTGGCTGTACCTTTGCAGAATGGGCATGTTATTCATTGTTAATTAGTGAGCCCTTCAGAAGACCCTTATATGGTGTTCATAACATTGCGTCACCCAGTTGCTTCTTTAAAAAACAGTATTGCTGGGGCGCCCCTTCATGCATTTTGCCCATCTCACACCCTTTGCCTCTGGCAACCATCAATTTGTTCTCTGTATTTATAGGTCTGATTCTGCTTTTTGTTAGTTTATTCATTGTTTTGTTTTTTTAAATTCCAGATATGAGTGAAATCATATGGTTATTTGTCTTTCTCAGCCTGACTTATTTCACTTACCATGATTGGTTCTTACATCTCAGATTTTAACATTTCATTTTGGCCAAAGCAATGTGTGTGGTCTAGCCTGACATCAACAGGAATGGGATGTATAATACTTTCAAAGGGAGGGACAACACACATTTTTTTAACAATAATGCAATCTATCACAGAAGGTAATGTTAGCTTTTGTCCCACTGAAGTATATATTTTATTTTTTTTTTTTAAGATTTTATTTATTTATTTGACAGAGAGAGACACAGCGAGAGGGAACACAAGCAGAGGGAGTGGGAGAGGGAGAAGCAGGCTCCCCTCTGAGCAGGGAGCTCGATGCAGGGCTGGATCCTAGGACCCTGGGATCATGACCTGAGCCAAAAGCAGACGCTTAATGACTGAGCCACCCAGGCACCCCATGAAGTGTATATTTTAAATTCTTCTTTGTAGTCATACCTTCTCATGTTCCTATAAACTTGTAACATTTTAATGTCCTTTTTCTTTAAGATGTAGAGTTGACAACCATAGCCTAAACATTATTTTTCGTATTAAATGATTTTATTTATATCACTGTTACTTTATTTTTTAGGAAGCCCAGAAGCACAGGAGTTGAAGGATAATATCTAATAATAGGTTTTCTATGCATCAGAAATCATGTGTGAACCCTTTATAGATCAGATTTTCATTCTATGTGAAAACTTGGTAATTTTACCACATATCGTAAGAAGGGCAATGTCATAATTCAGTAGAAGACAGTGTTAATTTCAAGGAAGTGAAGAACAAATGGCATTTCCGATCCTTATTTTTAATAAAGTTACTTAATAAAAAGCATACACAAGCAATTTAATAATGGCATTCAATGTTAAAATTAAGTAACAAAAGATGGTTACTTTTAGGAACTTAAATATTTTTTTATGTAAGCAGACGCTTTGATTAAGTCAAACCCCTTGACATGTCTCCCAGTCTTATGTGGAAACTTCTCATTCTATAAATGATAGACATTCCTAGAGGCAAACCAGGAAAGAAATAGGTGAAATGCAGGAAACTACATCACTAAAGAATAATGCTAAAATAGACCTTCTTCTAACTCTTCCAGATCTATAATATATATTTGTTTATAGAGGAGGTCTTGTCAGAGGATGGTTTGTGCAGGAGAGGAAAAACTATATTGGCATAAGGAATTTGTGGGTCCATTTGGTAAACTTCTGTTTCCTTTCTTATTGATACCAAATATTGAATCTTGCTCATCCATACAAGTGAGAGTAGAATCAATGGAGATTGATTACAGGACAAGTGTATTACACAGCACACACACACAAACACACACACACCCACACACACACAGCTCTGTTAAGAAAGCATAGAGCAGTGCTCTGCAAACTGTCCTCCACACCAAATGTGGTCCTCCACCACTTTTTGTATGGCTACCAAACTAAGAATGTTTTTTTTTATATATGTATTTAAGTGGTTTAAACAATTAAAAGAAAAAAATTTAATGTAATGTGAAAATGATATGAAATGCAAATTTTAATGTAATTTGGAAATGATATGAAATGCAAATAATCTATAAATAAAGTTTTATTGACACCTCTACTCTTGCTTCTTCCTGCACTGTTTATGGCTGTTTTGACAGAGAGTGTATGGTCCACAAAGTCTAAAATATTTGCTATGTGGTCCTTTGCAGGAAAAGGTTGCTGACCTCTGACTTAGAGTCATTCTTAAATTAAAATTGCTAATCATTTGCAGACAGTTTTCTTTTCATTTATATTTGGACAAAATATGAAAATATCAACAATCTAGTACTTTTATTTTCTAAGAAATTAAGTACTTGATTAATTGTGCCCTCTACTACTAAATGGGAACTGTTACTTAAATTAATGGTTAGGTTAGGAATTGTGGAAAATGAACAATTTAAATGTTGTTTTCTTCTACTGAAGCAGACTCCTTGTTCTATGATTTATTTTGGAAAATTGTTCATTATTTTATGAAACTCAGCAAGTTAGTTATCATCACCTTTATACTGACAGTTACTAAATGGGCACTTCTGTTGTCATTTTCCTAATAGTTCCTTGGGGTTTTGGTTGTTTTTTAGCAGCAGTTTTCTACCATGAACATCTTAGTGTCATAGTTTAGTGAATGAGTTTCATAAGTTTCTTCTTAAGTGTGCTATAATGAAATGTTAGGTTCTGTGAATCCAAATAAAGTTAGCATAATATAAAATGGTAGAGAAAAAAATAAAATGTATAACTATTTACCAGTTTTGGCTGCATTCCAGCATGCTATAGGTTTCAGAGGAAGATGTCATAACAATTATAGATGTATATTCTTCTTTGGACAACATATAAACATCTGAAAAATTTTGTATAATATAACTGACATAATAAGAAATATATATTTGGTCTCTGCTCCTGGTTCTTGACAAAGAGGTACTAAATTTTTTGAAATTTCCTGAGTGATAGAAGCTTCTTTTGTTCCATTGAAACAACTCTTTGTGGGCTCCTAGGTCACTTCATGATGGGGAGACTGGTCACCAGAAAGACCAGGCCATGATTCAAAACTTGGGACTTTCAGCCGTACCTCCATCTTCTAGGGAGGGTAGAGATGCTAGAGATGAGTTAATAGTTGATCATGCCTATGTGATGAAGGCTTCATAAAAATCTGTAAATCATGGGGTTTGGAGAGGATCCAGTCTGATGAACACATGGAGGTGCTGGAATGATGACATGCCTGTAGGGCATTGGAAGCTTTGCCTCCCTTCCCCATATCTTGCTCTATGTACTTCTTCATGTGTCTGTTCATCTTTATCCTTCATAATATCCTTTATAATAAACTGTTAAAAGCCAGTGAATGTTTCCCTGGGATTTGTGAGCCTTTCCAGACAATTATCAAACCTGGGGAGACGGCTATGGGAACTCTGATTTATAGCTGATAGGTCAGAAGTGCAGGTGACAATCTGGGAGTTGTGATTTGAAATGGAGCGGCAGTCTAAAGGATAATTTTCCTGGGTATAGAATTCTAATTTTTTTTTTCCTTTCAACAACTCAAGTATTTCACTCTGCTGTGTTCTTGCTTACATTCTTTTGAGAAGACTATTGTAATTCTTAACTTCTGTTCCCCTAAGGAAAGTGTTTTTTTTTTCCCCTTTGGCTCCTTCCAAGATTTTCTCTTTGACTTTGGTTTTTTGTTATATGAATATAATATACCAAGGTGTAGATTTTTTGATATTTATTTTCCTTGTTGTTTTTGAGCTTCCTGGATCTATGGTTTAGTTTATGCCATTAATTTTGGAAAATTTTAACCATTATTACTTCAAATACTTCTTCTGTGCTTTTCTCCTCTTAGTATTCTAATTACACATTACATTGTTTGAAATTATCCCACAGATCTTGAATATTCTCTTCTGTTTTGTTTTATTTTGTTTTTAAGTTATTATTCATTTTCCTCTTTGATTTTCTCTTCAGGAAGTTTCTATTGACATATTTTCAAGCACACTGGTTCTTTCCTAGGCCACTTCTAGTCTACTGATGAGGCTATCAAAAACATTATTTGTGTTACAGGGTTTTTGATATCTAACATTTTCTTTTGATTCTTTCTTAGATTTTTTTTGTCTCTCTGCTTAGATCACTCTTGTTTTCTTGTCATGTCAACTTTTTCTATTAGAGACCTTAACTTATTAACTGTAGTTCTTTTAAATACCCTTTTTATTAATTACAAAACCTATGTCATATCTGAGGCTGATTCTGATGCTTCCTTTGTACCTTCAGATAGTTTTTCCCCCTTACCTTTTAGAATACATTGTAATTATTTGTTGAAAGCCAAACATGTCAAATTAAATAATGCGACATGAGATATATAGGCACTTAGTGTGAGGATTTATGTTAATCTGGGAACAAACATGAAAGTTTGCTGTAGCTGTAGGTTCCAGAGGCTTCAGATTTCTCTAGTGTTCTTATTTTTTAATCTCCCTCTTGACTTTGGTCTTGAGTACTCCTTCTTAATGAAAATCTGCATCTTGCCATTTTTTCAGCTATAATCCATTGTATTATACTGGATCACTCTTGGTGTGATATGGGGGCAAGTGTTCTACAATCTTATGGTTAAATGTCAGTGTTTTAAAGGTTCTGTATCTCTAGTCTGTGACTTACAGGCATTTTTCCAGTTGAATAGCTTTTTCCTTCTTAGGTGAAACAGAAACACGAGTCAGATAAAAGGGTGGGATGAACTTCCTCCAGTTGAGATAAGGCTCTGGTAAAGTTTTTTTGCTTAAGAACAGACCTTTGATATGGAGAAATCTCTACTTGTATTTTACAAAAGATTTATCTTCTTCCCTGCCAGAGGCAAGAAGGTCTCTCTTGAATCTTCACTGTGAGAATCTGTGAGAATCTTCCCAACATTATAGCCACCAATAGTTTCCCTTTCAAGCTAGTCCACATTCAGCCTCCAGCCAATTGTCATAATTACCATTTTAAATGTTCACACCAATTTATGACTCAGTGGCTTCTGCTGCAGTTGGATCTTGCCTGTTTGTTTTTTTTTTTTTCAAGCTTTATGTCCCTCCAGACTTTGTGTGTCAGTTTGCCTTGCACCCTCAGTTCTCTGATGAGTCCAAGAAAATTGATGAGTCAGTTCTCACTTCATCTTTTTTGTTGTTGTAGGGAAGGAAGTGGCAACTTCCACACCCTTTACACATCAGTGATGAAAACAGAAGTATTCCACTCCTTATTTTATTATTATTATTTTTTTTGGCATAGCTCTTTCTTCTTTAAGATCTCAAGCTCAAATGGCACATATTTAAAACTGTCTTTCTGACTAAAACTATACCTTCTAAGATTACTCTGTAGCACATACCTTTGTTTAACAGTTAAAAGTGTTATCATTTTTAGGTTTGGTCTAATTGATAGGAGTAGTCTGATCCCCAGGTTAATGCCTGAAATCATAAAGTCCCAGAAAAGCCACTACCAGAATTGAGATTTATAAGATTAAGAAATAAACATTTACTGTGTAAAGCTGCTAACATATTTGCAAAAAGACAACTTTTATATGGTTAAAGTTTATGAACCACGCTTCTCAGAAGCACCAGGCAGCTTCTAACTTCTAACTAGTTATATGATTAGCATATGTTTTTTACTTAAATAGTTGTCAAGAATATAATAGCATAATTAGTTTTTACAAAATGGAGAGTACTCAGCAATTAATGGCTTTTGTCTGAGAGATGATAGGAGAGAGACTAGACCTTAGCAAAATTTGACCAACCTAGAGCCTACCTGAGGGTAGATGTCAGAGGTAGATAAAAGGTAAGAGAAGATGTGTCTGAATATGGTTGACCAGGACCAGCATCCCATGGAATCCCTGTGTCTTTGTGCTCTGTAATCCTAGCATAAGGTAAATGTAAAGGCTTTTTAAAGTAGAAACTTATTTGTAGGTAGGATGAATAATCAAAGATTAGCTGTACACCCCAGATAACTGCTCCCAATCCCATAATTATGAAGGTAATCAAAGATTAATATTCCCTTCATGAAAAATGGAGATGGAAAGAACATGTTGGCGTAAATCTTATGTATAAACCAACAGGAGTTCAACAGTCTTAAAAAGCAATTTAAACTAAAGCGGTTTCCAGCTTTGATTTACATTATATAGGCAGCCTGACTATAAAGTTGGCAGTTCTCTTATTACAAATATAACTGTACCATGGTTCAATGAAACATTTTCCTACTTTTAAACCTAAACCTCTTCTTAAAAATAAATTAACATTTTGGTTTTCAATACTGTATTTTAGATGCTTTACTTTAGAAGCAATATAATATCTTTCATTACTCCTCAAACACTATAGACAGCTAAATTTATGTTTATTAAATCTTGTATAATCATTAATATAAGCTGCAGCAGCCAAGAACCTCAATTTGGATTATCGGCAATTACTTGAAACACTGTAGATAGGATAACAGAAATAAGGCTTTCCCTTGGTGACCCTTTTAAAATCAAAGTATCAGGGCTCACTTGCCACTTCAAAAGACAACAGAGACAATTAGAGTCAAATTACCCAAGTACTATGTTTTTTCACCACCTCTTTTGGAACAGATTTTGATAACAAATATGGCACAGTGGTTAGAAACATGGATTTCAGTGTCAGCTGGAATCAGGGTTGAATCCCTGACCCTGCTACTTCCTAACTTGTCTTGTAGAAGTCTTATCCTCTTTAAGCCTCAGTGTCCTTTTCCCTAAGATAGATACTAATAGTACTTACCCCACAGGAATGTTTTAAGTGTGGAAAAAGATAATGTCATTAATGTGTTAGCATTGGGAATAGAACAGAGTAAGCGTTCAAAAAATATTAAGATTATTTTAATAATATTCTTTTAACCAGAAGCCCTAAGATTTGTAAGTTTCTTGCACTCTGGAGAAATGGTCATAGAAAACAAAATTAATTCAATTATGCAGGAAAAGGCTACCGAGCAAGTTGACTCTTTAAATTTTCATCTGTGACATTTTATTGTACTATTGGTATGTGTGCATGTGTGTGTATCTGTGCATGTGGGTTTCCTTTTGGCAGGCTAGCCTCCGTTTCTGCTACCGTGGATACTCTGTTAATGGGATCAGTGTGCAAGCACCAGCATAGCTAAGGACAGAAGCTGGCTGACACCTACTGGTTGAATCGTTCTGTCTAGTGGTTGTCCAGCATCTCTTCTGAAGTAGGCACTTCCTACTGTGGACACTGATGCAAGACATAAAGATATACACTACTTAGTGCCCATTCCTGTAGGTCTCCATCTCTGAATCTCTATCCCCTTCCTTTATCTTCTGCCAACAGGATTCTGACAATCTTGCTTATTGTGGGCCATCTTTGTCTCTAAACTTCAAAGAGCCTTTACAGGCCTTTGTGAGGATACTGGATTCTGAATCACAAAAGATTGCCTTATTTTTAATAAATCTCCCCTGTCTTGCCTTATCTTTTGAACCCTTCTCAGTGCAACATTCTAGGTACATTCTCCTAAATAATCTCTTATTTTCTGCCACTACATATTGTAAAGATTCTTCAGATTTTTGGTGAATAGTCCATACCAAGGATGGACCTTACCTACTTATGCCAAGGGAATACTTGATCCCAGTTATTGATCTGGAAGTACTGGTAGACAGGCAAGTACAGAACCTGAGGAGGGCAAACATCCTCTGTCAGGCACTGACCTTTAAATGGTGTCCAAACAAGGAAACAATGCTTTCTTCTGGCAATGATTAGGGGAGAGATAGGCACTGAAAGTTCTTAAGCTCATTTACCCATTAAAAGTCTCATCCAAGGTCTTGATGTCTTACTTCTTTCCTATCATGGCCCTGACTTTGGCATAGAAGATTTTCTGGGGCTATGAATTTAGATTCATTTGGAAATTACACCTCTCCTGTGATCAAATGATGGACCTAAACGCGAGCCTGTTCTGCACACCAGCTGTAGAAGAGGATCTCAAATGCTGCCATGAAAGTGTTCTGCCTTTACAGCTCTGGACTGAGAGTTGGCTGACCTAAGGCTGCCATTCTTTTTTTCAAAGCTTTTATGTCAGTTATAAAAAGTCAATCCACTCCACAATTCTCATATTTATTCTCAATTCTTTCAAGTTCTAGAGCATTAGCTCTTGAACTTTGTACTGCATTAAAATTTCTTGGAGAGCTTTTTAAAACACAGACCTGGGGACCCCAATCCCTGAGTTTCTGATTCAATAAGTCTGGGAAGAGGCAAGTGTCCATATGATGCTAACGCTGGGGTCTGGGGACCACACTCTGGGAACCAGTGTGCTGGAGCTATTAAAAGCCAGAGCTTTCTCTCCCTTGTTTCTTTTCCTAATCTACCATAAATGAGAATGAATGTAACTGTGATGCTACATCATGACTGAACTATGATATTCCATTTTCCATTAAAAGTGGAATTCTTGTTTCTCTCTTGTCAGCAAGTAATTCGATTCCAGGTTCTAATCCTGAGAATCTGCTTTCTAATGTGTCTACGTAACTAACAATTTCAGTTTAGATTCCTCCAAAAGCAGGCCCTGAGACAAAGATTTGGGTGCAAGTAGTTTATTTGGGAGATGTATGGGTCTGTCCTGTCAGGACATAGGACTTACACAGAAATTAAACATAGAAGGCTTTATATAAAGAGGTATTAACTATAAGATGAGATTGGAGTAACAGAGATTAACTAGTAAGGAGTAAAGAGAACTCTAAAGAATATAGAAATAGCAGATATAAGGAGTAGCCTCTATCCCCAATGCTGACACAGAATGCCAAAGTAAGAACCACCACTCCACACCACACACACACACACACACACACACTTCTCCCCAGGACTAACCTCCAGACCTTTTTGAAGGGCGTGCACCTTGGTTCCTTGAGTTCACTGAGGCTGTGAAGATGCCTACGGGGTGTCAAGGAGAGCCATCCACAGGGAAATGTTGTACCAATGCCACTTCACTGCAAAGCTTACTCTAGGGGCTGCATGGAAAATTATTCATAGGAGATGCTGTGCTTGAGGCACTTTGCTGCAAAACTATCAGAGAGGTTTGCCAGGAGAAGCTGTTCATGGAGAGCTGACTGCCAGGTGCTATGGAGGCTTCATGTGCTGCTGTAGCTTACCTATTGGAACATACTGGAATCAGGGGGAGAAAACTCCCTTCCTCTCCAGTGTGTCTCTCCAGCACCAGCTACTGAAACTGTTTAATGTTATGACACCTGGCCAGGGAGATATTCTAAAGGGGTCATCTCTGTTATCACAGAGTAGAAGATAAAATGTAGATTTGGAGCAAATGAATTGATAACTGGCATAGGAAGCAAAATGTGGAAATGAGGAAGCTAGATGGGGAAAAGAGAAAATTCATAAAAGCTTCATTTATGAGCAGGTTACTCTTTTGGGAAACTGCAGTCCATACCTACTGGGGGTCATCCGATAGTATTTCCAGAACACAAGTTAAAAGTTGCCTCATAAAAAAAGAAGAAGCCGGGGTTCTTGCTCACAAATTCCCTTTTCTCATTACTCGAGGTCACTCCTAGGGGTGTTTCTTGCCTTATATTTCTGGTCCATCCATGCAAACCAAGGTCAGATCTGTAGCCTGAGAATGATCCCAGCCAGAGAGATACAGTTAGCAGTAGGCTCACATGGGAACCCTGTGAGGCCACTACTTGGAAAACCCAAGTAGACATAGGCAGGCACAGCATCAACAAATTAACCGCATCATCATAAAGCCCTAAAAAAGACACAAAAAATGAAAACAAAAAACAAACCAAAAAAACCCAGGATCTACTTCACTCAAAACTAGAATAAAGTAGAAAACAAAAGAAGCATATATCCAAAATTCAGTTTAAATAAAACTGTATAGACATTTCAGATGGTCTGTATAAATTCTACAACTTCTTCTGCCCAAGCTCTAAGTCCTTCTCATAATGACAATGGTTGTTATCACATATCGAATACTTAACCATGTTCCAGGCACTGTGCCAACTAATTTGCTTACCTCATTTCTTACAGTAAAAGAAAAAATTAGATACTACTATTATTATCACATTACAGCTAAGGAAACGGTTTAGAAAGTTTAAATTAGTTGGCTAAGTCTCCAAAGACAGTAATTTCTGACTCTTACTTACCTCTGGTCCTTAGATTCTTAATCCCACATTCCTGACCACTGGGCTGTGCTCCATTTGTGTTTGCTTTGTACACTGTACTCACTCAGAAAATGTTAATCAATGATGATGGTCTTCAAAATGAGAATTCTGGAATTCAATCATCTAAGAAATATTAAATGACATTCTCAGATACCATGAAAACTGCCAGATTTGTCTCCTTGCTTCTCAACTCTTCAAATTCAAAACACTCTGTATACTCAGTCTGAATACTGAATACTCTGCATTCTCAATATTTTTGAAATACTTGCTTCTTTTATATCTTCTCCCTGATACAAATCAATGTATTCTGACTCAGTTGTGTGAATCTATTCTGATCCAAAATATTTAATCTCCTAAACCATAGAGTGATCTTACATTTCTAGCTAGTTACATACTTCCTTACATTATTGTTTTATTTTTATGTTAATGTTATATTTTATGTTATATATCTTTTAATCTATAAGATAATAAACTCATTAGAGTCAAGAATTCTATATTATGACCCATTCATATTTGCTACTCTGTCTACCATTGTTGAGTCCATATTAATTAAATAAGGGCTGTTTGAATAAGCATTATTAAAAGTAGGAATAGCAACAACAAGACATGGACTTTTTGGTCTTAAAGAGACAATTAACAAGAAAATCCCATTATCCAAATTCAAAGTGTTTCATTTAATCAAGCTTCTACTGTACTATGTTCCTTCTCTTTTCTGTGTAATTAAAGCCCTCCCAAGCAGATTAAATAAGCAGAAATAGGGTTTTCCTTAATTTTATTTTCTCTCTTAAATTCAACCAGCATTAAACAGAGTGATGTTCCAATCTCCCGGTCAGAATTAAGTTCTTCCTCTTCTAAAACAACTCTTACAGCCTCTAGATTACAATTGCTCAGTGAACACCACAGAGCATAGGTTACCTGCTGTGAGAGTCATCTATGTACTTACTCATGTTACTCAGTAGATTGTGAGATCCTGAGGTTCCTGAATTTTAATTTTGAATCCATAGGCAGAGGGATTAGTACATAAAAGCACTCAGTAACTATGATAGATCTAGTTTGATTTACTGATATCTGGAAATATACCTAACAAGGTAACAGTCACCGTATATGACAAAGTTGTAAATGTTTTTACATACTTTCCTATTCTTATCTTTTCATCAATATGTAATAGAAGTATACAATTTCTATTCTACAAATGGAGACACTAAGTCACTTAGAGGGTGAAGTTAGGAGTAATAACATTTTGAAATTCCAACTGTACATTGTGACCTCTACCATATGTTTTTTTTAACGGTTCCATTTTGTGCCAATAACCAGGGCACCAAATGCTCATGCCTATCTTGTACTTAAGTATTATATATTTTATCAGATGACTGCAATGAGGTTCAAAAAGGTTGAAGCATTTATCCAAAGACAGGCAGTGCAGGTAGAGTTGAAACTCGGGTGCTTTTGATTTCCAGCACCTCACACTCATTCCATGGTTACATACCACCAAGATACAAACAAATAAAAGGCACGATTCCTGACCTCAGAAAGTTTACAGTCTTATTTATGATTGGATTCTGAAGGCCAGTGGAGTTAGAGAAAGGCAGCTTAGGTGATTGTTTTTCTTCCTATAAAACACTTTCTCATCCCAAAGGTCATAATGATTTTAGAGTAAAGGTCTCAGGTTTTAGTGTGCATAGTGATTACCTGAAGCACTAATTAAAATGACAGATTCCTAAGCTCTATCCTCCTGGCATCTACCATCCAAGTTAATAATAATGCAGGTCACCTTTTCAATCTTGTGGAAGGGCTCTTTCAAAAGAGAAGTGACGAGCATTGAGTTCTAAACCGAATGCACAGCCAGAACAAAAAGCATGAGTGGATAATTTGCCTCCCATCTCCCCAGAGTCAAATAAAAAGCAGAAGAAACAGAGCTCTCAGAAAAACCAAAACAATAAACAAATAAACCAAAATAATAAAAAGCAAAAACATACTTATTTCTTTTGTGTAAAGTCAGAATCATACCAAGTCACAGAGGCTCCACTTTGCAACTCTTAGCAGGAAAGGGAGCACCATGAGGGCTTTTTGAGAATGCTGTTCTGCGAAAGGACTTGTGAGCACATGGTGAGCATCTTTTCAGTTCGTCACTGAGACACCAGCCTTAATTAAAGGAAAACAAGAAGGAAGGCGGAGAGGGAGGCCGAGAGGTAGAAAAGAGGAGGTGTAGGCAAGCCTGAAAGAAGGAGCAGGAAAGGAAGGAGGGCAGAGGAGGAAATGAGATGGTGAGAGTGTCAGAAATTGCATTAACAGAAAAACAAGAATAGATTTAGAGAAAAAAGGAACAATGCCATACTCCACTATTATAATCTGGAGAGCCAGAGAGGGTAATTCTACTGCATGCTTTATTAAACTGACTTCTCCATTTCTCCCCAGGCTGGACTGCACAGACGAAATTCATTAGCTCCATTTAAATGCACACCCCAGAGCCCACCTTCAGTTTCCAGCAGAACACAACACATTTCACGTTGGATAAACCACTATGACTCTAGAGAATGATTTTTTTTTAACTTAAATCACCTTCATGGAACAGTTTGTATCCTTATGATTTTTTCATTATATGTGAAGAACTACTCTATAGACAAGGACTGGGTAAAGTCATTATACTAAATAATTCATAGTAAAGAATTTTGTTGTAATGAGATCAACAAGGCACTAATGCTCTAGGCCATTGGCCTGGGCTTAGAAATAATTTTATTATTGCAAACTTTTTTTTCCCATACTGGTTCTTGTTAAAATGGAATTTAACTGTGCAAATAAACTTACATATATTTACAACTCACCAGTGAATACCAGTTACCCACAGTCAAAACTTCAGAATCGGGGCGCCTGGGTGGCTCAGTCGTTAAGCGTCTGCCTTCGGCTCTGGTCATGATCCCAGGGTCCTGGGATCGAGCCCCGCATCGGGCTCCCTGCTCGGCAGGGAGTCTGCTTCTCCCTCTCCCACTCCCCCTGCTTGTGTTCCCTCTCTCGCTGTGTCTCTCTCTGTCAAATAAATAAATAAAATCTTTAAAAAAAAAAAAAAACTTCAGAATCATTTTTACCTGCTCATGTGTAACACCCTCATCCAATAAATGATCAAGTTCTATTCTCTACTGTTTTTTTTTTTAAGATTTTATTTATTTATTCGACAGAGAGAGACACAGCGAGAGAGGGA
>NC_138372.1:63510346-63525927 GCF_054177405.1 Leptonychotes weddellii | reverse complement strand
GCTGTGTCTCTCTCTGTCAAATAAATAAATAAAATCTTTAAAAAAAAAAAAAAACTTCAGAATCATTTTTACCTGCTCATGTGTAACACCCTCATCCAATAAATGATCAAGTTCTATTCTCTACTGTTTTTTTTTTTAAGATTTTATTTATTTATTCGACAGAGAGAGACACAGCGAGAGAGGGAACACAAGCAGGGGGAGTGGGAGAGGGAGAAGCAGACTCCCTGCCGAGCAGGGAGCCCGATGCGGGGCTCGATCCCAGGACCCTGGGATCATGACCAGAGCCGAAGGCAGACGCTTAACGACTGAGCCACTCAGGCGCCCCTCTACTGGTTTTCTTTTATTCCTCTTGGATCTTCCAATAGCTGCCTCTCAGATGGACAGTCCTTGACTGTCCCTTAAATGTTGATGATCCTTTGAGACTTTTTTCTCTTACTATAGACTCCCGGGATTAAATTGTCCATTCTCATGAATTTAATGACCATTTCTATCCTGATAGCTTCCACAGTTGTTTCCAGACCACACCACTCTTCTAAGATTTATTTGTATATTATCAACTGTCTACTGGTTATTTTATATGGATGGAACAAAAACTAATGTGCCAAACCAAACTTATCATACAACCCCCAAGGCACACTTTTATCTCCCCTTGTAATCATTAACTCAGAGAATGACATCACATTCATCTAATTGGCCAGGCCAGATGCTCCTTACTCCACCATTCCTCTTTCAAATTATCACCATCAGAGACACATTTTTTTTTTAAAGATTTTATTTATTTATTTGAGAGAGAGAGAATGAGAGACAGAGAGCATGAGAGGGAGGAGGGTCAGAGGGAGAAGCAGACTCCCTGCCGAGCAGGGAGCCGGATGCGGGACTTGATCCCGGGACTCCAGGATCATGACCTGAGCCGAAGGCAGTCGCTTAACCAACTGAGCCACCCAGGTGCCCCAGAGACACATTTTTAAAAGGGGAAAGTGATGCCTCCCAACCGTGGAATCCACTCTACCGAGGAGGATGTAACAACAGTAGTCACTGACTTAATGGAGTGACCTCCTTCTAATCCCATCGACATTAAAGGTGGAACAGTGTAGACAAGGGAAGGGTTTTTTCTATGAAAGACATTTAGAAATCTATTCCTGAGTTTTTATGAGGAATCCCTGGGGAATTTTCAGAAAAATCTGTAGCAATACTTTGGGAAGAACAATATCCAGCAAGTAAGTCTGTAAGTTATTTCAGTGAAGTGGGACATCATCCTTGAGTCAAAGGCTGGGTAAATCAATTGCACCATTGTAATAAACACATTGGATTGTAGAAGCAAGGAAATGTAGGCCATAGAAAGTGGGAAAATGCCATAAACGAAAGTAAATATGACTTACGTACCTTTTCAAATTGCAGTTGATTGGATTTTAAGGAGAATCTACGTTATTTTTGGAAAGTCTAAATACAAGTTGAATTATAATAATTGAATTTTTATTACAGTGACATATAGGGATGGATTAAAAGAAGCAAAGTTTGATAAAGTACGATGTTTGTCAATTTAATTTGCTTTTAGAAATGGGTGAAGGTACTGCCTCGCTAGTTGCCCGGTAACATTCTGGGAATAAAGACAGGATTCATCTAGGCAATGGAGAACTACTGGGAAGCTAACAGGGATGAAAAGACATCATGGTAGGCACTTGACCTCCATGAACAAGTCAAATATTTAGAAATCAAGTTCAGGACTGACAACCTTGGGAAATGCAGCACTCAGGATCCAGGCAGTAAGTCGCCTTCCTAATTAGCTGGCTGACATACCAAACAGATTCTTCACCATCATACATTCTCTCCCATATTGCCAGAGTCCTAGATATTGACCCCAAACACTCACATGCCCTGAAGAGCTCTAAAGAAGAGTTTTTTCACCAGGTATTCAGAGGAGGTGCTATTCATTAACGACCTTGCATCAAAAAGGGCTTTAAGACTTAAAAAAATAAATGTTAACCATTATTTTTGACACTATAGACCTATAGATTGAGAAATTTTAGGACTAATATACACTGGTTCTAACCAGGAGCAGGCAGCTTGCACAGTGTGAAGCATAAGATGCCATAATGACTGGCATGCCATGCTCCAGTAGACATGTTCCAGGTGGAAGAGAATTTCTTCAAGGCAGGTGAAATTTGCAAGCTATGTGAAAATCTGTATTTAGTAATCATGCACGCACCTGTGTGTGTATGGGGTGTGTGTGTGTGTGTGTGTGTGTGAGTGTGTGTGTTTCTTCTAGTGGAGTATATGAGTCACTTGCCTGAATGCAATCAAAGCAGTTAAAATCATCATTGAAGTTAGAGTCAGAGGTCTCTGGAAGAAATGACTTATTTGCAGCCTATTACCTGTTAGGAGGGAATTTTCATTAGTTCTCCACAAGGGATCAGAGAAATTCAACCTCCCTAATAGATTTTGCAACAATAATTCATCTTACAGATAAAATTCATGAAATAATGAGGAAATTTTATTACATACTTTCTCTTTGTTGTTGTAATTTCTGACTCCATAAAGGATGTCCACGGCCATCACTCCCAGATCCTTGCCACCTTCTTTATTGTAAAGACTTCTCTGCTGATAATAGAGAGTGCTCATGCACTCTAACAGATATGGGAAAATATTCTGCCCGAAGTTTCTTTTTTTTCTTTTTTTTTTTCCATTACACAATCATCAGCTATCAAACACTGTGAAATACCCTATATGCTTTTTTACCTTTATATCTTTAGATTTCTCCGACGAGAAAATCACATGTACAATTTTGGCCCCAGAGACCAGAGAGCTGGCAGAGTTGCAGATGACAGCCTTTCTCGGCTGTGACATCCACATCTGACTGCCTGCATTTCTCCTTTTCCTGGGCTTAATGGGAACCTTGAAGCCATAGTCAAAACAAAATAAATGCTGTTCTTAGCCCTCCCTCCTGCCCCGTTGATACTTTTCACGAATGTAATATATTTGTTTCTATTTCTTTTTTCATCCCTTTTCCTTTTTTCTTTTATGATGACCTGGAGAATTATTTCTCCTAGTTCCAGAAGAGCAGCTGCTGCTATAAAAGTCCACTGAATTTTATCCCTGTAACAAGGAATCTTACGCTGTCATAAAGATACCTTTAGATCCCTCTGCATCCTTAGGCACAGAGGAAAGGAATGCATCTGGGAACACATAGATGCAAATAGCCTGAGTGTTGTCAAGCCTCAGAGAGCCCCAATCTGGCTAGTGGTCAGCTCAGGCCCTGGCATCTAGCCAAGGAATGCTGGGAGACCTGGAGGGGATTTAAAGATATTAATGACCCCAGCCAACGTATTTTTTGCAGTAAAATTAGAATAGTGGTGTCTAGTCGATATCAACATTACATTTCAGGTTTTATTTTCTTTTGCAAAGCTTTTTGAAAGTCCACCAATCACAGCAATTTACCAATTGGTAAGCAATATGATTCCTACAGGTCACCTGGGAATTATTACACTTACATAAATTAACACAGAAGCAAAATAAATCATCTGTATAATGTTTCCAAACCACCACTTCACTTTATCAATGTAGATTTGATGTAACTTATTGTAGCATTTAGTAAAATGCCAATAATGGTCTACTGAATCCCATATTAAAGTCTTTACCATCACTGCTTTTGATTGTCTTCAATCTGGGAACTAGCAGGCTCAACAACATTCTCAAGTCCCCATTTAAAGTGTTCCATGTGGCAGGAGAAGCTGTGCACCTCCAGATTAAAACCCATGCTCAGAATCCAGTTGCTACCAGATCAGCCTTGACTCAGTGCCCAGCTCTGACAACAGGATCTCCCTGACTCCCCAACCCCAGGCTATTCTATGTGTCATGTTTTTACAACTGAGCCCCATTCTTTTTTTTTTTTTTTTTGAGTTCTGGTAAATGACCTATTAATCATGCCTTCTTTTTAATCAGTGTCGTGTTGTTTTTTTTTTAAATATCTTAAATTTCATATGCTTATGGAATCTGCCATCGTGTAAGTCTTGATGAAAGATGAGTCCCTGATGGGCATCCAAGGAGAAAAAAAGATATTTTCTGTTTTAAAAATAGAAAAAGCAGCTAATGGGAACTCACATGTGACTTAAATTTGTCCCATTTGATTCCTCCTGCCAGGGCATTTGAAATAAATGTTCAAAGAAGCATGGATGATTCAGAATTCATTTGGGCAGAAGTAGTACAGCATCCTTTATAAAGTGATAGTAGCAGCAAAAACCCAGCTTCCTCACTCCCATCCATGGTGCTCCAGGTTTAATTATTTCAGTTGATTGCAACCAAGAGACAAATCAGAACTTTCTTTGTTTTGGCAGCCTGGATCCCGAAATCCAGCTACTTCTGAGTGTCATCCAGCCCAGAGTCTCCCCACCTGCAGACATCAGCAACTAAAGGAACCATTCCACGTTGGACTCCCATTGCCAATCCATTGTATTCATGTTTAATGCAACTTGTGTTTGATTTAACCTATGCACCTTATGCCTGCCCAGGATTTATCCTTCTCTGGAAGCACCTGCAACTGGGTCAATTCTTCCAGGACTGATCCTATTAAAATGAGTGAGATTTGGTCAGAACAGGGCTTCTCTCAGCCTGACCCCTTCCTGGGAAAGAGATACATTGTCTTCAGAGAATTGATAGTGTGTAAGTGTTGAGATAAATGTGGGAGGTGGGGGGTGGGGGGCAAAATAGATCTTCCAGGAACCCAAAAGAAATTGAGCTACACTAAGCCAGTCTCAGAGCGGTGTTGCTTCAAAATTATAGGGATTAATTTTCAAAATTGTTGAGGAGTAATTGATTTTTATTACAAATTTTCTTGGAGGGGCAGTATTAAAATTTATAAAAATTTACAGAGTTCTTCCCATAGGAAAACTTCCTCATGTTCCCTTTGAAGTTGTTTTCTCACTGCAGCTGCTCCTATTCATTCCATCCCCGCCCCACCCCACCCCCGACCAGGCACAAGCCCTTCCCCCCTAGTTATACACTCCCAGGCACCAACTCCTCTGAAGGCCTCAGGCAATATCCCCTTGAGGAACCTCTTCACCCAGTTCCTTCACACCCCCATTCCCATAAATAATAGCCCCTGAGGGGTACAGTCCCTTTTCCACTTGGGACTTACTTGTTTTTGCTAGGAGTAGCCCCTTAGGAATTCTGGTTCATCCTTGGAAAAATTACTTGTTGATCACCTGTCATAGGAGGTGTAGCTCCATTACACATAGAAATTAGGTAAAAGTTATAAAAAGACTTTTTTTAAACATTTTGTTTTGTTTTGGTAGATTTAAATTTGAAAAGAAATTTTATTTGCGTGAAATTATGCATGATTCTTATTCTATTTTTCATCATCGCTTAATTAAGGATTTTGTAATAGAGAATTTCAACAACATCTAGAAATAAGAAAACAATTCCCTGCATTTGGGGTTTGCTTGATTCTCCTTTTCTGTAAATCAACTGGAAATTCATATAGTTTACATCATCAAATAAAATATAATAGGTTATATATGAAGACTGAGAAGCAGGACTATGTAGCATGCTCATTGTTGGTGAAATCATTTTAAATGGTTGAGGAACTGAGGAGTCTCTGACCCTGGAAAATATCTAAAAGCTGCTGAAAGAAGAGAGATAAACAGTGACTCTGACATAGCTCTTGAGTGGCTCTGGGAACACCAGTGACAAAAAGTTATTTTTGTCCACAAAATAGCCACACAATTTCATAATCTGTCAGTACACATGTATAGAACACAGGGGAGAGTCTGTCACCTCACCGTTACCTCACAGCCTGAGTTCCTGCTCTGCAGGCCCCCTTGTGAACAATCTGTTAACAGAACTCAGTTAACAGACTATAGAGGGGTCAACTCACTAATCTGGGTGGAAATAATTCTGTGGGGCCTCCTGAGCACTTTACAGAAGAACGAACTGGGATCACCAAGAAGGAGGCAAACCCAGAAGGAGGCATCCCTTGTTCCATTCCTAAAGTACTCTTGGAGCAGCTAACACAGCCCTGTGGCCGCTGGGATTGTCTGTTCTGACTAAATCCTGGGGATAGGCCTATACAAAATTATGAAGGAAAACACGTGGATATTTTGCTCTAGGAATGCAGAATTGTGCAAGAGTCTACACAGACAGGGAAAAAGAAGGTAGGTGTCAAAGACTCAGTGACTGATGTGGGGAAGATGAATTGGGAAGAGGCTGAGAGAGAATCTCAAGAGAATCACACCTTGTTACTCAGCCTGTGATGAATAAAGGTCAAAATGGCACCACTATTTGTAAACATCCCTGGGAATGTTATTAAAAGACTATATAGCAAGAACTGCTTAGGAAAGGAAAATAGATTGCAGAGGCTATTCACAGAGAGAAGGGATGATATGGTGGTGAGCAAAGTAGTTTTTGAACAACTGAGCCAAGTACCACCAAGCACCTACTGGCATGGAGTGAACAGTGTATCTTGATAATTATGCCCTGCTGAAGAATTCTTAGAAATAGGAAACATTCTAGCAAATAGGCTTTGAATAAGCAAGTGTGTGCCTCCTGAATAAATTGTTAACCTTACCATAAGCAAGGCTTCCCAAAGAATGATTTCCAGCTTACAGAGCAACAAGTCTATTCCTGATCCTGGAAACAGAATGATACAGCTGAAGGAATGGATCTGCTCTCATTAGTGAGCGTCTTAAACTATATACATCTTAACTACCGACAGTTTCTTTCTCTTAAACATGCTCTTTATTACAGGAAACTTCTCTATGTATTTACTTATAGAATTTTTAATTTATTTAACCAAAAAGTCTCCAAATACCAAGATACTCATATTGAGATCATAACCCAAACTTAGTATTGAATGACTTTGGCAATGTTATCTAACTTCTCTGGGGCTCAATTTTCTTATCTATACAATTTGGAAATATAGTGCTTGCCTCACAGATTAACCAAGAAAATCCACGTAAAGAATTTTGAATGTGTCAATACCTAGGTATGAGCTCAATAAAATGTTAGGTAGTGCTATAAAATTTGTCAAGATTCTTATCATCACAATTATTTGTCTAGAAAGACCCAATGCAACTATGTAAACATATGTTTCTTTTTTATTTCATTACAAGACCTGAAGAGTGTGGAGTTTAGGAAGTGATGACCATGGGCAAATATGCTTTGACATACTTGCCTTTAGTAGAAAGTGTGATATATAGTTAGAGATGACAGTCAGTGATTTATTACCATTACCAAAAAAAAAAAAAATGATACTCAATTAGTTCATCATAGAATTTGGGGCAAAAGGAAAAAATAAAGAAGGAAGAGGAAGCAGATGGAATGAGTAAGAGGAAGAAACAAGAAAAGAGGAAGGAAACAAGAAAGAAAAGAAGGAAGAGGTTATGTTGTATGTCAAGTTACTGGAAGAATTAATGAAGTTCCTACTGATTATCTGCCTGTTCCAACTTGAAGAGAAGATTGGGTTTATCTAACATAATAGGATTGCCATTAGCTATGGTCTGAATGTGTCCACCCCAAATTCATGTTGAAACCCTAACTGCCAAAGGTAATGGTATTTGTTGGTGGGGCCTTTAGGAGGGAATTAGGTCATGAGGGTGGAGCCCTCATGAATGGGATTAGAGATTTTACAAAAGAGATTCCACAGAGCTCTCTAGTCCCTTCTGCCATGTGAGGATATAACAGAAGTCTACAACCTGGAAGAGGGCCCTCATTTGACCATGCTGGCACCATGATCTCTGACTTCCAGCCTCCAGAACTTAGAGTAATACATTTATGTTGTTGATAAACTACTCAAGCTGTGGTATTTTGTTATAGCAGCCTGAATAGACCAAGACAACTTGGAGATATATGGAGCTGGTAATACAGTTAGTCTTTCCTTCACAGTTTGCTTTGCAGACTCTTCTGCTTTCCAAGTTTCCTCCCAGAGTTGGTAGGCTGGCAGCTGGTGAGGAAGAAGTAGGGGGAACTAAGTGTGCTTCAAAGTAGTTATTATAGGAGACAGCTGCAGGGCCACAGAGTTTTATGGGGTGGGCCCTCACCTCATAAAATTCAAGAAAAAATAAAAGGAAAGATAAATGTGAAATTTGTGTTTTTAAGGAAAAAAAAACGAGTCAAAGAAACTCAAGTTTGAGTGGCAATAGAGTGATAACAGACTAACGAAGGAGGGAAAATGCAGCTTGCAGTTTTGAGTAATCCACAGAATGTTGGCTTGTCTTGTTGAGGGAGGGACAATAAATAGACTGAGTTAAGCCAGAGAATCATCAATCCAGCCATCACCACTTAAAATGCATTTTATATTGTTTAAAAAAATTAGTTTTAGTTAAAGTGAGAATTTACAACAACAATTTCTTCAGGGGAAAGACAAAACAAAAGCAAAGCAAAACACAGAAATCCATCTGATCCCAACAGCTGCATCAACAAGAGAACAACATTTAAAATGAATTCTGCAAATGTTAAGAATTTTATTAAAACATTTACCCAGAAACCATGCATAATTTCCTAATGTTGCCCAGAAGTGATTGCCAGACAGATCTTAGAAACCAACATGAGTAGAGTTTTTGTTTTGCATGCTGAGCCAAATCAAGTAGTGTTTAGACAGTCATGTTCTAGAACATGGAGTTCAGTAAACACTAGATGAGCACCTAGCATATGCTGAGCATTGTAGAAGAAGAGAAGAAAGATGATCTCACAGTGAATCTGTGAATGTGGCAAATAGCACAACAACAACCTACGGGGGCCTATGAAATGTGAGTGTCATTGCCTCAATTTTCAGAACATGATAGAATCAAAAGGGGTTCTCAGGACCTGAACTTTGTTTTTTTAAGACACACTGTATTTAGGCAGGTGCAGATCTTCCCTTTATTCTCCCCATAGACTTCGAACTGCTCAGCTGTGAATTTTAGAGAATCTCAGTGGAAAGGACCCATATTTTATCATATATAAAATGCTCTCAGTTGTAAGGTGCAATATTTAACGTTCCTCTAAAAACAAAGACAAAGCATGAGAAAAAATAGGGGCGAGGGAGAGGCACACATTCTGGGATTCTAATAGCTGATTTCTGCAAAATCCATCCTAAATCCTCACTGCAGAAGTAAATGACTTAAACCCAAGATTCAGAAAAGGACAGTTAGGAAAACTTGTATGTTTCAAGATGGACACTTGGTGGAGGAAGGGGGGAAAATATTTCCCGTGAAAACTTCAACTACAATTTACCACTTTTGCAGGTATGCAGCCTGAATTCAGAGTGCCCATGTGGTCCAGAAATCCTCAGTAGAGGATTTAACTTGAAGTGGTCTCGGCTTGATAGTGCCCTCCGGTGACTGGCAAGAACAAACACAAAAGATTCCCTGGAAGAAGGAAAATGAGAGTTCAATCAAGGACCGTAGAAGTGGTAAGATGCATCAAATGGGAGGGGCATCCTGATTTCAGAGATATGCAAATGTGAATACAGTGCATCCTAATCTGAAGAAATCAGGCAGCTGGTGTGAAATTCTGCTTGGTCAAGCACAGTGGTTTTCATACATGCTCAGTTATGTGAAGACCATGTGGATTATTTTTTTTAATTTTTTAAATTTTTTTGTCTTCATTGGACTTGATTTGAGGAGATTTCTTTGTTCTTAGGTGCTGTTCTGGTTTTGGTCATCCTGAAGTTTTGGCCTAAAACATCTCTGTTTGTTTTGAGTGCATCCTACTCTTTGCTTATTTCTGGTTTTATAGTATGTTCCTGAATTTCTACTTTTTTTTTTCATTTTATTTTATTACGTTAGTCATCATGCATTACATCATTAGTTTTTGATGTAGTGTTCCATGATTCATTGTTTGCATATAAGACCAAGTGCTCCATTCAATACATGCCCTCCTTAATACGCATCACCAGGCTAACCCATCCCCCCCACCTCCCTCCCCTCTAAAACCCTCAGTTTGTTTCTCAGAGTCCATAGTCTCTCATGGTTCATCTCCCCCTCCGATTCCCCCCCTTCATTTTTCCCTTCCTACTTTTTTTTTTTTTTTAACATATAATGTATTATTTGTTTCAGAGGTACAGGTCTGTGATTCATCAGTCTTACACATTTCACAGCACTCACCATAGCACATACCCTCCCCAATGTCTGTCACCCAGCCACCCCATCCCTCCCACCACTCCAGCAACCCTCAGTTTGTTTCCTGAGATTAAGAATTCCTCATATCAGTGAGATCATATGATACTTGAATTTCTCCTTTTTTATTAATTAATTTATTCAAGAATATTTATTCAGATGACTCAGAACTTCATGAGACAGGTGGTTTCTTGTCTTCACGGAGTTTAAAGACCTACCTAGGGATTTTCAGACTTTAGTAAATATTAAGTTAGGTTAAGAAAACTCTTAAGAATGAAGGCGTTTATGTCCCCTTTTTGGAGGCTCTGATTCTTAGTAGCTGTGTGTGTGTGTGTGTTTTTAAAGATTTTATTTATTTATTTGACAGAGAGAGATAGTGAGAGAAGGAACACAAGCAGGGGGAGTGGGAGAGGGAGAAGCAGGCTTCCCGCGGAGCAGGGAGCCCGATGTGGGGCTCGATCCCAGGACCCCGGGATCATGACCTGAGCCGAAGGCAGACGCTTAACGACTGAGCCACCCAGGCGCTCCAATAGCTGTGTTTTTAACAAAGCTACAAGTGAATCCGATGCACACTAATGTTTGAGAACTCCGGGTTAGCTGTGTGTGCTCCCACCTCACCTCCAAAATCCCAGAGTGGACTCTGCTTTATTTCTGCAAATCACTGCTACTCACAGTCCTGGGTCTAAAGAAACAATTAGAAGTAAAATTTGTCCATGAGAATTCATTAAGGCAGGTTTGACCCAAGCCAACAGAATAAAATTACTCTATAATTAGTTGGATTTGATCAACATAATGGACTCAGCCATGCAACACCTACTGCATCGTTTGCTCCAACAGCAGCTGAATTCCTGGAAAATGGCCCCAATCTTCCACACACCCATAACCCAGAGCCATGATCCTGGAATTCCTATTAGGTGGTGAGTTCTCTATGGGTGTTTTTTGAAGTGAATGAGTTGGAGTCCCTAGAAGATTCTTCAGTCCCTTCTGAATGATTAGGGAAAAGTTATATCAGAAAATGAGGTATCCTGCTAATAGAGAATTATGGTTCTATGAGGTGAATTGTATTCTTATTCCCTGCGGGTATATGACTAATTACTAGTGTGTATAAAAAAATCAGAAAATCCCCTTTTATAATCATGTCAGACGTCAGACACTTTTCTGTTTTGCTTGTTACAGGCAAATTTGCAAAGCATGCCATGTTAAACACCCTGATCATTTTTCAGCTTGATTATTGAAGTAGAAAGAGAGGGAGAATGAGCAAAGTTTCAGAGTCTAGTCCTGGCTGTGTCACAAACAATTTCTATACTCTGGGCTTCAATAACTACACCTGTAAAATAATGAGACTGACTTACATGCAGTCGAAACCTTCAGGTTTACTGTAAAGTTCCTACCAATCAACATGTGACAAACGTGAAATGCAAGGTAGAGCTGTCATTACTAATAATGTCATTAGAATGAAGGAACCAGCTGTTGTAACTTGGTTACTTTCAATAATAGAGATTCAAAATATGACTGGGAGCATATTTTTTTTTTAAAGATTTTATTTATTTATTTGACAGAGACAGAGATAGCGAGAGCAGGAACACAAGCAGCGGGAGTGGGAGAGGGAGAAGCAGGCCTCCCGCAGAGCGGGGAGCCTGATGCGGGACTCGATCCCAGCACTCTGGGATCATGACCTGAGCTGAAGGCAGACGCGTAACGACTGAGCCACCCAGGCGCCCATGACTGGGAGCATATTACAACCTGTTTGCATGCTGAGGGAATACATGCACCTTCATTCACTTAGCACCTCTGTAGGTTTTCAGGCTAGGAAATAAACCATGATAGAACTTTAAATTTGACATTGTTCCACACCTCTCAACCAGGATTATCACATATCAGCTTATTAAAGAAGACACACCATCCACTTTCTTTGTGACATCTCCGGTCTTTCCTTTATTTCCACTCTTAGCTGTTCCACACACCGTGCTTATGGCTTCATTCTTAAAAATGAACAAGGGAAAGTTGATTGTCAGGCTGTGTAGCTCTGCTTTAAGGGCAAAGCAGCTTTCCTGGATCTACCACTTTCCTTCTTCTGTGTGATATTATACGGACCAGAAAAGTGTGGTAGGTCCTCAAGGTGATGGCAGATTTCGGGATGGCAGATCAGTTGCCCCCAAAGAGCACTCTTAATGACCTTATGACAAGAAGGAGATGGTATAAGTCAGCATTCCAAACAATTTCTTTTTTTTTTTTTTTTAAAGATTTTTTTATTTATTTGACAGAGAGAGACACAGCGAGAGAGGGGACACAAGCAGGGGGAGTAGGAGAGGGAGAAGCAGGCTTCCCACAGAGCAGGGAGCCTGATGTGGGGCTCGATCCCAGGACCCTGGGACCACGACCTGAGCCGAAGGCAGACGCTTAACGACTGAGCCACCCAGGTGCCCCTCAAACCATTTCAAAAGTTTCAAATTCTACCTTAAAAACAACCCAAATAATTTTCTTTCCTGCTACTCCAGGCCTTAAAGACAAATTTTGCAAATTGTCACGTGCTTTACTATTTGGTTTAACTACTTCAGTGTTATTATTACTACTCTACTCACAGTTATTCTTATTTAAAAACAAACAAACAAACAAAAATCCATTCTTCTCTTCAAGTCCGTAAGGAAACCCCAAATCTGGATGTTATACAAACTTTCCCATAGAGGCACTGTTGACTGGGAGAAGGGAAAAACACGTTTCAAGGCAGTGCTTATTGGAGAGTTTTCCTGATAATATTAATTTCCTAAAAAAGGTCATCCCATCTTGTGCTGGGGAAATTCGAAACCTGGCACCACAATCCCATAGGGATTGAAACAGCCATCCATAAATCTGCACAGTGTGTCTGATTCTGCCCCCATTGAGCAACTGTAATAGGAGTTCCATAGATACGGCAGGAGCTGAATCAAGACTACCGAGTGAAGGAAGGCTGCTATCAGCACCGTGTATGCATTAAAGACAGTAGACAGCCGGGCATGCATCCTGGAGCTGTACAGTTTCCCAGTGAGCTAAGTCCTAGATTTTAAAACCATTTGTGTTTATTTACCAATACCTTGCTATGTTATTTATTAAGTTTGTCACTAAACCCTGTTTTGCATACACTAGTACTTGCTCATGCATGCCTTATGAATATAGAAATTAGCATCTCATTAACTTGATAATTAGGCCAATGATAAACAGCTGTTTGGTTGCCGTGTAGGGCAAGATTTCTACTGAAGTTACTTATCTGCCATACACAATAACGGTGCGATTATTTGTCACACTATCAATTACAGAAAAAACAACAATAGGAAATAAACTTTTCTTTTACACACTTGCTTTCATTGTAATTAAGATCCAAATTCATGCTCTGCTTTTGGAAAAACAATAATGCAGTGTTGTCTAACAATCTTGATAATGTACATTTTCAGCTTGGCTTTTATATTTCACACACACTTCAAACATCTCACATTGTGCATTCTGCTATAAATGACTATTTCCAGGATGTCTTAAAGAAAAAAAAAAAAAAACACCTCTCCTGTTTCCATTTTATGATGTTGAGAACATTGATCATTGAGAATTTCTCAAGTTGTCTGGTTTTGCTCTAGTTTCTGTCTACCTCCCCCTCCAAGATTAAAATCTATACTTTGACCTTCTCTTACTTATAATAGGTTTTGTGCTGAGAGAAATCATCTGAGAGACGTTAGGAGTGCAATGAAAACTACAAAAATGTTTTCTTGATTGTTTATGCATAGCTCAATCCACATTATTTCTGAAAGAATAGAAAAAGAGAAAAGAGTAAAGAAAAAAGAAAACAATGTGTTTCCCTTCAATCCACATGGATTTAAAACTAGAGATGTAATTTAAAAAAAAAAACACACACACACAAACAAAAACAAAAAACAAAACCAGAAACTGGTCTTTCCAACTAATAAAAAAAGGAACTCAGTGCTGTGCTCACAGCGAAGTTGTGGAAGATAATTTGAAACTTCAGTTAGCTTCCTGTAGAGAAAAATAACAACCACCATAGTAATGGGTAGTCAATGGCCAATTGCTTCAGAAAAGAGGCACCCCACAGAATTCCCTAGAAATTAATGTGCTACATAGGAGGCATTGGGAAATATCTTAAGACTATCCTAGTGAGTCCACCTTTCTTAACAAATAAGGAAGGTCTAGGGTGCTATTTTTACTAATAAAGACCTGGAGATGAAATGCTGTCTTCATTTAAGTTTCCCTGTGCTGTTCTCTGAACCACTGTATTAAAAACAATCTTACCCCATGATTTCTAGTTCTGTACTGGAGTATAGTTTATGTGAAAGTAAATCTGGAAAGATTACCTTTCAAAACTGCCAGATGCTTCGCATTTTCTGGTAGAAATCTGGATTCTAGGTCTGTAATGATATTTCCTGCTGTGCTCAACACTCAATCAGAATGTATGCTTCTTGGAGGGCAACGTAAGGATTCCAAGGCTAACTTGGCCATTTGGCTTTTATATTTTTCCAGTCCAGCTGGGGGGTATAAATTTAAATTTGGGGCCTCCCAAGCTAAACTTCAGAAGAGGTCTTTGTTATTTTAGATCTCCTGCAGTTGAAGCCCCTCCTTTCATAAACTTTCCCAGGCAATGCAGTTCATGATTATATTTATTTATACCAATGAATAAAACATACCTTAAAAAAAAAAGAAAACTAAATTATTGCATTAATGATACAGGAATGTACAGATTCTCATTGCCCCTGGCCGTCCCATGTTTAGACTCAAGTTCTTTCCTGTACCCAGTTTGAATTACATTCATGTCCCCTTCCCTTTCTTCCTTCATCCATCTTGTACATTCTTTAATAGGGTATGGTGGTTCTCAGCACACACTCTGGAATCTGTAAGGCCAGGGTTGGAATCTTAGCTCTTTCATGTTAAATCTGTTGGACTTTGGGGATGACTAACTTAATCTCTCTGATCAGTGGTGTACTCGTCTATAAAATGGGGCTAATAATAGCATCTACTTCCTAGAGTTATTGTGAGAATTAAGTGAAATAATATAGAGACAGCATTTAGCACAATGCTGCACATAGCACACATATTGATTCATGTTAGCTGCTTCCCCTAACTGGGGGACAGCCTTATGAAGAGGCAACAGAGAGGTGGGGGGACTCTGGCACCTGGTCACGTTGGTTCAAATCCCTGCTTCATTGCACACTACACGTGCGACCTTACACAGCTATCAACATCTCTGGGTCTCAGTTCCCTCATTTCAAAAATGGGAATGATAGTAGTACCTACCTCATGAAGCTGTTGTAAAGATTAAGCGAGTAAGTAATTGGTCAATACTGAATTCTATTGTAAAGATTAAGCGAATAAGTAATTGGTCAATACTGAATTCTATTGTAAAGATTAAGCGAATAAGTAATTGGTCAATACTGAATTCTATTGTAAAGATTAAGCAAATAAGTAATTGGTCAATACTGAATTCTATTGTAAAGATTAAGCGAATAAGTAATTGGT
>NC_138372.1:63477558-63510246 GCF_054177405.1 Leptonychotes weddellii | reverse complement strand
GGCTGATAGGAGCTACTTACCTCTGGGGATTCTTCTTTTTTAACACCATTTATTCATCTAGGGACCTTCATTGTTCTCCGGCCTCTGATCCTATAAAGTGCAATCTAGGACTGACTTACTGGGATGCTCCTTGTGGTTCTTCTAGCCCAGACACACTGGGCCACAGCAGATTTCCAATAAGGCAAGTCTGGAGCACTGTGGGTGCTCTGCCATTTCCCTGCTTATAAATTTAACTCAATAAAACTTAGTCTGTAACTGTATCATGGTATTAGTGTCTCTGCCATCTTTGAATGATAGTTGTATCACGATTTGTCTTGTTTAATATGTGTATTGTTTTCCTAGTTAATTGGGGTGATGCGTCATGACCTCAAAGCCTGGCACTATCCTTAGGCTGTCACAGGTAGTCAGTACACTTTCGTGTTTGGATAATCCCCATAAAACCGTTAGGGTTACATTTAATTGTAAGTATCAGAAAAACCCCAAATGATTATGGTTTAACTAAGATAATATATTTCGCTCTAAACCTCAAAAAAGATGCAGTCTGAGGTTGGTGTGATGGCCCACAGTGCAAGGGATCTTGGCTCTCTCTCACTCCTCTGACTTCGGATCATAGCTTTAGGTCCTGAGATCATCTCATGGTCCAAGGAACTGTTGAAACCCCAGGCACTGTTTTTCCACCGCAGAAAAAAGGGGTGAATACCTCACGTGAAGAGAACTTGCTGGTAGTTGAACACCAGGCACATCTGCCAGATTTCCATTGGCTAATGGACCAGGCAGAGCTGCAAGGAAGACTAGAAAATAGGGTCCTTGTCCTGGGTGGTGACGAGCCCTGCTAAAGGGCACAATTTGAGGATTAAAGAAGAATGGGAGCGTAGACACTGGGGATGACCAGCCTGTTCTGCCCTATCTGCCATGGCTTTTTAGTTCCTGACCTAGATCCTTCCCACCAACCTATCTTTTTGCTTTTTGTTCACAAAAAGAAATCAGTTTGATTTCTGTGATTAAATGTAACTAAAGAAGTTTAAGCAGTTAAGCAACACATCTATGGAACCATGGAAAATTTACCTTAAGTTTATTGATTTTCAGAATTGGCAACATAATACCTAGCTCACTTGCCTATGTTTGCTACACAGAGTTGTAAAAAGTGAAAAAAATAATACCTAATGCCATATATTAGGAACCAGGAGATACCTATTTTTATCCTCACAACAATCCTATGGAGCAGATTTTATCACTTATATATAAAGATAAAGAAACTGAAGAGGTTAAAAGTGTGCTTCAGCCATACTGTTGCTGAGGAGCATAAGTGGGATTGGAGTCCAAGGCTTTCTAATGCCTACATCCACATGTAACTCCTTTGCAATGCTTAATAAAAGTTAACTGTTGAAATGCACTGTAAATCATGTAGACATAGTTCTGCATCCTATACATTTTAATTATCTGATAGGTGCTTATTTTTCTTGATGTTGATTTTAACTATTCTTTGCAGAACACAGCAACATATGGAAATCTGACATGGTAATATACACCTTTTAGGAATGAAGACATAATAAATCATCTCAAAATTTCTCAGTTTTGTTGCATTTATCATTAGAACATTCTTTATTCAAAGTTTGTGTCTTATAGATCACACAGTGAATTAGAGGCCTTCTTTCCTCTTTCTTGATTTTCCAGCTATACTCCAGCATTGTTAGAATGAGCCAGCACAGATCATTCAAGTTCTCAGAACTATGCTTGCAAGGACAAGAGCACATGAGGCATAACTATTAATTGCCATAGTTGTTTACTCAGCACTTCCTCAGATGCAAACCGTCTTCAAAACTTTCCCCTATATCGCCCTTTGCTTGGTGTGGTCATATTAAAACCAAAAATGAAAGTAGTGTTCCAGAGGGGGAGGGAAAAGCTTGAGTTTCAAAATAAAGAGGTACAGAATGCTCCTGTCTCTATTAATATCTCTTTCATGGCAATGGAAAATAAAATGCAGAAGGCAACTGCTGGGGCAACTGCCCAACTCAGTCTCCCTCCTTTCAGAACTGCTTGTCACACGTCAACCCCATACGAGAGATCCCGTAACAGGGTTTGCCACATATGATCCCACAACCCTGGCCATAGGCAACTGGACGTGTTGGGGTGGTTCTCCTGGCTAAAGCTGGAGCAATCAGATTACTTCTGCTTCAGGAGTTTGAAATTAGGGCTGAGAGGCCATCAGTCATTTTCGGTTTAGAAATGACTATTCTTCTTTCCACTATGCAAAGAGATGGAGAGAGCTGAACTGTAGAGAGTCAAAAGTGAAGCGCATGTGTTAAGAGGACCAAAGATATAAGACGGAGAGGTTGAGTGCTCTGCGTTCCCTAAGGCTGTTCACCTCCTGGTTCCCTCATTTCTTTCCTTTTTGCTTGCATTGGCTTGATTTGATTTCTGTTATTAAATGTAACCCAAAGAACCTTAACTAATTCAAGCAGGAAACAGAATATTAAGAAAGGCAAAGTGGGAGAAGAACTTCTAAAATAGTTTGCTACTGCACAGAAATGAGGCAGAAAACCCAAGACTCCCAGAGATCTAGGGCAGCCTTGTTGGTCACACCCCTCCCACCTGTCCCCATTCAGAGTGGAGAAGTTTTCTCACTTGTCAAGCTACTCATGACAATATCTAACTGCCAAAAATCTCTTCCAGAAAGGTGTTCCAGGATCTTTGCCCTGAAAAATATTTGAAACTGAACTGTACAAGCTTATAAACAGACTCCTATTATTCACCGTGTAATGGAAACAACAGGACTCCCTGTGCCTATCTTTGGGCAGGGAAATCTCCTAGAAGCTATGAAGCCTGAAACCAAAGATTCTTTGGAATATAATGTATGAAGATGATCTTTTTCTTGGCACTCTTCCACAAGCCTTCAATCACTCTGTGAACTAAATTTCTTTCCATATGTTTTTCATTCATTTACATTTAAGATAAAAATTATTTGCCCAGAGAGCCATTTGATGCGTGGTGATTCAGTGATTCTTTTCATTGTGATCTCAGCTCGGTGATGATGCATATCGTCCACAAGATGTTCCAAGAAAGTGGAATCATTGCTGATGCCGACTAAAGTCATCACTTGGTAATAATAGACTTGTATAGTTTCTTTTGCTCCCCAGCAAAGAAGTCTGAAATAGGATCAATATCTGTTTCATTGCTCTCTTTCGAATTCATTTATTTTGAGTTCATTTACTGACAACCTAACAATCTCACTAGGACAAAGACCCATTGTTTAATTTTTGGAAATTATATGTATACTTTATACCGATTACTGCTGCTGAGAACATATGAAGACAAAATTCAAATCTCTCAATCTAATTTTGGCACTTCTTGCCTTAGTTTACATTCTAGGGAAAAGTTGTTACTAGATTTATTTTTCATTATTAGAAACAATGAAAAACTTTTTTTTAATATGGTCATATTTATGCTACACTGAGCTATTTGACATGCAATTATTTCAGTTTTCTTCTGATATTGCCAGTATTTATCATATTAACATTCAAAATGTAAGCATAAAGAAAACTTTAAAAAGCAGCCAGTGATGTAAAATACTTGAACTATTCACCCTAATATCTGCCTGGCCATATCCTCTCTTTGATGACATGCAATTTCTCTCTTGCCTTCTCTGAAGTTTCATCTGTCTACCTGATGCCAAAATACCAAATCATTGTGATAAGACAATCCAAAATCAATGAAAAACATCCTTTACCAAGTTCTATAGTGACATTATAGCCCTACATTTTTTTCTTGATTGGGATTCTACATAGGGAAGTTTGCCTAGATGTAAAGATAAAATAGAGATGGTCTTGGAGAAACTATTTTCATCATTTAATAAAAAAATATATATTCCTGAGCCTTCACTGAAACTGTCCCACTTGGGTTTTTAGAATGACAAAAAGCGTATTTTGCCTCATTTGCCTGTGAAAATATGCCTTTTTGAGTGCATAGAAAACCTATATTATTTGAAGTGCAACTTGATAAGTGTTTCATTTTTTATGAACCCCAGGAAAAGAAATTTATTCCATTTTTACAAATAGTAAAAAAAAATTTTTATTCTTAGAACCATCTCTTCACTAGAAATTGGGATCGTATACTGAATATTTCCTATGTAGACAGGAATTATTCATAAAAGTTAGCAGAATACAATTTTTCTTACGGCAATTATTAGCGCTAACATTGAGGTTTTAATAAGTGCTGAGTATTTGGCAAATATTATCTCATTTAATCTTTTGTAACTCTATATGCCAAATTATTAGCCCCATTTTACAAATAAGAAAATGAAATTGTAAAGAGTTTAAATAACTTGCCTGTAGTCACATAGCTAGTAGGAGAAAGAGCTAAGACTCAAGCCCAAGTTTCATCAAAGTCCAAAAGCTCAAGGTCTGAGAGTCTATTATAAGTTTTGAAAACCACTATTAAGGAGAAGAGATTCCAGGATGTAGGTCTGGCCCTGCTGTTTTCCTTATAAAATGGGCTTGAGAAAGGCATGTACTTCTGCACATATAGTTTTTGTCTTTCTATAACACAGGGATAATAATAACTTCTGTGCCTCAGAGTGTCAAAGGAGATAGTTTCTGCAAAAGTACCTTGATTCTGCCAAGTGCTCTTCGTAGATACGATAGAACTATTAAGTTCATCTGCATCTACAATCTCAGAGCTTTGCATATGTGTTTGCTGTTTAAGGTCACAGATGAGAACCAGTGTGTGCTGGGCAGCAGGGCTGTGCATTCTTTTTGAGTGAAGAGTGATTGGTACTGATTGCTCCAGCTTTTCAAGTCATCTGTAGAAATAGAAAATATTGTGTTTCATCTGAGGAAACAAGATACTGTTTCACAGTATTCACATTCTCATCAATTTCTCTTGAAGAACATATAATTACACAATGGATGGCTCCAAATCCTGAGAATAAAGAGTAAGAGATGGAATGGCAGAAATCTGTTAAGTTGTGAGGCGTGTGGTGGAAGATGCATATTTGCAGCCACTTCCTTCCCAGAAGTGATGGCTTCGTTTTCTGAAAGAGAAATGGTAATGATAGTTTATGAGACTGTTCTCTGAAACATCTTGAAGAATATTTTTGCTCAGAATAAAGAGTGGTTTGAGAACTGATCATAGATCCTAATTTTTCTGTCAACTTTAATGTTTAGAAAATTTCATTGGGGGGCGCCTGGGTGGCTCAGTCGTGAAGCGTCTGCCTTCGGCTCAGGTCATGATTCCAGGGTCCTGGGATCGAGTCCCGCATTGGGCTCCCTGCTCCTTGGGAGCCTGCTTCTCCCTCTCCCACTCCCCCTGCTTGTGTTCCCCTCTCTCGCTGTGTCTTTCTCTGTCAAATAAATAAAATCTTTAAAAAAAAAAAAATTTCATTGGATGAGCTAATTTTAGTATTGGCCTTCTCTGTCATGTATACGTATATTTGTATGTTTATGTTTGTGTATGTATATGTATGGGTATGGATAGGGGTATGTATACCAATGGAAAAAAGGGCAGCATTAGTACTTGGAAAACCGCCTCTTAATGAGCACTTATGTCCTGGCAAAGGCCTTCTTTTCCCTCATCTTATTTAATTCTCCCAACGATGTTGTAGGTGTTATTATCAGATGAAAACAGAGGCTTGGCGAGGTCAGTGACCTCCACTCCTTACCTCTGCTAATAACCATATTTGAGAACCTATTGTGTGCCTGACATTTTGCATACATTATCTCCAAGCCTCACGACAACACTGCAATGTAACGAACATTGTTCTTATTTTGCCATTGCAGACACTAATTCAGAAGACTTGAAAAAACACCACAAGTCATATATCTGGTAAGCCACACAGCTAAGAATCGATGCCATGCTGGACCCACTTCAAAGCCCAAATCCACAGATCATGGTACAGATTATGAGTAGTCAATAGGTTCATTAGCTGTTAGCAGAATTCAGTTCCTCAAAGCATCACCTCACCTTCTCTGTTGTGTGGTGCACTCCACAATATTGCAGTTCACCTCTCAAAGACCAGCTCCAGAGCATCTCTCTTTAGGGCGCTAAAACAGTCCTTAAAAACATAACATAGTAAGTAGAATGACACACCATCACCTTTGACGTATAACGTAACCTCATTAAGAGAGTAACATCTCATCACTGGTCACTCAAGAGTATGCCTACCACAGCCGGTACACCAAATAGTTTTACTTAGGTTAGAAATATCATATAACCCAAGCTCTATAATTCTGTTTTGTATCATTAAATTTACAAATAGTTGAGGGATCAAAAAAAAGGTCACATTTCTCTTTATAAAATTGTGTAGTCAACATAATCTATACTGTTTTTGTTATCACTACTTTCCCACATATCTAGTTCTTGATAACCATTTTGGACATAAAAGTAAGTGCTCACAAGCATCACAAGCAGTATTTCATTCTTTCAGTGATTCTTTCAGCATTTACACTTCAGTTGACTGGTATAATTTACTGTATAAAATTCAAAAGGAGATTTTCTTTCAAGTTATATCTGAAATGTTTGCTTATATTTGAAAGTGAATATTTGGATATTAACAATAAACTTAAATGGTATACCTTGTCACTATTAACATAGTTACAGTGATTACTTACAATAGGAAGCTATTACTTATGATAGGAAGCTATGGAATCACATAAGCATAGATAATGCAGAATTCCTGGCATGCCAGATATAATGTTGAAGTAGGCATTAGGCTATTCAGCTTCCAAAATGCTGAGTTTCACATTGGACCCAATACCAAAGCAAAAGCCATCAGTGTTGTTTCTGTTGATTTTCACTCATGGTGGCTTTAGAATTGCTATTGTAGCTGTAGTTCTGACCCATTTTTCATTCTTATTTTCATTTACTTATGCATTCTATTATTTTCTCTTGATTAATTTCACCAAAGTTTTGCCCATTGGTTTTGTTAAAGAATTCCCTTTGGATATTTTTGTTAAATTTTTCTATGCCTCAGATTCTTTTCTTATAAACTGGAGATGATAATAGTTCTCCTTAAATTTGTTTTCTATTTCAATTAATTGTTATTCTAATTATTTTTTTCTACAATATTTGGGTTTATCCTGCTCTTCCTTAAGTTTGATCCTTTATTTTTTAATTTCCAATCTTTCTTCTTTTTGAATATGAGTATTTGAAACTGTATTTTCCTCTAGCTACTTCTCATTATCTTTCAGACCTAAGTGTTTAAATTTTTAGTAATATTTATTCTCTGACCTAAGAGTTATTTATAAGTCTGAGCTCCTATTTATCAGATGCCTTGTTTTAACTGACCTTTTTATTGCTTTCCAATTTAATTGCACTTTGGTGAGAGAAAATGATCTTTTTCTTTTTCTGAAATTCATTGAGACTTCCTTTATGGACTGGAATATGGTCAATTTTGCAAGTTTTTGAACATTTCAAGAAGATTAGACATTCTTTAATTGTTTTTATTTGGTAACCCATGGAAATCTTAAGAAATTAACATAATTAAAAGTTTATTTCTCACTCAGGTTAAAGACCAGAAAAGATATTGGTAGTCACTTCAGGCTGTGATACAGGGTTTACACTGCTTCCAGCTTTAGTTTCACCATATGTGAAATGTGATTCTTAAAATGACCTTGTAGATTATCTCCATTCTGAGTAGCCACCAGAAAAAATAATCATGGAGAACAACTTGGTCACATGGCCACAAACGACTACAAAAGGAGCTGAAAAGTATAGTCTAGCTCAGAGCCAGGAAGAAGAGACAATAGATTTTGTTGATTAACTACAACACTACCTCAGTTCTGATATTTTTTAACTCTACAAATTAGACTTTTATTATTTTTTTAAATACAAAACTACAAATACTTGTTTAGATTTTCCTACATGTCTGCTAACATCTTTGTTCATCACATTCTTCATTTGGGCTTTTTTATAAAAAGATAGGCAGGTGATAAGGAAAGGACCAACTAACCCTGAAATCTGCCGTGGGTTAACCATCAAAAATTTATTTCTCATTCACACTAAATGTCAAATGAAGGTGACAGGAACTGTGTCTCCTTAAAATCAGTCAGGGACCCAAGCTGATGAGGACCTCATCATATTGTGCTACTGCTCTGCGATTACATCACCACCAGTCCTGCATGTCCCCTCCCCCGGCCCCATGGCTCATTAGTCAGAACCTGTGGTACAGACTCCAGGTCACTGCCATCACCTCATAGCAGAAATAGGGTGGTGAACACACAGCATTGTTTCTGTCACACTTCCCTCTGGTTTCATTTTCTTCTTTAGAAATTTCCTCCTATGGGGTGCATGGGTGGCTTAGTTGGTTAAGCAGCTGACTCCTGATTTCAGCGCAGGTCATTATCTCAGGGTTTTGAGATCAAGCCCTTCGTCGGGCTCTGCACTCAGTGTGGAGTCTACTTGAGATTCTCTCCCTCTCCCTCTGCCCCTCCCTCCATTCATGCTCATGAGTGCATGCTCTCTCTCTCTCTAAAATAAATAAATAAAATCTTTAAAAAAAAAGAAATTTCCTCCTACGAACTTCTGTTGGTTCCAAGCACTCCTATTTTTTTGTTTCTCTGAATATGTTTTTATTTATCTCCATTATTTAAATATAGATAGTTTTGTTGGAATCACAATTGTAGGTTAATTATAACTTTCTCTTAACATTTTGAAAGTATTATTCCATTATCATCTGGCCTTCACTGGGCTTCTAGAAGTTAGAAAACATTTTGCTCTTTTTTTCTGTAACTTTAAAGTTTATAAATTTTTAGCACAATATCTATGTGTGCCTTGTTAATGATGACTGGAACTTCAAGCTTTTTTCTTCAGTTCAGTGAACTGGTATTCTGTTATTCCTTTGTTCATTATTTCTCATCTGTTCCCTTTTGTCCCCTAGTAATTATATTATTCATACATTAGATATCCCAGATCTCTCTTCCACATCTTATATTATTTTGATCATATTTTCTGTTTCTTTGTAAATTTGTTCTGCATTGATGGTTATTTCTTCAATTTGATATTCCAAGGTAACTATTATCCAAAATAACTATTTCCTACTACGTTGCTTTCTTTAGAACTATTGTATCCCTGGGGCACCTGGGTGGCTCAGTTGGTTAAGCCTCCAACTCTTGATTTTGGCTCAGGTCATGATATCAGCATGGAGCCTGCTGAAGATTCTCTCTCTCTGTCTCTCTCTCTCTTTCTCTCTCCCCTGCCCCCCCCATTTGTGTGCTCCTGCACACTCTCTCTCTAAAAAAAAAAAAAGAACTGTTTTACCTTTTTCTTTTCACCATACTTCTCTGAGTACTGAAGCTATTGAAGAGATCTTCTTCATCTTCTCACTACAAAATCTGCAAGTAACTCTGATGCATCTGTTTTCTTTGCTTTTGCCTCTATTGGAATGGTCAATTATTCCATCTGTGCTATAAATCCTAATACTTCCCATATTGTTATTCTTTTTGTATCATCATTCGTTTCTCTCTGATATTTACTTATGTCAGCATACAACCATGCTATGGTAGCAGGGAATAAAACATGGTGCTTCTGGAATCAGACCATAGAGATTTAAAGTTTCACTCTGCCCAATTTCTAACCCTGGAACCCTGGATAATTTAATCATGCTTGCTATAAATTTCTTTTCTCTTCTAATAAGGGAGGAAACACTAGTATTTGCTCTTGGTATTGTTAAGATGATATAATTTATTAATTCGAAGTGATTGGCACTAGTGATGCATAGCACTAAATAAATAGAAATTAATATTTTTCATCTTAAAAAGTATCACATGACCTACAGAAAGCCCTGATTTCTACCCAGTTGTCTGTTCCCTTTCACATAGATAATGGATTAAAGAAGGTTGTTGCATCCTAGACTCATGTCTGCTTATTCAATATCTCTGTTTGTATGACTCTTTTGCAGCTCACTCTTACCACAGTCAGAACTCAATTTTTGACATTGCCCCCTCCCCATTAAATGTTTTATTTTTCCAGTCTTTTTGATCTCCTTAAATATCACCACCATACACCCAATTTCTTAAACCAGACTCTTAAAAATTATCTTCATCCTTGTATTTCCCTTACCAACCACATCAGCAGGTATAGTTGGTTTTATCTCCTAAATGTATCTTGAATCTAACCTTCTACTACTGTCTCCACAGCAACAACCTTCTTTAATCCAAGATCATTGTGCACACACTGCATTTTGCAATAGCTTCCTAATTACCCTGTCCATTTCAATTCTTGCCCCGATAGCCCCTCTGTCTATTCACCAGATAACTGCCAGAATCACCTTTTAATAAAGTATTATCATTTTATGATCCAACCTAAGAGTCCTAATTTTTTTTGTAGCCTAAAAGTTGAACTCATATAAAACTTACAGATCCCTGCTTGATCCTCTCCTACTGCCTACCTCTCCTACTTTATCTTGATCATTCTTACATTCACCATCTTCTAACCACCCGAGCTTACTGATAGTTCATAGGACACTTGAGCTCCTTCCTGTCTCAGGGATCTTAGGCATAGCTTCCTACGACTGGAATAATATCCATTTGCCAAATCCCTCCAATTCTTTGGGACTGTGTTAGCACCACATGGAAAGGATTTTCCTACAAACCTACATGAACTAAATGAGACCTCCTCCTTTATTCTCTATCTTAACACCCTTATTGTCTTCACAGTATTTCATACAACCTCTCATTTTCTTACATTGTGGTCTCTTGTTTTCTTCCTGTCTCCCCACTTGAATGTAAGTTCCTTAAGGGTAGGGCCATCTGTCTTATAACCTGTTAAATACACTGTGCCTAGTACACAATAAATTCTAAGTGATTTATTTGTTAAACAAATGAATAAATAAATGAAGACTAAGTTGTTTCTAAACTATATTATTTTGGTAATTCATCTTTCAAATTTTAAAGTAAAAAATATGTCTTATTTCATTCCAGAAATACATTTTTGTGTTTGATTATCTCTCATCAAAAGACTTCATTATGGTTATATTCAATTTTTCTCATTCTCTCTCTCTTTCTCTCCTTCCTTCCTCCCTTCCTTCCTTCTTTTGTTATTTCCCTCTTTCTTTTATTTTGTTTTTGTTTTTGTTTTATTCCAATAGATCTACTTGCACAGAACCTGGTTCTTTGGCTTGGTTTCCCTCTTATAATTTATTGTATCAACTTAAATTGATTGTGATGGTTCCTTGTTTGGTCATGTTTGAATTGGCCAATGTTCGATGTCTCTCAAGCAATGGTGGACTGGAAGTCAGTGAAGATAAAGAAGTAAATTGCTTTTCAGTGAATCAAATGAGCTGTCAATCAAATGAATTGTAAATCAGGGAACTCTATTTTAAGTCATGTGTGGCGAAACCTCCGTGTTTTTCAGGTGCAAGTGCAGACAGGCTGTTCTTATCCCAGCACTGCATAAGGTACTAGTGCTGCCTCTACTAAAAGAAACAATAATATTAACGTTTCCTGAAACTCAGCATCATACACTGGCCAGAATAGTCCCCTCCCTGTGCTGAGAGGATACTCCTAGGTTTGCATTTTTTGTCACCCTCACTGGCCTCCTTCTAGACTTGAAAAGTACAGCATATTTCCAAGTTTCATCATTCTTAATATTTTCTACCACCTTCTGTTTAAACAGTTACACACCATTCGGGTACCTACTAAATTAAGTCTGGATATGCAGATGTATCAGGACTTCCTCCATGATCAGCTATGATAATCTCAATGGGAAATTAGAGAGACAAAGGGTCAAGAACAGGTTTTCAAGCCCCTATATCCCATCTATGTTTTATTTTGAAAACCTGGATTGAATCAAAAAGAGTAAATGGCCCTATATGTCCCTAAACATGAAACTTGACTCAGGTATGAAATGAAATCTAGGTTTGGGATGAGGGCAAGCGTAGTTGAGAAGGGGTAGCATGAAGAATTAGCTAGAAAATTTAATGACTTTCCAGGTGTTTTTGATAGTGAAAAAAATACTTCAATTTCTGTTAATTAATTGATATCCAACATTTAAAATTTTTAAATCTGTTGCAATATACCTTATAATGTATTATAATGTATAATGTATATAATATATATATATGATATAAATATGTCAAGATCAAATACTTTGGTATTAACTAGATTCTAGTGGCTGGTGGATTGCCTTAGATATTCACCTTAAGCAGATAGTATCAGTAAAAATATGTTGGAGAAGTTATAGAGAACTTAGTCTATGAGTTAATCATTATGGATTCTATTCTTCATTATAAAATGTAGCAGTCAGAAACAAAATTAAACTAGTGTTCAAAAATAGTATTGATTTTATAAAATAAATAAAATATATAATAAAATAATTACTGGGAGGAGCAACAAAAATATGGATTTTCAGAAAGTCAAAAATCAAACTAGAAAATCCAAGGGTAAGAAAGAACCAAAAACAATAAAACTTTGAAGAAAAAGGTATGTTATAGAAAGTAAATTATAAGCAATAGAAATATTAGTAGTGTTGCTGCTTCTGTATAAAATGTCTACCTGTGCAGTTATTCTTATTTAATAAAACTAATCAAAGGAGTATGTTCAGGTAGTATAACTTGATATGAGTTCCCACACTTTGAGAGGTCATTGTTTTAAGACAATTGGTCTCTCATTTTTCTCTTATTGTTAAACTAACCCAGAAATAATAATTTAAGAGAATAATAAACTAGGAGGTCTGTCTGGACAGAAGCTTTTACTTTTTCTGAGTCTTGATTACTACTGGGACAAGTTTCTTTCTTCTTTTTTTATTTTATTTATTTATTTGACAGAGAGAGATAGTGAGAGCAAGAAAACAAGCAGGGGCGGTGGGAGAGGGAGAAGCAGGCTTCCTGCCCAACAGGGAGCCCGATGTGGGGCTCGATCCCAGGACCCTGGGATCACGACCCAAGCCGAAGGCAGACGCTTAACGACTGAGCCACCCAGGCCCCCCAACAAGTTTCTTTTTTAAATATACTTCTTAAAAATTAAAAAAAAGGCCATCTATGGGAGTATTGGTAAGTTTATCCTTTTAGTGCCCTGATAACTGGCTTTATTGACACTTGAATTTTGTAACACAGCCCACCAATAAATCTTGATGAAGGGGTATAGACTACATGGGTGGCAAAGGACGACACATTTACCCTTAGTTTGTTTCTAGAGAGGATGATTTTTGTTGGCTGAATTTCTGCTGAGTAGAGTAATTTCTGGACTAAAATGCAAAGCTTTAGAAGTATTCCTAGCATTTGGAAAGGACTCAGAGCTGGTACATTATCTTAAATGTTATTTCGATGGCATAATGGTATTTAGGTTGATGTGAAAATGCCTCCCCCTGCATCCTTTGTGGGAAGGCGGTGTGGGAATGTACATTTGGAATCATCCCATGACCTTTCGCATGTTTATAGCTGCTTTAGGACAATAAGCATCTGAAGTTTATGGACTATTGTAATTAATCCAATAAGATATAAAACCCACTGCCTAGAAATGAACATGATCAACTATGTCTGAGACATGGAGGCTAAGCTAGAGAATTCCAGAACAGAAGAATTAACAAACTAAGTATGCCAGGTGTTGGCATATATGGGGTTGGAAACATTCAACTTTTGCTAGGGCAAAAGGAACAAATACATTGTTTCTTATGGTGTTACTAGGGAAAAGATGGCTGGATTTAAAAAGAAATCTAAATGACAATAATAATAACTAAGGTATGCTGAGTACTTATTAACATGCCCAGCCAGCACCGTCTGGTCAGTACTCTGCAAGCAATAGGTCATTTAATGGTCTCAGAAAACTAATGAGGCAGAAACTATATTATCCCTGTTTTAAAGATGAGAAAACTGAAGTTCAGAGAGATTTAATGACTTACTCAAGATGACAAAGATATCTACATAATGTAGCTGAAATTTTAACCCATGAGTCTCTGACTCCAACATGCTTACTCTCTACCGTCTCAGTAACATGCATTTATTAATCTGTATAAGATCCAAACATCTGCCTGTTCTTCTAAATTGAATTGTCTTCGGATGCCTACAAAGGGCAGCACTTTTGAATCTAGAACAAAAAGCTGCCTTTTCATTTTGGCTTAACTATGGGCTGTAAAATTTTAATTACCTTTTGTTTAGAAAGTGCTATAGAACCTGAACTTGTAATCAGTGCTGGAAGTAGGCGCACCAAGGGGTTGTTGATTTCCCTAGTGAATTTGAGTATCATTTATGGAAATGTAATTACAGTGGAATCCTGTTATAACGATCAATTTGGGCAACCCCCACTTGATCATTACATCCAAATGATCACCACACGCAGACCGTAAAACAGCGAGCCTCTCAAACCAGACAGGCTCAACAGTAAAATATCCATCTTGCAAAAACAGTATTATTACCACTAAGTACTTCAGAACCAGCACAGGTCAGTCGAATTATAGGCTGTAATTAGCCCTTCTAAAGGCTGTAACATTCTTTAGCTAAATCATAACAGCTTATATGAAACGTTTGAAATTCGACTAAGTCAACAACTATTTATTATGTACCTGCTGTGTACTCCAACAAGGGTCAGGCACTGAGGAGAATGTAAAATAAATAGGAATTTCTTTTTAAAGCTCGCTATCCATTTCGGGAAACAAGTTGCATAAACTCCGTGAACAATCTTTCTTAAAATGAATGGGTAGTCACAAACCGCCATATAATACTATTGGTTAGTTTCAGAGGTGAAAACTTTGGCTCCAGTAGAAAATAGTTTGGAGAATAATCTTTTGTCACAAAAATGACTGTAAAAGGAAACGGGATAGGCAATGGAAATAAACAGTTCCTTCCCGCAGAGCCAGCACCTTAAATCAGAGAGCAAAGGGGGATCATCGCACATTCCAATTTCAATGAAGTGTTACCTAAGTCAGAGATAGCAATGAGATTTTATCTCTCATATCAGTTATCAATGACCCGCTAATAGCCCACTGCACTGTTGGGCTGAGAAGGATCTTAAGGCCAAATTGAGAGTCATGGGAAGGTGTAATATTAAGGGTGAGTAACTCCTGGCATGGGGATTGCAGGTGGAAGCCACAGGTGAAATACTGAGTGTTGTCCTTTCTTGGACTTCTTTAATTTCAAGATCTCTGAATTGACATGCCTATTATCTAATGACTCCTAGAATCATAGCACAGAAAACACTTCACTGTGCATTGCACATAGTAGACTGTTCTCTTTCTTGCCTTTTTTATTTTTTCTTCCTTTTTACTTTCCTGTTCACTCACACTCTGCTGTAAACATAAGCAGAACCCAAGTTGCTACTTTGTCCACATCAGTAATCCCCAGCTGACCACTCTTATTTCTGTACTCAACCCAGATACTGTAATCAACTACTTAAACATTCCTCTAACACCTTATGTTCTAAATCCTTGGTATTCAACATTTTTCTCAAAGCCTGTTCCTCAAGCCTGTACACATACAGAGCCAAGCAGAACACCTCACCACTCTACTTAGGCGGATACTTTCTCTCTCTTCTGACTCCTAGGAAGCTACAATTTATGCGAGCAGTGGTATCTGTCTACTTAAACTGCTATCTGTCCCTGTAACTACATGTTTCTAAACACCTGTCTATTCCTTAGGGTAGAAAGCAGTTGCCTTGTACTTGGATTGCTTCCAATACCCTCCTTATTTCCCTTTCCTCTCCAGAGAATCCACTACAGAATATTCCCTGATGATTCTCCAATGTATTATATTCCTGAACTTTAGTCCCAATTCACATATGTTGTATTTTAGCATACAAGGTATATTCTGTGAAGCTTCCCATAACCTCTCAATCTTTTGTGTAACCATTATATCTTGAAATGTGCTAATATGTGTCAGTACAGAATATTATGATGATATCTTTTCAGGTCTCTTTCTCACATAACTCCAGGCTATGTCTTTTCATTTTGGCGTCCTTATCACCTGGCAAATTTCCAGACAGCTAGTAATTTTCACAAGGTACTTTTCTCAAGCTCTCTGGGCATTTTAAAGAAGGGAGCTATAACCAAACAGACTTCTTGCTCATCATTGTTTTTGTTTTTTACCACATAACTTAGAGAAAAGAAATATGGCGTGCGCACGCACACACACACACACACACACACACAACAACAACAATCTTCTGGACTAAACTAATATAGTTTGTTGTTGAGAATGCTTACCTTATGGAGCTGAGCACTCATATTTGACCTACCCATCAATGATCTCCATTACTATAGCAATCAGTGATAGATTCCCCATAACACTCTAATAAGAATAAAATCATACATGAGGACTAATTATGTACTGAGCCACAACAGAACAGGGACAGTGACTACATTTATCCCAGCAGCTTTCATGATTATTAAGGTCCTAGTGTTTTCAGCATTTAGGGCCTTTTCTACTCAGACCTTTCTACTCAACTCTGTAGGGTAAAACTCATAGAGTAGCATGTAGTCTGTGTTTGTTCTGAGGCTGGAGTAGTAGTAAGGCAGGATTCAAAATGAAGAGATAACTTGTTAAAATTCAGAAGAAGAGAAACAGCCATTTTTTAAAAAAATAGTGAAAAAGAGATCAGTAAATTTCGTACAGACAAGAGAACAGAGCTAAGACTGTAGCAGTGAAAATAAATGTGTATCATCTTGGCAGGCCTGTGGGCTGGAAGGGACAGCCCAGATCACCTGCACTGAAGCTAGCATTTTAAGAAGTGTATTTTGTAATTGCATTCCTTCTCTCGGAAGCGCTAAGACAGGGGAAAAACAAAGCAAACAAAAAGATAGATTGGGATCTACTGACACTAGGACTTCCTCCAGTGCTAATAGTAACTATGGTAAAACCACCACATCCCATTTTTGCTTGTGACTTTTCCCATATATCCTTTTCAGAAACAAAGACAGTTTTTCCATTTTTACAGATCCTGGAATGCAAATTACTTCTACTCATTTTTGCTGATTTTTCTGTTAGAGTGGTTAGACCTGAGGGTATGGGCTGTAAACTGCTTGGCTGGTAACTGTAGTCTTAAACAATTAAAAGAAGCACAAGGTTGTGGGAAGATTTAGCAAAGGTTGGCTTTGAGCTCAGCCTCAAAAGGACAGGAGAAGACCCTTGACAGCCTCCCCATCATCTAGCCAATCACTGAGGTAGGACAGCAGGCTTGGGACAGACATCCCGTCAAGAAAAGCACTGGGAATTTGGTTTGAGTGTTCTGTCTGTTGTACTTCTTAACAACCTAAGAACAGCAGTTAGAAATTGTTTTCTCTAGTGAGCACCTGGAAGACACATGACCCTAACATAATTCCCAAATTCAGTTGTTAGTGTGTGAACTTGCAGGATTAAATAGGCCTAGAAAAGGAGCCACAGGCTAGGTCAGATTCGTTGAAGATCAAAAAGGTCAAGTGGCAAGAGCAGTTTACCTTAGGGGAATAAACAGGAACATAAGATGGAGGTGATGGAGGGATTTCTTGAGCACACGTCCATCCACTGCATGTTGCCTGCCGATCGTATACAGCAAGAAGCAGTTTGAATGAGACACTTCAAATGGGAATAGTAGGTCTGCCATGGGACCTTGGCCAATTTTTGAACTTCTGAATGATTAAAATTGGCCAAATGGTGCTTTTGTATCAGAATTGTGAGGACTCAATAAGACAGTGGTATGCAAAGTGTCTGGTACAGAGCCTGGTATATAGGTGGCCATCTGCACATGCCATTTCCTTCCTTTTCTTCATGTCCCTTCATTTTTATTAGGCTATGCAGAATTAATCTTGAAGATATTTGTGAGTTTGGTTTGAGTTCCCAGAGCTGCTAAGTCAGGGACCAAAGAATCCAGGGAGCTAGCACCCTTCCCTTGCCACCACTTGCACTGCTGGCCTCGATCCTTTCAGGCAGACTGTGCCCTGTGTCTCCAACGTAGGTTGTTTATTTCCTCCACTCGCTGCATGAGAGCAAGAAGATAAGAGCCCTGAATTTGTGGAAGCGCTTGCGAGACTAAGACCAAACACATGATTTCTGCAGGTGCCGGCCCCTCCTGGAGTGAACGAACTTAGCTTTAAGCAGAGTTATTATGTGTGTCATTTCGTGCTGTTGCTATACCCAAGATGAATATAAGGTATCAACCTCAAGACTGTGCAGATTGTGGCGTGCAGACATTGATGGATGACAAAGACTCATTCAATTACAATTAGGACAAAACAAACAGCTTTTTGAAATGAAGCTCATAGTGGGAAGGGAGGGGGAGAAATTCCTATCCTGTTGTACTGGTAGGTTTCCTTTTCTAAATGAGCGTGGCAGCAGACAGGTTATACTGAAATGCCTCTGGCTGTAGAGATGACAGTGACGTTAGCAGCATTTGGGAACGAAAACAAATAGGCATCATCAAAGTACAGCATGCACCCTGTAAATTTATTTCTTTATTATTTCTTTTACAACTTGCATAGCACACATATGTATCTATAAAAGCTGTTGAATGTAGTAACTGCAATACAGAATATTCCAGAACTGCACATAGATATATAGTTCAGTGCACTAATTATGGCATTAAGTATTGCCTCTTTAGAGAATTGGCATAGTAAGAGTCAATTAAAAAAAAAAAAAAGAAGCAACAATATGAGTTTTAGAGTGACTCAGACTTGGGTTCAAATCCTGCCTCTACCTCACAGTAACTGTATGTCTTTTCCAAGTTTCTTTTTTTTTCAATTGGAAAATGAGAATATTAACACTTGTCATGCAAGAGAGTTGCCCTTAAAGAACTCTAATGAACACTGGCTGCCTTGTTTACTCCTTGTTAACTCCTACTCCCTATAAACTGAGATAGGATCCTGGACATCCATCCCTATGCCCAGCAGAGAATCAAGTGGCCCTGATTTTGAGAAGTTTACCTCAACTACTCTGAATTATAAATGCCTGTTGATTTTGCTGTCTCCTCCAACTAAACGGAATTTTTTTGAGAGAAGGACCCAGTACCTATTTTCTATAAACATAAATGAGTGCATGAATACCTGAATTAAACAATCAAAAGTTAGGCACTGCCTGCTTCCTATCAAACAGTATCAACTCCGTGACATTCAGTGTTAAAAGTGGTAACCTGAAATGGTATCTTCTAAATCATTTCTCCACTGAGCCATCAGGGAAAATGAGTTACCAATATAACTTTTGCTGACCTAAGCTTAATTCACCCTCAGAGAGATGGGGATAATATGAAATAAGTTTTCATATTTATTTTGAATATAGAAACAAGATCAGAATCTGAAACTGGGAAGTTTCAACATTTTCATGAATAATCACTTTTTTCCAGAATTGTCTCATTTGTATATATATAAGTAATAGTATGTCTTTATGTGTAAATATAAATCCAAGTGCTATGTATTGAGATTAGCAAAAGACAAATATTCATTTAAAAATTTTTCTCCAAAGGACTCTAGAAAACTAGTTCTATAAACACAAAATGTAGGAAAACAATCAAAATAGAACTATATACTTTTAGACAGGGAATAAACAAGTGACCAGATGGCTGTCAGCAAAATTTTACTTGGGCCTGAAGGCAAAGGTCTTTGCATATTTTATGGAAAAATGTCAAGCTTATAAAAACGTTTAAAATATTATATATGTGTGTGCATATATATGCATATTGTGGTATGGTATGCATATATTATAGTATTATTATAATATATGCATACCATATGTATGATATATACACATATATACATTTTAATATTAACCTATATTTATGTATATAGATATAATGTGTATATGCATACACACAAAAATATACACATATGGTGGGGTAATGACCATGTAGTCCTCATCAAAGGAGATAATTATGGGACTATTCCATTCATGACACGACTGTTTTCCCTAGTAATAGGAGTGTGGCATAAAAAGGTAGTCATTTGGAACAGAGGTGCTTTTTTTCAGTGAAATTACCTTCTTTCCCAGCTTAGATTAGATTATTTTCAAAGGCCTAATCAAAAGGTATTCTTAGAAAACCAAGAGAGAATAAGACACACACACACACACACACACACACACACACACGAAATCATAATAAAATCTCAGGATGAAAAATACTGCTCAAATTAGTCTTTCTCACCAAATGCGGCACCACTTAGTTGTGTTTTGTCCCACCCAACTAATAGTTTTCCACTCTAGGCCTCTCTACATCTTAGACAATTGAGAGGCTTAGAAGACAGTTTGCAAAGGTTTTTCTTGACCCTGTGGACTGCCCTCTTTGTGATCCCTGCCAACTCCCGTTCCTGGATCAGTATTCACTGTGTTGAGAATGAATGGCACTGATAACATTGTGCATTCCATTTTCTTCCTCTCAGACTTGTGTTATTTAGATGCACTGAACCCATACAGTGTTATGAGGTAAAAGCTACACTCATGACCTGTAAAAATAAATGTCACTTTCTGAGATAGTGGGGAAGGGTTGTGCCCCGGGAGAATGTGCTGCCCTCCTTAACAGCAATGCATGCATCACTGTGATGCTCAGAAAGTAACAACATTCTCTCTTTCCAAAGAAGAATGGAACATATGTGAAACAGTCATTTTACTCACAACAAGGTCAGAGAACAAAGCACTGTAAAGCCAAACGAGGAAATTGGGGCACAAAGATAATTATTTTAGAATATTTCTGGAAATATGTTAACCAGTCAAGACAGCCTTTATTCTAAAGTGTGGCATTATAATTTTGCATGGGAATTTTTTTATGAGCATTTTTTGTCACTTTCAGAGAGATCTATTATGATATGTAGTGTGGAAGGGAACATGTTGACATGACATTCTGAGAGCTAAAACAAATGTGAAGAATGAAGCTGAAAATAGCAGGCTGTGAAGAAAGCATTAAAAAGCACTGGGTGGCACTCAGCATTGTACATCTAGAATTCAGAGATGTGTTAGGAGAAGGCGTTAACATGGCATTCGTAGCATGCTTTTCTGTGAAGGAATTAAGAAGGGCACATCATTTGCTCTTATAGACTAAGGTAATTGGTGTCTACATCTCTATGCTCCTCCATTGCCAATAGGGAAACACATGAAAAAGATGCAGTGCATCTCGCCTGGCATAGTGCATTCCTGAAGGCTCTGTGCAAATCAGATTCTATTATAAAACCAGAAATGGTTATTCTTTTCTGATTAATATTCAATAGAAATGGCTTTTAATATTTAACCTTTAAGATTCTTTGTCTAAGCCACATGAGGTCCAACTCCCCTTCCTGTGCTAGCAGTTCCTAAATATTAGTTCTCTTTTTTTATTGAGACCTAATTGATATAAAACCTTGTATTAGTTTCAGGCATAGAATCTAATGATTCAATATTTGTGTACATTGTGGAATAATCAGCTCAATAAATCCAGTTTCCCCAGGCACCATATAAAGCCACATAATATGCAATACAATATTACTGAGGATAGTCACCATGCTGTACATTACATCCTGGTGACTTACTTATTTTATGAATGGAAGTTTGTACCTGTTGACCTCCTTCTTCCATTTTGCCCACCCCTAACGCCCCTCCCCTCCGGCAACCAATCTGTTCTCTGCACCTATGAGTTTTGTTTTCTTGTTTGTTTTTTGGATTCCACATATAAGTTAAATCCTATGATATTTGTCTTTCTCTCTCTGACTTATTTCACTTAATGTAATGCCCTCAAGATCCACCCATGTTGTTGCAAATGGCAGGATATCATTCTTTTATATGGCTGAGTAGTATTCCTGGTGGATAAACACACACACACACACACACATATATGTATACACACACACACACACACATATCACATCTTCTTCATCCATTCATCCATCAATGATCAATGGATACTTTGGTTGTCTTCATATCTTGGCTGCTGTGAATAATGCTGCGATGATCATAGGGTGCATATATCTTTTCAAAATAGTGTTATTGTTTTCTTTGGATAAATACCCAGAAATAGAATGACTGGGTAATATGGTAGTTCTATTTTTAATTTTTTGAGAAATGTCTATATTGTTTTCCATAGTGGCTGCCCCAATTCACATTCCCACCAACAGTGCATGAGGGTTCCCTTTTCTTCACATCCTTATGAATACTTGTAATTTCCTGTCTTTTGATAATAGTCATTCTGACAGGTATGTGGTGATATCTCATTGTGGTTTTGTTTTGCAGTTTGCTGGTGATGAGTGATGCTGAGCATCTTTTTGTGTGCCTGTTGACCATCTGTATGTCTTCTTTGCAAAATCATCTATTCACATTGCCCATTTTTAAATTAGATTCCTTGGGATTTTGTTGTTGCTGTTGTTATTGAGTTTATAAGAATTCTTTTTATATTTTGGGTATTAACCCCTTATCAGATATGTGATTTGCAAATATCTTCTTTTTTTTCTTTTTTTTTTATTATGTTATGTTAGTCACCATACATTACATCATTCGTTTTTGATGTAGTGTTCCATGATTCATTGTTTGCGTATAACACCCAGTGCTCCATTCAGTATGTGCCCTCTTTAATACCCATCACCAGGCTAACCCAACCCCCCACCCCCTCCCCTCTAGAACACTCAGTTTTTTTCTCAGAGTCCATAGTCTCTTCTATTCAATAAGTTGCTTTTTCATTTTGTTGATGGTTTCCTTGGTTTCCTTTGTTGATGGTGCAGAAGCTTTTTAGTTTGTTGCAGTCCCATTTGTTTATTTTTGCTTTTGTTGTCATTGCCTTGGGAGTCAGGGAGTTTTAGGATCCAAAAAAGTATCTCCCGAGGCACCTGGGTGTCTCAGTCCATTAAGTGTCTGCCTTTGGCTCAGATCATGATCCCAGGGTCCTGGGATCTAGTCCCACATCAGGCTCCAGCTCAGGAAGGAGTCTGCTTCTCCCTCTACCCCTCCCCCAACTCGTGATCTCTCTCTCTCTCCCTCTCTCCCTCTCTCTCCCTCTCTCAAACAAATAAAATCTTAAAAAAAAAGTATCTGCAAGAGCAATGTCAAGGAGCTTACCACCTATGTTTTCTTCTATCAGTTTTATGGTTTCTGGGCTTAGGTTCAAGTCTATAATCCATTTTGAATTATTTTTGTGTACAGAGTAGGATAGTGGTCCAATTTCATTCTTTTGCATGTGGCTGTCCAGTTTCTCAGGACCATTTATTGAAGAGACTGTCCTTTCCCCATTATATATTCTTGCCTCCTTTGTTGTAAGTTAATTGGCTGTATATCTGTGGGTTTATTTCTGGGCTCTCTGTTCTCTTCTACTGATCTGTGTGTCTGTTTTTATGCCAATACAATATTGTATTTTGATTATAGCTTTGTAATATAGTTTGAAACAAGGGAGTGTGATACCTCTAACTTTGTTCTTTCTCAAGATTGCTTCAGCTATTTAGTCTTTTGTGACTCCATACAGATTTTAGGATTGTTTGTTCTATTTCTGTGAAAAAATGCCATTGCAATTTTGATAGGAATTGCACTGAATCTATAGGATGGATGCTTTGAGTAATATGGGCATTTTAACAGTATTAATTCTTCCAATCCATGAGCATGGAATAGCCTTCCATTTCTTTGTATCTTCCTCAATTTCTTTCATCAGGGCCTTGTAGTTTTCAGCGGACAGGTCATGCAACTCTTTGGTTAAGTTTATTCCTAAGTATTTTATTATTTTTGATGCAATTGTAAATAGAATTGTTTTCTTAATTTCTCTTTCTGATAGTGTATTAGCGTAAAAAATGCAACAGATTTTTGAGTATTGATTTTATATCCTGAAACTTCACTATTTTGTTTTTTGTCTCTAACAGTTTTTTGATAGGGTCTTCGTGGTTTTCTCTATATAAAATCAAGTCATCCACAAATTGTGTCAGTTTAACTTCTTCCTTTCTAATTTGGGTGCTTTTTATTTCTTTTTCTTTTTTTTTTTAAAGATTTTATTTATTTATTTGAGAGAGAGAGAATGAACAGAGAGCACATGAGAGTGGGGAGCGTCAGAGGGAGAAGCAGTCTCCCCGCCGAGCAGGGAGCCCGATGCAGGACTTGATCCAGGGACTCCAGGATCATGACCCGAGCCGAAGGCAGTCGCTTAACCAACTGAGCCACCCAGGCGCCCCTATTTCTTTTTCTTGCCTAATTGCTCTGACTATGATTTTCAATACTATGTTGAATAAAAGTGGCAAGCATAGGCATCTTTGTCTTGTTCCTGATATTAGAAGAAAAGCTTTCAGCTTTTCACTGTTGAGTATGATGCTAGCTGTAGGCTTGTCATATATGACCTTTATTTTGTTGGGGTATATTTCTTATTTACCCACTTTTTCGAGAGTTTTTATTATAAGTGGATGTTGATTTTTTTCAAATGCTTTTCCTGCATCTGTTGAGATCATATGACTTTTATCCTTCATTTTATTAGTGTGGTGTATCATGTTGATTAATTTGTGGATGTTAAACCATCCCTGCATCCCTAGAATAAATCCCACTTGATCATGGTGTATGATTTTTTTAATGTATTGTTGAATTTTGTTTGCTAATATTTTGTTGAGGATGTTTACATCTATGTTAATCAGAGATACTGGTCTGTAATATTCTTTTTTCTTAGCCTGCTTTCCATATCAGGGTAATACTGGTCTCGTAAAATAAGTTTGAAAGTGTTCTCTTCAATTTTTTGGAAGAGTTTGGGAAAAATTGGTATTAAATATTCTTTTTTTTTTAAAGATTTTATTTATTTATTTCACAGAGAGAGACATAGCGAGAGAGGGAACACAAGCAGGGGGAGTGGGAGAGGGAGAAGCAGGCCTCTCGCCAAGCAGGGAGCGCGATGTGGGGCTGGAGCCCGATGCGGGGCTCGATCCCAGGACCCTGGAATCATGACCTGAGCCGAAGGCAGATGCTTAACGACTGAGCCACCCTGGCGCCCCGGTATTAAATATTCTTTAAATGATTAGTAGAATTCACCAGTGAAGTCTGATCCTGGACTTTTGTTTGGACATTTTTGATTACTGATTCAATTTCCTTGCTGGTAATTGATTTATTCAGATTTTCTGTTTCTCTGTGGTTCAGTCTTGGAAGATTATGATTTGTTTCCAGAAATTATTCATTTCTTTTAGGTCGTCTAGTTTATTGCTCTATAATTGGTCATAGTTGTCTCTTATGCTCCTTTGTATTTCTCTAGCATCAGTTGTAACTTCCCCTCTTTCATTTCTGATTTTACTTGAGTTTCCTCTTTTTTTCTTTTTAGTGAATCTAGCTAAAAGTTTATCAATTTGGTTGATCTTTTCAAAGAATGAGCCCTTAGTTTCATTGATTTTGTTCTGTTATCTTTTTAGTTGTCTCTATCTTGTGTATTTTTACTCTGATCTTTATTATTTCTTTTTTTTTCTACTTTGCTTTTCTTTTTCTAGTTCCTTTAGGTGTAACATTAAATTGCTTATTTGAGATTTCTCTTAGTTCTTGAGGTTAATCCTGTATAGTTATGAACTTCCTACTTAGAACGACTTTACTACATCCAAATTAAATGTCTCTTTTACTCTGAGCTTATTTTTTTTTAACTTTCGGTGTTAAAAAGACAAGACTTTTCTTTTATGAAATAGTGCTGGTAATAGACATTCATTTTATTGTGTTGCTTAAAATTATACTAGTTTGTGAAATCCAAAACTATTCAGACCAAAATATATAACCACACAAACAATTTCAGTCAAAACTTTATCAAAAGTTATTGCATTTTTTTAACAAACAAATAATTATAGAACTTCTTTATAGTGAAAATATGCCATGCCTATTTTATAACACCAAGAGGAGTCCTCTAGCATTTCTGGTGTTTGGCATGTTCTTTTTTTCTTTTTCTTTTTAGAAAATTCATCTGACTGGTGATATGATTAATATAAAGAGGTTTATACACTTGAAATATAGTAATTTAGCCATCTTGAAGTCCACATTATACAGGTTACATTAGTTAATGCTCTTAGTAACAAGTATTCCCTACTCTTCAAGATTGTTTATGAAAATTAAATAAGATAATGCATGTAAAACACATAGTCAAGGCTAAAAAATGTTATGTATTATCACTTCCCTGAAGAATTATTTGGTGGTGAGGAATGTTGGTTATCTTAGCAGTCACACTGCTTACAAGAAAAACTATAATAGACTAAAAATATGATGCATATAGTAGCTGGTATACTCTGATTTGCTGTACAGAGTCAGTTCTGGCAGAGCTTAACATAGTCATGAGTCCAAATCACCATTTCTCTGCCCCCAGAGGAGATATCCTATTCAGCACCCTATACCATAATGCATATTTTAGTGGGGATGACAGGTATTAATCCATCACTGAAATATATCATTATAAATGGCAACAAGTGCTGTGGCAAGAAACATACATGGTAAAATAAAAATGTATGGTGTGTATCAACATCTTCTCTGAGGAAATGACATTTGAACTCAGATTAATAGGACAATTAGAAGTTAGTGAAGTATCCCCTGCAAGTGTAATGGTCAGGATCAGGAGTGAGTAGGGTGAATTAAAGAAATTAGAAGTCAACATGGTTATAGCATAGTGAGTTAGAAGATGGAGAATGATGTCATGATAAAGAAGAGGCAACTTCTCAAGCAGTATGGTGGGGCAGACTTATTTGAACAAGAAGAAATTTACATAAGGCAGGAATAAAGAGATTAATGAAAACTAGAGTGGTTAAGACTTGTACTGTAGTGAACCACTAGGTTTTCAGACCAGATATTGACCATTTCTAAAGCCCATATAGAGATAAGAGACATATCAGAGGGTTGTGTGAGATGTGGAATAAGGCTATACTCCCTACAGAAAATCCAGAGGACTATGGAAAACCCTTTGGCTTTCAGCAGAAGAATATTCTGTTATGCTGTTTAAGAAAATATTAACAATATTGGGTGCATGGATTTTTTATTTTTTAAAATTTTTTTAAAAATTAAAATCCTACTGAAGATGAATTCCGAATTAAAAATGACAAATCATATCATAAAATAAACCACAATGGGAGAAAATCAGAAGAGGCAGTTTTACCATGAAGCTAAAGAAGCTGACATTTCAAGGCCCTTTAGTTGCATATGTCTCTTCAAATGTCATGAGACAGGCCTTGATAATATGTCCTCATGGCTATATATGACTTCATAAAATTTTCAAGTACCATATCTTAAGTGTAATCAATTTAAACTGTTTTCTTTTTTTGCTTTAATGTCCCTCCATCATAGTTCCTCTTGTGTTGAGTGGTGGTAGAATGACCTTAAATATTTTTTGGATCCACTTAAAGGAAGTTTACGTTTACTGGAATATATTCATGTGATCCTCAGTCACTTTCTTGTATAGGTAAGTTATTACTAGCTGACCCACTGTAGGAATGGCTTCCAGACATACTTCCACGGCCCACTGGCTCAACTCACCTGATGTTGTGACTTTAAGGTGCAGGACAAGAGTTTGCATTGCAGAGTTTGTCTTCCTATGAAACCAGGCACCCCAGATATGTGGGTAGCAGCAGGAAAAAGAGAGAGCGAGCATAAAGTATTAACAATTAGCAAAACAAAGTGAATGATACATAGGAGTTCATTGTACTACTTTTGCAACATATCCTAGGAAATAAAAATGAAGTAAGCATAAAGGTAAGAAATATGAAATTAAAAGTCTTACAATTTATTGTTTATCTTTTTAAAAATTTTTAGTTAGTTAACATACAGTGCAAAATTGGCTTCAGGAATAGAAGTCAGTGATTCATCACTTATATACAACACCTAGCGCTCATCACAAGTGCCCTCCTTAATACTCACCACCCATCTAGCCTATCCTCCACCCATCTCCCTTCCTCAACTCTCAGTTTGTTCTCTATCATTAAGAGTCTCTTGTGGTTTGTTTCCCTCTCTCCTTTTTTTCCCCTTTCCCATATGTTCATCTGTTTTGTTTCTTAAATTCCACATATGAGTGAACTCATATGGTATTTGTCTTTCTCTGACTTATTTCACTTAGCATAATACATTCTAGCTCCATTCACGTCATTGCAAATGGCAAGATTTCATTCTTTTTGATGGCTGAGTAATATTCCATCATATATAGATTATATATATATGGATATATACATATATAGAGATTCCATTATAAATAGATTCCATTTTTTATATATATATATATAATCTTTTATATATATATATATATATATAATCTTCTTTATCCATTCATCAGTCGATGGACATTGGGGCTCTCTCCATAGTTTGACCATTGTTGATAATGCTGCTATAAACATTGGGGTGTGTGTACCCCTTTGAATCTGTATTTTTGTATCTTTGGGGTAAATACCTAGTAGTGCAATTGCTGGATCATAGGGTAGTTCTATTTTTAACTTTTTGAAGAACCTCCATACTGTTTTCCAAAGTGGCTGTGCCAGTTTGCATTCCCACCAACAGTGCAAGAAGGTTCCCCTTTCTCTGCATCCTCCACAACACCTGCTGTTTCTTGTGTTGTTAATTTTAGCCATTATGAAAGGTATAATGTGGTATCTCATCATGGTTTTGATTTGTATTTCCCTGATGATGAGTGATGTTGAACATCTTTTTATGTGTCTATTAGCCATCTGGATGTCTTCTTTGTAAAAGTGTCTATGTCTTCTTCCCATTTCTTAACTGGGTTATTTGTCTTGGAGTTTGATAAGTTCGTAGATTTTGGATACTATTCCTTTATCAGATATATTGATTGCAAATATTTTCTCCCATTCTGTAGGCTGCCTTTTAGTTTTGTTGATTGTTTCCTTTTCTATGCAGAAGTTGTTTTGTTTTGTTTTTTTTCCTTGATGAAGTCCCAATAGTTCATTTTTGATTTTCATTCCCTTGCCTCTGGTGACATGTCTAATAAGAAGTTGCTGTGGCCTAGGTCAAAGAGGTTGCTGCCTGTGTTCTCCTCTAGGATTTTGATGGTTTTTTGTCTCATTTCAGTCTTTCATCCATTTTGAATTTATTTTTGTGTATGGTGTAAGAAAGTGGTCCAGTTTCATTCTTCTGCATGTGGCTGTCCAATTTTCCCAACACCATTTGTTGAAGAGACTGTCTTTTTTCCATTGGATATTCTTTCTTGCTTTGTCAAAAATTAGTTGACAATATAGTTGTGGGTCCATTTCTGGGTTTTCTATTCTGTTCCATTGGTCTGTGTGTCTGTTTTTTGTGCCAGCACCATACTGTCTTGATGACTACAGCTTTGTAATATAGCTTGAAGTCTGGAATCGTGATGCCTCCATCTTTGCTTTTCTTTTTCAGGATTGCTTTGGTTATTTAGGGTCTTTTGTGGTTCCATACAAATTTTAGGATTTTTTTATTCTAGCTCTGTGAAAAATATTGATGGTATTGTGATAGGGACTGCATTAAATGTGTAGATTTCTTTGAGTAGTATAGACATTTTAATAATGTTTGTTCTTCCAACTCATGGAAAGAATGTTTTTCCATTTCTTTGTGTCCGCTTCAATTTCTTTCGTAAGTGTTCTATAGTTTACAGATCTTTTATCTCTTTAGTTAGGCTTATTCCTAGATACCTTATCATTTTGGGGCAATTGCAAATGGAATCAATTCCTCGATTTCTTTTTCTGCTGCTTCATTATTGGTATATAGAAATGCAATGGATTTCTACACATTGATTTTATATCCTGCAACTTTGCTGTGCTCATGTATTATTAGTTCTAGCAAATTTTTGGTAGAGTTTTTTTGGGTTTTCTACATAAAGTATCATGTCATTTGCAAATAGTAAAATTTGACTTCTTTCTTGCAGATTTGAATATGTTTTATTTCTTTTTATTGTCTGATTGCTGAAGCTAAGACTTCCAGTACTCTGTTAAATAGTAATGGTGAGGGTGGACATCATTGCCTTGTTCCTAACCATAGGAGAAAGGCTCTCAGTTTTTCCCCATTGAGGATGTGGGTCTTTCGTATATGACCTTTATGATGTTGAAGTATGTTCCATCTATCCCTACTTTGTTGAGGGTTTTTATCAAGAATGGGTACTGTATTTTGTCAAATGCTTTTTCTGCATCTATTGACAGGATCATATGGTTCTTATCCTTTCTTTTATTAATGTGGTGTATCACATTGATTGATTTGTGAATACTGAACCACCCCTGCAACCCAAGAATAAATCCCACTTGATCATGGTGGATAATTCTTCTAATGTACTGTTGAATTCAATTTGCTAGTATTTTATTGAGAATTTTAGCATCCATGTTCATCAGGGATATTGGCCTGTAACTCTCTTTTGTAGTGGGATCTTTGAACGGTTTTAGAATCAAGGTAATGTTAGCTTCATAGAATGAGTTTGGAAGTTTCCCTTCCATTTCTATTTTTTGGGACAGTTTAAGAAGAATAAATATTAACTCTTCTCTAAATGTCTGGTAGAATTCCCCTGGGAAGCCATCTGGCCCATGGACTTTAGTTTGTTGGAAGCTTTTTGATTACTGATTCAATTTCTTTGCTTGTTATGGGTCTTTTCAAATTTTTGATTTCTTCCTCTTTCGATTTTGGTAGTTTTTAAGTTTCTAGGAATTTGTTCATTTCATCCAGATTGCCCAGTTTGTTGGCATGTAATTTTTCATAGTATTCTCTTATAATTGTTTGTATTTCTGTGGTGTTGGTTGGGTTCTCTCTTCTTTCATTCATGATTTTATATATTTGGATTTATATATATATTTTTTTTCTTTTTGATAATTCTGGCTAGGGATTTATCAATTTTATTAATTCTTTCGAAGAACCAGCTCTTAGTTTCATTAATCCATTCTGTTGTTGCTTTGTTTGTTTCTACATTGTTTATTTCTGCTCTAATCTTTATTATTCGCCTTCTGATGGCTATAGGCTTTGTTTGGTACTCCTTTTCTAGCTCCTTTTGATGTAAGGTTAAGTTGTGTGTTTGAGGCTTTTCTTGCATCTTGAGGGAGGCCTATATTTCAATATACTTCCCTCTTAGGACTGCCTTTGTTGCATCCCAAGAGTTTTGGACTGTCATGTTTTCATTTTCATTTGCTTCCATGTACTTTTTTTATTTTGTCTTAAATTTCCTCATTAAATTTCCTTCATTCTTTAGTAGGATGTTCTTTAACCTTCATGTAGTTGAGGTCTTTCCAAGTTTTTTGTTGTGGTTGACTTCAAATTTCATATCTTTGTAGTCTGAAAATATGCACGGTATGATCTTGATCTTTTTGTACTTGTTGAGAGCTGATTTGTGACCCAGTATGTGATCTATTCTGGAGAAGTTCCATGTGCACCCGAAAAGAATGTGCATTTTGCTGTTTTAGGATGAAATGCTGTGAATATATCTGTTAAGTCCATCCAGTCCAGTGTGTCATTAAAGTCATTGTTTCCTTGTTGATTTTCTGCTTAGATGGTCTGTCCATTGCTGTAAGTGGGGTGTTAAAGTCCCCTATTATTATTGTATTATTATCGATGAGTTTCTTTATGTTTCTTATTAATTGATTTATATATTTGGGTGCTCCCAAGTTGGAGGCATAAATATTTATAATTGTTAGATCTTCTTGATGGAAGACCCCTTAATTATGATATAATGCCCTTCTTCATCTATTGCTGGAGTATTTGTTTTAAAATCTTGTTTGTCTTGGGGTGCCTGGGTGGCTCAGTCAGTTAAGTGGCTGAATCTTGATTTCAGCTCAGGTCAGGATCTCAGAATCATGAGATCAAGCCCCATGTTGGGCGCTGTCCAAATTCTTGGCTGCATATTTTTCCCATTCATCATGTTGAATATATACTGCCACTCTATTCTGGCCTGCAAGTTTCTATGGACAGATCTGCTGCAAACCTGATCTGTCTTCCCTTATAGGACTTTTTTTCCCTTGCTGCTTTCAGGATTATTTCCTTGTCTGTGTATTTTGTGTATTTGACTATGATATGCCTTGGAGATGGTTGGCTTTTGCTGAATTTAATGGGAGTTCTCTGTGCTTCTTGGATTTTGATGTTTGTGTCCTTCCTCAGATTAGGGAAATTTTCAGCTATAATTTGTTTGCATATATCTTCTGCCCCTTTTTCTCTCTCTTCATCTTCTGTGAGCCCTATGATACAAATGTATTATATTTTAATAAGTTACTGATTTCCCTAAGTCTGCCTTAGTGATCAATTACCTTTCTTTCCTTCTTCTTTTCAGCTTCATTATTTCCCGTAATTTTATCTTCTGTATCATGGATTTTCTCCTCTGATTTGTCCATCCTTGTTTTTATGGCATCCATTTGGGTTTGTATCTCACTTATAGTATTTTTAATTTCAGCCTGACTAGATTTTAGTTCTTTTATCTCTGCAATAAGGGATTCTCTAGTGTGTCTTCTATGCTTTTTTCAGGCCAACCTAGTAACCTTATAATCATTTTAAATTCTAGTTCAGACATCTTACTTATATCTGTATTGATTAAATCCCTGGCTGTGAGTTCTACTTCCTGTTCTTTCTTTTGGGGTGAATTTCTCCACTTCATCATTTTGTCCAGAAAAGAAAAGAAAAAGAAAAAAAAAAACAAAAACCAAAAAACAAAGGGAAAAAACAAAACAAAACAACAACAACAAAAAGCTAGATCCTGGGTGTGTTTTGGTCTGCTTATTAAAAGAATCTAGATCCAAAAATTTAAAAATAAATAAATAAATAAATAAATAAAATGAAAATAAATAAATATATAAATAAATAATAAAAAGTAAAAAAGGAATTAAAAAGTAAGAAAATAAAATGAGGGGCGCCTGGGTGGCTCAGTTGGTTAAGCGACTGCCTTCGGCTCAGGTCATGATCCTGGAGTCCCGGGATCGAGTCCCGCATCGGGCTCCCTGCTCAGC
>NC_138372.1:63457632-63477058 GCF_054177405.1 Leptonychotes weddellii | reverse complement strand
GTCTGCTTCTCCCTCTCCCGCTCCCCCCTCTTGTGCTCTTTCTCTCTCTCACTCTCTCTCTCAAATAAATAAATAAAATCTTTAAAAAAAAAAAAAGAAAAGAAAATGAAAAATGTAATGAAAAAATGAAGAAAAATAATCAAATATAAAGAATAAAAGTAAAAAGGAAGCTAGATCCTCTTTTCCCTAGAGCTGAAGCTTTGCAGAGCTCTATGCTCAGTAGACTTGGTGTCAGCAAGTTGTTTGTGCTGGTCTTTTGGGGGAGGGGCCTGTTCACTAATTCTCAGGTGGACTTGCCCTACTGTAAATGTGCCACCAGGTGCAGGGGGGCAGGGCTTGGTGTAAGCATCTCTTGCCTCCACTAGGTGTGCTGTTTTGCTCCATGGAGGCTTTCAGCACTGATGGTTGGGATGAATATGGTGGCACCCCACTCTCTAGCCCTGGAGCTGAAAGTTCTCACCCCCAACTCTTCAGGGAGCCCTCACAGAAGAGTAATCAGTCACCCCTCTTGTGTCCCTAGTTTCTGTCTGAATCCTGTGTTCACCCTGCCTGTGTCCAAGGTGTTATCTCAGGCTTGCAACTGAGTTTCAAAATTACAAATTTTAGGGACTTCCATGGTGCATACCCACACTCTTCCTTTGGGGAGGGTCTCACCATGCTTTTGCTGTTTCCTGGGCTGTTCCAGAAAAGTGGTTGCACGATCACACAGCAGTTTGGAGTTTATGGCAAAACAGAGCCAAAAGGCAGCACCAAGACTCACTGCTCTCAGCCAGTGTCCCCACTCCTATGCCTGGGAACAGTGCAGCACATTGGCGCCACCGTTCTTGTGACCCAAGGGATCCTCAGACCTTGCTGTCACTCCTGGGACTCCACCCTACTTCGCCACCTGAGCACCTTTAAGCCAGGCATGTCCCTCATGGGAGTGGACTTCTAAAAGTTCCAATTTTGCTCACTCCACTGCTTATAATACTTTGCGGTAGCCACCGTGATCAGGGCTCCCTTCCTACCACCATATACACAGTTATATGTCCCCACATCAACTCTCTGCACCTCCTACCTTCCAAAAGGTGGTCGCTTTTTTACTTATAGACTTTTAGTTTTTATCCTTTCAGACCTCCAATTGATTTCTTGGGTGTTCAGGATGATTTGATAATATCTAGTTGTGTTTGAGGGATGAGACAAGTTTAGGGTCCCCCTACTCCTCTGCCATGTTAACTCCTTTCCCTACTGATGCTCTGTTTATCATTTTAAAGTAATATTTACTTTGACATCTAAATTAGAATTAGTAATTTTGTATTATTACCTTATTGAAATTCCTAAAACTTGTACAAATGTCAGATCCCACAGTACCTGTTATGAGCCAGCATAAATAACAACAAAAAATAATTAAAACTTAAGAAATAGAAATAACTCTCCACATGCCCAAGAAAAAAAGAATAACTGGAAGGATTGTAAAATAAGCATGTTTAACTTGATTAAAGATGTTTTTGAAGAAAACTAAATCATGAAGAGGAAATGTACTACATGAAAAACTATAAGGTGTCTTGTAAAATAATTAACCAAACCTTCTAAAAAAAATATATATATATATATGTAGTCATAGAAATTAAAAAGCAAATGGACAGGATATAAAGACATCTTTTGAATATAGAATTAATTAACTGAAAAGTATAAATATGAAGAGATCACTTTGAAGGAAACAGAGAAATGAAGAGATAAAAATTATAAAGAGAATATTAAGATATGTAAGTCATTGAAAGGAAAGTCACAATATATATTTAACAAAGTCCCAGAAGAGGAGAATTTAAAAAATGAAGGAAAAAAAGCGATTTGCAGAAAGAAAGGTAAGAATTTTTTAGAATTTAATTTTTTAGAATTAAAAATGATACATGTCTTCACATTGAAGAAGCACATTGAATCACAAGGAAAAGTAACAAGAACAGCAACTTGGGTACATCATGCTAAAAACTTGTTCATGAACACAGAGACTATATTAAGTTATTAGGAGGAAAAATAGTTATCTACAAAATAACAAGAATCAGACTGACAGCAGACTTCTCATTAGCAATAATACATGGAAGGAGGCAGCTAGAGTAAATGAATTGTTACTACAAAATTCTATAAAACATTCATTCAAATTTGAGTGAAATAAAGATACTTGCAAGAAAAGAAAAACTAAGAATTTTTTTTACTCCTCACAGACCTTTACTAAAGAACTACTCAAGAAGAAACAAGTTTCATACAAAAAATAATGGTAAGGCAAAAAAAAGTGCATATTAGTAAATCTAAATAACACTGTATAAATTAATAATCATAATTAATAGCTTAGAAAAGGTATGAATAAAGGTAGAAATAACTTACAAATATATAAGGAAGTGCTCTGTTCATTGGTTAGAAAGATAGGGATAGTGATTAGTTTTCATTAAGTTAGGTAGAAGCGCTAAATATTAAAGACACTTGTAAATAATTTAAAGTTTCAAAACCAAATAGAAGAAAAATAGAGGGGAGTGATTAAGAGAACTTATTTGTCTAGAAGTTAGGAAAAGCAGAAAAAAAAGAAAAGCATGAAAAATTAAAAATACAAATTAAGTTGACAGTAATAATTCCAAATATGTCATGAATTATAATAATAGAAGTGATACATGTACCCATCTAAAAAATAGGATTCTACAATTTGATGAACAAAACCCACTACCAAACTAGATAAAATGTTAACACAGAAATATTGACAGTAAAGGCATGGATAATAGCATGATTCAAATAACAACCAAAAGCAAGGTGACATAATAATATGCTAAACTAATGAACATTAATTTATAAACTATTATTAAATGAAAGAGATAATTACTTAATAATATAATGGGGAAATGACAGAAAGATAGAATAGTGATATATATATATATATATGTCTAAAAGTATAAGTTAAAAATAAGTAAAAAAAATTCAACAAATTCAAAGGAAAAAATTAAATATCCATAATCATAATGGGACATTTTAACACAGCTCTTTCATAATTGAGACATCCATTAGGCAAAATATTATTAATAGTAATTTGAACAAAACAATCAACATGCTTGATGGATAGATATATATTCCCCAAACTCCAATTTAGATAATATGCCTATTTTTTTCAATGAATCATTTACAAACATGGACAATTTTTATATATGTTTTTTCTGAAAAAAATGTGTATATATGAATATATAAAAGTATATTTTATTGAATTTATATATTTGAAAATAATTGATGGACAACTCAGAAAAATTAGCAAAGAATATTACCAGATATATATATTTTTTTTACCAGACAGTTTTTTTTTTTTAAAGATTTTATTTATTTATTTGAGACAGAGAGAATGAGAGAGAGAGAGAGCACATGAGAGGGGGGAGGGTCAGAGAGAGAAGCAAGCTCCTTGCTGAGCAGGGAGCCCGATGCGGGACTCAATCCAGGGACTCCAGGATCATGACCTGAGCCGAAGGCAGTCGCTTAACCAACTGAGCCACCCAGGCGCCCTTACCAGACAGTTTTTAAAACAACTTGTATGGTTAATAAACATGTGAAAAGTTGTTTATTAATCAGAAAGTTGCAAATTTAAATGAGGCAAAATTTCCTATCTATCAGGTTGTCCAAAAATATCTGACTATCCTGGTTGTTGGAGAGTAGACAGAGAACCAGGAAATTTAAAGTCAAGAGGAAAAATTGGAGCAACCACATTAAGAGAAATTGTCAATATCTACAAAATTTGAAAATACCCTGCAGTCTAGCAATTCTACTTTAACTTATAAACTCTATAAAAGCAGCTTTCAAACTTTTTTGATAGCAATCCATGGTAAATATATATATTTATTATTATATATGTATATAAATACATATTACATGTGTAATACATACATAAATAAATACGTATATATAATAAGTATACATAAATAATAAAATAAGTATACAGCTGACCCTTGAACAATATAGATTTGACCTGCACTGGTCCACTTATATGCAGATTCTTTTATACTGTGCACTTTTATATGCACAGTACTATAAATTGTATATTCTCTCCCTTATGATTTTCTTTTCTTTTCTTTTCTTTAATTCAATTAGCCAACTTATAGTACATCATTAGTTTCAAATGTAGTGTTCAATAATTTATCAGTTGCGTATAACATCCCATCACATGCCCTCCTTTATGATTTTCCTAATAACACTTTATTTTCTCTAATTTACTTTATTGTAAGAATACAATATATAATATATAGAACATACAAAATATGCATTAGTTGACTATTTATGTTCTCTGTGAGGCTTCCAGTCAGCAGTAGCCTGTTAGTAGTTAAATTTCGTGGGGGGGGAGGGAGCAGAAGTTATACATGAATTTTCAAGTGTGTGGGGGGTAGACATTCATAACTTCTGTGTTCAAGTGTTAACCGTATATAAAAATATATATGTATTTTTTCACATTGCAAATCAGAATATGCATGCATACTCATATACATAACAAATAATTGCACAGTATGATACTTAGCCTTTTACATCCTATTTGATAGAATCTTCTATTCTATTCTATTCTATTCTATTCTATTCTATTCTATTCTATTCTATTCTATCCTTCTATTCTATCCTATTCTATCCCACCCATTCCACTCCTCTCCTTGAGTGGTCACGTTGGTTTCATGACATCAGTTGGTTTTATACTTCAATTTAAAATCGTCCTATTAGAAAAATTCCCACACATGCTTAGAATTGTCTAAAGGTGTTTACTGAAGTATTATCTGTTATGAAATATGCGATCAATCTAAATGTCATGAAGTCAAACAATGGATGAATAAACACTTATAAATCATACAGTGGAATTGGCTGGAGTAGTTCAACTCTCCTGATTTACCTGGGACAGTCTCTGTTTCCTCCTGTCATCTCAGGATCCCACGTAGTTAGCACCCCTTCCACTCTCAAACGTGTCAAGTTTGTATGATAAAGTCAGGACCAGCTTCATGGGCAGTTAACCAGTATAGTGCCACAGGGTCCCAGTCTCAGAGGAGGCCCCCACTTGATGTGACAATGGACAATAGAATATGTGTGGGGGAAGAGAGGCTTGGACACTCAGGTCCTACGTTGTGTCACCTCCTGCAACCTCTTCGCCTTCCCAGATACTTTCTGGCTGCCCCTTTCTCTGCCCATGGGTGCCACAGTTCCCACCTGGGTCCCCATTCCCTGGCAATGGCCATTAACTGCTACCACTTTCTGTTGGAGGCTCAAGGAGGCTCAGGGTCAGTTGAGTTCTCATAGCATCTTGGGGTGGGATATGGCACATGAAACTGATAAGCCTCTGTCCAACCCTGATCCATGTGCAGGCACAGAAGTTGCAATCCTTAGGGGTTACCTGTCTGCTGAGTTGGGGCATCAAGCCTAGGAGAAGGGTAGATGCCTAAGGGAGAGCAAGATCTATGGAGATCTTTCCTGAAGGAAAACATTAAACAGCAAATAAAATACACTGTGGCAGGGAGAGAAGAAGAATGTAGAAGAAAGACAGCTTTACATCTTAGTATATTTTATGGGCATTTAGAATCTTTCTTCTTTCTTCCTGCCTTTTGAACAAGGGGATCCAACAAATTTTGTAGCTAGGCCTGGATAAAATATATGATATTTTATTTTACTCTTTCACAGAACAATGAGAAGCCATCAAATAGTCTTCATCAAGGAGCTGATATGATTAGATTTACATAGCCACGGCCAAGCACTGGTTTTCAGTCATTACGAATGTGTTAGAATCCCATTATAAACTTGAATCACTAGAAGTCGAAAAAGGAAAGAAGAAGAGCAATCTGTTGCCACTTGTCCTGTCTTCTTCCTACTCCATGTCCACTCCCTTGTCAGATGCTTCTCTTCACCTCTGATTGTCATCCATTTGAGCCTCCCTTGTCTGGGTAGAGGGTCCTTTAGCCCCACTGCACCTGGAGCACTTAGTGTACGTTTAGGTGATTACCTCTGTTGATTATTTTTGTCAATTCCTCTCATCCTTTCAGCAAATTTAGTTGGGTCACCTTGAGGGTACTTCAGTTTTAATTTAAATACATTTTTTTTAACTTGCTTGTATTCTCTGACAGCTGCTATCATTCAGTTTGCTCCGTGAGATATTCTGGAAGTTTATTCTCCCTTTTTGTTTCCCCTAAGATAAATTGAGTTCAAAACCAAAATCATAAAATAAGACTGAAAGTTGGCTTCCAGAGGTTATTAAATCCCTTCCCTCTTCAGAAGGACTGCAAGGAAGCCACATCTGAAAAAGAAAGACTTACTCTATTTTCAGAGATTTCTGGGGAAAGGAGAATTCACAGTGCTCTCCATACCCATGTTGGGGCTTGTCAGGGAATTTTTCCTTATATCCAAACTAAATCTAACTTAATGTTCCTTTTAGGGCAGGCAAAGTACACAGTGTTCATTTAGTACTCAAACTAAGGCTTTCTTTTTGCTCTGACACACCCCAAAGTGTTTTAGGATGGTGGTTGAATATGTCAGAGAGAAAATACGTTTTATTTTTGTTGTTGTTATTTGGTTTCAATCTCCAATAGGTGCCTATTTGTCTGGACATACAGGCAGGAGGCCTATCTTTAAATAATGAGCTCAGAGTTACCTGGAGAATTATTTACCAATGAGTGTTACCTTCAGGATGAGAAAAAATGGCTGATAACATCATTACTAATGGTTATAAAACACCCAGGTGGGTAGTATGCACAGCTTCCGCCTGGATAAATCATGGCTTTCTAATCTATTTGGAATTTTTGAAAGAGTTAACAAAAGAGTGAAGTGTAGAGAAGTAGCGGGCATTAAATATTTAGACATTCAAAAGGCTTTTGATCAAGCCCCTAACCAGAAGACATTTAGGATCCATTTCAGTCTTATGTAGGACCCAAGAGGTGAGAGGCAAAAATTTTGCCTTGCAAAACCTTGAAGTTAAAAAAAAAATGGATAACAATGAAAATGAAAGGTAGAAATAAATGATGTTGTTAGCCTGAAAGGAGGTTAATAGAAAGGTGCCCCAGGGAATGGTATTGGAACCAGATTTCTTATGTATGTTAACACCAATCAATCTGGAAAGCCTTCTGAATAATGAGGTTGCAAAATGTGTTGGTAACAGAGAATTACTTAGCTAGTGAGGAGTGGGGACTATTTTGAGGAACTCCAGAAAGACCCACAAAAAAATAGGTAGTTGAATAATCCTTTGTCAGATACAGTTGAGCCAAGACAAGAGAATGGTACTTTATATTATGAGGCATAATTTAAGCTACTGATAGATTTTGAATTAACTGTAACCTTTCAGGAAAAAGATCTAACAGTCATTATGCACATCTCAATAAAAGTATCTGCTCACAGCAGAAAGACTGGAGGAAAGGTTTACAGGAATGCAAGTGAAATGATTAGATGCACGTGAGAAAAGATGGAGAAGGTCAGGATTATTTCATTTGGAAAGGAGAGAAAGTAAGAGGAAATTTGTTAGAGGAGCGTAAAAGTTGAAATGTTAAAACAAAAGGCCAGCTGAGTACTCCTAGTCACTCTTTCCCATAATACAAGGAATTCAGTGAAATTAGATCATGGAAAATTTAAATGAGAATGGAGGGAAATGCTTATGTAATTCATAGTTAACATTAAGAGCTCCCTGTATGGAATGTCATTGAGCTAGATACCAACTACTGAGCAAGGTGCCAAATGGGTTACACATTCACAGGGGTGGGTTGAGATTAAACTCTTTCCATAAGATCCTATTAGAGATGGTGTATGTATGTGTATTCCAAGCAATTTTCAGCCTCTCTTGTAACTGAGTTAATTTATGTCTGTCTCCCTTCTCAAGTTATACATTCCTAGAAAGCAGGGATTTTTGTACGTTTTCCCCTTTCCTCTTCAGTGTCTAGTAATATGTTGTGTGTCTACAAGGTACTCAGTAAATACTTGCAGATTAAGAGCATGTGTGGCTTGGGGTGGAGCAATGGAAGGGAGGATTTTCTTCCTTGAGTCTATCTGCCCCACCACTCCCACTAAACATGTTTAACTCATACTGCAGCCATCAAGCAACAATGAAATGAGATGCCATCAGAGAAAGGAAAGGAAGCAGAGAAGTAGGATTGGAAACCATTAATCATAATTAACAATCTGTGTGTGCCAAGCACTTTGCTGTCTATCTCGATGCATGTCCTCTTACCAACACCTTAAAAAACAGTTGTAGTAAGGACCAGTCACCACTTACTTGGCAAGGAAATGTTCCTAATTTTTCTCCCTGTGCTTGGGCCCATTCCCAAGAATATGCGAGAGCTCAGGGAGCTGACCCTTATTACCTTTCTTGGAAGTTATTACCTTAAATAAAAAGCACATAATACAGAACCCATAGGATATGTGTGTGTGTGTGCATATGTGTGTGTACACATTTCAGTTTTTTTTTTTTTAAAGATTTTATTTATTTATTAGAGAGAGAGAGAATGAGAGACAGAGAGCATGAGAGGGAGGAAGGTCAGAGGGAGAAGCAGACTCCCTGCCGAGCAGGGAGCCTGATGCGGGACTCGATCCCGGGACTCCAGGATCATGACCTGAGCCGAAGGCAGTCGCTTAACCAACTGAGCCACCCAGGCGCCCTACGCATTTCAGTTTTAAAGGAATTGGCTCATCTGCTTGTGGAGGCTTGGCAAGTCCAAAATTTTCAGGGTGGGCTGGCAGGCTGGAGACCCAGAAAAGAGTTGCAGTTTGAATCCAAAAGCCATTTGTTGGCAAAATTTCTGCTTTCTCCAGGGAGATCAGTCTTTTTTCCTATAAGCCTTCAACTGGTTAGATCAGGCCCACCCACATCCTGGAAGGTGATCGGCTTTACTCAAAATCTGTTTATTTTAAATGTTAATTTCATCTGAAAAATATCTTCACAGAAGCATGTGGAATCATGTTTGATCAAATATCTGCTTAAGTTGACACATAAAATTGACCATCCCAGTACAGCTATCATAGTCAGTCACTGATAGAGAGCAGCTTACAGGAAATTCAGCCTTGGCACGAAAGCAGCAATGGACGGGTGCAGGGCTGCAGCAGCTGGGGCTGTCAGTCAGTTATGCTCTTTTTGGCAGATCTGAGCAGCTTCTGTTCGTGGCCATCATACCCACCAAAGCAGTGACTAAGGCAGCATCAAAAGTACTGTCCAGTATGTAACTATAAGCATGTGCTATAGATTCGATGAAAAGCAGTGGAGAGACAAATGGGACCAGAAGAGTGCATATAAAGTGAGCCAAACAGGTAGCCACAAATGAGGAGCTTGGAAGGGAAACAGAAAATCAAGGAGTAGCTGTGTGAGCAAAACCATTGTGTAATGGGCATTATGCTAGTGTGTTGTACATGCATAAGCTCATCTCATTCCCTCCAAAGCACAATTCAGCATAAATTAATATCATTGTGGAAAGAAGAGACATTGGCTCAGAGAGCCTATGTAGCTTGGCCAAACTCATCTGTCTAAGAGTAAAGAAGCCAGATTTAGACTTCATCTTCCTGATCCCAGATCCCATCTCTTTGTACTCTGTTCTACTGACTTTCTCATCTATCTCAGGACTAGGAGAATGATGAAGTGAGGAAACAGGCATGGGGTAGCAGAAGCAAAACACCGTTGGCACGAAGCAAATCATCCACCTCAACTGAGAAGCATCTTAATTTATTTCCTACTGAGGCAACTTCCAGTCCCTGAGGAAGTCCAGGTTCAGGCCTGCACGGGAAAGCAAGAAAGTAACTAGAGGCAGTCGGGGGCCGCAGTGGGTATGAGGGCAGAGGCATGGGCTGATCCCGACATAGCTTTGTGAAATGGGAATGAACTATCAGAAACAGAAGGCAGTTTTCCTTTGAAAGTCTGTCACATTCACAATGAGAGTGATGAAAGACTTTCTTCCTTGCCTTTTAGGTGACTTCAATATGGCCAGACTTTGAACTCTAATACGGTACTGAATTTTGTATTGAATGTGGTGGTGCGATATTGAACTATAAAGAAGGGGCTGGAACAGTACTTTTCAAATACTTGCTGCTCAGAATCCCTTTGCCCTTTTCCACTTACGGGTATGATCTTATCTATTGATATTTTCTGTCTGAAAAGACCCTCTGTCTATTCTATCAGGTTGCCCTATTTTTCATTGTGTAATAGGCTATAGTTTGGAAATGAATAACCCAAACAACTTCGATATATTGCTATTACTGTGCTGTTCTTTTGAAGAAATTCTTCACTTGGCATTTGCACTTTAATCAGACTTCAAGGTGCTATGATAGCGGCGTCTCTCCATTGCCAGATCCCACCACCACCCCGGCACTGACTTCTTTGTAAATCCCGATGACTTCCACCATCCTTAACACTGAGGGTGCCCACCCCCGACACGCTGAGCTGGTAGGGCGCAGCTGGAGGCTTTCTTCCCACCTCCGCCCGGCAATGACCACTGCCGCCACTCTGCAGCAATGAGCACACGCGCTGTGTGGCTTTCTTTGTGCTTCTCACGGCCCTGTTCTGCCCGCCTTTGCTCTTGATGCCCACTTGAAATCCTTATGCATCACGTGTACAGGTCCTCATGGGTATGAAATCTAAAGTGAACATGCCAAAAGGAGCTCCCGGGAGGCCGCGAGGCTGTTCAAAGCTATTTGTGCTCTAGAGGCATACTGAAGAGTGAGCCCACTTGTGGAAACACGGAGCACATTGAGACGGTGGTATTTGAGCTGCAGTGGGGAGAACTTCTAAATATGACTGGTCTGGGTACTGAATATAATTATACAGATATGAATAGTAGCGGCAAGCTGTGGTCCAAGTCATAAACGAAACAAAGTTAACAATATTGTGTGAGCATCTCCTTGGCTGCAGTGGTTGAAGACCGGGACAGAAGTTCCCAGCACTCGGAGCGCTCAGGTACCATGCCGGCACCATGGGCGCTCAGTCAGTGGGTATTTAGCAGAATTGAATTTAAAAGCAAGGAAAATTGTGTTTCTTAAGCTTATTTACGTGGGATGTGTTGCAGAGTTTGGGATGATCCGGTGAAAGTTAAGAACGCTCCCTCCAGAAACATGCACACACAAAAATTTGAACCAAGTTTTAAGTGGTCCTGTTACCCCCTAAGGGGTTGCTGGGAACTTCATCTGAGATTTTCATATACTCAAGAGTCTAATGTAAAAATTTAAAAATCAGAGGAAGACCAATAAAATATCAATAACCAGGGTTACATCCTCATCTGGCAAAAAGTTGGTGATCTGACATTTAGATACAACTCCGACATTTACTGTTTATATGAAAACATTTCTTAACCTACCTAAAGTTATTTTTTTCTTCTCTGTGCTGTTGTGGCATTCAATGTAATCACTTATATGAAATAGTTATGCAACTTCTCCAGAAATGGTATTATTATTGAGAAAATCTAAGCTGCCTATTTTATTTTATGTCTGCTTGTTTCTTTTCAGCCTCTTGTTCTTTTCCTCCTCCTTCTTTTTCTCCTCCTCCTCCCTTTCCTCATCTTCCTCCTCCTCCCCTGCTCCTCCACATTCTAATTCTTATTCCTTTGGCTTGGTGTTCGGTGAAAAATGTTAGTATTTTAGAGGTTGCCCCGTATACATGAAGAGTCATGAGCAATGAAAATACTTAAATGTCCCATTAGCATTTAAGGGGTAGCCACCAATATGTATTCCTTAGCTCACATGGTTTATGCAAAAAACTTGGGGTCAGAGCTTAAACGATTGTAGACTTGAACACTTCCTTCCATTTATTTTGGAAAGATTACACAACAATTGTTTTGTACGACTGTACTTCGTAAAGCTTGCACACTTGGAAAATGGGGATAATAACAACAGGATTGTTTGAGAATTCAAGAGACACTCTGCTTAAAAACAATACTTTGCAAATTAGAAAGCACTCTGCAAGAGTGACTTACCATTAGAAAATAAAGATGAGAGAGGGCCAGTCCCACTGCTCTTTCACTGTCCAGATACTAGGAGACTGAAGAGGGCATTTATGATTTTGTCTGCCTAGCCCCTCTAATGAGATCTGAATTGCTCTTCAGATTCCACCCTGTGCTGTTACATATGGGAATGAGAACTCCTCTGTACGATTCCTCCAGCCACCGTGATTGGTCCTGGATTGGCTCAATCAGAGACTGTCCCTAAAATTTTCCAAATTAGAGTTAACAGAAGAGGAGCTTTATCTTTCAAGGAGCCACGCTGGGAACTTGTAAGTCTGGAGCTTTAAGTGGCCATGGTTTAGCCTCAAGTGAAAAGGCTGTTTTGAGAGGATAAAGCCAACATACAACAGGAAGCATGGAGACAGGACAAAATGGATCCTGAAGTGATTTAAATCCCTGACATCCCAGAAGTCACCCCAATCCTTGCTTTCTCAAGACTTGGTTGTCCTAATGTTTCTTTAATGATAGGATATGTTTCTGTTACCTCATTTTCAAAAGGTTCTTTGAGGTGGGTTTCTATCACTTGCACACAGAAGAATACTGGCTGACAACAGATCTTGCGTGTGCCTTCACAGAAGGCACAGAATGGAGCTTTCACAATGTCTTTGCAAACCTAGAGATAAAAACCTCTCTGGTCCCGCTCTGGTTGGAGGCCAACCAAACCTACTTTGCAAGTTTTGCCTCCCAAGGAAAGCAATATGATCAGTATCGTCTTCCTAAAAAGCCAGGAAGATGCATCTCCACAATTTACAAAATAGTGTGTTCCTTAGCCCAGAGCTCGTGTGAGAAAGCACCAGGCATCTTATGAAGTCATCGTGCTTCTTGCAGCCAGAGTGCGTCTTTAGGAAGCCCAGCTAAGGGCATGAATAGGGCAATTTGGATTGATTGGAGAGGAGACAAGCATGAGGAGGAGACAACAGCAGGAAAGAAATGATTTCTGAGCAAGAGTAGATTGCCTCTGTTTGGCTCTTTTAGCCCATGGGACCCAATAATAATTTTCCCTAAGTTTCATATGCCTTTCCAATCCAGTCCTATAATCACAAGTGTAGTGAGGTCTGAATTACTTTGCTTGTCAAAAAGGAGTGTTGTTTATAAGTGGAGTGCTAACATACTTCTCTGCCCTCAAGTCAAGTGAAGACAGATCCGTCTGAATAGAAATAAGGGAATATCCAAAAATTCCTACCTAATGTCAAAACAATCTGAAATTTTTAATTATTCCAAATTCCGATCATAATATTTTGTTTTAAGCCTCACCAGAAGTAATTCTGTTGTGCTTTTACATTTGAACTGTGACAAAGCAATATATTTTAATTAAAAAAAAACACACATCAGTTTGGAATTGCCTGTGTAAACCTATCTATAGGATGTGTCACCCTCAAAACACAACAGATACAGAGACTAGGGACAAATATAAAAATAGGCTTTAATTTTCCCTAAAGCCTGGGAACACTCTCAAAATGCCACAAAATAAAATACTACTTAATTTCTTGGGCCTGTGTAGTACAAATCTTCTATAGGAATTCCTAAAAGTGATGGTCTTTCATCCCCTCCATCAGCACCTACTCCTGATGCCTACCTTCACCTACTTTACAGTTGTCACTGTACTTGTGTTTCCTATGTTTGATATTCCAGAACTTTCTCCATGCTTAAGAACCAGCTAGTCTAAGGGATTCTGCTTGTTTGTTCCTATCTTTAGGTATTTAAAAAACATTTTGTTCTGTTAGCCCCTTCTCAGTTTCAAGAGTCTCTGAAATTAAATGAATATATAGAAATGGTTGCTAATTTCTTACTGTTGTACTTATTTTTCTCTAGGTATTATTGCATATATGTCTAGAATTAATCTTTAAGGTAATTAACTTTATCATTTGCACATGCTACACCTCTGACCTCTTTACATACTCATTAAAAAATCCCTGATATTTTAACATTTAGTTTTGAACTTCATTTTATAGAAAACAAGTATTTTTTCCCTTCAGTTGTCTAATTTTCTACTAGTATTTATACTATACACTTTCCCAGTAATCCCACTCTACTAAAGATAGATTTATAAGTGTCAGGTAGAACAAACAACTGTGTCATTATAAGTGTCATTTAATGGATTTTTATTTCTCTCCTTCAATTTTCCCTAGGTCCACTCAATATTTTTAGACAATTAGATTTTAAACATTATCCTTCAGGTTTCCAAACTATATTGATCTAAATATGACTCATGTTGTCAATTGAGTTTTTAAAAATTTATCAGCCTGTGTTCACACATGATTCAAGATGGGTATAGTTTTCTAGCCTTTTGCCCTTTTGCCCTGCATAATGTCTAGTAAATATGTAAGTACACGTAGCTTATGTCAGGGTGAATTATTGAACTAAAAGTTTAATATATGATCTTGGGAAAATACATTTTCACTGAAGGCAAACCATGAATCTCTTCGGGGCAATTCAGGTTGACTCCTTAGATGCTTATTTTGTGTGTGGGTTTTTTTTTTTTAAGACATGCAGTTATATATCTATATCTTTATACTTATGAGTTTAATAAAAGTGTTATAGAAAATGTTAAAGAAGACATTTATGTTTCTGTAGAAACTTTAAAATATGTTGGTGTGCAAATGAATGACACACTAATCTAATGCTTATGTTGACTCTCCTATGACTTGCTTTCATGTTTTCCAAACCGTTTCCCCACAACATAATTTTATTATATCAATAATACACAGCACATTCCTAAATTAGAATGAAGTAGAAGCATGTAAGAAAAATGTGAATATCCCCTTTTATTCATCATTCCCCCAATCTTACACATGCATACACATGTATACACACCTCACACCCAACTGCTGAATCCTACTTCCTTCTATAAATATGATCACTTCTGTGGTTTAATGTGCTTCCTTCTGGAATATTTCCATGTACTTAAATGCCCATACGCAACTAAACCCAAATATATTTTTACTTGCTTTGTTTTGACTTGCTATGAGCTTATAGCTAACATGTTCATGCTTTCTGTTGCTCTTTCCATTTCCTGAAATTTTGTTCCCCAAGATGGACAGTAGGCACAGTTCCTCAGTCTAATCTTTCCCTTCATTAAGACTATATTTCCTAGCTCCCCTGTTAAGAATCGAAACTTCCTCTCTTCTGTGTATTCTTCTCCATGCCATCCTTGTCCCTGAATTATGTGTCATCAGAGCTCTTATCACCTTATAAGTGACATGTTCTATAATTTGTTTTTGTTGCTATGTACCCACTAGAATGCAAGATCCATCTGAGCAGATTTTTTCATCTGGTTCATTTATTTCTATGTTCTCAGCACCTAGAATAGTGCCTAATGCAAGTAAATATTTATTGTGTTAATGAATGAAAATCGTGGTCACTAAAAGTGATTGCTTTGGAGCCAGATTGCCTGGAATCAGTCCTGGCTCTAACATCCACTAGTTGTAGGATCCTGGAAATTTATTTAAACTCTTTGTTCTTTGGTTTTCTTTTCAATAGTATAAAGATAATAATAACACCTATCATCTGGGTTGTAAGAATTAAACAAACTTACACGGACACAGGGCACTGCCGAACTTATATAATCCTCACTCAATAGGTAGCTAGTAAATGTAACAGCAGTAGTTGTAATGTCGGTAGTAGTAATAATGTGTAACTAGCTCTTTCATTCAACAGTGTCTTAGAAGCATTTCAGTCATTAAATATAGGTCTACCCACATTTTTATTGCTACAGAGTATCCCATTGTATAGATTTATTATAATGTATGTAACCATTCCTCTATTGGTGGACATAAAAGTTCCCCACATTTATGTTACAGAGAAGTTGTAATTGCAAATGATATTCTTGTACACTTCTGTTTGTGTACAAATTTATGTAATGCCATTTTATATGCATTATTTGAATCTCTTGGTCAAAGAGTAAGACTATTTCAACATTCTCTCTCTCTTTCTCTCTCTTTCAATTGCCTTTGCTTTACAGAAATTTTGAAATGTTAGTCAGTTGAACTATCAAGTATTTTATTTATGACTTCTAGATTTAAAGATTATAAACTCTTCTATATTTTCTTCAAATGTTTTCATTGTTTTCCTTAATTGAGCACTTAAATCCTTTTGGTATATATTGTGTTTACATGTGTAACATGAAGTTGGTATCTGATTTAGTTTTTCCTTAAAGAAATAGCTTCATTGTCCCCACATACTGTATTGAAAACTGTTTTCTTTCCTCACATATTTGATATTATATCTCATTCATATATTATATCCCAAGTACTTATGTTTGTTTCCTCGCTCTGTCTTTTTATTAATGTCCTCATATATTCATATGCAAGTAGCATACTACTTTAATTACTATAGCATTATAGTTTGTTATGAAACCTGTTTGGGTTTTCTTTTTTTAATCTTGCATATTGTGCTTTCATTAAGGTAAAGTCTTGGGAATTACTGAAGTCCAGATTAGCTTGAATAGTATTACTGTCCTTATTTTTCTAAAACTATTTAATATCAATTTTATTTATTAAGATTTACAAAAATAATAATTTCATATCAACTATACTACTACTGAAATAATTCATATTAGTTGTAATATTATAATAACTTTATTAAGCATTCTCAAATGATCTTCATAAAGAACCACACATCAAAACAAACCTTCTAGACCAAGGTTTCTCAACTTTGGCACTGTTGTCATTTGGACCAGCTAATTATTTGTCCTGTCTTGTTATATGTTGCCTACAAGAGACTAACTTCCGCTTTAAGGACATACATAGGCTGAAAATGAAGAGATAGAAAAACATATTCCAAGCAAATAGAAACCAAAAGAGAGCAGGGTTATCTCTACTTGTATCAGACAAAACAGTCTTTAAGTCAACAACTATAACCAGAGACAAAGAATAAAGATAAAGGGGCCATTTCATCAGAAGGATATTACAATTGTAAATGTATATATACACAACATCAGGGCACCTACATATGTTAAGGAAATATTGACAAATGTGAGGGTGAAATAGATGGCAAGGCATTAATAGTAGGGGACTTTACTACCCCACTTTCAACAATGGATAGATCGATCATCCGGACAGAAAGTTAGTAAGGAAATCATGGACTTGAACACAACTTTAGACCCAATGGACCCAACAGACATATATAGAACATTTCGTCCAATAGCAGCAGAGATACCAGAGATAAGATTTTTTGGCTAACTTCTGTCTTTCAGTGTGCCATATACACAACAATATATGCTCAAAGAGTTCAGTGCCTTTTAAACTCCTGTGGTATTGTGATATAATAAGAAATGTAAAGTTGGCCTTCTTCCCTGATTCCTGACACAGAGCTATGAAACTTGGAATTTTTGTGACAGGGTAAGGAGATCATCTTTTGTTATTCATAACGAGCCCTTTCAACCATACCTGAGTTTATGTCAACGAGGTAAATCTTGGAGGGTGAGAGCATGTTGCCAGAGGAACCAACTGTGGGATTGGGATTGGAGGGTGGGAACTTTCAGCTGCACCCTCAGATCTCCAAGGAGGGGAGAGGGGCAGGAGATTGTGCTCAATCACTAATGGCCAATGATTTAATCAATTATGCCTGTGTAATGGACTCTCCATAAAAACTCTAAACAATGGGTTTCAGAGCCCATCCAGTTGCTGAACACACCAAGCAATGTGCTAGGAGTGTGGCACATCTGGAGAGAATGTGGAAACTCTCTACCCCTTCCTCCATACCTCCATACCTTGCCCTACCCATCCCTTCTATCTGGCTGTTCCCGAGTTGTATCCTTTTATAATAAACTGGTAATCTTGTAAGTAAACTATTTGCCTGGGTTGTCTAGCCTTTTTAGTAAATTATCAAACCTGAGGAGGAGGTCATGGGAACCCCCAGTTTATGGCTGGTTGGTCAGAAGTACAAGGGACTTGTAATTAATGTTTGAAGTGGGGGAGTCTTGTGCAAAAGCCCGTAGCCTGTGGGGTCTGAACTAACTCTGGACAGTTGGTGTCAGAATTGGGTTAAATTATAGGACACCCAGTCTGTGTCCACTGAGAATTAAAGAACTGTTTGGTGTGGAAAAACTCACATTTCTGGTATTACGAGTGTTGAGATTATAGAGAGAAACAGGATAGTTTACCTTTAACTCCACACTACATGCTAGGACATTCTGGGAACAAAGAATACTATCGAATGTTCTTGAGTATTGCTAAGGCATTTTGCAAGTGCAGAAATCTTTGCTTTTAGCTTAAATTTGGCTCTTTCCTGGAAGCCTGACTTTGATCCCATTCCAAAATTCCCTTGATTGTTACACAGTACATTCCTATATAAGAGGATGGGGGTGAACTGTATCAGAAAGAATTTTACTGGCTTAGAACAGAGAAAAGTATCCAGCGAACCTACCAATTTATTCTTTTTGAAAATGATTTCAATTTTATAAACTCTATAAAAGTGATTTCCTAAATCTCAATGATATCTCTAAAGCACTTGGAATTTTCTTTAAATCGGTGACTTTACAAAACACTGGAATACTGGTCTCTTTTATAAATCACTTCTTAAAATCTTAGCAAGCATTCTTAGACAATTCAAGTTTGGTGAATCATTTTGAAAAAACTTGAAATAGAACACGATGGTGTTGGCACTAGATTATGGGCCAGACGATTTGGATCTATCCTAAGATCAAAAGCTATCAAAGAGCAAAATCTTTGCCCCCAAGCAGCTGTCACTCAGATTCATTATTTGTCAAAGAAGAATGAGGATCCAGCGTACCATTATATCCCTTATCACAATTTGTGGGTGGAGAACAGGGTTTTGAAAATGAATAGAAAAGGAAAAAAATAATAATAAAATGAATTTATCTTAATGTACATGCCCTCTTGCCTGTGAATTGGCAGAATTGTATTTACCTACAGAAAAAGCATTCCTTACTATATTTCCAGCCTTGATCTAACAGTAGGGAAAATAGTCTAGTGTTAACATCTGCTGGAGTACAGCCCAAACCTTTTCTCTTACTCATGGTTGCTGTTCATGCCTGCAACACCCAGCAGAGAGACCGCCCCCCCCCCCCCCGCCGCCCCGTGTTCAACCTTTGTAGTAAGTGTGGTCAAGATCAGGGCCATGTGGCAAGCACTGCTAGGCCCCGTAAGCAACCGAATAGGAGTTTCCTTGTGGATTCAAGCCAGTTCCCCACAAGTCCCTGCCACCTCTCTTCTGAAATTTCTCATGCAGTGTAAGAGAGGAAGAAATTCCCTAAGCTGAGATATTCTCATTCCAGGCTTTCAAACATGCTGTTTCTTTACCTGGAATACACTTTCTTTTTCTATATTCAGAAAATCGCTATCACCCTTTAAATCTCAGCTTTAACATCCCTTTTTTATAGAGATTTCCCCACCTGCCCACTTAGGTAGAAGCTACCCTATATGTTTCTGTTACAGTCTATATTTTCCTGATTTTCTTAGAAAAATTTATTCACACATACTCACAGAAGGGTAAAGAAGACTATAGGAAATCGATCCACAACTGAGAATTAATTA
>NC_138372.1:63399349-63457532 GCF_054177405.1 Leptonychotes weddellii | reverse complement strand
ATTCATGAGAGACAGAGAGAGAGAGAGAGAGAGAGGCAGAGGGAGAAGCAGGCTCCCCGCGGAGCAGGGAGCCCAATGCGGGACTCGATCCCAGGACTTGGGATCATGACCTGAGCCGAAGGCAGACGCTTAACCATCTGAGCCACCCAGGCGCCCTAGCCCATTCTTTTTAATTACATGGCCTATTAGGTAATTCTTCTTGTCTTGCCCATGTATGTACTGAATCTTATTGACTGTTTATTTCTCAGAAAACTTCATGAAGGTATGAACTCTGTTCACCATTGTTTCTTCCGCTGCATAGCATGGTGTCTCCTGTGCTACTGGCAAACTGTAGATTACTGAATCGAGTTTGCTCTTACATTTACCTTGAAACGAGTTTTTTTGTATGTATGTTTGGAAATATTATTAGGTTGCCCCCTCTTGCTTTTACCAAAGTTAGTGGAATCATTCAGAGAAAATGTTGATGAGATTTTATTAATTTATATCTTTGGTCTTAATTTAGAGGGATTTTGGAGAGCCTTATTAATGTTTATATATTGCTGGGCAACCAGTAAGTTATGGTGAGCTTGCTCAAAATGCCTGCTGAGCATAGGAGAGCTTCTGAATGGGGTGAGTCCTGACTTACATGATTCTGGACAAACTACTTCTGCTCTCTCTCCAAACTTCCATTTCATCTGTCAGATGTGGTGGAGGGTGATAATACTTCACCTCCAGGATTGAAATGAAATAACCCATGTCAAGCTGTTACACAGGGTTCAGTGTACCATATGAGTACAATGAACACCGGTGATTACACAGATTACAAATGATTAAAATTCTCTACTTTCTAAAATACTGAGCAATACCATAAATAAACTTCTGTCGTGGGATAATCTCATTATGCTTTCTTTGAGAGAATTTAGAAACTTACCTTTAAAGTTCACAAATAATACTCACCATGCCCTTCCTATAAAATACGATAGTGCAAAGAGTAGAGGCTTTGGACTCGGTCAGATCTGAGTTCAAGGTACTAATAACTGGTTGGTCATATGACATTAGCCAAGCTATTTTGCCTCTCTGAGACACAGTTTTTCATCTGCTGATCACACATTCTATCAGGGAATGTCAGACATCCTTAGTAATCTAATGTCATTGGTCTTCTTGCCTCCAGCCTATGACCGGAACCCTGATATGAAAGCAAGGGCAAAATAGAATTCTCAAAACACACACTGTGATAGTAGTGAGGGAAGTTTTTGTGAATTAATCAAAGCCTTTACAATAAGTCTGGACGGTATCTTCTTTTTCTTTCCACTTCTATATTTGCTATGGCTTATGTGGCTAGGTTGGCAGTTGGGATTTGGGATCACTCCCCACCCATAAATCAAAAGTAGGAACTAGATTGAAGCCAAATAAAGCAAACAGGGAGCAGAAATCTCAAGGCAGCATTACGACCAAGCCTTAAAGAGGGGAAGTGGGTCCTCAAGGACTTTGTGTGGTTGTGGTTCAGCCCCCATCAAGGCAGTATACCATGCACAGATATAGGGCAGGTACTCGAGCTGTAAATAAAATGTGTACCTTTGCTTGTAGTAAACTTTGCCTCTAGAGCCCTTGGGAACTGAAAAATGCATGGATAGTTGGTGGCTGGATCAAATTGTAAGGACTTAGGTTCCACGTCGTCACCATTTACTTTTCCATGGACCTCGTATTACCAGCAACTTCAGAGACGTTATGGGATCTAAATGAAATGATATACGGGAAGTATTTTTGCTTATTCTCTTTTGCTACGAGTTCTCATTCTTAAGGATCTTGATAGGAGCAAATTCTAAGTAAAATGTCAAAGTGAGTGATATTGTCTTTGGCATTCTCCCTTCTACTTCTTTGTCCCCTGATGTTTTATCTTCTTTCTGCTCATTTTTGCAGATTCTTTGTCTAGCTACACCCAGGAGTAGGGTTTCTCATTTGTTTGCTTCACCTTTGTAAATATGAGACTGTAGGCAGCCCATGAGTAATCAGGAATGTCAGCACCCTTGAGCAAATAATAACATTTAGCAAACTTCTTGCTATCCAACCAACTAATCATCATGTCTTATCCAAGAATCTGCCTGCTGCAGTTATGATTGAGTATAGACTCTTTAAGAAAGAATTTGCCTCTTCACCCACTCACTCAGAACTATTATGAAAAACAGTCATCTACTAATAAGATACTCTTTCATAGCTATTTTATTTTAAGGGAGTACTATTGAAGATTAAACAGGATTCAAAGTAATGAGTTTCTATGTGGAATTTCAAGTATATAGTCTGATGGGAGTGATTAAGGTTTCTAGGCTATAGAAATTACTCAAAGAGGAACAAATGAATGAAAGATATTTTGGAGTAGGACACCTTGATAGAATCCCTTAAACCATTTAAAGATGGTACACCTGGACTTGATGGCTATTTCAGAAACTAAAAACTCTAACCTATCTTCTACATATCCTTGTTTTCCAAGAATGCCCATGGGAGATCTGGCAGAAAAACACATACCAGGGTGATAGAGGGGAATGAGTCACTGACCTTGTGTGATACCTGGAATGCGACCTACAGACTTGAGTACACCTCTCTTTTAAAATATTCCATTCTTAACAAACCTTGTGTGCATTTATGGCTTTAAGGCAGGAATTCTCTCAGGCTTAAGACGTAAATTAAAGCCATGCAGTGTCAACTTCAATAAGGGCCTAGGTTTTTCAAATTTTTTGACTTCCACTTAGAGAGACAACACTGCACTGGGAGGTTACTCTTTTTGATCAGTCTCAACATTTTTCCAGCCATTTTCAACAACCCTTCAAAAGAATCTCTCACTAGAATTACATGAATATTGTGCCCCCAAGGTGAATGCAATGTTTAGAACAACAAAATATTGATTTCCCATTGTGTAACTTCCATTTAATTTAAACCAAAATGCAAGAAGGGGAAAGAGTTTGTAAGAAAATACACTGATGTAAGCCTTTCCAGTGATCCTTAAAAGCTTCACACATTTCCAGTGTTGAATTTTGTTGACAGATACTTATTTCAGTCACATTTTGGCCCTATATATCTCTTCAAAGTCTGGTTTTTAAAAATCTGAAATCCTTAAAGCTTGGCTTCTCTAGCCCAGGGTGATTCCAAGAATTGGTATGATAAGCATTAAACCCTAGCTGCCCAATTCAGTCTAATTCATTATAGTTGGTTTAATTCTTAGGATTTACTCCAAAATAGCCTCTAAACTTATTGGCTGTTCCATAAATGTATGAAAATAACAGGTGTATACCACCTCCAGCAACATGTACTTTGTCTTTGCAACCTGGTTATTCCAATCTACGAGTAATCTGAAAACCTCTTGAAAATGTTCTACCATTTTGTATATTCTATTATCTTGCTTTAAACATTTCTTGATCTGCTTTTCTCCTCATCCCCAAATATCAGAAGCATTTTTCTATGATATTTTTCTCGACTAACATTATTTTATAAAACTGTAGTAAATAAATTTATCATTGGTTATTTTTCTCAGCTTTTTCTCTGCTTCATTTACCTGGATCATTGAAGTCCCTACATCTGATTGCACTGGGTATTTTTGTCAGATTTTATAATTTTTATCACTCAGTGGATAAGGTAGTCTTTCTTCTCATTATTAACTTCTAGATTTTGTAATGCATTCATTTGTTAATTCACTCATTTAAAGTGTCATTGAATAATGAAAAAAAAAAAAGCCTACCTCTACTGGACTGTGCTAAAAGCACTTTATATACATCATTGTACGTACTTTTCACAATAACTTTAGGAGGTTAGTTCTACTATCCTCATTTTACAGGTAAAACTGAGGCTCAGAAAACTTAGATAATTTACCCAAACTTACCCAGGTAAATAGTAAAAGCAGAACTATAACCAATAATCTTCACTTTCAAAACCTGAGTTTTAGCCTCCATACTATCCTAAATTTATCAGTGGGTCACTGTTTTGAGACATGATGTTTGTAAAAAGAGAAAAATAAATTTAGAAAAGGCACTGCTTTTTCAAAACTTGAAATAGAAGAAAAAAATCTATAGACACCAAAAACTATAATACCTGGTATAAATATGACACAAGCCTGGGGAAGATAAAAGTTCTTCAAAATAGAAGCTCAAAACATTCCTGATATTCAAGATGGTGGGTCAAATGAGACTTTTTATAAAAAGGAGAAAGAAAAGGTAGGTCAAATTTGTTAGTTCACATAATTGCACAGTTCAAGAGTAGATTAGATATCAGAGAAGCTTGGTCCTGTGTTTCAGTGTTATGACCAGACCCCATTTTTTTTTCCTCTTCCCTTTCTCCTAGACATTTCTTCAGCCTTGGTCCCATTCTCCTCTGTGGTTTCAATGGTTTGAGGTAGCACACTTCCAGGTTTACATCCAGCAAGAAAGAAAAAAAATTCCTTCCTCAATAACCTAATCAAAAGACATGGAATTTTAGGGGGTCATGATTGGTCTGACTTGAGTCATCTGTCCATCTCCTAATCCAATCACTGTTGCCCAGAGGAGAAGGTATGTTAATTGGTTTAATTTAATTAGGGAGATTATTGCTGAGTTCTGGATGGGATTTAGACTCACAAAAGCACACAGGGAAACAGGATATTATCAGAAAAGGGAAACAAGTAATGTCAGTCACTAAGGATCTGCACCTTAAGATCTCATGATTTTTATATGCTATGTCTTAAACAGAAAAAAAACATGATATTTAATAGTTTAAAATTGTGAAATAGTAGTCTGGTAGTCTGAAATGCTATTTACCAATATGCTTTTTATTGGGTTTGGTATGTAATGATTCTTTATAAATTAATAACCCACTATCATGAAAACATGCCTTATAAGTTCATCTTCTGAGTTTTTCTTCGCTTTTGTTGTTCCCCTCAACTGAACTACTCTCCCTCACTCCTCTAGATTCTCAACAAGCTAAAGAGCATAGCTTAAACCCATCCTTAGAATGTCTTTTCTGCCACCTTTCCCCAAAGTGCTGTCTAATTCTAGTCATATTTAATATCACTGCTTGTACTGTTAGTTATTTGTCCTTGTGCATATGCATTGTCTCTTCAACCTGATAATAATCTTCCTGAAGTCTCTCACTGAATATCCCAGCTAGTTATATATTAAAAATCAAGGGCATTTGTAATTGCACTTACAAACACAGTTCATTTTTAATAGAGCAGTGCTTCTTGGTCTGGTGGCAGAAGACCTAGAAAAGCATTACATTTATTATGCTGAAAAGACATCAATATATCTGATTTTATGTAACTAGATATATTATTTTATGACACATTAGTTACCATCCTAAAATTTATGTAGGTAAGTATTAAGAAGCAACAAAAATATAAGAAAAAATTTTTGAGAAGAAAAATATAAAAATTCTACTAGTGTGTGTGTCTTACTGATATTTTTTCTCTTGTGTTTTACCTTGCTTTGTTTTTTGGCAAGGTGGGGGAAATATAAGCCTTCTAAAATATTAGTGATACAATTCCTTGATTTAGTTCAGAAGGCCTTGGAGTTCTATTGGGGTCACAGTTTACAAACCTCTGCCACAGTGGCAAAATATATTTATTCTTACATCAACCTGTGAGATAAGTAATGGCTACACATGTTATTAATTACACTTGAATTCAGACTAGCTCAGTCACATTGTTAAGAGCTTGGTCTTAAAATCAGATCTAATCACTAATTCCAAAGACAATGTTCTGAAGGCCTAGTACATCTTATTTTGATCTTTCAGATAGTTAATGCCATTTTCCTATTTTTCCAGAACTCTAAAGACACATATAGATAGGTTGAAAAAGTGATAAACATTTTCAGTACTATTGTTATCTACCTAGACACTTTTCATCTTCAATGAACAACAGGCAGGAGATGAGAGAAGACACCAATATTTATTTAGCCCTGATTATGTGCCAGGTACTTTGTATGACTTAATTTATACATTCATTTACTCATCTTTAACAAATACTTTTTTGAGAGCTGGCATTCAACCAAAAAAAAGTATTATTGTGATAAGCAAAAAGAGTCTTATATTCTACATTCATGAAGGGTATATATTCTAATGGGGAAGTCATACAAATAACCAAATTCATCATTGTAAACAGTGTTGGGAAGGAATAAAATGTGATTTTATCTTCAGCAGTCCTTTAAGAAATGCATGCTTCTCCCTATTCATAAGTGAGATTAAGGAACTTGTCCAAATCTACAAGGTTAGTAAAGGTCAGCAGGGCTGCCAAGAATTGCTGGGCAAGTGTTGTCCTGTACCTCTCTTGGGGGCAGGTGCCATCATCCACATCAACTCTAATGTGGCTGAAGCTCCTAGAGTTTTGTAATCTACCACCTGCACAACCATATGCATGGCCTTGAGTCAGATGGGATTCGATACTTAGTTTGACCATATTACCCTAGTCAATGTAGATTTTCAGAGTAACCAGATTGAAAATGTGATAATTTGTTCATCAAATTCATTGTATATGAAGGCAAGTTTTGTGGGACAGCATCTAAACAATACCCTGAGATATAAAGATTATTTGGATACCCTGTTTCTGTAAAATACACAGCAAAAAAAAAAAAAAAGGTGTTTCTTGGCCTCACAGAGTTTGTAGTAGATGAGGAAAATAAAAGGAAATGAGATTGGCCATTGTGACAATACACTTAGAAGGCATGTTATTGTTAGTAAAGGATGTATATTTGCTTCTCGTAGCAGTTCATAGTACTTACAGGATAGATAGTTGGCAAGGTAACCAGAATGCTTAGATAAAAGGTTTGAGTTTTCTTACTCTGGTCAATGATGGACCACTGTCAATTTGGGGACATAGCTGTTCAATGTGTTATACAATTAGGAAGGTTACTCTAGCCATGCAGACACTTGAAGGAAACCAAGTCTTAGGGAATTCAGTTATAAGGCTTTTACAAGGGTCAATTTATGTGGTAAACTCTTAGATTATGATGATGAAAACAACAAAAAAAGGGGGGAGGACAAATGCAGAAAAAATGTATTATTTAGAAGGAATATTGAAATCTCGCTTCTTCTTGTTTTCCTACAGTTTCAACTTTATGTACAAGTAACAGTAAATCTTTCTTACTTTTTCACTGTAATATAAATGAACAATCCTACATAGCTCATTTCTCAGCTCGTTTTAATTAGTATCAGAATAGGAGAATGGGTATCTCAGGCTGTTAGTAATTTGATATAGAACTTTTCACCTCCAGGTCAATGGTAAGTGGAACACATTTACATATTTTTAAGTGGATTTATTGCTCTTGAAGGGAGCCCAGTTGTAATCCTTCACTCCAGAACACGTTATTGCCAGAAAGCCCACAGGCGTTGAAACATTGATCAGGAAGTAACAGGGAGAAAGGGTTCAATTTCAACTGCTCTTCAGTGTTTGGCTTGCGAGATTTTCTTAAATTGTTTTAATTAATCCTAATTATGATTCTATTTTTTTAAGACTGATATCTATCTGATGACAAATTAGATATGGACCAATAAGCTGGGCTTATTTCAATTTAGAATATGTGCTATGCAGTTACTCAAAAATAATTATCCATATCAGAAAAAGCAAGAAATTTACTAGAGAGCTCACTTTGTGCTAAGGGGAAAAAGAATGAGTGATAGAAATTCTATTACAAATTTCAGTAATAGGAATATGGCTTTTATAATTAGAAAACAATAGTGCCATTTACACTGATCTTAGCATCAAGGGAATTAGATGTTATTTTTTCTGGATGTGTGTGCCCACTTAACACCCCTAGAAATGGCCATAATAGATTCAACCCCGTCCAATTTCCTCAGCCTCCAAGGTAACACATCCATGGCAACAACTAAGCATCATTACAGTTTCTCAACTGCAGAAAAATAACAATTTCTTAACTGCCTTTAGCCCCCACTCTTGTTAGGCAATGTAAAACAACAACAACAACAAAAACAAAACCCAAAACAACAAAAATCCCAAAATGTCAGTTCTATCCCCATTGTATATACGCTCTGTCAGACATATTCTTATGAGATGGGCATATAATAATAAATAAAACACAACACCTGTGTCATAGCTTGAAGTACAAGGAATGAAGGACTTGAGAAAAGAGTTTGCATGCAGATTACTTATCAGAGACATGATCCCCAGGATCAGGAGTGAGAGAAAGTGGAGTGAAACAAGGAAGAGGGAAAGCGAAACCAAGGATTAATGGATTGGCCGGCACCACAGGCAAATGGTGTTCCATCCTGCCAGATTTTCTAAGGAAACTTATGTAATGTGTCTCAGAATTTTTCACTTGGAAGACGAAAGAGACAGATTTTATCCACTGGTGCCTGTTCTCCAGTTGTTAAGTGTGACTTCATGGATATGAACTTCCCCACATTGCCCACTGGGCACGTGTGTGACTGACACAGGGGAGCAACCATGCTGCAGCTTGTCAGGGTGGCCTCATGGGGTCGAAGCAAGACATCATCAGGTTCATCTGGGTGAGTCTGATCAGGGCCTATGTGCAACCAGACACTGTAGCAGAGACTGCAGGAAAAGATCGTCACAGGGAGAGGATTTGACGTGGTCAAGGACGTGTCTAACACACTCTGCCCTTTCAGGACTCTGGATTCAGTGTCTCTCCAAGGAGGCACACCTTCCTTTGAGGGAAAGAAGTTGAAAACAAGGAAAATTTTTTAAATCTTTAGGAATTTTTAAAGATGCATCCTTTTAGAATTATTGTAGAGTCTACCTTATGAGAAGAAACTGGCAGATGATTTGGTGTACTAGTTATTAAACTAACTTTTTAAAAATTTAAGAAAAAAATTGATGTTTTGCTGAACTGTTTCTTGAAACATCAAGTGACCCCGAATGCACAGTCTTTACAAGCTAAGAATTCCCTGAAGCTCAATAGGAGAGTTGATATCTTAACCTACACAATAGAACAGCAGGATCGGGCAAGTCACTGTGCTGAGACACCACTTGGGGCCAGATTTTAATAGCTGACAACTCATAATGGATTGACAAAAGCAAAACATCATTAACTTGAATCTACAAAGTCGACACTTCCATATGCAAATAGGAGCTAGCACATATGTGCCTGTGTACAAGTCTCATTGCTTGTTTAGTTGTCTGTATGTCCTTTAGGTTGCCTTCCTTTATCTTGAAGATCCCAGTGGACAAGAACCACGTCTGGTAACTCACTTTGCAAAACAACAACAGGTGCACAGATTGGGCCTCACTAAATGTTTTTTATGGTAATGATGGTGATATTGTTGACTTTTCTTTCTCACACAAGAATCTAAGATCTACTATGTAATGTCAGCACCCAGGAGTAAAAGGACAGTCATGAATAATACGTTTGAGCAGTGGAACATGAAAGTTACTGTATATTTATATAACAAGGACCACTGAACTGACCCCTAGGGGCATGAGTACTAGAAAGAACACTCGTTCTAATTTTCTACATCTTAGTTTAAGTTCTTAATATTGATCCTTACAAAAGATGTTTCCTACACAGCAAGCTAAGTAACTCTTTCTTATTTATCTTTTTTGAAAATGATGGGGCTGTGGGATATTACTTTTTAGTGTAACTCTGCTTGGTTTGGTGACATAAAAAATTATACCCAGCCTAATTCTGGCCCATGGGAAAATGATTTAGCCTCTCTGAGCATTAAGTTCTTCTTGAATAATTGCAATTACAGTCTTGTTTTGTGGATCAGATAAGATCAAATCAGATAATATAAAGTGCTATAAAAACTTAAGCTGCTGTTATCCCCCAAATGCATCCTTTGGGTTGCGCTTACGTGACTTAAGGAAATAGCCAATTATGCTATTTCCTTTATGAGAAAATGATCTTGGACTTATTGTTCAGCATGCCTCTATGAACACACCACAAGGCTCAGCAGCCTCTTAGGATTCTTTACTCATTGCTTTCGTTCTCCATTTTCCCAGTGAGCTGTCCTTTCTTGGCTTGTCGTTCCTTTTCTGTTGTGTATACAAATGTCGTGTGTTAAGATCAAGGGGGTGGACACCTGGTTTGCTTCTCTGAGTTCTATCACTCACTCTCATAAAGATTTTGCTTTGGGCATTGCAGCTGGCATTCCTCTGCTTTCTTTTCTTTGCTGCCGAAGAGTTACACAGGAAAGAATAATGAAGGCTTAAACTCTCCAATCCTGCTTCCTATCTACCTCTCATCCTCCTGTTACCAAAGGGGAAACACATGTTTTTCAAACTCAATTTTTGCTGATGAATATTTTGTTCAGTTTCACAGCTTGACTTCAGAATTTTCCCAACTGATGGTAAATTCCATTCCCTTGCCAAACAAGGAAAAAATCTACAAGCGTGTTTGGAAGGAAAACTCAGAAATCTCCCTCAAGCTCTAGTACCAGATAAATGTAAGAAAGAAAAGAATTTGTTATGCCAGCCTCTCTGTCATTCAAAACACTAACATGTTTAATGACTGGAAATCTGAAGAAAATATTTAATGTAGGTCAATGGAATTTATCGTTACAGAAATGTAAACTTTGAAGCACATAGATTTATAGCAATGGTAGCATTTGGATGCTGAAAAGACAGATAGAAGTGAAACTTGCAGGTGGCTTGGGGTTGAATGCATATTTGTTGAATCAATTAGAGTCAGAGAGAATGCTCAATTAGATTTTCTTCCTCTCGTGCATTCTATTATTTTGCTTAGAATCGGGTTTTGTTTTGTTTTTTTCCCCATGACTTACCTTTCCTTGTGAAAACTTCTTTCTCTTATTCCTTTTATTTACTTGATAGTTACTTAAACGAGTATAATTCCAAGTACCTTTTTCTTTCCTTAGTGCACCACAGCCCAGATCAAAACTCTTCCTATAGGTCACTTTCATTAAAGGTGTTATAAAAATAAATGGCTTGTAACAGGTAGGGAAAACATGAACCAGGAGGAATGGTGCAGAATCTTATTTCCCAGCAGTGCCACGGAAAGCCTTCATGTTCTTTGGGGTTTTTATTTCAGTGTTCAGTTCCGGCCAAGTTAAACCCCCTGCCTGGGTGTCAAGGGCTAGTACTGAAAGCTACAAAAGGCAGGGGAGACCTTTCTCACTGAAAGGGGTTTTGGAAGTGAGCTAGTTTATTTAATCCCCAGGCAAACCTGTAGTCAAGCTAATAAGAATGAGAGAAACAGCTTCCTACATGGGAGCTAGGACTGTGAGAAATTGTTTTTCAGGGTGTTTTATAGCCAAAACCCTTCAAGGGTATGGAAGAGCTCTCCAACCAGGGGCACAAACATTCAAGGAGAGCTTGTTTGTTTTATGGTTATTTTTATCCCACAATAAACAGCTTAAATTTGCAGACTATACTTTTTGACTATAAAGTGGGTTATTTCTCAAGATGCCAGTGCTTTCCCATAACAGATGGAATAAATAGGAGAAAATGCTGAAAATACACCACTGAAATTCTGATTTATTCAATCATTAACAAAAAGAAGTGCAATTTCAATGGTAATAGAATGAAAACCCAACTGTTCCCGCTTTCCTTCTGAAAACTTGTTTTCTATGGAGAATGCTGCTCTTAGGCAAACACCTATTTAAACCTCAGCAATGTATAATCTTAACTTCAGGCAGCATGGTTGTGTAGGTTCAGTAATTTGTAATACCTCTGCAACTAGGGATAAAATATTAACTTTTAATAATATAAGCACTCTCTGCAGTACAAATAGTGGGGGGAAAAGACCACGTATATTATCTCCCAGGAAAGATGTTATATGTATATATATATACTTTATACTTGGCTTTCAATGCTTCTCAAGGCAGTTGCTTTGCAGTTTGTTAGAGGAAACTACATGCATAACCTTTGGGGACTTAGCAGTAAGTTGACAAGCAGTCAGTCCAGTGTCTCATTCTCAAGACACAATTAAGAAAGAGGGGAAACAAAAACCATTTAAGTGTAACAATGCTTAAAATAATCATAGCGAAGTCACTTCAAGGTTGGAAACCACACTAAATGCTCCTGGGACAATAGTTTGAATATAATAAAGGCAAATGAAACACTGCAATAGGTTTCTAAGAAAAACAGAAAAGTTAAAATAAAAACTCCATGATACACACCTATGTATAAAATGTTCATGATACACACACATGCATGCACACACACAGGATACATAAGAAGGCAGAACATTTCTATTTTCATTGCACATCACAATAAGCCCATGGAATATAAGGATTTCACTATAGGCTTGCTTAAACTTGTCTAAGAATTTGAAGTTCTTTCATGATCAGTTCTTGATCTAGGCGGACCCAACAGAATTCACCTGGTATGGAACCAGGAATCCAAGATTGTACCCTGGCTGTGTTATTAATCCCATTGGATAGCTCATTCATTTTACCTACTGGGATCTTTTTTTTTTTTTCTTTTTGAATTTGACAACTTGATTCCCAAATGATCTTATAAGGCCCCACTGGTTCTAAAATTGTACCGTCATAAGGTTTTCGTTTAATTTGTTTTCAATTGAGTATCTCCTGTCTTACTTTAGGGCTAGTGTTAACTAAAAACAAATCAATATAGACTTAGGTTTATGTGATGCAACCACCTATGTTTATGAAAGAGAGAGATGGTTGTGACAGAAACCCTTCAGTTTTGTCCTTTATTATCTTTGGTTTCCATCAGATGAAAAGTTCTCCAGTAGTGAGATGGCATTTATAATCTATTAAGCTTAGATGAAAATTCCTTAAATCATTTTATAGAAGACCCAATTTAATAGATTCACTTCTCCCTTGCTTACCCCTCTCTTTCCCCTTTTATCTCAGGCTTAACTCGATTCTTAAGATCTTAGATAGAGAATAGACTATCATAGTAGTCTTCCTGGGAGTTTTCACAAAGCTACGTACATAAACACAATCTGGTGAAACATTTTCAGTCTATATATTCTGAAAGTCGATGTGGCTTCTCCTGTTCTAACAATGTGAGCAGAACGCAAGGGTATTGCTCAAACCAGTAAAGTCTTTTAAAACGTGCTGCCTATTTCCTTTCTTAATCCGCCAAATAGTTGCCGTTATTTTTAAGTCTTTCTCATCTCTATGCTTTTGAAATCTTTTTCGTTCTCTGTGCACAGAGTATCGGGCCTATCTTTTAGTGCAGGTGTGTGTTTTGTTGGCGCTTGTTTACAATGGCGGGGCTGGATTGCAAACGGCCCTGTATTATGAATAAACCAATGGCTGAAATGAAGTGGAAACTTGATTTATTTGGGTAGGACTGTTTTCCAGTGCTGTAAATCATATTTTGGTGTTCATTTACCTTTGCATTCTTTTTGAGCCACCGGCACTGAGGCTGACGAATGGGAGTCAAATGAAGTGTGCTAAGTGCTTCTGCTGGAGGGTCTCATCTCCCCGCATGCCGGGGTGTGATTTATCTCTGCAATACATCATGCAACTTTGTTTCCTTTACTTATTTTATTTAGTGTTGTCACAAATAATATCAATTGGCCATTGACTGTGAACTCTAAACAGTAGTAAATTAATGAAATAAGCTACATCTACAGAAGTCATCTGTCCCCAATTTGATTAGAGCCACTTTGGTTGCACCAAGCCTTTACTATAGATGAACCTCATTTATTAAACAAGCAGCTTCATGAGTTCTGTGTAAATTCTTATGCATAATATTTGCAGTGATTTTAATGAAACACTTAAAGCTGACTCTTTTATATCTCAATCACTAAGAGTACTTTATGTTTGTAGAATAGGCATTTTCAGTCATCCTATGACTTTAATCAAAGTAACTCTATCTGAAGGAACCGTCTACTTATGGAAGGAGGTGTTCATTCTTTTTGTTTCTGCAGGAGACAGGGGGAGCAGGGAAGGAGCCCAGGGCTTTTTTAGGTAAGAGCTTCCTGGAGAAGGTGTCACAAGAGCACGGTGAAATTCCCATCACAACACAGAGAAGGTACTCAGGTCTCTGCCCACGCATTCCAGTGTTCCACTGCACTAGCATATCAAAACTTTCAGACCACAGGAATGCAGAATTCCAAGTGTTTGATTTACCTCGGAATTTGGAAAGGTAACTTTCACAAAAGGAATGGCTTTCTAAAAACAATCTGAGTCATTCAAATAGATAATGCCAATGTTTCTTTGTAGTGGCTTCAAAAATGTCGGGAGGTCAACCATGTCCCAGAAAAAGCACTGGGAGGTAGGTAAAAACTAAATCAAAAGCAGGGGAAATGGAAGCAAGTTCAGTTTGAGATAAGGTGACAGCCTCTGGGCACTAGAGCAACTGCCACAGAAACAGAGAAGGGGTGTGGGGTTTAACTGAGGGGGACATATATCCAGAGCTGCCTTGGAGTGGGAGGGGCTAACTGCACAATTTTGGTGAAGAGGAGAGGAACGAAATGGAACAACAGAGAAGTCATGGTGGATGAGATAAGAACATTCCTGTGAAGTATGTGTATGGGACCTAAGCGGAGTAAAAATTAGAAACATTTGGTAGGGTTTGTCTTTTTCCACAACATAAATGAAGGTGGGTGGTGGTGATAGAATGCAGAGTCATCCTGCACATTTGCTAAGGACATATGCCCTCCTCATGAATCCACTTGAGGAGATCTACTGCAGTCAAGATCTGATTAAAGAGCTGAGAGACAATCACAGCGAAGCTTAGTGTTCAAGTTAAAAGCATATTCAATATCCTTGCTTTAGTAAAGAATTTGACCCATGCCAGCACCTCAAACCCTCATACATTTTCAAAGAAATTTAGAACCCTACAATTCTAGAACTTGCAAACTGTAAATGAGGGCTTAGGTATCTCAGCCACACAGATTCTGTTCAGGATGTTTCCCAAAAGTTACTTCATATTTTTTTTTCCAAATATAGTTGTTAATTGAAATCCAATTCACTGGTACAAATTCTTTATTTTAAATAAAACTGGGGACACTTGGGTGGCTCAGTTGTTGAAGCATTTGACTTCAGCTCAGGTCATGATCCCAGGGTCCTGGGATCAAGCCCTGCATCTGGCTCCCTGCTTCTCCTTCTCTTTCTGCTGCTCCCCATGCTTGTGCTCACTCAATCTCTCTGTCTCTCTCTCTTTGTCAAATAAATAATAAATAAAACTTTTACAATAAATAAATAAATAAATAAATAAATAAATAAAAACTGAAAAGTCCATTGAAACAATCACCAGATAAGAGGGAACATATTGAGGAAGGAAGGAAGGAAGGAAGGAAGGAAGGAAGGAAGGCAGGAAGAAGGGAGGGACGGATTGAGGACCTGCAGTCAATTTAGGTATGCATTTTTCTTATTATTATTACTGAGTGGTGTTTTTTTTCTGTACGACATTGTACAATATATAAATGCAATGCAACATTTAGTTTGAGGAAAAACTAGTTGAAGAAAACTAGATAAAATACATCTAGGGCAGTATGTCCCAAAGTGAGTTTCATAACAAAATATTTCCTGGTCAAACTATTTAGAAAACAACCACAACTATATATACTTCTTCAATATATACAGTGTACATAGTGGAGGTTCTGAGGAGTGCTGCAGTAAAATAAAGCTGTTTGAGTTTGTTTTAATTTCCATTTCAAAAAACACATTTGATTAGATAACTTTTTTCCATTCAATCCCCATTAACAGCTATAGCACTGGTGTTCCTTGGAACACATTTTGGGAAATTGTTGCTCTCAACACATCTGCAGAATTCACCTACAAAGTCTAACTCTTTCAGAGATTATACAAAAGAAATGTGTCCACGGGTAGAGTTATCCATAAGAAAAGCAAGCATTATGAAAGGAATTCTTAACTCTGAATTCTTCATAAGTGACTGATGAGGGAATGAAAATCCCTCATTTTGGGAGTTCCCAAATTCCAAATAAGTTTTATTTTCTCCATAACTGAACTTGAAGTTACAAGTTTAGGCTTTACAAGGCAGTAGTATCCTACAAAACACACACACACACACATACACACACATTGTGGATCAGAGACTCACACTTACCCACATTCTTCTTTCCAATTTTTGAAGTTGTAGACATGACTGAAACCCACTTACGAAAATTGCAATTTCTGCACAATGACTTTCTTTGTTATCTGAATTCCACATCCTCTACAGCAATCACACTGCTTAAATCTCCCTCTCTCAAATTAGCAATTACTCCCTTCTGGTTATTTCTCAGATTCAGCTCCCTTGAAGTCTCAGAGGCATTTGATAATGTTGATCATTATCTTCTCGAATGTGTTCTGGCCCAGGTCGTCTGTGCCACTCACCTTCTTCTCCTCCTACCTCTCAGATTACTCTCCTGGTAACTGTTTCCTGATTCAGTGCCTTCACTGCTCCTCTCATCTCACAAAGCCTAGGTTCTAATCAAATGTTCATTTCCCTCTATATTCATTCTGTTAGAGTCTACACCTAGTCTCTGTTTTTCAGTTATCTTTAAAAATGAGCCTGCCCAATGTATATCTCTCTCCCAGCTAAAAAGCCATCTTTGTAGTACCGACATTACCAGAATATATTCTCTCAAATACCATTCTGATATATCCAATTTAACAGGTGAAAACTAAACTTATCATCTACCCTCAGCCAGTTCCATTTACCAATGATCTTATTGCTCTATGTAGCAATACTGTTTTTTTTTTTTTTTATGTTTAAAATGTAAGTTTTGGGCACCTGCATGGCTCAGTTGGTTAAGCATCTACCTTCCACTCAGGTCATGATCCCAGGGTCCTGGGATTGAGCCCCCCATATCAGACTCCCTGCTCAACAGGGAGCCTGCTTCTCCTTCTCTCTCTGCCCCTCCCTGCCTTGCTCATGCTCTCTCTCTCATTCTCTCAAATAAATAAAAAAAATCTTAAATAAAATAAAATTTTTGTACACAGTGCCTTTTGTACATTTGCCTTCCACTTGATCATGAAATTCTATATATCATGCATCAACCAATTATTAAATCCTTAGAATATGCCATTACAACTTTGTATCAGTAGGCACTGATACAAAGTTACTTGACCTTCAAGAAACTCATGATTTAACATGAGAAATAGGAATATAAACATAAAATTTAAATAAGTTCGATGCTACAAGTACAAGATGTTGAAGTTTTTATGGAAAGAAAAAGAAGGATCCCAGAGAGGCATGGAGATGGGACAGTATTAGAAAAGGCTTAGAAGGAAACAACATTTGAGGTGGGTCTTAAAGGATGAGTTAAAGGTCATATGAGGCATAGGAGACAAAGAAATGATATTCTAAGCTGTAAATATTCATAACTTATGTAAAGAATTGACAAGAGCATTGGTGTGCCTGTGAGGTGGGATCAGGATTCATACCACTTGTTTGGAGGGAATGTTAGGCGATTGGGCTGGAAAGATGTTGAGCCCACCTTTACTATGGACCTTGAATGACTTGCTAAGAAGTTTAGACTTGACCCTGAAGGTGAGGAGATGATCAGAATTTCAGCAGACAAGTGCATAACGTGTCTATATCTTAAAGATATCATGCTGGTTAAAAAAAAAAGAAGAAGAAGAATGGAAAATAGAGGATGGGGTAGAGGACAGGGAAATAGTCTCTCACCTAACTTTCCTTATTCTCAGCTCTTTACTCAATTCCAATCCTCCTGGATGACTCGATGATACTTTATTGCACAAACACAAACAGCAACATTTCAGCAGCATCTATCTTTCTTGTTACATCAAAATTACCCTCTTCTGCCTGACTTCCAGGATTTGCTACAGACTAAATGTTTCTGTCCCTCAAAATTCTTATGTTGAAATATAATCTCCAATGTGATGATATTTGGAGGTGGGGTCTTTGGAAGGTGATTAGACTGTGAGAGTGGAATCCTCATGAATGGGATCTGGGCCCTTATAAAAGAGACCCCAGCGAGTTTCCCCACCTCCTCCACCATGTGAGGACATAACGAGAAGATGGCCATCTTTGACCAGGAAGATGTTCTCACTGGACACCGAATCTGCTGGCACAGTTATCATGGACTCCCCAGCCTCCAGAACTGTGATAAAATGAATTTCTGTTCTTTATAGGCCATCCAGTCTATTTTAGCAGACTGAATGGGCTAACACAGTGTCCTTTATGTTTACTGAAGGTCTTGTTATGCTGCACATGGAAAGTTTATTCCTCTCCTAGATGCTCACCTTTTTTTCCCCACCTTCCTCACCTTTGTCCCATGGCTATACCATAGCCGTCCCAACTGAACTCTGTGCTTCTTTGCCTTGTTCCTCTCCCATGGGATGCTCCTCTTCATGGACTCAGATCAGGCCTATTAACCAGTATCAAATCCAAATCCCCTCTTCTCCCACAGTCTTTCCTGAAGCTTTCCCTATCTCTTGCCCTTGATCCCACTGTTTTGTTTTGTTTTTGTTTTTTATTTTCCAAATGCCTTGATATATGCTGGATCTCACAACTCATGCATTGCCTTCATTGTTTGAGTCTAATTTCAAATATTTTTTTGTTTGTTTGAGAACTAGGATCATGTAGTTTTTATACTTCTTAGTTTCTTACTTTTTATTGGACAAATTGCAAATAATCAACATACTAAAAGAAATCTACAGGACTCCTGCTAGAATGTTGGTTTCAATGCAAGAATCTCTAATAAGAAAATCAATGTCTAAATTTATCGATCACTTATATGCAAACTGTGCTAGGTGCATCTATGTGTAAGCCTCCTAATACCACTATGTAGTAGGTATTATTATTATTTTTTGTTGTTATTAATATCATCTTTAATATCATCATATCACCACCATATCCATATAAAGAAAGTAAATTTTATTTATTTTTTTATTTTAAAAATTTTATTTATTTACTTGTCAGAGAGAGAGACAGAGAGTGAGCATGAGCAGGGGGAGCGGCAGGCAGAGGGAGAAGTAGGGTCCTCATGCAGGATTCAATCCCAGGATCATGACCTGAGCTGAAGGCAGACACCTAACCAACTAAGCCACCCAGGCGTCCCAAGAAAGTAAATTTTAAATTAAATTAAAATTTGACAATTGTTCAAGGTCACTAATTCATTCATCCAATCAATAAATTTTTATTGAGTTTTTAATAATGTCCCAGGTATGATTCTAAAAACCATGGAAGTAATAGTGAGCAAAACAAAATTCTGTCCTGGAAGCAGAGCATTTTGCTTGGGGAGATAGACCATTAGCAACTTAAATTTTTATTTACTTTTTTTAAAGATTTTATTTATTTTTGTGAGAGAAAGAGAGTGTGCATGAGCGGGGGGCAGGGCGGGAGGGACAGAGGGAGAAGTAGACTTTCTGCTGAGCAGAAAGCTTGATGCAGGACTTGATCCCAGGACTCTGGGATCATGACCTGAGCTGAAAGCAGACACTGAACCACCCAGGTGCCCACAATTTAAATATTTTAATAAAACAATTTAATCATATGATCTTATAACAATGTCTGGTAGAGTGATGTCTGCTATAAAAAATCAAGCAAGGCAAGAGCATGGAATTCAATGAATAGTAAATCATCCAGCCAGCTTAAGAAGGCAGGCTGTCGAACTCTATGTCCTCTGTAATAAGTCCCCTATTACTTATCAGCCTCAGGTACAACTTCATTACTAGCATTGGAGGCCTGCAGTAATCTCTTTCCACAAACATATTCTAATGTAACTCAAATCTCATCAACATCAAATTTACATTCTAATGGGACAATTCTACTCTCTTCACTTAAACTGTACTCACCATGGCTTTTGTGTTCAGCTCATGCTATTCTTTTAGCATACACATACACACACACACACACACCCTTTTTTATTTTAACACGGTTTAGCTTACTTATTCTATAAAACCTTTTTTGTCTATTAGAACAAGAGTTGTACCTTCAATTTTGTTTGGAATTTCCATCATATGTATTGTTATTCTAGGCAGTTTATAGATATCTGTTGTCATGACAGAATTTATCTGAATTCTAGTTCCTGAAAGTGATGGAAAGAGAACAATATCTCATTAATGAGAATTGAAGAATTATTACTTTGGATCTAACTTTCTGCAGTATCTGCATTGACAATTATTTTTAAAATCAAGATATACAGTCTGAAAAGTTCTTTGGCATATTGGACTTTCTGATTAGGAAAATACATTGAGGATAAATACAAATCTGATATGTACTTGTTAGACTTTGGAGAATTTAAAAGCATTCAATTCAAGGTAACCCTTAAATCCTTGTATATTAATATTATTTAACTTTTATGTCCTCCAATTACAAAAAACATGAATAAATTAAAATGGTTATTTATGTCATTTTAGCCATTAAATGTTTAAATATATTTAAAAATTGTAGCTCAGTTTGCTGTGAAGAGAATGGTTTCTTTCAAAAAAAAGATGAGGGGTGCCTGGGTGGCCCAGTCAGTTGAGCGTCTGACTCTTGGTTTCCAGATCAGGTAGTGATCTCAGGGTATTGACATTGAGCCCTTGGTGGGCTCTGCGCTAGGCAAGGAGTATGCTTGTCCCTCTCCCTCTGCTTCTTCCCCTGCTCACTCTCTCGTGTTCTCTCTCTCTCTGTAAAATAAATAAATAAATAAATAAATAAACAAACAAAATCTTTTTAAAAAATAGTATTAGGAAAACTGGCTATCCACATGCAAAAGAATTAAAAATGGACTCTTTCCTTTCACCACTTACAAAACTTAAAACAGATTAAAAACTTGAATATAACACTTGAAACTGTGAGACTCCTAGAAGAAAACATAGGGAAAAATTTCCTTGACATTGGTCTTGGCAATGATTTTTTGGATATAACACCAAAAGCACAAGAAACAAAAGAAACAAAAAACAAGTGGGACTCCATCAAACTAAAAAGCTCTGGTCTCAAAGGGAAAAATCAATGAAATGAAAAGGCAATCTATGGAATGGGAGAAAATACTTACAAACCATATATCTGATAAGGGGTTAATATCCAAACTTATGAGTCACTCCTTGTTATAGTCATTTTATGATATACGTGTATATGAACTTATGGGATTGTACATCTTTTAAAAAATCACACTATAGAACCAAAATATATGCAATTTTTCTTTGTCAATCATACCTTAATAAAGTTGAAAAATAAGAAATAAACAAAAACAGGGGCACCTGGCTGGCTCAGTCAGAAGAGCCTGCAACTCTTGATCTCAGGTTCGTGACTTTGGGTTCCACATTGAGTGTAGAGATTCCTAAAGAAAATGAATTAAAACTTAAAAAATACGAAAGAAGCAAAAACAAAGGAAAAAATTAAAAATCTGAAAAAACTATATAGATTTGAAGTAATAAGTGAAATACTTAGAGCTTGTGGTTGTTTGTTTTAATGTTCAAGAGAACTAGGAATCGAAAAGTGACCACTAATTCAAGTTCATGGGCTAAGTAGACGGCTGCCTATCATTTGAGATACATTCAAGCTGCTAGAAACTGTACCTCCAAAATCTGTACACCGTCAGTGTCTGGCTAATATCTGATATTTTACTAAAAGATTGTCTAACAATGAAATGCACATATTTCAGCAAGTAGTGGCAGATCAAGCCAATCGTCAATCAGAAAAATTGTGCTGAGAATAACAGTAATGAATTTCTTCCAAGCAGTAGCTCTGCACCATCCAGTAACACAAAGTCCTGTTGCCTCCCCAACTAAGCATCTCTATCACAGGTCTGGGGTTCTCTACACTGTCAGCTTCCAGTCCAACATACTAATGCCTCTTGCCTGAATTATTGAAATAGGGTCTTAACTGGGTGAATACCTTAATTCCTTTATTTAGCCATTATTTATGTGGCTTGTAACCATGTACCAAGCACTGTCATAAATGCTTGAGCACCTCTGTGACGGGTTTATCTAGCTGGATATGGAAATGCCTTTTTTGGGGGGGTATCCTTCCAATTTGTTATCCACACAATATCCAGAGTGATCATTTCAAAGGCAACTCTGATCTTGTAACTCCCTACTTAAAACCTTTTCATAATTTCCAATTGCTTTTAATTAAAACCCCAAAGCCTTGATGGAGACTTGAAGGCCCTGTGTAATCTGGTTTCTATTGGATCTGCACCTCATTCCATCTGGCACTCTCCTTCACCTACTCAGTTCTGGTCACACTGGCCTTCTATCTAATGGTGACTGTAACTAAATCTCTCCCATCTCAGAACATTTGCATACTTGCTTCTTCTTTTAGGATTTCTCTTGCTCTTCATATGTCCATTTACAGCTCTTTCTTCATGTCTCAGCAGAAACACCACTTCCTCATGTGGTTCCCTAACTCACCAAATTTACCCAGTGTTCCTGTATTATAAATAATTATATGTATAATGTTTATCTCTCTAATTGAATTTAATTCAATTAGGACAAAGACCAGTAGGTTCACAATTTCTTTCTATACCTAGCACAGTACTGGATAAATAGATAGTACTTAGTACATATTTATTGAATATAAGAAGAATAAAGAGAAGCAAAAAGAAGAAAGAGAAAAAAGAAGGAATATCCTGACTGTTGGTAAGGCCTACATGAAAGTGGAATGAGCTTGAACTGGGATGGACACTAACTTAAGGGGTAAATATTTGGATTCTGGCAGAAAACTTCAAGAGAACACAATTTATTTTAGCCCACATTTTCCAAGTACATTTAATGGTAGGCCAATCTCATAGAATGCTTCTCAAAAGCATGATAACATGGTCAAAGGAGTTCTCACAGGGCACCTGTGAGAAATAAATAAAATATTTAAATAAAAAAAGGAGTTCTCACAATATTTTCTGCCTCTAGAGATTCACAACGCATATTATGATTTCCCCTTAAGAGCTCCAAGAAGTCTCCTAGGTTAAAAAAAAAAAAAAAGATCTGTTTAATAAACCCCTCTCTTCCTCTGGAATAACTAGCAACACTCAGAATCTCTTGCTGGGAAATAGGATTGTGAGATGTAACATGCCTCTTCCACACCCTTGTTTTTTCCCTCATAATTAAAGGGATGGAAAAACCTCATTCTGCATTTTCCTTTGTCCCAAAAGACAGCCTTGGATGCATTACCTTCAGAGGTTTTGTTTTTACTTATTGATTGAAAACTAGTGTATAGCATCAGGAGTCTTGGCCTCCTCTTCACAATAAAGGATTTATGTAATTTTGGATAATTGATGTATCAATATTTATGGATTTGTAGTAACATAACAATAGTCACACACTTTCAGTGTAGAATTCCTTTAGCCTAATAGTGTTATAGACCAGGAGTCTTCAAACATTCTTGTGTGCAAATTCCTAGTATTTGCATATTTATCTATATAAGTGTACCATTATACTTACATATTATTTATTTTATAAAACATACCCCCAAATAAAAGCTTTAAATGTTGAGGTGAAAAAAAATATAATGAGAGGTCCTAATATAGTCTTTACACTACTCCATGAATCATTTTGCCCACTCCCTGGATTGCATGCATGCACCTTACTTTAGAGGTAACTCTTGTAAATTCTAACAGGGTTAGAGTTCACCAGGGAATGATAGGGCCTAGGACTGTTGTTGACAAATAAGTGACAATGCATTATAGGGCTCACAGTTTTCATTTATTCTGAAAATTACTCAGCTGTTATTTATTGGATGTAGCTTGTTTAGGTGGGTAGAAGGAACTGAATCTTTGGGGAAGATATTGGAATGTGGAGAAAGAATTCATCTTTACAAGGTTTCTGTCAGGATTGAGATGTTGCATAATTTACTACCCTAATATTACCAGATAGAGCCCTATCATCTTTACCATGGCCTGGGATGTCAGGAGGGCATAGTTACAAAGGCATATGGTCCTCTTGGATGACCAAAACTACAAAGGTGGTCTGATCACTTAGGCATGGATCTACCAGAGGTTCAAAGTGCAGAAAACAGAAGTTATAAGGGTGGAATCTAAGATTGAGTCTATTGATTTTTACTCAGGGAGAATCCCAAAGAGTAATTTCAAAGTTAGTCAACATGGAGAAACCTTCACAACAGTGCCTGGCCAAATATACTTGTCATATTGTGCAACCAACTTAGTTTAATCCTCTATCCTGGCAGAGACTACATTCAGAGAAGCCCTTAGAAGGGATTCATTATAGGCTTATACAAAGTTACGAGTTTAGAAGCTCCTTGAGTTCCAGAGTTATTTATCATCAGATAAAAGCATTGTAATCATCTAAATGAGTAGAATTACAGAATGATTAAGAGTACAGACCTTGAAGGGAGATGAGTGTGGTGTGAATTCCTACTTTAAATGTCTTAAAGGTTGGATGATCTGGGATAAACTACTTCATCTCTGACCTACCATAAAGTGTGAATGACTGTAGTCTTTCAAATCCCACCTTAAATTAAAACACTTAACACAATGGAGCTATAATTAGCACTCAGTAAAAGGTAGTAATCCTCCTCCTCCTTCTTCTCTGTCGTTGTCATCCTTGCCATCACCCCCTTCTTCCCCTTCTCCTCCTTCTTCTTCCTCTTCTCCTTCTTCCTCCTCTCCTCCTTCTTCTCCTTCTCTCCTTCTTCTTGTTCTCCTTCTTCCCCTTCTCCTTCCCCTTCTCCTTCCCCTTCTCCTTCCCCTTCTCCTTCCCCTTCTCCTCCTCCTCCTTCTTCTTCTTCTTCTTCTTCTTCTTCTTCTTCTTCTTCTTCATTCTTCTTCTTCTGTATTATTTTTGGTTCCATGAAGGAAATGAAAATTGTCTATGATCCAAAGTGGTTTTTAGATATGTAAGTGAACCATAAATTTGTTCTTTACATTTCATATAGATGCACTTGACTACATTAAATGTAGTGACCATATGTAAGCTGACAACTTTGATTAAAGACTTTTCAATATGAACTTGACTTAATCATTAGTTTTAGTGGAAAATCTGGTAATAAGGCTTTCTCTCCTCTGCAGTTCTGTCAAACACTTGATCCATGGAGACAAAATGGGGAAATAAGCCAAGGAAACACACCATAAGTAAAAATTTGTGGAATTGAACCCAGAAGCAATTATGAAAGAACTGCAGGAAAAAATACATAATCAACACTGCAAAGCCAAATGACTCCTGTATCCTATATTGGGCAAATTTGAGGGTGAAATAACTTCCACAAAATAAAATTCTTAAGGATAATGAATTATAAATAACACACTTATTAATCCTGATTTTGAATGGTGTTCTAGGGCATTTGAGCTCTAACACATCTGGAAAAATTGTCAAAGTTCTCCACTACAGACTGGGTTAAAAATTAATCAGCAATATGTTTTATGGGTTTTATGTGTCATATTAGTCTAATCACCTGCTACCTGCTAACCCTGCAAACATAAAGGCCAGAATATGAGCTGTCAGGTGAAGTAAATTGGAAGTAGAAATGATCAATTCTTCCTTTCCTCAAAGACAACATAGATCTTTAAAAGTAATTTTTCCTTTTACAAAGAAGGACCCAGGCTCCTTAATCTAATAGGTTAAAGTAGGCTCATTTATTGCTCTTTAAGGATCTGGAACAGTCCATGAAGCAAGCACAGAATGGAACAGAATAGCTTCAGCAGAGAACTGATGTTCCAATTCATGCTCTGTAGAATTACAAATGGAAGTGCTTTTCATTGTGATACATTTCCCCCTACACATCTGCAAAGAATTGTGCAATATGTTTAGAAAAATAATACTCATTGTGATTTTATTTTCAGGATCTAGGAGATTTTAGATTTCTTAACTCTTTATTATGCTGAAATAATCAAGGCTATGATGGTCTCCTGAAGAAATTATTTTCTTAACATAAAAGTATAGCTAATGGAGAACACATGTAAAACTTTAAACTTTTACAAACCAACATAACTTCCCATGCTTGCAGCAAAGATTGACCATCATCAAACACCTTTGTAATTTTTTTTTTTGGACATGTTAGAAAAGAGTGCACACTCAGCTTGCACCACTAGAACAGGGCCATCTTTACCAAGGTAAGCATTGGAATCATTAGCCTAACACCCTCAAGGCAAAATTGTAATGACCTCTGGATCATAACAAGATGGAGGTCACAGGAGAGCCATTTAACTCAATTCCTAACATAAAGTTATTTATGAAAAAAGACACAATTGAATTGTTTTTTGCATGAAGCCTATAAAATATTTTTATTAAAATAAAAACAGTGATAGAAAAAACAGAAAAGGAGAGAAAATATCTCAAAGGAACCAAACATATTTAACAAAGATGAAGCCCATTCTATTTCCCTGGGGTGAAAATGTGTGATTTAACATATGAGAAGGATATTTCAGTTGGTGTATGTTACCCATCATAGCTGTACCAGCAGGAGCAGCTAAAGAAAATGGTCCATTAGTTTTTCCATAATAAACTCTTTTTTCACTGGAACACTCTTGGGATTCTTTGACATTACTTCAGTGTAGTTATTGGTGGATGGCTTCAATAACTGGAACTCTCACAATCTGAAATTAAGATTTTCCATGTCACTCTAGTATATCTTAAATATTATGAAACTTGATTTTAAGGGCATCCTCTTCAATATGTGTGATTCCGAAAGGCAAGGTTGTAAATGCAAAATGCTCTCTCTATTTTTGCATTTCAGATTTGCATTTGTTTCTCAAATTAGCATGTCAAGACACCTATTCAGTATAACTTTATCATGCTCAAGGAAGGACTAATGAATGAGAGCTAACAGCTCCCAGTTGGAGTCTCCAATGTGTCTAACCTATACCTAAGGCAACAGCCTCCACACAAGGGAGTTCTCTGAAAATATGTGCCCTAAAATGTACAAGCATAAATGAGAATTGGATGAAAGTCTTCATTGAGGTTAAAAAAAAAATTCAGCACCTAATTTTGCCAAGTGCCAGGAAGAAGAGATGGTTCTTGTGCTAAAAAGAAATCATAGCCTAATACAGAAGTCAGGCATTTAAACAACATAATGAGATAGGTGCAGTTGGAGAAATATACAACCATTTAAGGAAGAACACAGAAAAATGTGATTTGTGCATACCAAAACACTCCTTGGAAATTTTTCTTAAAGCTACAAAGAATGTGAGATTTGATCTGACTTTATGTCCTCTCTAAATATCATGGATAAGACTGAAGCCCAAAGAGGTAAAAAGACTCATGCTGGGACCCACAGCTCATTTACCTCACATCTCCAAATTCCAAATCTAATGTTCTACTGACTACAGCAGACACCTCTTTGGGAAATACATGGTAGCACATCCCTAATTCACAAGACCAATTTGCACTTTATTGCTCTCTTCTCAAGACTACAATGAAGTGGGGAGGGTGTGGCCTGAGGGACAACTAATTTCCTACTTACGTTTTCCTTCAATTGTGCTATTTAATAAAGAAATAATTGCTGAGAGACCTGGAACTTAGAAATGAGGTCTAACTGAAAGTCTGAGAGAATAGGCAAAAAAGAAAAATGGTCATTGTATTAGCTCCATGGAGTAAGAGATGACAATTTCAGAAGGAAAAGAAGGAAGGAAGGAAGGAAGGAAGGAAGGAAGGAAGGAAGGAAGGAAGGAAGGAAGGAAGGAAGGAAGGAAAGAAGGAAGGAAGGAAGGAGAAATCTTAACATTTCTTAGAGAAAGAGCTTTTGCAGAAAATAATACAAGGATAGAAACAACGATCAGGAAATTTTAAATAGCTTAAGTAATGTCATCCAGGAAATATTTATTGAACATTTATGTTCCAAGCACAATGCTGAATACTAAGTGTTGCACAAGAGATGGCAAAGTTCCTGTTTTTAGGAAGGTATTAGTTTAGTTTAGTTTAATTGAATAATCACATTAATAATTCAACCCACATCCAGTGCTCTGTGACAGGAACATGGTTCTATGAGGGGTTATAACAAAGAATTCTGACATAGCCTGGAAGGTCAAAGAAGTTTTCTTGTACAAATGGGTATTTGAACTGAGATAAAGGATAAACGAAAATTAACTAGGCTAAATGGATGAGGCAAAGGAAACAATGTCTAGACAGCTAGTGGGAGAGAACTGTGTGAGATGGGTCTGTGAGCCAAGAGACCATGTAAAGTATTTAGGTCTTTGTAGTAAATTGATTGCACTAATGGCCTCACTCTATCACACCTCCCTAAATTCATGCCTTCTTTTACTGCCTTCCCATGATGATTCTGAGCTTACCATGTGACTTTGGCCAACAGGATAGTGGCAAACTGGATTTAAATAGACTTGACAAAGCACTTGCATGTTGCTACTTCCTTTTGCTCCACCATGAGAACATGCTTGGCTAGCCGGCTGAATGAAGAAATGTGAAGCTGAGTTGCCCATCGTCTCTGCTGAGGCCCACCCAGACCACCTGACCTCTAGCCAAACACCTGAGAGAGTCGAGCCAAGATCAGCAATTTAGCCACGCTTATTGGTAACTAGTGATTGAATTCGGCTAAGCCCTGTTCACATCAGCAGAGCTCTCCAGAGGAGCCCAAAGAACCACCCAATCAATCCACAGATTTGTGAACTAAATAAATATTTGAAGTCTTAAGCTGCTAGGATTTGTGGTTGTTACACAGCATCAGTATAGCTATAGATAGCTGACACAGTGTGAAGTGTAAAACATGGGTATGTAGTGGTGTATGGTGTGCACACGTGTGCAATTAGTTTCAGGCTGTTACAATAAGTGACAGTGGCAACTTGGACTAAGTAATAGTGGGGCTGAAAACAAGACTATAGAACCAAGGCAATTTGGATTTAATTCTCTAGAAAATGATAAACTACTAAAGGCTTTTAAGCAGACAGTGACATGAATGAAGCTCTACTGATTTAGGCAAATTAAATTAACCATGTTTTCATAAATGGATTACAAAAGAAAGAGAGAGGAACAGAATACAAGAACAAAAAAATTTAAAGAAAAAAAAAGTTAAATGCCAAGAAAGTATCTCTTCACAACATGAACTTTAATGAACAGCCTCATACAATGAAACCATTCATTCTGAAGCCCATATGTAAGAACAGGTTCTCACTCTTAAAAAGCTATTCTTTCTAGATGTTAGTAGTTTCATTAAAGGCCCTTTAGGCAGCTCAACCTCAATTAGTTGGAGTCTTGGAAGTGGAATGAAATCCATGGTTTTACAAAATGATAAATTAGTTCTAAGACCCTTTTCTGTTCAGTGGTCTTGTAGATAAGTAATGGAACTTAAGGTATAAACAGTTTAAAGGATATGGAGTTTGTTTTAATGTTCATTTTCGTATTATTGACAAGGGCTCTCTAGAGATTTTGAATTTACTATGTTATTAAGTTACTCCTTTCTGACTTACTAAAATTTTCCCAACCCTATCCTCATAACCATAATAGAAATTATATCGCTTAATATAGAGAGACATATTATATTCTATCAGTGAGTGTTTAACCATTCCATAATATTCATGGGTGTAACATGGAATAGAAACTGCTTAGGAGACAAAGCAATGGGTTTTAATCTTATCTCTGTTTGAAGCCAATCCCTCCAATTGTGCATAAATCCCATTCCCTCTTGCTTAAGGACATCAGTCCAGAAATTCCTTGAGCAGCATAACTCCAGCCATTCTTCCCTCTTTCTCCTATGTTAATATTTGTCTCTTTCTCCTATATAATTGAAATCAGTGTACACACATATAGTTATAGCTAAATTCTTAAAGAAATTCTCTTGTTCCTTCTTGTCACTTTATCTATTGTTAGGTTGTACTTATTGAAAAACTCTAAGGAAGTAATTTATTCTTGTAGTTTCTAATTCTCTCCTCCCATTTTCTCCCAATTCAAGTTGGGGTTTTGTTTCCATCATCCCATCAAAATTATTCTTATCAAATTTACCACTGATTTCCACATCGGCAAACCAATGGCCAATATCAATAGCATATCCACTTCCTTGATAGATTTTCCCCATCTTCATACCACCCACTCCCTTGCTTCTCATCCTTCTTCACTGGTTTCTCTTTCTCAGTCTTGCTTGTTGTATTCTTTTTTTTTGTTCTCTCCAACCTCTTACTGTTAGAGGACCCCCTGGCCTTGCCCTTGGTCTTCTCTTCACTGTCTCCATTCATGTCTTTGGTGAGCTCATTCCAATCACATGGATTTAAATATAAATCATATGGCAACTGTTCACACATTTATATATTATATATCTAGCCCAGACTTCTATCCCAAATACTAAATTTGTATCTATGTCTACTTAACTATCCACTTAAATGTCTAATGGACATCTCGAAATACATATGCCCTAAAATAAACACCAGGCTACTCCACCTGCAACCTTCTACATGTCCACTGATGGAAATTCCATCTGTCTAACTGCTTAGGGGGGAGATAGATAGATAGATAGATAGATAGATAGATAGATAGATAGATATAAAATAGAGAAGAGTTCTCTAAAAAAAAGAGAAGAGTTAAGGAAATACATATATTTTATATACATATATTATATATTTCCTTAACTCTTTTCTTATTTTTCATACCCTGCCTCCATCCTATCAGTAAATTCTGATATATATCCAGAATCTCATCACTTCTCTTCATCCCCACTGCTACCATCCTGGTGTGGGCTACCATTATCCATCACTTGATTACTGTGATGTCTTCCTGATTGGTTTCTACTATTGTCTTCTGACAGTCTTTTCTTAACACAGTAGCCAGAGAAACACTTTTAACATTTGAGACAACTCATATAATTCCTCTATTCAAAAAAGTTTAATGGCTTCATTTTAATGCAGACTGAAAGCCAAAACTCTTTCATAGCGTTAAATGGCCCCTACCCCTGTACCTGAATCCAGTTATCTTTTAATTCACTTCCCAATATTCTCCCCTCAATATAGCTATGAGATTCCTTACTTTTCCTTACACATGATGAACCTACTCTCACCTTAAGGAGTTTGCTCTAGCTGTGTTCTTTGCTTAGAATACTCTCTCTGGGGCACCTGGGTGGCTCAGTCAGTTAAGTATCTGCCATCGGCTCAGGTCATGATCCCAGGGCCCCTGCATCAGGCTCTCTGCTTGGAGCAGAGCCTGCTTCTCCCTCTCCCTCTCCCTTTGCGTGTAGCTCTCCCTGCTTGTGCTCTCTCTCTTTCTCTGTCAAAAAAATAAATAAAATCTTAAAAAAATAGAATACTCTCTCCATATTTATGCATCACTAATTCTCTTTCTTTTAATGTCATCTTCTCAATGATGCTACCCTAACCTCAATATTTAATATAAGAGTCTAACTCCTTTCCCTAAACCGTGGCACTCTTGATTCCCTTTCTCCTACTCTACTGTTTTCTTTTTTTCCCCATAACACTTATAACCTATTAACATACTAAATAATTTGCTTATATGTTTTGTTTATTTTCAGTCTCCTTCCTCTTGAACATAAGAAATCTGAGGTCAGAAATCCTTGTTCCGTTCAGGGAAATAGTCCCAAGGACACACAGAGTAATAACACATAGGAAACACTCAATTATGTGTTGAATGAATGAATGAACAAAGTAATATTTTTATGTATTTGGAAGGACATACCCCATCCCCAACTAAGCATGTGTTATAAAATATTCCTGTGGTTAAAGTTAATGCTTTTTCTGTTGGCTTATATATCAGAATAATTTTTTAATGTGAATTAAGACATTCTTGCCTCACTTTTCTCCTTTTTATAATTTAATTGTCTACCATTAGTGCCACTTTGTATACAATGTGGAGGCCCTGCCCTCACTGGATATAAAATGTAGGAATAACTGACAGTACTGAGTGGCTTGTGGTTGTGGGGAGCAATGACAAATAGATGTCAAAGCCCTATGAGATAGATAGGACAGAAATCTAGCTGAGTGATTTACCCGGAGTTACACAGTGAATCACCAATAGAAATGCAGGAATATGGGATTTGTATTTTCTGGTGAAGGTTATTTTCACTAGAACTTACCACTTAGAGTCTAATTCAAAGTTCCAGAAATAAGTGGCTTGTTTCCACTAGGGTCGGACACGTGAGACACCTGAGGCTCTAGGTGATGTGTCCTGTTCATCACAGGTCATTGTTGGACAGCCCCCATGGTTTGAATCTCGTCACTCCCTTTGCTCTCTCTAATTATATGTAAGCTGAGGGTGCAAGGTGTTTATGTCCATGTATTTCCTAGCACACTGTTATAGCAATCAGCTTGGTATTTATGTGTGTGCTTGCATACACACACACATACACAATCCATGAAATGGTGGAAATTCAAAAAAATAAGAGATGGTGAGGGATTGTCTATGGTAAAAATGAACAGTATCATGCTGACTTTAGCAAAAAGCACACTTCAACTTTGCTGTTCTACCTTTCTTCTTATATCTATCATGTATGAGTGCAAGTCCTTATATTTTATTTACATTCTCCCTGAATTTTGCTCAAGAGTTGTTCTATGCTTAGACAGTGAATCCTCACAGAGAATATTTCACAGAATATTTCAGCTTTCCATGCTCTGACTCCTGATTCTCATCCAGACATAGCATTGATTGTTATAAATGCAAAATTAAGGATAAGAAGAAAACCATAGAATAAATACAAATAAGTGAATGAATAAACACATATGATTAAGTACTAGGCAATTCTCTTCATTAAACAGTACCAAATAAATGGTAGCTAATATAATAAAACCAAATGGTGGGAAGGAGTTGCTCTTTATTACAGTAGCTTATTTTCAATATTTTAGTATTCAATATTTTTAATGACTTTTGAACTGTGATCTCTTCTAATGTTCATATGCAATCAACTGACCAGTAGATACTTATTTTATGTTGAATATTGGTTTCTGTTGAGGTTTAGCAAACTATTTACTTCAAAGGATGACATTTGTAGAAACAGTATTTGAAACTTCTTCAATACAGTGATTCTAAATTTTCCACCACATATATCCAAAGAATGTGGTTCCTTATGTTCACAACTTCTCAAGGACCATGTCATTTCTTTTCTTTATCCATTTTCCAGTAAATTATCCTCTGTAACACATGTTATTTACCTCTTCCCAGTTTCCCTCAATGATCCTATCTTCTGGTCCTGAATATTCATGCATTATCTGTGCTAGAAAAATAATTAGATGGATAGCACTTTACTTATTCAAAATTTTTAATTAATTTACTTAAATTATGCATTTGTTTAAAGCCTGTGTCAAATGTCCACCCATGTCATTATTTTATAAATACAATAAATTCCTACAAGTGAAAGAAAGAGCACATTAAATGATTTTATAGAGTAATAGCACTCTTTATGCAAATAAATACAAAATATTTTGATAGTGATAATAGTGATTATATTAGATTTTCAAATTCATTTTGATAATATTGCCTTAACCAGCCACAAATCAACTATGATGAGTTCTATAGCATAGGAATATTAAAAAGAAGACTGAAAATTGATATTTTTTGATGAAGCCTGCATCACCAGATTAGTGAGAGGCTGCCTCTCTCCGGAAATGTGGTTTGATGCTGGCAAGTCTGTGCTGGTGGATTTGAGGGAACTTAGAATCTAAGTTTCTTGCTTACCCTTTCATTAACTCATCCTGTAATTGGAGTGGGGTCTTACTGTCATTTCTCTTTTTTCCCCATTTATTTTATCTTTAAAGTGGTTATAGCAGTACTTTTCAATAACTGTTTGTGGTCAGACACTATGTAAATAAATAATAACAGCCCTTTTAAAATGCAATGCTGTAAGAGTGCTTAAAATCTCATTTTTTTTTTCCTCTGGGATAGGAAGCTTACTTAACTGTCCTATTTGGAAAGAATTGTACAAATAACTCTGTAATCCATTCTACAATCCATTTATCCAAATGCTATCTCCAACATTAACACAATTCCAGGTGTGGTTTTGTTTTTTTCTTCTTAAGTCTATAAGAAAATAAGTGGTTTTTAATATATTTTAAGTGTAGGTTTCTAGACACAGATAACAGATATCTGATGTTTTGAAGAATTGTTTAGACAGGTCTACAATGAATACTTTTAAACCAAGGGACAGATTTCAGTTAAGGAGAATGAAGATAAAAGCATAGAAATCTGGCCAAACCAGTTCTGTGAGTGGATTAGAGAATGTTTGTTGATCCAGTGGAAGATGTCAATATAAAGGGCAAAACTGAGGAAGCCAGAGAGTGATTGCAGAGTAAGGCTGAGGATGCAGATAGGGCAGAATCTAGATGAAATTAAAGGTCAAGGAGAGAACTAGAAGAGACCCTGACTCGATCTCAAGCACACATCCAGGTAGACTGAGGGTAAATTTAGGGGCTTTGTGTTAAATAGCTTTTTTGTGAAAGAGGAAGAAGTGAGCAGCACCTGGGTGGCTCAGTTAAGTGACTCCTTTTGTCTCAGGTCCTGATCCCCGAGTCCCAGGATCAGAGCCCCTCATCGGACTCCCTTCTCCGAGGAGAGTCTGCTTCTCTCTCAACCTCTGCTGCTCCCTGCCCACCCCCCCAACCCCTGCTTGTGCTCTGTCTCTCTCACTCTCTCAAATAAATTAATAAAATCTTTATTAAAAAAAAGAGGAAGAAGTGAAATAATCTGCTATGAATGGAAGGATAAAGATTCTAGGGAGAATGCTATTTAGATGCTACAACAAAAGAATAAAATGATTATCAACAGGCTAATATGAGCAGAATAACCTACCTTTATAATAAGACCATTTTTCCAATATATCTAGAATATCTTGTTTTCTTAGACTCTGCATTTCCTATTATTATCAACATTTAGCTATTTAATTAATATTTAAATATTTTATCGATATTGCCCTTCAGTGCTTAGACATTCTGGGGAAACTGGCATGCAAAATAACTAGGATGCTCTGAGTTACAGTGCCCTCCACCCTATGCAGACCACGTGTCAGGAATATGGTGCCTAGTTCCAGATGTCTCATTGGAGGGCCATTGACAAACGAAAAGCATCCACAGAGAGTTAGCAGCATATTGAGGGCTCTGGCCAAGCCATCTGAGAAACAATTTAGAAAAAGAAAACTCATCTTCTTAGAGAATCAAAGAATTAGAAGGACTCCTAAAGGTCATCTGGTCCAACTGCTTGCTACAAGAGCTTTCAGATTCTCCTGCAGATGCAACACAGAAGTTTTTACTGTCATTGCTGAGACTAACCCTTCCAATGAATTCTTTTTCCTTCTTTTTCCTGGAAGAAAGGATCTGTAGTAGACAGCTAGATAGGGGAATATAATTCCCTCTTTCTTTCTCTAAAATTGTGATATTAAGATTTTGTTATGCAACAATTATCTCTCTGTTCTTTGAAACACAGAGTGTCTTTTACCTAGTTTTTAAGATCTAACGTTTTGCCCCTCGCTATATATATATATCCTAATTTTATTTCTCTCCACGGTAGTCAGGCTAATCTCCTCATTCCATTCTCTATGTCCAATAGGAAAATTGTTTTCATTCTGTCTTAGTGGCTATTTGGGGTTTCTATTGCTATGTATTAAACCACCGCATATATTAGTGGCTTAAAACAACATCTTTATTTTTTATTCTCAAAATTTGGTAGATAAGGAATTCAGGAAGGATTCAGGTGGGATGTTTGGCTTCAGTTGGCTTCATTGAAGGTCACTCTTTTTGTAGTCATTTCTGTATTAGAAACAAAGAGTACATTTTTTGGTATGGCTTTACTGCATTACCCTGTATGAAGGTATAAACTTATTTAGCCAGTTTCCTATTGATGAATATTTAGATTAGTTCTGATTTTTTCACTATTGCTGACATTGCTGTAATTAATGCCCTTTGATGACTCATTTGAGTTTCTGTTGGATAAAGTTCTACAAGGGAATTGCTGAAGAAAAATGTAAGGTCATATAAATTTTAGTATAAATGGATAAACCAACCAATAAAAGGTAGTTCAGTCTGGACCAGCATAGAGAACGACCACTTTTCCATCTCATTTCCATTCTGATAGTGAACTGTATTGCTATTATTTTCATTTGCATTTCCTTGAGTATTAGTGAGGTTGGAATTTTTTTATGTTTAGTGATCATTTGTAGTTTTCTTCTGAACTTTCTTTTCATAATATTTCTTCATTTTTATCAAGATGTTTTATTTTTTGTTTTATTTTATATCTGTAGGCAGTGGGATATAAGAAAGACATTAAACATTGAGGACCATAGTAAATAATTTTCCACAAACAAATTCTCTTTTAACTTAATTAATTAATTAATTAATTTTTAAAGATTTTATTTATTTATTTGAGAGAGAGAGCGAGAGAGAGAGCATGAGTGGGTTGAAGGGCAGAGGGAGAAGCAGACTCCCTGATGAGCAGGGAGCCGGATGCAGGTCTCGATCCCAAGACTCTGGGACACTTAAGGCAGACACTTAACCGACTGAGCCACCCAAGCACCCTCTTTTAACTTTATTTATGATGTATGTTTCCCATGCAAAATTTTAAAGTATTTGGAGTAAAATTTGCTTTTTTTGTTGTTGTTCTTTTATAATCCTGAGTTTGGTTTTATGCTCCTGCTGTTCAATATTTCAAAATTTCTATATTTTGTTTCAGTACTTTTTTGGTTTGTATTTTATATAAATATTCAATCTGTCTGGAATTAATTTTTGTGTATGATATGATGGATATTTTATTTTTCTCAAATAGATGGTCAGCTGATCCACTATCATTTATTTAATAAAGCATCTTTTCTCAACTAATTTGGAAAATCAAATTCACTGTATCTCATCCCTATCCTGTACCACAATTGCTTTACTTTTTCATGCACAAATATGAACTGCTTCAATTTCTCTTTCTATAGTGTTTTAATATCAGTGACACATATTGTTGTCAAATTTCTGGGTATTCATGTAAATGCATTCTTCTGAATGACACCTAAGAGAATGTTTAGAGTTGTGTCATACAGTATCACATAGCTTTTTACTGAGTTAAATTTATAGAATAATTTGGGGCAAATAGAAATCTTTGTAATATTGAATTTCCCTACCAAAAAAAATTATGATTGTTTTATTTTACATTTATATAAATATTTCTTTATAGTCCCAAGTTTTATGTAGTTATATAGTTATTTTCTTTTTATGCTGTAATAAAGTTTTTCTTATTATATTTTCCTATTATCTTTTCTCTGTTGCTATTAGTGTATATAAGAAAGCTATCGCTTTTTCTACATTATCAAAATTTTGTACAATATCAAATTTTTACACTTATCAAATATTGGACCACTTCAATGACTTAACTCTTTCAGCTTGTCAGTTAACTAGTAAATTTTTTTAGGTAAACATTTATATTATGCTTAAATAATTATCTTTTGAAATCTGCTTTTAAATTAACAATGCTATTTACTTATCATTGTTTCAGTGTTTTATCACATTGATTAGATCAATCCACTTGAGTAATGTTAAATAACTTTTAACAAATTTGATATTATGAAAATGCCTTTCTTAGAAAGAGTTAAATTTTGCTGGTGTCAGTGAGTTTATGACATGATGCCAAGCACTGTAATGATTACCATTGTGTGGAATGAAAATTGAGAATGGCTGGCCATATTTCTTACAATGTGCAATGCATGTGGCAGTATTTCAGGAAATCATAAGACTGAGAAAAAAGAACACTGACTTCTTGGGAATAATAAATGGTTCAGTTTGAGATTTGAGAATTACAATTATTTTTTTGTTTTAACTTTGATTATTTTGTGTTTGTCTCTCTTTGATTAAAAGTAGTGTTTTAAAGAAGAATAAAGGAAAGTTAGAATAGTAGGCAAGGCAAGAACTGAGACTGATGAAGAAGTCACAGATTGAACTGGAGTGATAATCACGGATTATGAGTGATAATCAAATAAGTAAAGACGGAGAAAAGATACGTGTAACTTGAAGGAATGTTTAATTCTAGCAACTGGTGGTATGACCAGCACATAGAAATCACTTAATAAATATTGTTAAATGAATGAATAAATGAATGAATGAATGGGGAATCAGTGCAACTCTATGGACTAAGTGCCCATATATAACCCAGATAGCAGGTCTATCCATGTCCAAATTATTCCCATAGGTACATTAAGGTCTAGTGCTAACATCCTCACTCCCAACCCTAGTGACTGTATGATTCGGTAGCTTCTTCTCCGTAACTGAGAGCTCTAACTCACATTTTGGACTGTATCTGTGAGAGGGGGAGATCTTGGGCAAAACAAGAAAGATAATTGTCTAGTTAAACTGAATAGGTTTTGGTGTTCCACACCATCCTTCTCCTATTGAGTCTTTTTAAAGAAAATGGGAAAGTAGAAAAGTATGCAAGTTGATGACAAGAGAACTATCAAACTATCTACCATTGGTTCAAAGTTGCTTGTGATCCATAATAATACAATACTTTAAACAAAAGGGGGAAAAATGCATCCATCATGTAGGTCCCAATACCCTTTCTCTGAAGCAAGACTACAGAACTATTCACATGAGAAATTTGTGTAAGGAAAGATACTACCCATATCACACCACTGGAGAAAACTTTCAGTCAGGACCTAAAGAAATGTGAGTATCTAAGATCTCTGAATTGAAAAGCACATTTCTAAGCCTCAGTAACTTGGTAATGCCTAAATACAGACTTTCTGACCAGGAGGGTTTGGAGCCAGAAATGCACTGCTGATTCCACCAAGCTTTAGGGTACTCGTTTCAAATGCCACAGCATTATACTTTCACATAAGCAGAGAAGCAACATCAAAAAATATTAATTATGACAAAAAGTTCTAAAAACCTAAAACAAAATCCTGTGGCAACAAAAACTGTATAAGGAGATTTCACATGCTCTGATTTACTCATAGCTGTGGGCTTCTTTAATGTTTTTCATATGGTGCATTAGTTCAAACATCCCAGATTACTGAAAGGCATAGTACTGATTTAAGTAAACTTCTGTATAGACTTTTTTGTTCTTTTTGCTAAATTTTGTCATATATTGGAAAGAATGTTGACATAGGAAAACTAAGTTCTACAAGCTCTGATTAGCTCAGTGCTTGTTGAACATGTGATACATGTAGCCTAATTTCTCTAGGACCTAAATATGAAATGAACTGGTTTATCTCTAAAGCTGATCCTAAAAGGCCTTTCTCAACTAGGTAAGACCAGGTGGGAGTAGGCTTTGATATGGTTGAATATTGAAAATTGAACTTAGTAGGGTATAATTGAACTCATAGGTGTGAAATCCACTACACTTTTAATCGAGCAATCTAACTAGAAAATCCAAATTAAAGAGAAGAATGGAGTAGGTCATAAATTGAGATAGGGAATGTGGTTAGGAAAAAAACGTGAGGCATTATTTGAGCCATAAAAACATAGGTTTGATGTCGCTCTACTTAATAGGTCAATCAATTCAGGGCACTCTGAGCACCTTTATTAGGGTGTGTGCTTTGAGGGTTGAGTGAGAGAGAGCTGCAGGTAAAAACACTTAATCAATCCTAAAAAAAATCTGATATTCCCCTCTCCTAGAACTATTATGCCTAGCTGTCAAACCCACAATTCTCAACAACATCTGAAAAGACTCCAAATCACAGGTTGTGTTAGCTGGGTTTGCCTGGGCCAGATAAGGTTACAACCTGCTCTATGGTGGGCGGCAGTGAAGTAATTGCAAGAGATGTGGAAAAGACCATGTATAATGACACCCCCTGGCTTTATCTATATGACCAGGCACAACAAAACAACCCTAAAATGGATTCTGCCCGGCAATTCTGCTTCCTTGGCCATATCCATTGCCAGTTTGGATTATGGGTACAATTTGTTGGAAATTCTGCTGGAGGATAACTGCCGAGAAGTTCTGAATCCGCTACGCCAGGGTGATCTGTTGTGTACTGTCAATGTGGTCATTATCCTCACTTCAAGTTCTGTGGCAAAACTGTTGAATGTAGAAAACTCAAGTAGGGGGAAAAGGCTTTTAGTACAATTTAGATTGGGCTATTGATTATGCCTAGAGGTTTCTGGGAGGCTGGAAGATTAATTGAAAATGCTCACTTAGAACCTCAATGGGAGATATCCCAATCACCCTGGGGAAAAGTCTGTACTTCGCTTTCACACTTGCCCACTTGGGAAATAGGAAAGAGGGGATGGAGGAAACCAAGCCAGGAGTAGAAGGGCAAGGGTTCAATATATGTAAATGTTTCTACATGAGTTGATATAAAACACATGACTCTGAATGACTTCCAAAATGCTTGAATCCTATAAGACACACAAAAAAATGAATGATCTGAACACCATCTGTTTGTCCTTTTGGTACATGTGGTAATGGTCACTTATCTGACTACCTGTGGATATGGAAATGCATTTGAAATAATGAAGGACCCTCTGCTCTATTATAATGACAACTACCAGTGACATTTGTAACCTTAGCAGCAGGTTAGAAACTATTTATGTCCACTCCCATTAAGAATTTTACCTCTTTTGACACATCCATTTGGTTCTGTTTGAAAGAGAAAATCATTAGTCTGACCTAAAACCACAAATGAAGACCAACTACTCTCAAGTAATTTGCATATGCTTAACTATTTATGAGTTCCCTGCTGAGCATCAAAAGTGGTTATCAATCTACCTACACCCCAAACTTCTATAGAACATTCAGTTTCTGTTAAAAGCATGCTCAATTCCCTATGAAATGAAACTTGAGGTCAGAAGCATAACAGACAGTACTTTCTTTCCCTCGGGGAGCATTTTGGCATTTTCTGCAATGAATAAAGTTTATCCATTCATCCAGCAGATATTTATTAAGTAACTACAATATGCCAAGCACATAGTCTAATTCTGGAACATGTTTAGATCTTCAATAGATTAGAGTATTAAAATCAATCTTATTTATCACCATCTATTCTTTGACCAGCATTCACAACAATTCGCTGCTCTTACCATAATGCAATTTGTCATTTGTTGATAGATGGGCTAGAAGACAAAATTTGGCAAGCTACAAAACATGGAATATCTCTTATTTGAAGCATGTGTACTGGTAGAATATTGGGTCTTTAAACTTATTCAACATAGCCTGAAATAACAGTATTTCAATATCTACTTATCTTTTTTACTTGTATATTTATTTCAAGTTTTCATGTTTTTTGAGTTTCCAACTGATCTAAAACAAAAGCAGCAGTAAATACTGTTGTATTTAATATCATTTCAGTGCCTACAGTGATGAGGCAGCAATCTCAAGGAAATTACTGCTGTTGCAAGTAAATAAGTTATTCATTGTTTTGTTGAAGGAGTTACACTTCCAACATGCAATGCCTTAAACTTTGTTTATTTTACAGTTTTGATGCAAAAGACTTGCCATCTTAATCTGGGAGTACATCAGAAACGGAGCGTTAGAGTCCTGTCAAAGCTACCAATGCTCAGCATATTTTCTGAAATAACATGGGTCAAATAACAAGAAGATTGTTTAGAAAGTACAGACTAGCATCAGAGAGATTTGGGGAAAGATAATTTTACTTCTGACCACTAATGACTTCTGAAGTCTTTAGTTCACAACAAGAAAAATGTTTTAGAAACAAAACAAAAATATGTTTACTGATGCCTCTTTCAATTAGTCTTTGCCTTTTAGTATAAAAAATAGAGTGCATTTTGGTTTTTATTTCTAAAGTGTATAGAATCTATTGAATTCCAGCTGACACTGCTGAAGGCAAGTTTTAATGATTTCTCTTATATGATGAAAGTTCATATTTACATTACTTTGCATCATATTTTTGTGCTGTATAATTATCAAATAAACTATTTAAGAGTTATATGGGGTAGGGTGGGGGAAAAAACCTAAGCCACTTTCCTGGGGTTTTGTTTATTTTTGTTTTTTTCTCTTTTTTCATAAAGTGTTTATAAAATGGGCATAGGTCTAGGGGAGCTTTCTAATTTGTGGATGGTGGTTCCAAGCTGTGCCCATACAGTTTTATGACTGCTTAGTTCCAAAATGTATAAACACATTACCCTTCTACATAGCAAAATGCCCAGGAGAAGGCAATGTAAAAGAAATGAAGCAGAGGAAAAAATATTGCACCATTTTCTTTCTTTCTCTCTCTTTTTTACATTTAATTTAAAATTGATATAAAATGATTTTGCTTTGAGGAGCTAGTGAACACTTTCCACTTGCTGTTTCCTCATTTTATCTCAGCTGCACTTGACCATCAAGTGAATCCCACACAGCTTCTGAGACAGTCCCGACAAGCAGGTATTGAAGGAAGACACAGTCTCTTCTCTGAGAGTCAGCAGTTGACGTTTCTAGTATTTATTTTGAAGCTAAGTGATTTTTGGGCTTGAAGTGTGTGTGTGTGTATGTGTGTGTGTGTGATTCCCCATAGTCTTAACTTTGCAATGCAAACCAGTTTTTCAAAAGGACCTGCAAAGTTCAGCCATCTGCCAACAAATTGCTTGCACATCAGCTTCAGAACAAAACGACTGGAGGTCAAATTGCCTTAATGTATACTTTAGTATACTAAAATACTGTATATATCCAAGTAGTTGGTATGCAACTGAAAGAAAATTTCATGTTTAAGAAGTTTTGTTGTTGTTGTTGTTTGGCTGAAAAGCATGAGTTTTTGGTGAAAATCCATGATTCTGTGTTGATTAATAAAATATATATGAGGAAGAATCTAGGAAAGCTTTTGACTCATAGTAGAGTTCAGATAACATACATTGGGTTTGAAGCTGAATGTTACAAGTCCTCAACGTATTCCGTGATTTTGAGAAAAACAGCAAAGTATACTCCTGCTTGTACAGAGGAAAGGGGCCTGCTTCTTATCCAAACCATAGAGGTTAGCTAACACAACTTTTACTCTGGTACCAGCTCTACTGGGAATGTGGCCATGAGAAGAACCACAAACAATCCAGACTTTGTTCAGGAATATGAGAGGGGCTCAGAGTCCTGTCATGTGGCTATTGCCCATCTTCCCCTGTGCAGCACAAACACAATTCTTGAAAGGGTAGTTGATTGCCGCTTTTTCTACCTCCCATTTCCTCCTCAAGGCATTGAATAATCCGCTCACTCAGTGGCTTTTGCCTTTATTCCCTGTGGAAAAATCCATGTGCAGGTCTGTCGGTGGTCAATGAAAAGATCTGCTTTCGTGGCTCAATTTTTGAGATCCATTTGACACATCATCTTCTCCCATTGTACTTATTCTAATGTGTTATGATTTATCTGCATACATAGTGGCTGCTCTGGTCAGATTTTAAACTTTTAAAAAGCAAGAAATACTACTTACTCTTTTTTTTTTTTTTTTTTTAGCACTTACTCATAGTAGATATACTGGCCATATTGTAAAAGCACAATAAATACTTATTAAATGAGTGAATAATGGAGAGATTTCTGACCGTTTTGGAATAGCCTTGTTACGTTCTGTGATGCAGTATGCTCTATCAGTTCCATTAGAAAAAGGAATCAAATGATGCCACCCAGTGCCAATGGCAAGGCTTGCTCTTACTAGCATATAGTCTTCCCAGAATACCCTGTAAGTCATGTTCAACCTCTGCTCCCTTATGCATGTAACTAGTAACGTTAAGCATCTCTGAAGAGGAGTCTTTAATGACTCCTTTTAGGCTATACAGCCAACACAAAACTTCTGGGATAGTCTAGCATTTTTAACATGCTTTAGTTTTGCAATACATTCCATCAAAACTCATATGTTGCAGAGAGGATAGTGGTCTCTGACAGTATGAAGTATAATTACTTTACTGAATGTTCCAAAGGTGGTGAATGGAAGGAATCAAGGAAGAAAGGAAGGAAGAAAAGTTTCCTAAATGTATTTCTATTTCTTTATCAGAATAGGGAAAATATTTCAAATTATAAATTCAGATAGACTTGATGGCATATATGTTTAAATTGCTCGATTGTCGGGCACCCGGGTGGCTCAGTTGGTTAAGCGACTGCCTTCGGCTCAGGTCATGATCCTGGAGTCCCTGGATCGAGTCCCGCATCGGGCTCCCTGTTCAGCAGGGAGTCTGCTTCTCCCTCTGACCCTCCCCCCTCTCATGCTCTCTCTATCTCATTCTCTCTCTCAAATAAATAAATAAAATCTTTAAAAAAAAATTGCTCGATTGTCAAAAACACCAAAATGTAAATTAAAAGCAGAATGTCAAACTGTAAAATAATTATAACAATAATTCGGGTAAAAGGTTATTTCCTTAAGGAAAAAAAAAACCCACTTAGAATTAAATTTAAAAATAGACAAACACCACACACAGACACACACACAGAGACACGCAGATACACACACACACATCACAAATCTGAATGACTAGAACCCAATTTAAATGATAAGATAATATTGTTTTATCTATAAACATGGTGATATATATTTTATATGTAAACATGGTAAAATTTTATTTTAATCTTTAAATTTGTTGGCTTGTTTGAGTGTTATTTAAGTTATAATCAGTGTGGTCTGGCATATGTTGAAATAAGCATTCTCACAAACTGTTAGGGAGTTTAGTTAGAAAATTTTCAAAATCGGAAAAATCCTTGATACTATTTTACTCAGAAGCTGAAATCCTCTATACTGTGCCACAGAAATTCATCAAGTGACAAAAAGACAGAGAGTAAATTCTCAGGTCACATTTTTGAAATAACAGTGCAATTAAAAAAAATTTTTAAAAGCATAGAGCTTACAAACACACACACCCCAAACACATATACACACACACTACAACAACTTTGAGAATTTTGAAAAAAGATTATCAATAAAATGCTTCCTTAAATTACTACTGGGTTCAAGAGGACATTAAAATGACAAAGTAAGGGAGACTGATTAGACCATAATAAAAGGTAAATACATCATATTAAAACTTATTTGTAGATTTCTAATTCAAGATGAAAACTTCCATTTCCAGAATGCATACTGACCACAGATATTATTTCCTCCTTACCAAAGAAGCCTTTGAAATGATAGTAAAGAAATAAAATCATTTAAATCAAAGTGACCAGAAGAATTGGGTACAGGGTTGGGGTGGGGATGACCAATAAGCCTCAAGAGATCTCATCAAATTTCTGGAATGTGGAAAGCAAGTGCAGGAGGAGTAAACAAGAAACAAGCCAGAGGAAACTTCAGTCAAGAGTATAAATAGTCCTCAGCCAATTTCTTTTTCATAACCAAGAGCAGACAGAAATTAGGAATACTAGATACAAAGGAAGGTGAGAGCCAGGGGGTCTCATTGAATTGTAAGTTATAGCTGCTGCCAAGACACTTTGGACTTCTTTGTATCCAGAAACTAACAGCTGAAAGGAATCACTATTGTGATAGGAATAATTGACTCTGATCAGCATGCAAAAGTAGGACTCCATTTACACAATGGCCACAGTACTCCCTTGAAATACTGTAACTGTGATGAACACGGGCAGCCACCCCAGCCTAAAGGGTATGACTGCCAAATGGTATGAACTCGATGTTTATGCTCCCCCGAAATTCATATGTGAAATCTAGTACCCAATATGGTGGTATTTGGAGGTGGATCCTTTACAAGCTAATTATGTGATGAGGGTGGAGCTCTCATAAATGAGATTGGTGTCCTTATAAGAAGAGACCAAAGAGCCAGCTTTCTTTCTACCATGTGAGAATACAAGGAGAAGTCTGCTGTCCACAACCTGGAAGAGGGCTCTCACCAGAACGCAGCCATGCTGACATCCTGTTCCCTGACTTCTGGCCTCTAGAACTGTGAGAAATAAACATTTGTTGTGTAAGGCACTCAGGTGATGGTGATTTGTTAAAGCAGCATAAACTGAAACAGCAACCTAAGGCTCAGATCCCATAGGATTGAAGGTTTGTCATACCATGAGGTAAGCCACCAGCACCTCCTGAGGTGACAGATGAGAGAGTGAAGATAATTTGGATCGATAGTGGAAGAGGAAGAGAATGAGTTCCAGTTGTGACCCTGAGTCTACCTGAATAGTGGAAGCTATGATTTGGCCTATTAACCTTTATCTTCTCTTTCTCCTCAGGAAGAAAGGCCCACACGAACCATAGAAGACCTGCTCTCCATCCTATAGATCTGTGAGACACATGGGAAGGACTATGGTGATAATTAAAAGACACTGGTCAGATCTCCTACTGTACACTTGATTGATCTTAGCTGCTGCCCTTATGGTTCTCACCTTCATGTTTGCACTAAGGCCACACTATCCATGGGCTGATCCAACCTAATGAATGGGCGCAGTGGGGCTTCCAAAGCAAGCTCAATCCTGTGAGATGCAGGACTCTTTAAAAGTGGATCTTTTGCTCCAGAACTCCCCCTTGGCAGGGTTCAGTTTAGAACCTACAATCATCTGAGACTATTTCCCCTGCCCTGTTTCCTTCCCTTTCTCTATCGAAGGGTTCAGATCTATCTCACTGTCTGAAGATGTCCCTACCTCATGTGGCTCCCTCCACTTTTTCCTTCACCAGTGTTTTACCAACAAATCTCCTGCATATCTTTTCCTTCCCTGGCATCTGCTTCTCAGAGGACCCAAACAAAAAACCCTCCAAATTCAATTTAAAAAGGAACAACTGTTGGGCACCTGGGTGGCTCAGTTGGTTAAGCAACTGCCTTCGGCTCAGGTCATGATCCTGGAGTCCCAGGATCGAGTCCCACATCAGGCTTCCTGCTCGGCAGGGAGTCTGCTTCTCCCTCTGACTCTCGCCCCTCTCATGCTCTCTCTCTCTCTCTCATTCTCTCTCAAATAAATAAATAAAATCTTAAAAAAAAAAAAAGACCAACTGTAGCATAATGAGATATTAATAGTAAAACATTCTCTGAAAAAAATTCACTTGATTTTTTTTTAAAAATCCTAGACGATTAGTGCTGAAAAGTATGACAGACAAGATAATAGACATAAAGAATTGCTACAGAAGGTCCAACATCAAACAAAGAATCTAGAAAGTGAACAGAACAGAGAAAAAAGTGGAAGAGAATTTCTGAGCACTGATAAAAAAAAACCCAAAATTTACACTGAAAAAATATCCAACTGAATTAATGAAAAATGATCCACTTATACTTGGGTGTTTTGAATTTTCAGAACACTAAACATAAAGACAAGAGTAAAGATTTCACATGGCAGAACATGTAAACACTGTGAACATGAATCAAAATGCAATGGACTTCTCAACAGCAGTAGTAGATACTAAAAGACTATGAAGGACTGAATTCTAAATTCTGACAATGTTCAGCCTGAAATTCTAAGCACTGCCAACCTAGTAATCAAGTGTGAGGTTACCAATAGCCTGCACATACTAAGGGGCAAGAACTATATGAATGATTTATTTAATCTTTAACAATCTTATGAATAGATGTTATTAATATACCCACTTTACAGATGAAGAAACTGAGCAAACCAACGTTTATTACTTGCTCAAAGGCACAGAACTAGTAAGTAGCAGAGTCACAATTCAAGCCCCCAAAAATTTAAATTGAAGTCAATACTTTGAACTGTATTATATCTCAGTACAAGCAGTGTAGATTATAGAGATTTTCAAATATGCACAGTCAGAAGATGTACGGTGTATGTACATTTGCTCAAGGAGTTTTTTCAAGATATTCAGAAAAAAATGAAAATAAACATAAAACAAAACACAACTGTGGTAGAACAATTACACCCTCTTTCCCCTGCTCTCAAAGGATGCTTATGACTTATTCCCAGGAGCCTCTAATATGTTACTTTATATGGCCTGGCAAAAGGGATTTTGCTGACATGATTAAGTCAAGGATCTTGAGATGGAAAGATTATCCAGGTGGGCCCAATGTAATTACAAGCTTGTGGGAGGGACACAGGAGACAGGAAGAGTTTCAAAGATGTTATGGAGCTGAATTTGAAGATAGAAGAAGAGACCATGAGCCAAGGAATGCAAATGGCCACTAAGAATTGGAAAAGGCAAGGAAACACTTGCCCTTAGAGTCTCCAGAAAAAATGCAGTCCTGCTGACCCATTTTGGAATTCTAACCTCCAGGACTATAAGATAATAAATTATGTTATTTTAGGCTTCTCATTTCGTGGTAATTAATTATAGTAGCAATAGATACTATATGATAATGATAACAAAATGAAGAGTGTCTGACAGAGCTACGGGGTCCAAAAGGGAAGACAGCTCTTCTCAGGAAGTAGTTAAAGGAAGCTCAAGGTGACACTTTGCAGAAAGCCTAGAAGCAACCATACTGGGTTGGAAAAGTTGGACACATAGATCTGTAGGGAGTGATTTGGGGGAAAAAGAGATATTATGGTCTTACTGGAAAAAAATGAGAATATAAGAAAGACATAGCATGAATAAATAAAATGTGATTGGAAATTCCTGGGGAAAAATATCAAGAAATGCAAACATATACGCAATTTGCCTTGGCATAGAACAACATCTACATCATCATAGTGTGAATACTCTTTATTGATTTAACTCAAAATAGCAATATAATTATATTAGAAAGATGAGGAAATGTAAGGTAAAACTTTATTCAAATGATAAATCTTCATCTGTCATTGGATAATTAATAAATAATATCTAAAATTAGTAAATCAATAAAGAACAGCAACCACGTATTTAGAGACATAGGGGTAATCACTTGAAAAACAGAACTCAAAATAGTTGCTCTTGGGCCTGGGAGATGGGAAGAGAATGGAGGAGAAGATACTAATTTTTTGTTACTATATTGGTATTATTTTATGTCATATTAGTATTATTTTATTTTATTTTTTAAAAGATTTTATTTATTTGACAGAGAAAGAGACAGCGAGAGAGGGAACACAAGCAGGGGGAGTGGGAGAGGGAGAAGCAGGCTTCCCGCTGAGCAGGGAGCCCGATGTGGGGCTCGATCCCGGGACCCTGGGATCATGACCTGAGCCGAAGGCAGACGCTTAACGACTGAGCCACCCAGGCACCCCAGTATTATTTTATTTTAACCACATGGAATTAATTTAGAATAACTAATTTATATAGAAGAAAAATGAATATGTAAAATTAAAAAGTATGTGAGTATTGTAAGCACAAAACAAAATAAGCACAAAAATGAGATCAGTGACAGGGATTCTCCAAAATGCTTAAAGTTCTTGAAAAGACAAAAAATAAATACATAAAATTAGAAACTAATGGCAAGAGGGAAAATATATTCACAACAAATATGAATGTATATTCTTAATATAAGGAACCTTTTCCAGATCAATAAGAAAAGTCCAAACATTCTTATAAAAACACTGGCCAAGTACATGGACAAGTCACAGAAGAATTAGGAATGATCAATAAACATAAAAATAGGTTTAACCTCTGTAATAGTTGAATGTATGTATATTAAAACAAAGAGGGTACCCTTTTTACTCAGTATAAAAATTATAATGATTAAATCGATGGTGGGAGTTTAGTGATGTGAGAATACTCATAAATGATATGGGAAGAATTAATACAGCTTCTCCGAAAACAATTTAGCAATATAGACAGTCTTGAAAGTGTTCTATCCTTTGAACTAGTAATTCCATTTCTAAAAATCGGTTCTGAAAGAATAATAAGCAATGGAGGGGCGTCTGGGTGGCTCAGTCGTTAAGAGTCTGCCTTCGGCTTAGGTCATGATCCCAGGGTTCTGGGATCGAGTCCCACATCGGGCTCCCTGTTCAGAGGGAAGCCTGCTTCTCCCTCTCCCACTCCCCCTGCTTGTGTTCTCTCTCTCTCTCTCTGCCAAAAAAATAAATAAAATCTTTAAAAATAATAATAATAATAATAAGCAATGTAGACAGAGATTTATATACGTAAATATAGTGTAGTTTATAATGGTGAAAATTGCAAACAATTTAATTATAATTTATGATTATTTATAATAATTTATTTATTTTTTTTTTAAATGTTTTTTATTTATTCATGAGAGAGAGAGAGAGAGAGAGAGAGGCGGAGGCAGAGGGAGAAGCAGGCTCCCCGCCTAGCAGGGAGCCCGATGTGGGACTCGATCCCAGGACCCTAGGATCATGACCTGAGCCGAAGGCAGACGCTCAACCATCTGAGCCACCCAGGCGCCCCTATAATAATTTAATTCAAGAGACTATTTTAAGAAACTATGGCACACATATTTTGCTGCCATTAAATGTCTTGTTTATGAGGATTATTTGACATTGAAGAAAAGCATAAAGTACACTGTTCAGGTTAAGAAATCTCAAATAGACAGAAACATGCTATATATTCCAAAAGTATTCATATACATAAAAAAGAGTGAAACTATTCCAAGTTTTATATTCTTTTATGTATGTTGTTGGCATTTTAAATATTATCTGCATGTTTTTTCTCATTTTTCTAGAATGGATTTTCATATATGTATAAATTCAATACAAAGACTATTTGTTTTCTTTCTTGCAGCTTATGATTTTTGCATTGGAGGACAGTAATTCCTCTACCAAAGTAATTGGTGACCTAGAGAGAAGAAATAGCCTCCTACTCAAGCACAAACTTCAGAAGAGAACATGTCTTTATTACTTGATTTTTCCTCATGATTCCATTATCTACCAGCCCCTATCTTTACTTCCCTCTCTTCCTAACATCTCCAAGGTAACTAATTTCACTTTTTTTACTAACGTAAAAAATCAATTAACCCTCTGTCTTTCTACCATACCCATGAAAGCCCTCTTTAAACATAGATAAATAAAATTATTTACCTCTTTCCTTCCCCTGAACACTGAAAATATTCAAAGAAACATATGAAAAATGATTAATTTTCAAATTTACATTTACACCCATCCTTTTCAGATGAGAAGATAATCACTCTTCCTTTCCTTGGCTCACTCTCTGTCTCCCCACACTACACTTACCCCTCTTGTCCCAAATCGTCTTTCCTTTCAGTGGCAAATCCTTCCTTCCCAGCCACAAGGCAGACATATCCTGCCAAGGTCACATCCTATGAGGTCTCAGCTGTGAAGTATACAGAACCACTGTGAGTGGCAAGGGTTTACCAGAAATGGCAAGGCTGGGCCTAGGGCCTGCTATGAACTGCTCCTGGGGAGAAATCTAGCAGTTCAACTACCAGTGTGCAAACAGATGGGGGTGGCTGATATTCCACAGATTGGGAGGCAATGTACCAGCATGAGCTAATTCAGAAGGAAGATTCTCTAGGTATAAATCAAAGCTCTGCCACGTCTTCACCTTACTTAACTCTAGGGCCTCAGTTTCCTCTCATCTGAAATGGGGCTCATGTGACTCATATTGCTATTACTGTAGCCATATGACTGTAGGTCTGTACAAAGGATCAAAAGAACAATCCAAACAATTTAGTATAATGCATCACACAGTAAATACTCAATAGATATCAATTACTATTATAAATTTTGTTATTATCATTACCTGGCTGATCTGGTGGAGTTTCTTTAACCAGATGCATATGGTCAGACAGAAGACAGTTGTATCGTCCTTATGTTTTCTGAGAAGCCAGAAGTCAGTGAATCACCAGAGTACAGTGGGGGTAAATACAGCTCCTAGGGTCTTAATGTGCTACTTAGTTTGACTAAGATAACCCTGGGTGAGCCTGCTAATTGAGGAAAGCTTGTGAGAGTTTGTAATGAGGCAACCAGCATAGCGTGGACAATCACAGAAAGCTTCCCTGAAGAAGAAACATTTAAAGTTTGAGTGGGAACGGACAGGTGGAGATAGAGGAAGAAAGATGAAACAGCAGTTGCAAAGGTATTGTGTGGGAAGGAGTAGAGCACGATAGAAATAAAAGGCCAACAGAGTTAGCATATGGTGGAGAGGGAAAAGTGGCTCAGGATGAGGTTAGATAGACTGACAAAAACTAAATCTCTCAGATGCCGTAAGCCATGCTGAGGTAGTCAAAACAAGACCTGGAGAGTGTGGAAGGGAATGGGAAAAGATTCTTCCAGATTAATTTCTGGATTCCTTTTTACTTAGAAAAGTAAATAACCCTATTGATTCTCAGACTCATTTCCTGTAACCAGGCCAACACTGAGAAGTATTAGAAATGGAGCTAAAACGGTAAGTGTAAACACACACATGCATGCAAAAAAAAAAAAAAAAAGATCTTCAGAGATTAGGAACAGGCAAATTAGAAGAGATGGACAGGTTCCTTGTCATCCCTTGTTGAAAGGTAACCCTGTGTGGTCCTCAGTGACATAGACGGGAACTAACTTCTTGCTTGTAAGACCTAGGAAGTTGAAGAGTATGACTGAGGCCCAGAGGAGCTGCCAGTTTAATGGGACATAAAGAAATAAAAAGGATGAGGAAACGTAGAGCTTCTGGGATGCCTCTTATGGCTCCAAGAAATCTGCGTGAGTAAATAAACTTACTTCCCCAGTTGCTAGACTCAAAACAAAAGCAAGATAAAAGATAGAGTTACCACATGACTCTCTCACAGGAATCATGCACCTCTGAGGGTCCTGAGGAACAGGCTAAAGGTTGAGAAAAATCTCAGGTTTACCCTTTGGATTAGGATATATGAGAAGACTCAGTGGGATCTGAAAGGGTTTGGGACACCTCACACATCAGGCCCTTGAATCACTTCCTATTGTCCTACACCCACACCTGGTTTGATGACCAGGCTTAATGGCAAGGTATATACCTCAGTAGGGTTGAAATCCCATTTAGGTTTAAGATAGTGACTAAAGCAATGGAACAGAAAGGAGCCAGGAGTAGGCCAACTCAAAAAATTGCTGTTGCAGTGGTCCTATTAATTTATTTAATAAATATTTATTGAGTACCCCCTATGTGCCAGAATCTATTCTAAAGCATTGGGTAAGGGAGCAGTGAACAAAACGAAAACATTTACCTACATTTATCTTTTATTTTAGTTGGAAATGGTAATGCTGATTCATGGTGTGGCTTTGATGTTTGATTATAATAAGCAGCCAAATAAGTTTCTGCTTAATAATCTGTGTAAACAGAGGGACTTCAAGGCTTTTATGTCAACCTGTGTCATCTGCATACCATTGTACACATACAGTGAGGTGAACTCTGCTCTGATCAATGCATTAAATTGACCTGATAAGGGATGCTTGGGTGGTGCAGTCTGTTGGTCATCCAACTCCTGGGTTCAGCTCAGGTCATGATCTTGGGGTCGTGGGGTTGTAAGATCTGGCTCCGGGATCAGCACAGAGTCTTCTTGAGATTCTCTCTCCCTCTCCCTCTGCCTCTACCTGCTCCCCTCTCTCAAATAAATAAGTCTTAAAAATTTTTTAAATAAATTGGCCTGATCAATCAGAAGACAGTTTGGTCTACACTATCCCACCATCATTGTGTGACTCTATCAGTGGAAAGAAAATTATCCATATTTTCAGAGTTTATCATATACAGGCTCTTATTTAAAATAGCAAGTTGTAAGTGTAATGAAACCTCCAAATTTCCCTAGTTATTTTCCTGAATATTTAGTACATAACTGGAATAGAAAAACTTGGTAACTCAAAAAACCACTGCATAACCCTCAAGATTATTGCCTATTCTGTTTGGACACAGGAAGTGGAAATTATCGGAGCTCCCTTAGCTACTAATTTTTTTTCAAAGAAGCATTGTTGTAATATTTTGGAATGAGTTTTTTTGTTCATTAAGGATTTGTCAGAGATCAGTGTGTTTTTGTTAAATTACACAGTTTGACAAGTTCAAAAAATGGAGGAATCATAGGCAATGATGGTTAATTAATAAATAGTTAACAAATCATGGAATGGCTTCGTATTTACTATTTATTCAGGAAACTTTCACTGACAGCCTACTGCATTCCAGGCTCTTATTTTTATAAAACTCAGAGCCTAGACTAGAATTAAAAAATAATCACATAAATATAAATACACATTATATTAAAATATAATTTTAAAGTATATAAAAGGCATAAGAAGTGGCATTTATTAGGATAAAGAAGTCCAGAAAAGTGGTAGATTTGAGGAGGTCATAAGTTCTTTTTCAACACATGTAGGATAAGATGCCCATGGGACTTCCAACAGAGAGAGAGATGACATCAAAATTTGCAGATATACATCACAAGCTGTGGGTTTGTTTGTTTGTTTTTCCAGGGAAGATTGATATAGCACAGTAACTAGAAAGCAATCATCAATCTAATAAAAGGATCTTTAAAACAATCCTGAAACAGTTGTTGGAGGTATGTTACCTGGGGGCTGGAAGAAGTGGACTATAAACAATAGATGGCCATAGCTCTGCTGGACGCATTCCAATTTGGCAAAGGCAGTACAATGGGACTGTTGCTTCCAAGTTGTTTTGGTTCTACAGATCAACATAGTGTGTTTGGCAAACAAAACGTATTGACGCTCTTTCAGGGAAAAACACAAAGATAAATACCAAAGGATCTTCATTTGACACTGCTTCATCACCACCACTCTGCTCTCCTACCAAGAAAGTATTACCCCAAGATGATAGATTCCTCTCAGAGAAATTACTCAGAGGTCTTGGCACAGAAGGATCAACTTCTGAATGCTGGGGGGCTAGCGCATGGTCCTAGGAAAGTCACAATGAGCACTCGAATCGAAGTGAAAGGGTCTGAACAGAGAATGAAAGCAAAATACTTTGGCAGAAAAGGCAGAAATCAGAGTATTTTCTGAATTTCTACCAATTTGGTGGAAAGTCAACTTCTAAAATAGTAGCTCTTCAGTAAGCAGGTTTTGTACTAGCTTTGTAATAGAAAGCTTAAAAGATCATTTACTAATCTGAATTTCTATGAAGAGAAGCACAGCTACACTTGCGGGCAAGTGCTTCCTAGACCATGAAAGATCTTAAAGGTACCTGCTCACACTTTCAACTGTGATGAGCTGGTGAAAACTGACTCAAAACCTCAGCACTGGTGTCGTGAAAGATGTTTGACAGCCCTGGAGTTCAAAGACTGATGTGCTTTCTTCCACTGGCTACACATAGGAACTAAGTAAAAATCTTGAAAGTGAAATATTCTGAGAATAGGATCATTCACTTGATAAGCTTATTTTGACTTCTTGGGAAAGAAAAGGGGGAGAAAAGAAAGAAAAAGAGATTCAACCTTTACAGTTCCTGCTGCCTTGAAGGCAATGATACTAATTTGAGTATAATTCAATTTCAAACGGTTAAATTCATATAAAAATAAGAGAGGAAGAGAGAAAAAAAAGAGAGGAAAGGAGGAAGGGAGGAAGGGGAGAGGGAAAAAGAGAAGTCTTAACATAAAGTTATTAAATTCCTAATATTGCAAGGAGCCTGAGAAGTAGTCTGGCCCTATTTGATCACCAGTTTGGTAATCTCTTCTTCCCCTATATTGTTCACCTATCTTCCTCTTGATCAATCACAGTGAAAAGGAAGCCAGGCTCTTTTATTGTTAGATACATCTAATTTATGATTCAGTTTTCTCCTTATGTTGAATTTAAATCAGCCTTCTAATAGCTTTTACTCACTTGTCTTAATTCTACCCCCAGGCTTACCAAGATATGTCTATTTCCCTTTTCTCATGAAAATCCTTCAGTACCTGAAGCCTAAATCCTCAGACACTCAGAACCTCGATCCATGAACGTACCCATCTTAGCAGAAGCAGAGCAAGCAGAAGCAGACCATTCCTCAAAGGGAATCCAGCTTTGGGAGCAGGCTATGACATCATCCTGATTAGAGAAAATGTTGTAGCTAGACCCCTGTGTTGTAGAGCATTTGTTAAACATTAAACAGTGAGGCCCATCTCCACAGGGAAACTAGAAACAACTGCAAATGGGGTCAGACTTGCCCAAGGGAACCTGAAGCAGGAGTATTCTGACATGAACAGGAAAGATTGATGTCTCCGATGCAGTTTGTAAGGCAGTATCTTACATTTGCAGTTGTTCAGCAACACTGGAATAGTTTGAGTCTAGTGAAGCTGAAGCAGAAAGTCTGCACCCAAAGGCATTGTTCTGTCCTGCCCAGAGAGAGGGGGGACTAAAGAATTCATGAAGAAGCCTGGAAGATGGTGAGCACTGTGGAGCATCCAGCTCAGGGCATCTCGGAGGTAGCCCTCAAGATGATGGATGAGACCTGCAATGTCCCCCCGAGGGACAGCAACCCTGGGGATCTTAGTGAACTCAGAGCTCAATCACAAGAAGGGGACCCATGCTGAAGAGAGTATTTTCCTTGCCAGAAAGGATGACTTTTGTTTTCCTTCAAAATTTCAATGACAGGTTTTCAGGTGAAGTTGAAGTTGTGACATAGGGAACAGAACACAGGGAACAACAGATTTAGCGTCATTATTTTGATTCTATGATTAGAAAAATTATCCATTCATAAACCCATTGGATAAAGGGGAGGGAACAAAATACTTGAGAAATTAACTGAGATAAAAAAACAAATACAACCATAGATCCAGTCATATAGGACTAAACACACATGGATTGCGATGATGTCAAGAGGCAAGTTACGTCTAATGGGAATGTCACCAGGCTGTAGGATCTCTGACGGACACGTACATAACCCTAGTGAGAGAAAGGGATAGGAGTTGTGTAGGCCCAAACATCAGATTTGGCATAGCCTCAGTAATATTGGTACAGCACCTACAGTAGGAAAAGCTGATGATATTTTCTATAGCTGTATGATTACAAATGAAATGTTATTAGAATTAGGATAGAAAGTTTTTCAAGTAAAGCCAAACACAAAAAAATTCTTTGCATTCATAATACTCTTCTTTTTGTTTTTTTTTAAAGATGTTATTTATTTATTTGACAGAGAGGGAGAGAAAGCATAAGCAGGGGGAGTGGCAGGCAGAGGGAGAGGGAGAAGCAGGCTCCCCACAGAGCAGGGGGAGCCTGATGTGGGACTCAATGTGGGACGTGATCCCAGGACCCTGGGATCATGAACTGAGCCAAAGGCAGTCGCTTAACTGACGCCCACGTGCCCCCATAATACTCTTCTTGAAGTAAAAGGCGGTAGGTGGTTTTTATGTCACTAAGTCAGGCAACATTATTCTCAGAAATTACGTCTTTTGGGTTGGTTTCTCAACTCAGAAATGAACAAGCCCCTGATAATCCTGTTTATATTTGTCCCCAAGAGTAATTATATTTTCCATAGAAATTAAGCAGAAGGAATTCTAGTTCGGTCTGGGCTTGTGTTCTGAATGGGGTGATAGAAACTCAGGCATCTGCCATGTGGCCTGAGAAGCAGAGGAAAAGCCTTCAGAGGAAGAAATCTGCAATGGGAATGCAAAAAGAGGCAAATAAGAGGTACACAGAGTCCTTTCTAGTTTATGGCTTTATTTTTACTTTAGAGTTCCAATTATTCTCCAGACCGAGGTCCGATATATGCCTTCTGGTATTTTTCATGAGCTACCTCTATATTCCTTTAATAAATGTCTCTCTTTTTCTTTATCTAATTTAGGTATTTTTTGTTGTTGTTATGTTGTTATTGATAACTAGAGTTCTACATACTATAGAAATCTTTTGAGCAAGATTTTCCATAGAACTAATTTCAGATGTAAAATAAGCATTTCTTACCAATGCTTCCTGGAGTTAGTCTGAACAGCCTAGCATAACCCTGGGGTGGAGTGGGGGGGAGATAAGCCTTTCAAAGAAGGCTTCTGGCAGAATCAATCATGTTGATTCAATTCACTTTAACAAACATACTCATACTTGAAGCACGTGTTAGGTGATTGGTTGGGACGCCTATCTGGGTGCTAGAGTTTCACTGGTAAACAAGATGCAGTCCTAACTTACAAGAAGACTATAAAGTCTATGGTGGAGACTACAGACGAAATATCAGTGCAGTGTGGTGAGTCCTAAAATAGGAATAAACCTGTATGACAGCACAGAGAAGGGACATCTATGCCTTTTAGAGATCTAGAAGGGGTTTCCAGGAGAAATGAGGCATAAGACGATATTCGAAAGATAAGTAGAAGGTAAACCAGATTAAAGAGTTAGGGTACAGTGAGCAGATTTCTAGGCCACAAGTAAAGTGTGTTCTAAGGCTTATAGGCAAGAGTTAGAGTGGGTAAGTTTTCAGGATGGCTGAAGAAAATTTAGAGCAGAAGTGTTGAGAAATAAAGCTAAAAGGATAACAAGGTCCAGCTCCAATGTGAGGACCTTGGATTTAATGCTGAGGCCATGGGATATCTTTGATGAATTTCAAGCAGGAGTGTTACATGATCAATAGTGTGTTTTAAAAAGATCGCACTCTCCTAAATGGGTTGGAGGATGGCAAGTCTGCCTTCAGAGACCTGGAGAAGTAAACTGGTTTACTAATCCATGCAAAACATGATGATACCCAGGATTAGTAGATTAAGCATGAGGATTGAGAAAATGAAAAAGCACAGTGAGCTTATCACTAGGGCAATCTGCCAGGAAGACCACCAAAACATTTGAGATAAAGGGTCTGGTCACTTCTTACCATGATCTGAAAACCAAAGGCTTTGATACCAATTGTAACCACATCAGAATATCTCAGATTGGACAGACGAATGGATAAAGAAGATGTGGTATATATATACAATGGAATATTATGCAGCCATCAAAAGGAATGAGATCTTGCCATTTGCAACGACGTGGATGGAACTGGAGGGTATTATGTTGAGTGAAATAAGTCAAACAG
>NC_138372.1:63116980-63398849 GCF_054177405.1 Leptonychotes weddellii | reverse complement strand
GCACGTTCTGCATGAAGCACTGGGTGTTATGCACAAACAATGAATCATGGAACACTTCATCTAAAACTAATGATGTAATGTATGGGGATTAACATAAGAATAAAAAAAAATAAATTAAAAAAAAAAAAAAAGAATATCTCAGATTGTTTTCCATTCCAGAAGAAAACCTAGTGTTGGTAATTTTTATACTTATCTGAGCCTCAAAGAGCTCCAAGACTGGATTGGAAACTTTACTTAACCACTTTACTGCCACAGAAGTTACAAAGCCTGAGGCCGGCCATAAAGATGTTAATTTAATGAATATTCATAATCAATAAATATTCATTAAACAACATTTCCGTTCCAGGCATGCTGTTGCTCCTGGCAGGTCCCGCCTGCATGGCAGAGTGCACTTGTTAAATGAGTGTTGCTCATCGCGGAAACACCTTATGGGATTTCATCAAAGAAGCTGCATTCATCTACAATACATACAGATGTGTAGAGACAAGTTTGAACAAATTCTGTACAAAAGAAAAAAAAAGCTTTTCCTCTTTAGTACAATGCTTGTGTTTCACACGTCAAATGTGTGGCCAAATATGTGAAATTCTATGGGGGAAAACCAAGTAGACTTCAAAGGGTTTTATTTCTGTCTCTATATGCTAGGTAAATGCAAAGGCAGTGGTCCCTAACCAGCTCTCTGGCTGACTGATAGAAGCCAGTTTTTAAATGCAAATGGAGAGTTGTGAGCATAAATGTTCGAAAAAATATTTTTTTCATTGTATGATGGCTTTGGAGAAAGCCATCCATTTAATGTTTCATGAAGTAGCTATGCTGCTCTATACATTCCAATTGGAGGATGTGTGTTCTATTAAGATAAATTATTTTTCTAAAAAATGGAAACCATTACACATAAATGTTTCTTGTTAAGAACCCAGAAGAAATCTTCTCGACCACCACCCGAGGAATCTTCACATATTCTTACGCACTGATAATAACTTACAAAACCTACTGAATATTGACAGTAAACAGATAAATACTTCTATACAATGTCACTTGCTTCCAAACTTCCTGCTTGATAATACTGTGTAACAACAACAACAACAACAAATATTTAACAACATTTTTAAGATACTGCAAGCCCCTTGCTTTCTGTTGATTCCATAGATGGTCTCCAGGAAATAATTCTGCTCGGTTGTGTTCTAAAAGTCTGATGAGCTTCCAGTTAGCAGATAGTCATGTTACCTCCTTTCTGAGACCTCAGATTCTTCCCCCAAGCCAGGATATCCACAGGCATTCCCCTAATTGGTGGGCAGATGAGCAGATAAAAAAACTTCAGGTGTTCTGCCATCATGCTGCCAATTCAATGAAAAAGAAGTTTCGCCTGGCAAAAAGCATCTTTAGTCCTGGACCTCAGGCCCTTTCAAAGAGTGAGCCAAGTACAGAAGTCTCATAGAAACTTAAATTCAATGAGTTTTGTTTGTTGTGGTGGCGGTTGTTGTTGCCATCATTCCTTTTCATTATTGTGTAGGTCCTTTCATAAAACTCCCCTCCACCTACTCTTTGCCATTTTCCTTCCAAGAAAATCATATGAGAGTCTGCCTGTAGAGGTAGGTTTCTCCAACTCTCACGATTTAACTTTTTATTTTTTTTCTTCAAATCTTAGAACTTTGATTAATTCTTGCCTATTTCAGGTGAAGTACAAAGGTTCGTGATCCAGTTGAGACAGCACTGGCTGCCATTCGGCTTGACAGTCTCTAGTTAGAAAATGTGAGAGGGGAAAGAGGTGGGTAGGAAGGGCCTATTGCTTCAAGCCTACAAATGGAGCAAGAAGTCTCAGCTAGGACACACTCTCAAGGGAAAAATGATATCCTTATATTTTTCTGTCTTTGCATTTGTTCTGAGTGAGCCTTCTCTTAACAATCCTCATACCACATTATTTTCCTTTTAAAAAGGATAATGTAGAAACCACAGGACTCTCATAACCGAAGTAACTGCCTGTCAAATTCAGGTCACTAATTAGCCAAGATGCAACAAGCACTCTCGCTATTGGGCACTTGTTATTCCTCCGAAGGAAGCTCTAATGGTCATCCTATTACCTAAGCAATTTTAATTGCATCTTGTGGCATACCATTAGTTTTATTAGTGGGTTGCTTAAGCTTGCTCATGAATAATAATTATAAAATACAATAAATTTTTAAATACAGATTACAAGGAAAGTGAACTCAAGTACTTTTCCTGGAGATGATTTTTAACCCAGCTTTGTCTACAAATTTAATTTTCTTCAGTTAGACAATTGAAAGTTACAGTGGAAAATTTCCATCTAATTTGGCTCCATGTGACACTATATTTTACAAAATTGTATTTTAAGGGAAGTATAATGAAATGACTTGAAAACTATATATTACTCACAGTATCTGTGTTATAATGATGACTTTGTCTAATTACAAAGGTTCTTTGATCCTAGATCTTGATGATCTGTGTACCTTAGCAATTCACAGGTTATTTCTTGCTCCTGATTCACAGAAAGATAACATTTTAGAGGACATTTCAAAAAAAAAAAAAGGTTAAAAAAAATAAAGCTAGGAATATCCATCCCGTCTCATAGGACAACTCCCTAGTCACCGAAAGTACTGCATCCCATGTAACAAAGATCATTTGTTTAGAATGCCACGTGAATATTGTCTTCTAGAGCAATGCAACAAGGTGGTAAGGATGAAGGAATTGTGTTTTTACATTCAAATCCTGTGTTGCTTACCTAGAATCTTACCCAATTCAAACTGGTAGCATAGAATTAAATACGATAATATTTTTGTTGAGGTAAACAGTCTTTCTGTTGATTAGAATTCTAGTATTTTTCAAATGTGATTCCTAAAGTCCTCTAACCAAAAACTTCTCTCAATTTTACTGCTCGTCTCCAGTATTTTTTTCCTCAAATAAATCACAGACATTCTTGCCACTTTGCCTTGGCTCCAGATGTGTCTCTCCCCACTGTTTGCTCTCCATTTATCTAAGCCCAGGAGCTACAAACCCAAAAGTGTGAAATGGCAGCTTCTAAGCCACTAAGGTATCAATATGGCTGGGGAAATGGAGTCAGATTTTTTTGAGCATTTGTGCTCACAACTCAAAACAAAACCAAGCATAACAACAATGACAGCAACAAACCTTACCAACAGCACATGTTTTTAGCTTATTTTACCCCATGAGGAGCCAGCCAGTGGTACCCCCGGTCTAAATCCTATGGCTCACAGCTTGTTAACTCTTGAGGCACCACAGTAGATGGAGTCAAACAGCTGAAGCAAGGCGTGTAAATAACAAGATGGCTTCAGCTCTCCGGATTCTGATATATGTGGCTTGGAGAACCAAGGACATAGAAAAAAGTGATGACAGAGCTTGTATCCTGAGCGACATTGTCTCTTATTCTCTCAACATCTTCCAACAGATCCTATCCTGTGGTCTCAGGATCTTTGCTGGGCTTGTTTGGAAACATCACCTTCAAAACCAAATAGCTTTTAATTGCTGTCATTACCAGGTTACTGATACAACGTATGACAGCTCTCAGCCAATCGTGTCCATCATATATTTAATGGGAAGCCTTATCAGCCACAGAGGAACCTTAATTAATTAGGTATTCTCCATTGTAAAGCAATACACAACCATTCAGATCACACTTACATGAGATAAGCAGCATGAGTCATAGTACAATTGCATACTGGTTATGTGAATGGAGAAACTGAGACTAAAGTTAAAATGATTCATTCAAGGACACAGAAATAATCAAGGACAGAGCTCAGGGGGGAACTCGGATTTTCCCGCCCCCTGTGCTGGTTCTCAGAAAACTCTGCCATTACCACCAGGGACAGCAAGAGCATTCAAAGGCCCTTTGGAAATATAAATGTTTTGCATACAGATTTAAAATTCACAGAAATTGAATTTTAAAAGCAACTGCAGGACCTAGTAGAGATAGCTGACTCTGCTGACTGTAAACTGATAATCTGGTTGGTTTTCTAATCTCCATTCTCTGTGTTCCCCTAACTAAAGGAACAGTGGCATCCATAGCACCGTCAAGCCTCACAATTTGCTTCTTTACACAGATATATTTTGGAAAGATGAAGTATGTATGTCAGTTTGCAAAACAGCATGATTCTGTTAGCCTCTGCTCGCTTTATCCTGAGCCAAAAAGGGGTAGATCTGATAGCATCTGTTTCTACTACCCATGCTATCCCAATCATCAAAAAAGCATAAGGGTTGGGAAGGAAGTTCTGAAAGCTTTCACATGCCTGTTCCTTACCAGGAAAACCACTTTTTTTCCATGCATTCATTCCATTTCCCTTACTTTTGTCTGACTCACATGTACAACTGGGAGATAACTTAGGAGGAAGTCAAGGGGAAAAGATCAAGGGTTAAGGATTGTATTAAGTTCTATAATTACCGAAAAAAAAAAAAAAAAGATGTCAACTCTTCTGAGATGAAAGTTATACAGAAAGGTCTTTAAAAAGAAAGAGAGAAAGAAAAAGAAGCAATCATCCTTAGATCCTCTGAAAATTGCATTAGAAGACATTGGACCAGACATTAGAAATTTAACTTCACTGGAAAATATCTGGAGACAGATCAAAATGTCTTAAAGTGCAGAGTAAAAAAAAAGTGAAGGAAAAAAAAACATGTTTATGACATCAGTTTCCTGGTGGAAAATGGACATGGAGGACTCAGGATTTCTAAAAGTAAATGCATACAGTGGCATTCTCTCCTTGATGTTGCTTTTTGTTTCATTCTCCTTTAAGCAAATCCAAGAGTAATTTACCAATAAAGAACGGGAAAATATGAATTTATTTAGAGAAAAGAAAAATTTGTGTAATACAGTCAAACCATTGTGCTTAATCTTCCACCTCATGTAGCTCAACATATGTGGCAAGAGCATGGACAGAAAGTCAAAGAGGGGCATTTAGAGAGGAAAAAAAATTTTTTTTTGTTTTGTTGCATATGACCTTGAAGAATCTGTCAGCATTCTTGACTAATTAGCAATGTTAAAGGATATATAGGAATATTTTGAGCATTGGATTATTATGGAAAGTGTGTTGCAAAGCTTGTTAATAGGAAAATAATCATAGAGGTATAAAGATAACGTATTTGATTTATGTTTTGGAAATAAATTAAATATATAGAAATGGACAGAAATTGATATAGTTTCAGCAACTGTGTATTTTTTTTACAAATATTAATAAATCTATATAAAATAAAGGCCATCTTAAACCTTAAAAGGAGTTTAGAACACTATGAATATTTTCCTATTAACAAGTTTAGAAATCACTTTCACTTTCCATAATAATCCAACGCTCAAAATATACCTGTATATCATGTAACACGGACAGTGAGTTAAGGTCAGCGTATTTCTCAAGGTTATACACAACAAGCACTTGTATCTCACTCTCTTTATACACTGGGGTTAGATTTATTCATACATATTCAGATCTGATTCCTCTACTCTTACAAATCTTTCACTTAAAACTTTCAGTGCCATGGGCGCCTGGGTGGCTCAGTTGGTTAAGCGACTGCCTTCGGCTCAGGTCATGATCCTGGAGTCCCGGGATCGAGTCCCGCATCGGGCTCCCTGCTCGGCGGGGGGTCTGCTTCTCCCTCTGACCCTCTTCCCTCTCGTGCTCTCTGTCTCTCATTCTCTCTCTCAAATAAATAAATAAAATCTTAAAGAAAAAAACCAAAACTTTCAGTGCCATATTTTTAATATTGGAGAATAGCCTGATCTAATATACATGATTTTGCTTTATATTTATTATTCACAGCTTTCTCTTTCCATCTGAAACTTAGTAATAAAAATCTAGTAATATGAGCCAATAACTTTGTGACATTAAGCCATCTGTCTAGCCTTATATGTTTTGACTCAATAACACAATCAGTGACTTCCCAGAAAATTAACAAGAGGTTTTCACAAGGGATGGAAGGAAACTTGTGCTTAATTATAGTCTTTGGAGAAGTTAACAAACATTAACCTCCCAAATGATACACGTTCCTAATACTAAATTCTTACATACTGTACATACATCTATCATTATCCTCTATGTGTGGTCATAAATCCTCAGTATTTACCCAAATATTTTAGTGCAGTATCAAACTAAAGTGTAAGTATGCAGAAAATGTTTCTGGGTAAACTCTCTAAAGTATATATGCATGCATGGCATTTGGCACATTTTGTTGCAGCTTTTAGCATATTTGTTAAAATTTAATAAAATAAATATGTTTCATAAATGTGCCAACTTCCCAAGTCACTATTTACTGAAATTGCTCATTCAGATAAAAATAAATCCAGTTATAGAGTAGCCTACACATAAATGGAATGTTGTGTTTGGATATATGTATCTTTTTGTGCCAGCCCCCTAAAAACAACTTCCAAAGATAAAGTGATGAAATTGGAAGGGAAATGGCCACATTGCCCTACCTTGCCCAGGTGCTGATAGAAATCAGACTGGTTCTGACGATGCATTGGCACTAATTCATTATGAACTCAGATCATTTATGGGCACCATAGTCTAAATATACAAGCTAAACTACTCTTTATAGTTAATGTTTCAAGTGAAATTTTGGTTGCCTATGCTTACAAAGTAATGTAGAAGCAATCATTTAAATAATTCATACCAAAAGAACATATTCTTCTGAAAAAGGTGGCTGCTACAAAGTAAATTTATTTCATATTTTACTTAAATTATTAAAATAATTATTCCAGTCCATTTCGTAAGTATAGAAGAGAGGGAAAAGTTGCTTCAGGATGTGACCAAAACAAAATTTCTATATATCTGTGAGTCATTTAATTATTTCTGAAAGATTAACATTTTGGAAACAAACAAATTCAGTTTTCATTATTTAACTGATTTTGTTTTAAGTATTTGGAAGTTGCTTAGACAGATTTTATGAAGTAAATTTTCATTGCTTTTTTCCAAAGCATGGAATTTTAGAAACAAACAAACAAACTTGGACCGGAATTGTATCGTTTCAAAAAATATTTTTTTATGCCAAAAAGAGAAAGGACATTGGAATTTCTAGTACTTAGTTTTGATTCACATTGGATTATCTTATATGCCTGTGTGATTGTGAAAAACTGTACTAACCTTTCTGGGCCTATTTCAGTGAGGAAGATTATTATAAGGAATAAGAATAATTTAGGTGATGGGCATAGTACAGAATCCCACACCAAATAGAAACTCAAAAAATGATAATTATTTAAAAATTATTTTTGTTTTCAAGATATAATTTATATAATAGGTAATTTAGTCTAGGTTGTCAACTAAAATTTTAAATACAAAATCAAAATAATTTAATTAGTGGATTGCTAGAGTCACACAGGTAATATGAACAAAAAAAGGATTTTAAATACATGGGGTGCTGTCCTTGTATTTCATATTATTTTCAGCTACAAAGTTTTTAATTGTCTTCCTGTAGTCACAGAGTGCTTATACTTTGTGGGCGTGACATAGTGAATCTCAACTTTCTCAATTCCTGACTTTCTTACGTCTGCATTTGTAATAAAATGATGTTAATAGAGTTTACAATTGCAATTTATAGAAGGTAGCATATCCAAGTAGATGTTCCACTGTTAGAGATATGAGTTCCACTTTTACTGTGTGATCTAAACCACAATGTCATCTCAGACCTGGAGTCCCTTGAACTCTTCTAGGAATCCTTCGGTCCTATTATGTTGACTTAGTTGGCCTCATTTCTAACTTATGTCAGAAATTTTACTGTTTGAGGGATATAGCAAATATTTTTGACAAAAATCCAAGACCGCCTAACAATTTTACTAAGAGTTAGCATAAGCCTCTTATCATAATCGCTATGGTTCTTAGATTAATGATGTAGAGAATTGAAGGAAACACTATTAAAATGACAAGGGAGTATGTGGAGTAGAACCAAGGATGTTTAATCTGATTGGAGTACCATTTATAAGTACTTCGTTTCACCATTTCATTGTTGTGATTTTGCAAGATTTTACTCTTAAAAATATCAGAACTCTTAAATTAAATTAAGAAATTATTATGAAAATGTTAGATGAATAAAAAGTTCCTTTTTTTTTTCCTTTCAAAAAGTTTTACCAACCTGTCTAGCAAGGAATTCAATATAGCACAAAGGTAAAGAGCTTGTGGCTTGGGGCCAGAGTGATGTGAATGGGAAACCCAGATCTGCCACTTGGGGAAATTATTTAACTTTGTGAGCCTCAGTTTCAGCATCTAGAACATGGCATAATAATAGCATCAATTTCATTTAATCATTTGAAGATTAAAATAGATAATGAATAAAGTACTAGCACAGTGGTTGGCATATAGAAAACAACAAACATTAGTGATTATTATTATTAATGTAATTTTCCCCTACTAGCTATAATTATGGTTCATTTGACCAAAATAAAATTTTATAGGCAACACGGTTCTACTATACATTTTCAGGTAAAGATATATCTTATCAGTGGGACTTGATGACAATTGTTGCAAAATGAGGATTAAGCAGAAGATATGATGGCGTGTCTACGGTCTGTATTGAAGAATGAAAACACGTATGTTCAACAGCACATTATTGTTCAGTGGGATGTCACTGCCGTGACAGGATATGAACTTCTCAATGTAAAAACAGAGAGATGTGATCTAGCCAGAACTGCCAGATCATAATTTTTTTTTTCCCATTGAAAGGCTTAGTTGTCTGCGTCCCCTAACACACGGTGAAATATACATTGTCAACATTCCCTTTATCAGTGAAAATTTAAGGAAAAAATAAAGTCCATGCAAAATTGAGTGGTTCTAAAGCAAAACAATAAAAAGGGGCTAACTAACACATACTCATTATTTTTCTCTAAACTTTACTGAAATGACCGACTTTGAAATGGCTTAAGGAAGTGAATGTCTTTCTGTGTGTCTACTACAATGGTGTAGTAGTCTCAAAGATAGCATGCAATGTGGCAGTTGCTAAGGTAACAAGATGTTTTTCATTGAACAACAGTAAAAAAATGGCATATAAATAACATATGTACAGTATATTGTCTTTGAGTGAATGACCTTTGCCCTTGGACCATAAGAACATGTTTTCTTCTTTTCTGAAATTCTTGTCTATTTTTGATGTGCATATGTATCTAATAGACTGGTAATCAAACTGCCCTTTTTGAAGCTACACAGGGTACAGATCTGTGGTGAGGAAATGAAAGGTGGCTCAACATTGTATATGTGGTTAAAAAGAGTTGATGGGTTGGAAATTAAAGCACTTGAGTTAGGTACCGCGCTGAACACATTTCACACTTTACAAGCCCACTTTGCAATTCAAACTTATAGTGGGATTATATTTTTTTAGCATTTGTTAGGAGGACTATTATATAGCAATTAGTTGTTTACACACACACACACACACACACACACACACACACACACACACACCCCTCACAGCATAGCCGTAGGCAGAGAAGTTAAAAATCTCTTCTGTTCAGAGAGTTAGTGGTGCTGAAGAGACAAAGGCACTGCATTTGAAGTACCAGGATTGCCCGCCTGGGTTTATCCCTCTCCTGCTCTCTGGCCTTGGGCAAGTCATTTAGTGACCTTCTTATCTGTAAGATGGAGATAGGGCTAACCTATCACAAAGAATAGGCGAGGGTATCAAAGTAGCAAATGCAGATGAGACTGCTATGCAAATGCAAATCATTGTTCTTATCAAGTATTATGAAAAGAAATACTTAGTAGAGTCAAATTTTGAAATAGTCTGCCTTGCTTGGCTTTAAAATGATTCAACTATTTTCTTACTTCATGGTCAACTAGTCAATGTTACTCAGTAACTGTTGACCTTTTAGATTATAACATATAAACGTGCTAGTTTTAAAAATGTAAACTGACTTGCATATTTGATAGTATGGCAGATACTCTGAATGCTTCTGACTGAAATAATCATAATTGGAGAGTAAAATTATATGTTTGTGTATATGTGTATATGTGTGTATAAAATCTATTTACACATAAATAGAGAATTATATGAATTACATATAATGCATGCGTATATATGTGATGTATTTATGTGCATATATATATATATAGAGAGAGAGAGATGGTACATATATTATACATCTAGATATTTTATATTTAAGTCTTCTAGAGTTCCTGGATCCAATTCCAATATGGGAGGGGATCCACCTCACACAACTTTGAGCAAGTCTCAGACATCAACAGGGTGTCAATTCAATTTTGACACTGTCTACTCAGAGATAGCATCAGATTCCACAGGTTAAGGGTTCAGTCCCACAAGACTACCCTCTACCCCTTACTTCAAATGCCAGTGACAAGCCCCAGGCTGTTACCTGTGCTTCTGACAGATGAGCTAGGTTAGAGTTTCCAATGACCTCCTCCTTAAGTTTGATTAATTTGCTAGAGCAGCTCACAGAACTCAGGGAAATACTTAACATTTACCAGTGTATTAAAGGATATGATAAAGATACAAATCATAGCCAGATAAAGAGATACACGGGGCGAGGTCCTGTAAACAAAGGAGTTTCTATCTTCATGGAGGTTGGAGCCAGATTCCTCCACAGATGGGAATGTTCTGGGTCCCCAAGCATGGAAGCTCTCTGAAAAAAGGCCAAAAAGCTGTCCTTGAGTTTTTATGGAGGCTTTATTACTTAGTCATGATTAACTGAGTCACTGGCCATTGGCTGATTCAACCTCCATCCCTCTCCCTTCCTCAGACATCAGGGAGTGGGACTGGTAGTTTCAAGCCTTAATCACAGGGTTGGTCCCACCCTTGGGCAATCAGTCCCCACCCTTGGGTGGAGTCCAAAAATCATCTTCATTAATAATAAAATACCCATTGCACCTTTATTGCTCTGAAGGGTTTTCCAGATGAAGACCAAATATAGCTGAAAAATACATTTTGGTCATCTGAATGACCAAATATATATTTCTTATAAATCTTTATATTGCAGTAGGATATAGGTATATAATAGGCATCCATATATAGATATATATATGTACACACACATACATGCATATATTTCATTATTGGCTTGGCACACAGATTCAAAGAAGCTAAGAACAATGTAAAAGCAGGACATTTGGGAAGGCACTTGGTTGGCCCTTGAGTTTCTGCCCAACTCTAGAAAACCTGTGATTTTTGTGTTGATGGAGAGCAGGAAAGAACAGGAAATAAACTGTAGGATGAAACGTCTAATAAGAAACCCATTACATAAGTAGGATCTGTGAACACTACAGAGTTAGTGTATAAGTGAACAAGAAATAAAGTCAAGCTTCAAAGTATGAGTATGCAATAAAAGACTGTAAAGAATGATAACATGGATTTGAAAATGATCCAAGGACTTGTAGAAATAAGAAAATCAATAATAGTACTGTGACTTTTATTCATCCCTTGATCGGAAGTCTGCAAAGCACAATAAGATATCAAGAAAGAAATAAAATAAATACATATTATAAAGGAAGAAAAAACATTCATAGTTATTGAATGATGATATGATAGTCAAGATTGAAATTGCAGAAGAATCTTTATGTCAGTTACTAGAATTAATAAGAGGATTAGCAAGATGGCTCAATATAAAATCAATATACAAATATATTAAATTGTATTCAACAGCAACAATATATTAGACAATATATTTCAAATATAAAATATTCTATTTAATATCAAACTGTTAAAGTGCCTAGAAATAAATCCAACAAAAAAATGCAAGCTTGTGATATAAATAGGTATTAGATCTTATCAAAATACATTTTAAAAATCTAATTAAATTGAAATATAGCCAATGTTTATGACTGAAAGACTCAATGCCATAAAAATATATTTTCTTTAAGTTGAATGATATTCCAACCAAAACTCCAACATAAAATTTTATGGAATTTAACAAGCTGAATCTAAAATTTGCATGGAAGATTGAATGACCAAAAATAGTTTAGACAATTCTGAGAGAGAAGATCAAAGTAGATAGAATGACGATAAAAAGAAAAAATACAAATATTAAGATCTAATATAAAGCTAAGATATTAAGACAGTGTAGTGACAAAGTGCTAAACAAATATTCAAATGGAACAGAACAGAGATATCAGAACAGACGTGTGCATATATGGAAATTTGATTTATGACAATGTAGACATTATAGATCACAGTGGAAAGGATATTTTTTAAATTTATTTTTAAATAATTTATCCTAAGATAATTGGCTACCCATAAAAAAGTGAAATTGAATCCATAATTCATATATGTACAAAAATCAATTCTAGGTAGATTAAAAACTTAAATGTGATTAGCAAACTATACAAATGTTAAAAGACAGAGAATTAATATCTACAAATCATTAAAAAAAAGACAAACAACTCAGTAAAAAATTGGGCAAAAGAATGAACAGACATTTCACAGAGGGGAAAACACAACAGATTCTTTTAGCAATAGTTGCGCCTCGGATAAACCTCATTGGCTACGATACTGCCACTGTGCAGAGCGAACAGGTTCTTAATCATATGAAAATATGTTCCACCTGGTATCAAGCAAGAAAATTCAAATTAAAACCATCTTGATATCTTTTCACATATACGAGATTGGGGGAAAAAACTGAAATGGACAATGCTGATATTGGCTAGAATGTGAGTTGACTGGAATGCTCATTTATCCAGGAGATGTGTATAATTGCACAACCATTTGGAAACAGTTTGGCATCACCTACTAAAGCTGGACATTTGTGTATTCTCATCATCAGTATACTCTCTGTTATATGCCGTAAAGAAAATCTTGTTTGAATCCATGGCAACTTTTTTTCTAAGTTTATGGAAGCTTCATTTAATATAACAAAACTTTTAGAATAGTTAAAATGTTGAGCAAGCATAAAATAGATATATGCATCAGAAATATCATAAAATGGAATATTATATACTAGTACAAAATTAAATTTCAGCTATATACATCTAGGTAGACTAAAGAAAAAATTATGAACCAGTTGGAATATGCTTCCATTTATATCCATTTCAACCTAGACAAAACTGAACTTTATATTATTTAGTGTTTAATACAAATGTAAAAAAAATAAAAGTAAAAACAAGAGGGTGATCAAAATGATATTCAGAAAAGAGAATAAACTTGTTAGTAAAGAGGTGTTAGATTAAGGGATTCTAATTGACTAGTTATATTCTGTTTCTTTGGCTATGTGGTAGCTAAAAGGAAATTTATTTTTTATTCTTTTAACTGTAATAGACACATGTTTTATATGATGTCATATGTATATTTCATAATAAAGAATAACAAGATGTGATCCAAATTTAGTCTACTCCTACATTAATATAACACATAGTTATTGAATGCCTTTAATCTGGCATTTTATTGATGTTAAATTGAATAGATAATTTTGTTTTTTTCAAAAAGCTAAATATCTAGTATAGCTATAGACAAGCACACCAGAAATAACATTACAGTATTATCACAAGTTCCATGATAAACCTGTGCACAGAGAAAAGACAGTTAAACTGGTCTGGAGTTTGGAGCTTTCGTAGAAGACTTCTTACAGATGTGACAGCTGAGCTGAGCATTGAAAAATGCATGAAAAGATTTTAACCAAGAGAACAGTCCCAAGAAATGCATTCCAGGAACAGCCAAACCTATGTGAGGAGGCAAACATCCTAGAGAAAGCAGGCTTTTTAAAGAGCTTAATAAAAGTGGTAATTTGTTGGCAATCACCATCTGATTGCCTAAGTCTTTTGGAAGGAAAAACTATTACATTCTTGAGGGGCAAAAAAAAAAAAAGAAGAAGAGTCTTAGAAGCTGTCGGACAGAATCTAGCCCTTTTCCAGCGTGGTGGCATGGTATATTCCTGTTGACGCAACACTTAAACAGGAAGCTACCAAAGGAATCAAAATTTTATGATTCATTTTTTAGCTTGATGTTATACCAACAGAGTGGGTCTGGAAAGTTGATTAGGCAAGAAACTTATGTTTTAAATTAAAACTGGTTAAACATCTTGAAAAGATAAAAGGATTTAAAAAATTCTCTTCTACTGTCTTATCAGAGAAGTAGAGCTACTCAATAAAATAGAGGAAATTATATATTAAAAATAAAAACAAAAACAAGCATTGGAGGGTTCAGAGAAGGCTACCATAAATCAGAAATAGGTTCACAAGGAAGGCAAGAAGCTAAATTAAGAAATGTATTCATCTTAACTCTAACACATCCAACTCAAAGCATGGTGATTAAAATATTGAATATCTTAAAATGGGAGAGGGAGCTTACAAAAATTGGCAAAAGAACTGAGAAAAGTTTATCCTAGAGAAGGACAGACTCAAGAGTGAAGAAAACTGGTCTCCAGTCCATCAGTCTTGGATAATTACAGTGAAGTAAATTTTGGAGTAATATGAGGAAGAACTTTCTGACTATCAGATAGCCTAAATAGAGGGTGCCTGGGTGGGGCAGTTGGTTGAGTGCCTGACTCTCGGTTTTGGCTCAGGTCGTGAACTCAGGGGTTGTGAGGTTGAGCCCCGCATCGGGCTCTATGCTCAGCACAGTCTGCTTCGGATTCTCTATCCCTCTGCCCCTCCAGTTCATGTTTTTTCTCTCTCTCTCTCAAATAAATAAATAAATCTTTAAAAGAAACAAACAAACAAAACAACAACAACAAAAAAAACAAGAATAGCCTAAATAGGAAATGAGTTTGAGTTTTCTTGGTGTGGTGAGATCTCTATCTCTAAGATTATCTTAGTAGAAACTAGATAGTTAATAGGCAGAAGTGATAATAGAGGTGTTATCAGAGGCAATGAATATTACAGTCTCTTCTAAACTATGGACTTTATCTTTTTGAGTATTGCTTTTCATGTTTTCTTTCCATATTTTTATAGTATCCATTTGTAACAGTGTTTCATGACAGAGAACTTTAAATAATGCCATTTCTGAAATGAATAAATGGTTGTATATAGAATTTTACAGAAATAGAAATACACAAATGAGCACAAGTTGTCTCTTAACTCACATGAAGTTTATAATTTGAATAGTAAAGTGTGATAAGACATGAAATACCTTTTGAGATATTCTTAATAATAAATTGTCTCAAAACTAAATTGCTATAAAAGCCATGAAGTAATTTTAGTCCTTGCCCAGGCCAGTAGCGGGAAAATGGTCCAGGTCACTGCTGCTTCTGAATTCCTAGACCTAGCTGTAACTTTCCCACGTGGTAAGAATGTTGTATGAGGACATGCAAACCCTGTTGCTCAGGATTCCAGAAAAGTACAGAAAAAAATACCCTAAAAATATAGACTGTCTATGCAATTTATTTGTGATTATTGCAGAAAACACCAGGTTCGCGTGCATCAGTTGATGGGAGCCTACAAATCATAGTTACTACATAAAAGACCTTCACAACAGCAAATTGCACTTAAAATAAACCCAATATATTCTTCTGAGTCTTTAGATGACTTCAAATAGTTCAAAAAGTCAGTGTCTGAGAGTGTGCAGATTTAGTACATCACAGTGAAAAATCATGATCTAAAAATCCAACAACCCTGAAGCCAAGTATGTTTTTGCTTTCCTCTACAGAAACCAAAAATCATTCAAATTATTCATGTCCTGCATGAATTCAAGCTATAAGATGAGAAGAGTTATCCATGATTTCCAAGCCTAGATGGTGTATTTCCTACTTGTTCTCCATCTTCAATTAAGCAGTGTTTGTTGATTTATGTTCTGTCTGAAATTTTATGTAAATTTGATTAAAGGGTCTCCTAAAATTTCTCTTTTAAAACCATTGGACAAGATGATCTTTATGATCCCATACAGCTCTAAATTCCATGAAATCATAAACTGTGCCTGTCTTTCACACCTCCCATTCTCACTTCTCAGAATTGCCTAACAGTACTTAAGAAATATTGCTGTACAGATGAATGAATAAATAAAAGGTGAATTAATATAATTCATAGTGCTAGAGTTAAGTCCAGTAAGGCATATACAGAGCATTACCAAGAAGTATCTTTTAAATGTTTTGTTATAAACACAAGTTCATTCATTTATCAAAAGTGTATCAAGTACTTTACTTACTGTGTGCAAGTGCTATTCTGCAAGGGTGGAATACATCAGCAAACAAAGTACAAAAGCACAGACAATAAATAACAGACAAATAAATGCGTAGCTTGTAGAAGGTGATGGCCACTATAGAAATTAATCAGTATAATGTGGAACAATGTGTAAATGGGGCTCAAGAGGGCCCAGGCTGAGGAGGTGGTAGGTTTTAGCAATAAATAGCATGAGCTTGGAAGACTTCATTGAGAAAGTGACATATGATCAAGGATCTGAAGATGATAACCAAATCAGCCATGGAGAATACCTGGCAGAAAAGAATTCTAGGCAGAAGAAATAGCTGGTGTAATGTCTCTAAGACAGGTGCACACATGAGATACACAAAGAACAGGAGATAGGACAATGTTTCTAGACTGGGGAGAGTAAATACAGGATAGTAGAAGATACAATTTTCTTAGTCGGCTTAAGCTGCCACAAGAGAAATGTACTGTGGCTTAAACAACAGAAATGTACTTCTGACCGTTCTGAAAGCCAGAAATCCCCAATCAAGGTCCAGCAGAGATGGTTTCTTGTGAGAGCCCTCTTCCTGACTTAAAAATGGCCAGCTTCTCACTGTATGCTCACATGACCTTTCCTTGTTGAGTGCATGCATAGAGAAAGAGAAATATCTCTCTCTTCCTCTTCTTATAAAAGCCTCCATTCCCAGGACCCCACCCTGATGATCTCATTTTACCTTAACTACCATCTTAAGTCCTATCTCCAAATATAGTCACCTTGGGGGTTAAGGCTTCAATATGTGAATCGGGATTGGGGGGCGATCTCCATAGCACAGATCAACAAGATAAAGTTTGGGGGCAGAGCATATCATATAGGGCCTTGTAGACCATGATAAAGACGTGGGCTGAATATCTGTGGAATTTTCTATGCAAGGGAGTTTTATAATCTGTGTTCTGTCAAGCCATAGAATTTTTTCTTCCCATTATTTTTGCCTTTTTACTTAAGGGCTGAAATGGCAAGAGACAAAAGCTAAGAAGATACTCAAACTTGAGTCTCAAATGTCAACTTTGAATACTGGTTTTGAATATAATTGGAATAATTTGCCTGAACTTATTAATTGAATTCTATATCACAAACCTTGGAATTAAAGTCCTTTAATTTAACATGCAAATCTATGCAGAAGCATGCAAAACAGTATTCATAAAGCAACTGAAACATATCTTCAGACTTTACTATAGGGGTCAAATAAAGGAGGCGGCAGGGAACACAAATTCTTTAAGGAGAGTTTTTGTATGACCTAGTATGCCAAAACATACAGTGGATGTATACTGGTAAACTGACCAGTTAAGCCAAAAATGAGGTGAGACACTGTTCAATTTAATTACATAAATTCCTACTGCATGCTTACAATGTATACTAATGGTCTAATAGGTAATGTACAAATAGGTAATGTAATTGCCACCAAGGATCAACTATTGAGCACATATATGCCAGGAAATTTTGGCAGGGCATCCTGCCATTTAACTAGAAAGTTCCCTGTCTACTAAAAGAATCTAATTCAATTTTGTTCAATGTCATTAAGAAAAAAATAAATGTAAAGTATAGGAAGTAGTTACTGTTACACCTCAGAATTATTATCAAAGCTGAGTTAATTGTAAAAATTTTATAAGCATGTATTATTTTAAATCTTATAACAATAATAATAATAATAGTAATAATATCACCATCAACAGTGACTCACAATGTTTTATTCCTAAACCAGTTTTCTTTATGTGACAGAGTAACAGAACCTCCCTGCCAGTGTCCCCCTACCTCCCACACACGCACTGCAAATCTATAAGAAGGAAAAAGGGAAGAAATTGCACTCATTTGTATATCAGTCCAAGCAGGACCTGAGAGATCAACTGTTTAATCTTCTCATTTTACAGATGAGGAAAGAGACCCAGAGAGGTTAAATAGTGAAATGTGAAATTGAGATGATTTGCTCTCACACAGATAGAATGGCTTTATCCCTATACCACCCACTCAGCTCCACATTTGGTCAAACAAATAAATGAATAATTTTTAAAATGATTTTTGCACCATAAGACTGACTAAAATATACACTTCGCTGTAAGCTTTACCAATCAAGCACAGATTTCAACCCTTAAAAAGAGGAATAACATTTTCTCACGATGATCAGACTACAAAATTTCTCTCAGTTATGTGTGTTCGCTAGGTCTACAAGCTATTTTATTGGTATTTTTGTTAAAGCTCACCCAAGAAAAGCTGTTTAGCCTTCCATCCTATTTCAGACACATCCAGCAAATCAGTTTTCAAACACTAAAGGAAGAGAGACATCCAAACAAAAAATTAGCTTCCATGCATAGATTTCTCTAAATGAGGAATTTCACACAAGCTGGATCTGTGCTCTTTATCTACACTAAACCATATTACAAAAAGAATGCCTTAAGAACAAAAACGTAAGGTCACAAAAGACCTTTGTTATGACCCCATGCACCCAAGGGTCATTGCTCTATTGCAATCAGTGCTTATTGTTACAGTAATAAGGTTGTGACTTCTGTAACACTGTCATGAGTTATAACCCTGAAAGCAATATGAAGCAAAGAAACCAGCAAAGCTGACCCAACAAAGACAGATATAAAATTAGCACTGGACTAGAGATAACTTTATGCCAGTTGCTAAGGGCAACGTACAACTGATTGATAATGTAATAACACACATTAAGCCACACTTATACTAAATAAGTTCACAACATCATTAATATCCGTAGCAGCAGGGGCACCAAGCTGACTGAGGTAAGCAAAGGTGTTGATGATGACTATACCTTAGGGAAAGGCCTAACCACTTAATGACCTGATAGGATGCATAACAGGAGGGGGAAAAAGGACGCTGTGCTTTCGGCTTCATTTGTCCTTGCTTTTAACTTAAATAGCCCCTGTAAGTCTGTTCCTCTCCACTGCTGCCACATTTTACATGTCCCTCTTACTGAAGATAAGGGATATATCTTTCTTTTTATAATCTTATGGACATACATCATCAAGTCTCTTAATTTCTAGTGTGTTCCAACTGCTCTTCCCCACACATAGGCTGTTTCTCTGGTATACTTATTATTTTTCTCTTTATCTCTTTTTTATTTTATCTCTTTTTTCAGAAAAGTTGAAAACTAGCTTCTGTGAAGCACACCCCTGCCTGTCTTCTGCTCTACATCAGAATGGGGTTGGGTGTGTGGATGAGGAGAAGAAAAGAAAATAGAGTGTGTGTGGATCTTGTACAAGCATGAAGGCTATCTCTAGACAAAATCATGAAGGCAGAAACAGAATCTGGCAACTACCACCTCCTTAAATTCATCACTCCCTGTTCCGAGGTTTCCAGCGATGTGGTTAACTAGACCATTTAGTATGGTGTGCCAAATGTGGATCCTTCTTTGTCCTTCTTCCCAATGAATGCCCTCACCATCATCCCCTTAGGAGCCAGTTGACTTAATAACTTGATAACTGTTGCTAATTAATTTGAGTCATTTTCTGATAGAAAATGCCTTAACTGGAAGGAGTGAATTAACCACAGCAACTTTAGACATTATGACTGAATATCTGAAATCTGGAGCAGAGATGGCTTGAACATGGGATATTCTAGCTTCCTTAAATAATACCCTCTAGCAGTCAGCAGTTCTATGTTCAGTAGAATGGACTTGACCTATATGAAAGCCAGGGACAGAGGATGTTAGAACTTTTCAAGGACCTTAGAGATTACCTAGTCAACCACTCTTGCTTTGCATTTGAGAATTTAAGTAGCTTGTCCAAAATCAGATAGCAGTGATTGTAACCACAGCGGTCCTAGAGGGCCCTTAACAAATAATAACCTCAGAAACAGGTGAGCATTTTGAGATCTGTTGATGAAAAACATGGGCTCTGGATGTCAGATTGCCTAGGTTTGAATCCTGGGTCCAGCATTACTTAACTTCCATGTACCTTTTTCCTCACCTGCAAAATTGGATTAATAAAATGATGTACTTCACTGGGCCACTGGAATGGCTATGAGGACTTAATAAAATAATAAATGTAAAGCACTTAGCCTGGAACATGGTAAGTGCTCAATAAATTTTAGTCGTTATTAAAGAAATGGCTGAAAAGTCAACAGGGGTGGTCTGTACTTAGTGTTGTCTTCTTATCTCCTTTTATCTTGCCTCTAAGTCTTCCTTCTTCTTCTTTCTCTCCAAATTCATTGCTCTCTTCCAAGAATGCCTCAGTAAGGCCAAGATGTAGTTCGCGTTGTAAATGCAATTCCTAAAACAATTCTAGACACATAGGAGGTACGTGATAAATACTGGTAGAATAAATGTATACCAGATCTGAAATCTGCACTATCTCCAATAACAGATACAGCTGTGTTAAAATTTTTCAGAAAGGACAATGCCTCTTTCTTTCTTTTTTATTCTTTTGCTGTGACAATTTATTCCTAAGATATTTTTGGAAATCTGCCTTCCCCTCTATAATCTCCAATGACTAGGGCTAAATCACCTTTACACTTCCCAAGAAACTGGAACCCAAACTGCTCTGTGCTTATAGCCTATAGGAAGGTGTGGCCATGCTTCAGCTTTGCTGCACAAAGCACACTGCTTTGTCATCTACAGAAACTAATACTGTTGCTGAATTGAGTCAAAATCATTGTAAGCCTAAAGATCAGAATTGGAGTCTCAAGTTTACTATTAAACATCTGTGTAATCTTGGACAATTTATAGTCTCTCTGGGTCTTAATTTCTATCTCTATAAAAGTGAAAAATTAGATTAAATGATTTATTTCTTTTTTTAAGATTTATTTATTCATTTTAGAAAGATAGAGGGTGAGAGAGAGAGAGCATGGGGCAGGGAGGGGAGAGAGAATCTTAAGCAGACTCCACACTGAGCACGGAGCTCAACATGGGGCTTGATCTCACAACCCCAAGATCATGACCTAAGCCAAAACTAAGAGTCGGATGCTTAACTGACTGCACCACTCAGGCGCCCCAGATGATTTATTTCTAAGATCTTTTTTCATTCTAAGGACCCTAGGCTATTTAACTAGGAAATACAGTTGCTTTGTAACTAACAAGCTTTTATAAGTGTATGTTTGATATCCTGGAATTCCACTTTAACAGCATTTACTCTGAAATCTATGGAACCTCATGGTCTTTTTCCAGTTACAGTTTTGGAGGGACCACACTATTGTATCTTAAGAGACTTAGGCTCCCAATTCACTTCCACCTTAGAGTCAGAGTTACACTAACCGGAAGTCCTAGTTATAGGCCACACATTAACAAGGTTTACGAGCGACAAGAAACATTGCAAAGAAAATATTTCTGACATGATTTCATGCTCAGGAGCACAGCAGTTTTGTGGTTCCTATCCATTGGAGACATCTTACTGAGTATTGAGGACGTAAGTTTGCATATCGTGAATGCTATTCATGAGGTAAGAACCTACCTGGCCGATTCCTTTATTCTTCTTTATTACACTCTGGCTCAAGTAAATTCTTAGTATGACCTAGAGGAAACTCACTTTCTATTCTCTCTGTACCTCAGTTTCCTCAACTATAAAATGATAATAACGATATCTATTTTATTGATTTGTTGGAAGGGTCAAGAGAAAATAAAACTGTAAATTCACTGTGTTAAACCCATTCTATAAAATGTTAAGTATTTTATGAGTTTTGAGCACTCAGTTATTCCCTCAAGTTTCTTTCTGTTCTAGTTTTACTCCTGCAACAAAATCCTAGGATCTTTAAACATAGGGATCGCATTATTTACTATAGTGAAGCAAGCACTGAAAGAAGTAGCAGAAAACCTAGTACCACTCTGAACTGACAGTAGTCACTCTAATATGAGGCCTATAACCTTAAATGAGTATTTAGATTTTCTGAGACTTGTGTTTCAAAAAAAAAAAAAAATCTGTAAAATAACGATACAATTCTGTCTAGTATGACGATCACAAGCGATAACGTAAGTGAAATATTTTTAGCTGTAAATACCTTCTCGAATAAAATACCTAATTTTTGTTCTAAGACCTCAATGTTTAGTTCTGGGCACACATTAAGCACTAAATAAGAATGTGGCAATACAGACAATCGGAGTGGGAAAGAACCACAGGGACTAACTAATTCATTTTTCTTTTCAAGCGCAGAAATTCACTGATAAATTAATTTCAGCTTTCAAGGGTCATACTAAAACTTATACGTTAACATGTCGACTGATAGTGTAGTTTGTTCTTCCAGAAATGTCCAGGGGTCTGGATCCACTTATGATGATACAAGAGTAGATCATCTACACAAGTTCCCTAAACCACAAGAAAAGTGAAATGATGGTGCGTTGACCTAAAATGATTTCTGTATGTAAAATAAGAAATTTTTATTTAAAAAAAAATGAAAGACATGATGGCACTAACACAACTCATGGAAGGAGAATAAATGGGCACTATGGGAATTTTGTCACATAATAGAAAACTCTTTGATATACAGATGATCATAATGAGACAATCCATCAAATCAGTTTGGGCACTGATTCTCTCATCACCTGTATGAGCTCCACTGTAAATTAATTTAACACTCATTTTATAAATTTCAGTCTTAGGACTGTTCAAAGCACTGAACCTGACTTTGTCTAAAAGAACTGCTTCTTCCAGTACCTATAATGTCTCTAATCAATCTGTTAATGGAGGCACCTCAGACTTTTAGTTTCAGCCAATTACTTATGAGAAGTTGGTGCACTGCCTCACTTAAGACAGACTAATAGTACTGGGGCAGATAATTTAAATCTAGAGCTTCTTAAGCCAGCTGCTTCATTAAGAGGTAAGCCAGTAACTGATATTTTTAATTTAACATTCTTTTCTAGAGATCTCCTATCAATCGGGATGTGTGCCACGGTAATACCCTCATAAAGGAAGAAGTCAAAACAGGCTTGAAGCTGAGTAGTGGAGAAATAAAAGAAATAGATCTGGAGTTATTTTTCAGGATCCAAATGATTCACTTGGTAGTTACCAAATACCAACCCTAAATTCAAATGCTTTGAAATAGGAGGGATTAAGAGATTGTAAAAAGGATGTGGGGGTTATGGAAATTCAAATCAGCAGCAAAAAGAGGGGGAAATGGCTCCAAATAGGGCAATCTCTGAAGGTTAGAAAGATAATGAAAAATCAGATGATATTTCTCTATATGAGTTTACCATCTGGTTTTTAGATTACTCACACATTAAAAGTTCATGCTGGACACCTTAGCTGATCCAGACGGAGATAAGACAGAGGAAGAGGAAACAATTACTTAATACAAGATGGAATGCATTAATGTGCTCAGATACACATAAACAGAATGAGTACAATCACAGTTCAGAGAAGAAAGAGCATAGTATGGGTAGGTCTTCAAAAAAGACTGGCTAAAAGATTTTTCATCATGGTTAATTGGTTGCATAAAATATGATTTCTGGTATATATATATTTTTAAAGATTTTATTTATTTTTTTTAGAGAGCGAGCGAGAGAGAAACAGCATGAGAGGGGAGAGGGTCAGAGGGAAAAGCAGGCTCCCCGCTGAGCTGGGAGCCCAATGTGGGACTCCATCCCAGGACCCTGGGATCATGACCTGAGCCAAAGGCAGATGCTTAACCATCTGAGCCACCCAGGCGCCCAGATTTTTGGTATATTTTAAGAGTGAACATTTTTTAAATAAAACAGCTAGATAATTTGTTAAAAGGTATCTGGAAGAACCTAAATATCATATCAATCTGATACCAAACAAATCCATTTGAAAAGTTGCTAAGTAAGATTTCCTCTGAATCAGAAATTTTATACTATATCTTCTACCTCTTGGATTCATATTCCATTTCAATTACCATATACAATCATATCTTAATGTAACACATTCTGTGCTCATCTTCCTTGTCACAAAATGTAAATGAAAATGTAAATTGAAATGTTTTTATTAAATTTCCTTTGACTCCAACTTAGACTTAATAGTACACAATCGCTTTGGCTTAATATTATTCAATTTGAGTTATTTATTAAATATAAAAAGTAAACTACTAGAAATTATTTCTTAATGAATCGGGTAGATTATCATTTTTAATTAGTTCGTGTATCATAAAAGAATACAAATTATTTGTAAAATGATAATGGAATCAATAACAATTCTATTCCTATTTTTTTGTTTGCTTTCGAAATGTATCTGCTGAGAAAATGTGTTCCTAGAAATAAGGAGATGTGAATAGGAGGAGTTTTATTTTAGCAATACTACTCAATTCTTTGAACATTTTCTGAGGTACATATAAATAATCACGTTGTGATCTATCATTTTTAATGATCTATTAGCTGACAATTCAATTAGATTTTTCTTCTATTTTGTTGAATGCCACAAATGGTTCCATAAATGCTATTATTCAGTCATTAGAATCTTTTACTTTCTCTGTTTCAGCAAAGAGTTTACTAAACACTTTACCAAAAACCTATTAAATAGATCTGTTCCTCTTCCACTTAGAGGCACCTTGTTTGACTTGGTAAATACAAAGTTAGGTAAAACTTAAAAATGCTCTTATATTATCATACATTTTAAATACAATTTCATCAAAAGCTTGGAGTTACTGATTTAGTTCATTCAGTTTATGGAAATTGCACATCATATAACCTGATTGGTATGAATTACAGCCAGTATTTATTATCAAACCAATCAGCCAAGTCAGATTTAATTTCCAGCACAGCAAACTGACTTGATTTTTCAATCCATATAAATAAGTTAATATTCATGCCCATGACAAGCAGCTAACGTCTGAATTCTCCAAGTAAGTAGGTAAATAGATGATAGATGATGGTACATACTTAAGTCAAGAAAACTTTGTCATAAGTTTGTTTCTGGACAAAATAAGCCAAATTGGTATTTCTTTCTAATGTTCTCTTCTGTTTGTTTTCATGAGTCTCTCCCTGAGGATTAATACATTCTTTAACAAAATCAGGAGATGAAATAGGAAAGGTAGTTAAAAGGAAATTACAACCATTCCCACTGCTCCACACTAAAGACATCCAAACACATGCCAAAATATTCCAATTCTAATTCTACATTTTTCCATATAAGTATATATATCAGAAACAAAACATAATATTCCATGCATATAGGTATAATTTCATAGGTATTTTCGTAGCATAGATTATTGATCTTCCATGTCCATAAAGGGAGGTAATAATGGGAGAGTGCCAAAATGGCAGACTAACTAAATACATCACCTTTGCAGTATGACTTAATCATTAAAGTGACTCTAGTACTAATACTCCCCATTTACAAAATCCTTATCACCTTTGAAGTGTTTTCCCATCAGTATCAGCCCAGGTGCAACCAGGAAGCACAGACCACTCTTGCTCTTTCACAGTGAATGAATTTAATACAGTGAATTTTGTACATAGTTAATAAGAGAACTAAGAAGCCATGTAAGAGATGGTGAGGCAACTGAGAGATGGGCAGAAGCTGGAAGCTGCTACTCCCAGGGTTAGAGGGACTACAGGAGGAAGCGATAACACCAGACCATGGAAGAGGGACCATCTGGCAAGAATGCCAACGCAGTGAGACCTGTCCTACCAGAGGTGGGACCTTGGGGAAGATGGTGGCTGGTGCAGGCTGGGACCAAGGCGGAGCCCCCGCCAGACATGCCACCTAGAGAAGGGGAACAGAAGACCAATACCCAGGCCTTTCCATAACTCTCCTCATTGAATTTTTAAAATCCGCTTCCCGTTGGCTGAAACTATGAAGTCAGAAAACAAGGGAGCATTTACAGTTTTCTGCAACACAGAGGAGCAAGTAAAGAGCAGAGACTGGATCATAGAGCAAACACATAATTGGCAGGTACAGCATCCATCATTTGATTCTTGCAACCACTTTATGACCTAAATGACATATTCCAAGGATTCTTTGTTTCTTTATTTTTCACTTTTTTTTTTTTTTTAAAGATGAGGCCGTTGGAGTTTAAAAAGTTCAAGCTGCCAAGAAGAGTTGGATCTGAACCTCAAACTTGGGCCTTTTATTCTAGTCCTCTCTCAAGAACAAAACAGAACTTGGTATACCATTTTAATCTTTCAGATTTAAGCTTATGGGGGAAAATATGCTTTGTGGACATTTGGGCTTAAAATGAGGAAAGGCGACACAATGAAATGAGCTTCATAGTTGCCAGTGTACTGTATTGAGATTATTCATGCTGCTTATGAATCAATAACCTAAGTATAGAATTTGTAATTACGTATATGATAAATATCTCTAGTGTTAAAGAAACTTTAGCCAGGACTATCATTCATCTTCTCAGCAGAGAAAGAAAAAGCCAGATTCACTAATGACTTAATGTTGCCCCAGCCTTGTAAGTAAGCTATTGCCACAAAAGCATATTCTCATGAGTATTCTCTGAAATAACATAAAGGTGGTTTACTGTGGAGATAGATTGGGGACGGTTTCTCTTACAGCCTCTGCTATAGCTCTTCTCTCTGCAGGGTAATATGACAGTCTAGGAGGGAAGAAATAATATCAACAGTAAAAATTCGTAGGCGAGAGCCTATGTGTCCCTGAAATTGAGTGTATGTGTGTGTGTCTGTGCGTGTAATTGTTGATCTGCAATAACTATTGCATTATTAGGATGCACAGCCGAGATTCTATATTGCATAATTCTTTTGCTTTTATCACACATTTTATTCTGACCTGAACTTGGAAATTGTGAATCTTCTCGTAGAGAAAAGGAAAAAAAGAAAATGGCAGACACTGTTAGCCATTCCCTCTAAATACCGGCTCACCAGGCTACAGACCCCAGCAAATTTTACAGTATATAAAACGATTCTCGGCTTTGGACACCCAAGAGTTGTTAAAGGCAAATATCTGTGTGATTTAATATCTTGCCAAGAAGAACCCTTGAAACCACGGGAAGCAGGGAGAAATATCACTGATATTCAGAATTTTTGTCGGCTGTCTGCTCTTGACACTCAGGAGGGGACATTCAGGGAATGTTGAGTTTGTGGAGAGGGTAACACAAACATTGCTGCAATTAATTATAGTCCTTTTCCAGGGCTTTGAGAACAGAATCCATTGTCAGAAGAGACTGAACTCCCATAGAAGGAAATTAATCCAACATTTTCCCAATGGTATTTGGGGCAATGCACATTTTTTGCAATCTAGGGAAAGTTTAGCATCTCTTATGAGTCTGAAACCTGTGAACAGTGAATCAAATTCTGAGATATGACTAACCAGTTTCTTCCAAAGTCATCCAAGAGTGATTGGTAGTGTCATTGACAATGATAATAGCATTTATCCAAAGAACAGAAGGAAGCAAAATTATGAACCTCTTGTTTTCCTTTTTAATTAGCAATATTACTTGGGGCTCCATAATATTTTTTCATTTGCCACGAAGGATACCATGCTTTGTGGGCTATTATAAGTCTGCAGCCAGATCTCATTAAATGAGAAGAGTGGCTGTTCTCAATTAAATTTATTCTGCGTGGATAAAACCAAATTCCTTTCTGTATTAATTTTCTATTTGCTGGTAACAAATTGCCATAAACTTCAGTGGCTCAAAACAACACAAATTTATTATTTCATAGTTTCTGTGGGTCAGGATTCTAGGCACAGGCTAGTTGGGTACTGTGCTGAGGGTTTCACAGTTTGAATTCAAAGTGTCCCCAGACCGTGATCTCATCTGAGGCTTGGGACCCTCTTCCAAACTCACAGGTTGTTGGAGCGGTTCATTTTCCTGTGGTTGTATGACTGAGGTCCCAATTTCCTTGCTCGTTGTCTGCTGAGAACCACTCTCAGTTCCTAGAGACTGGCCTTCTTATCTCTTGGCCCCCTCCTTTACAACATAGCTATTTGCTGTCCTCTGGGTCAGCAGGAGAAAATCTCTGTGACGCTTTATGACTCAGGGTGACTGGGTGGCTCAGTTGGTTAAGCGTCTGCCTTCGGCTCAGGTCATGATCCCGGGGTCCTGGGATGGAGCCCCACATCACACTCCCTGCTAGGAGAGGAGTCTGCTTCTCCCTCTCCCTCTGCCCCTCCCCCCTCCCCACTCATGTATTCTCTCGTGCATGCACACACTCTCTCTCTCTCACTCTCTCTCAAATGAATAAATAAAATCTTTAAAAAAAAATCCTGCTCAGACTCAAGGGAAGGAAATTATAGAGGGTGTGCACACCAAAGAGCATCTATCTTGGAGACTATCTTAGAATTCTATCTACCACAATTTTCATGAATTCATTTTGCAGATTGCATATCTTCGTGTTAGAATAATTGTAACTATCTCAGAAGACCAAGTATTTCACGTAAATTCTTGCTAAATAATGTATCATAGTTACCGTAAATTATGATTTTATATAGATAAAGTTTGAGACTGGTAAAAACGATCACAACACCTGAATATATTTATACAGAAATATAATTGACCAACAAATAATGCATATTCTAGATTAAACCAAATATATGCAAATGTTAGGTGTTAGCTATATATTCCCATTTTGTCCATGATCGGAGAAATCCTCTATTACTCGTGATCACTTTTAATACATAAAATTCTAAACACAAGTAGCAGCTCTATTACTATGTAAGTAGTCACTGCATGGTATTATTTGGTTGTAAGCATATTTATCTAGGGCAAATGGTAAATGTGTACATATCTTTTTATTTTTTTAAATATTTTTATTTATTTATTTAACAGAGAGAGAGAGCACAAGTAGGCAGAGCAGCAGACAGAGGGAGAGGGAGAAGCAGGCTCTCTGCTGAGCAGGGAGCCCAATGAGGGGCTCGATCCCAGGACCCTGGGATCATGACCTGAGCCAAAGGCAGACTCTTAACCTACTGAGCCACTCAGGTGCCCCATATGTGTACATATCTTTAAGGTCACAGAGTAAGGACAAACCTAGAAGTTTGACTCAGGATCAAGTCTTTAATCAAGGTGTGGTACATACTACATTAACACAGGCTGGGCAAGCACAAGCTTTTGTTCTGTCCTTTGCAAATGCTTGCAACTGACAAAAGAGCTGAAATAGTCATTTTTAGGTCATACCATGATCTAAAAAAATGTTTCAGTGTTTCTCATGGTACTTCTTAAATAGCACTTATCAAAAGGGACAATAGTCTTAACTAATAAGCCTCGTGGAATAAAATGGAGTGATGTCCTTCCTACAATTTAGAGATGATGTCAATCTAGCTCACGGTAGGTTCTAAAACAGCAACATATGAAATATAGCTTTACTCTTTAATAAGCATCTTCTTAGGAAAAGCAAGAAGGAACAAGTCATTATTAACTGTGTCTGTTTTCAAAAAAAAGGAAGCATCAGTTCACTGTTTTCAAATGGGCCAAGGAAATCAATTAGCATTTTTTTTAAATAGGCAAGCGGTGGTTTGGAAGAGAATTCAGGTATGTGAAAATAGTCCTGAATTGCCAACTAATTTCTTTTTTTCTTTTCTTTTTTTTTTAAGATTTTATTTATTTATTTGACAGACAGAGAGTTAGCGAGAGCAGGAACACAAGCAGGGGGAGTGGGAGAGGGAGAAACAGACTCCCCGCCAAGCAGGGAGCCCGATGTGAGGCTCCATCCCAAGACTCTGGGATCATGACCTGAGCCGAAGGCAGACGCTTAACAGCTGAGCCACCCAGGCGCCCCAACGAACTAATTTCTTTTAATAGTGTGGAATGATGAGTGTTTCTGTGTGTGTCTATACTTTATGGAATAATTTATGTTTTTTAAAGGTTTTATTTATTTATTTGAGAGAGAGAGAACAAGCAGTGGGGAGGGGCAGACAGAGAGAGAGAGAAGCAGATTCCCCACTGAGCACGGAGCCCGATGCTCGATCCCAGGACCTGGAGATCATGACCTGAGCCCAAAGCAGGCGCTTAACCGACTGAGCCATCCAGGCGCCCCTTTATGGAATAATTTAAAGTCTACTCTGGCTTGACGTGTGATGCCTACTCCCAGAGACTGATGAAAGAAGTTTTATGCAAAAGTTTGCTACTGTGGTTATTGCTAAAATGCTACATGGTTGCTCTAAATTAATGATATTTAAACATTTCCCTCAGTAATTTTACGTCTCAATTGAAAGGAAGATACATTTTAGGAGTGTACTGTTTTTTTATTCCTTTAAACTAAATGCTCCTTATAATACAAAACAGCACTCAGTGATCCAAGCAGACATTCATTTATAATATTAATAGAAGACATGTTCCATGCTAATCCCTCTCATTAATATTAAAGAAAGGACTCCAAGACTGGTGAGCACTTAATCATCTGCAATTAGCACCTAACTGTTAATTCTATGGAGGGCTCTTAGGGAGAGAAGCAGAAGAAGTAGCTCCTGTTTCCTAAATGTTAGTTGATTTAACTTAGAGTATTTAATTCTGGGAAAACTCAGTAATTAGAACTATTCATGTAGCTAGACAAGTTTAATTGATCAGTTAAAAATAAAAGAGTCCCCCACTGAGAGCAATCACAAGATATACATTTTGGAAATGTTCGTGACATAGCCATTTTGCTAATTTATTTCATTAGGTTCGATGTACTTCTAGGCCAATGGATTTGGCATCGGAGCAGAGGTGAATCAACTTCCAGCTCCGGCTACCCCAACACAGATCCCAAAATCCAATTAGCAGAATGGGCAGGTTGTCTGGTTTGGCTCCAACTAGAGCAGCTTGCTTCCTCAATATCAACTCAACCTGAAAAAAAGAATGCTTGTGAGGCTCCTACTTTAAGACTAAAAAGAGCGTCAAGACCCAGAATAGGAGCTCTATGCCAATGACTTAGAGCAAAACCAAGCTTCCCACTGTGGTGTGGCCTCGCTGCTTTCCTTCTACATTCATCCTGCCATTTAATGGGCTCTCTCTCCCAGCTCTGAAATCTGCCTCTTTTATAGGAGCAGATCCTATTATCAATCATTTGTTGAAAACTTCTTGGAAGAAATCAAAGGCTTTGGGAGAATCTATTACAAAGCACTGAAAGGGACTTGACCACAGGGTAGCCATGCTTTAAGAAAAGGAATCTGTTTGCCCCGTTTTATTGACCCAGTTCTTCTTAAAGCTACTTCCAGCACCATTTCTTTTTTTTTTATCGAAGAAACGCTGAGGTTGGCAAGATTCCTTAAAAGGCAGTGGGATTCCTTAAAATGAGCAGAGACAGTCTTGTCCATCTCTTCTGTTAATGTCATTTGCTCAGTTAGTAATGATGGAGTGCCCCCAGGACATACCACACCAAATGTTATCTGTGGCAACTTTTAGCTCCAGTTCCACTGCCAAGTCGAGCAAACGAACCAGATTTCACTAGGCACAATTCCGACAGTTTCCCATTACTGTGACAATCAAGGCATTTTTTAACCTGTTGTTTTATTTAACGTTTGCAAAAATTCTTATCCTACTCTCTTGCCATCTTTCCCACACACCTTGCTCATTTTGTGATGCGCTGTTATCTGTCAGTTGCTCTTCTTCCTTTCTACGTATTTTGTTGTGGTGGTGATTGCCCTCTTCCTAGTCTTAAACTTGACTCTGCTTCTATTCGCTTTTGATAACAAGGCCATCTGCTCCCTTCGCCAAATGTTAGCCTCTTATTTTACAGCAGTTTTCCAGATGTGTGCGGACACCACAGCTGCATGGCCATTGCAGATGGCGTGGAGAAATCTGTTTCCAGCCTTCTGCCTTACAATATACCCTAATCTTCACCAGCTGTATCGAAGTGCCTCAGCCTTTAAGGATTTGGATGAAAAACAATGGGTAAAGCAACAAAAGCCTTCACCATCAGACACATACCGGTCATAAGTCTCCCTCATGGCATAGGATAAACCAGAAACAGCATTCCAAATGAGTCCTGTTGAAGAACTCCGTGCGTACACAGAAGATTACTGTGTAAACCGTATCTGCAAACACACTCCGTAGATGGTAAATAGCAGGTACCAGGTTTTGAGATTCCCATTCATCTGGAGATGCCCCGAAAGAGCCCATGAGTTCCGAGGGCAGATTTGGAGGACCCTCGTGAGATTCCATGATTAGGAACAGCATATACGTGGGAGTGCGGCACAGAGTCTCACAGATCATGGATTTGTTTTCGTCTTTCAAGCTTACTTATGCAAGATGCTGAACCTATTTGAGGCTGTTTCCTCATCTGTAAGATTAAGATAATAATAAAGTTTATATCATAGGATTGTCTGAGGATTATCTAATGCCCTGCACTTAGCACTGTGCCTGGCACATACTAACTGCTTGTAAGTGACAGTTACCAAAATTACTATCATTTTAAGTAGACGTTTAGATAGGTGGCTTCTGGCATTCCTTTCCTTGACATCTAGCAAGTCCAAAAATCTTCTCTCAAATATTCCATGAAAAACAAAGACAGGGAATAGTTGGGTTTCAAAAGAGCCCACTGCTTGTTGCATGCAACACAAAAAGACATAGATGTCAGCCAAGAAAACAGGTAAGGAAAGGTGCCATTAAGCTGGAAAGTGAGACTTGTCTTGCATTAGTCACTATTGTGAACTCCAGAACGAAACCTCAGGATGTGTGTAACTGCACAAATTTGTTGTTTGTGTGTTTACTGTCTCTCACAGAGTTCACTAGACTGTGATTGGGTTGTGGTATATTTAAAATGAATAAAACGAGGATAGTTTATTTTTTCTTTCTAACACTTTATATTTAACAAAGCTAGGCATGGAGGAAAGGACGTAGAAGCTGGGGTTTAAATTCCAGTTTAAGGGCCTGGGTGGCTCAGTTGGTTAAGAGGCTGACTTGGCTCAGGTCATGATCTTACGGTCGTGAGATTGAGCCCCGTGTCAAGCTCTGTGCTCAGCTGTCTTTCCCTCACTCCAGCTCACGTTCACTCTCTCTCTCTCTCAAATAAATAAATGCAGTCTTTTTAAAAAAAATTCTAGTTTAGCTGTTATTCGCTGTGGGACATTAAGCAAATGTGAAACTTCCCTAGGCCTTAGTTTCTACATCTTTAAAATAGGAGAAATGATGCCCATTTAGCAATAGTTACTGAAAAGACAAATAATTCTTTTAAAATGCCTACTAGTTTTCTGGAGCATAATAACATTTACTAAAGGGAACTATTATTACTACAATCAATCTTCATAATAACTTTATTAGATTTCTATTGCCGTGTAACAAATAACCACAAAGATAGCAGCTTAAAACGATACCCATTTATTAGTTCACATTTCTGTAGGTCAGAAGTCCAAACATGCAGTGGCTGGGTTCTCTACTTAGAGTCTTACAAAACTAAAATAAAGGGATCAGATGGGCTGTGTTCTCATCTGGGGTTCACGGTTTTCTTCCTAGCTCTTTTGACTGTGGCAGAATTCATTGTTATAGGACTAAGTTCTCTGTTTCCTTGCTGGCTGTCAGCCTGGCTGTCTAGCTCCTAGAGGCCATTCACATTCCTTGACACAGGGTCCCCTTCATCTTTAAAGCTAGCAATGGAGCATCGCCTTTGCATAGAATCCCTCACACACTTCAAATGAATCTCTTCTGCCAGGAAGAGTTGCATTCCATTTCTGTGCTGGACCTGATTAGATCAGGTCCCGGGAGCACAGTTTTCTTTTCTTAGTCAACTGAGTTGGAACCTTAATTACACCTTAAAAGATCCCTTCACTCCAGCATGTTGATTAGTGTTTGATTGAATATTTGAGAGAAGGTATATATACACCAGAGGTCAGGAATCTTGAAGGATATCTTAAAATTCTGCCTATGATAATAATCTAGAGAGACAAGTGTTATTCTTCACCATCAGACACATACCGGTCTTTCGAGTAAACTGAGATTCCAAAGGTTTCATTGACTTGCCCAAGGACATTCAGCTGAGAATCAGTTCTTAACAGAATATCCCCATAGGACATTTTACAATGGTTGGAGACATTTTTGGTTGTTACAACTGGGGAGAAGCTGGAAAACTGTGATCTGGTCCAGGTTAAAATTCTATTAATATACAAGAAGAAGAGAACAGACACTGGGGACCAGTGGCGGTCTCTGCCAAATATTATACTCATTTATGCCAGGCAATTCACTGAGAATGCCGCTGGAGTGTAGTGGAAACAGTCTTCAGCCAGTTTCTATGCCCTACAAATATATGTCAATAAGAAGCTTTCAGTATGATGTACAATTTCTCAAATTCAGCAATAATGCCATGTTAGGCCAGATAATTCATTGTAAGGAGAGGTCTTGTTTATGGTAGGATATTTCACAGCCTCCTTGGCATCTATCTACTAGAAGTCAGAAGTGCTACCCCACCTCCCACTGCCATGTTCTGAGGAAATTTCTCCTGGGGGAGGAGTGAAATCTCCGTTAGTTGAGAACCACTGCTCAGGGAAGAAGCAATCCTTCCCTCAACTCTCCTCCCTTTTCCATTGGCTTGAAGGCAGACCTGGTGCTTATAGCCAGGGCAACCATCACGAGCCACAATTTGAAAACCAAATGTTGTGGATGCTGGAACCAGCGCGGAGAGAGCCTGGACTGCTGACACCTAAATTGTTACAAGTGATGGAAACAAATTATGTCTTGTTTATATCACCCTAATATGGGTTTCTCTCTTACTGAAGCTGTTATTTTTATCCTAACTAATACCCATTTCCTCCCAAAGCCACTCTTCCAGAGCTGGTAAGTGTTACACATATTGTCCATTACTTTACAATCTTGAGGCTCTGTTTCCTTTTTGTTATTCCGCACATTATCTTTATGATATAGCCTGCCCCCAAAGAGGCGATACTTACAATGAGAGTCTGTACTTGATTCTTCAGTAAATACATAGTTTGTTTGACCTGTTCCAATAACCCAAATGCAGGTTTCTGTTGTAAACATTTGTTTCACAAGCAGATGCATCCAAATTGAAATGTTCCTTTTCATGGTTGCAGTGAAATATCCATTTGCTTTGAGGCCATTAAGGACTGCTGAACGCTTTTGTAAATGTTTCCACAGGCTGTTGGCCACCCCAGGCCTATTTCTCTCCCACCACTCAAGAATTTCCTAATGGTCAGGAACTCCTGAGAGATTTGCCCTAGAGTTCAGTGGTTGCTTGATGGACGCGATTATCAAAGTGATCCTGCATTTGGGAAAGTGAAGACGGATTTTTTTTTTTTTAATCAGAACAACTTGTTGTCCCAGTGAATACATTACTCTCTTTGGATCTATTAAGCATATATAAGAAGCTCTATTAATGCTTTCAAGCCATTCGTCAGTGGTTTATTAAATGGTGTTTTGCAACCTTGAGAAATTACCTCCATATCACATGCTGGAGATAGTTTTTCTGCTGTAACAACAAAATATTTTTTAATAGTAGTACTTTTTTTCTAAATAAAGACGAAAACCTAGGAAAGAAAATGAATTTGGATCTATTTATACCTATTGACACTAGATGTTGCCTGTGACTTGCCTCTGGAACTTATCTGAATGTCTTCCCCCCTCATATCCATCTTCCGAAATGCTACCTGTACTCCAAGGTTCGGTCTCACTCCCTTTTTAAATAACTACAAGCCTCAAAGCTCCTGCCAGCCGCCCAGCTCTATAATTAAGAAAGTGTGTGTGTGTGTGTGTGTGTGTGTGTATTTTAAAATGTATATTTATTGTGGCTTCATCCCTGTGGTGGGTTAAATCTGTCCTGCTGCCCTGAAAACATTTCACTGGAAAAAAGATTGTGCAAAAGTCGGAAGCAACTACCTTATATGTATGCTGAACAACTATCACACCAAAGCATCTTCGCTAAACCTTCTGCCTACTAGCAGAGGGTGGCAAACTAGCCAGAGAAGGCTCTTTTTGCAAGAAAAAGTGCCATAAGGTAAGTCATTCGAGTTTAGGTTGTTATGCTCTGAAAAAAAAACCTGTTGAGCATCCCCTTCTTGATGGCATGGGGACCCCTCTAAGCAAAGACATCGTTAAAGGGAGTGGTGTCCTAATATCCCATGTCACAGCATACTCTTGAAATAAATTGTCATAAAATTCCAGTTACTAGGGAAGCATCTTTCTTCTTTAAAAATGTATACAGATTAATATGTGGATGTGCATTATAGCATTCATCTTAATCTGCCTTCCATCAAAGTTAAATAAAAATAAGAAATTTAGAAGATTCAGAAATAATAGCTAGGATTTGTTCAGCGTTTACTATATATCAGGTCTCACCTTCATTTTATCATTTAATCCTCTCAGCTCAAAAAAGTGATAGGCTTATTATACTCATTTAACTGCTGAAGAAACTGAAACCTACAAAAAGTACATGCATATGCCTGTGTGTGTGTGTGCACGTGCGCACAGGTGTGATTTTTCCCAAGATCATCTGGGTAGTAAATGGCAAAGCTAATATTCAAACCCAAGCTGTCTTAGAAAAATAAATACAGGGACACTTGGGTGGTACAGTTGGTTACAGTGTCCGACCCTTGGTTTCAGCTCAGGTAGTGATCTCAGGGTCCTGAGATCGAGTCCCGCATCAGGTTCTGTGTTCAGTGTGGAGTCTGCTTAAGACTCTTTCTCTCTCTCTCCCCCTGCCCCTCCCCCCAGCATTCTCTCTCTCTCAAATAAATAAATAAATAAATAAATAACTCTTTTTAAAAAAATACAAACAAATGTTAAAATATGCTATGTGATAAAAAATGCTAAAAGGGGTAAGAGATTTATGAAACCCAGTAGTTAAAAAAGGGAGACAATAAAGTAAGTAAACAAATGAGCTGTAGACATAGTCCTCCTGATGCAAGTGACTCTAGGGCACCTGGGATCTTGGCCTTGAGGTGTTTAATGGAGAACCTCAGAGTCAAACATGAAGGACAAAGAACATGACAGGACCTCATTTTTTGGCAAGTTCAGGACCGTCAGGCATGTGGCTCTGCACTTCACTCAAAGTCATCATGACTAGAGTTGAATAACCAGAGTATTGCAAGTGTCTGTTCTTCCCTTGCTCATATAGTCAGGATGGAACTAGCTTACTCAGGTAACTTCCTCTCTTCTCAGTGAGCTCCACGGACCTGCATGACATCAGCAGGCATGCACATGTTCGGACCTTGGATCTTGGTTCAGCAACATCCTAGCTGTAGAGACTCAGACAAGATTTTTAAACTTCACGCAACTTGGATTAGACAGGCACAATGCTGCTGTGGAATGAAAATAAGATTTAAGGCACTGATCACATAGTGGAGTCCATAATGGTTAGGCGTGTGTCATCAGTACTCAAGGTATTAATCAAGTCACTTTCGTATTTGTGCTACCACAGTCAACTCCTAGAGGCCAGCAAGCACTTGGGTAATGTTTAATTAAAGTCAGTTTGCCACAGGGTTTAAGAAATATTCCACATCCTTTATTTACTCTCATTGCATCTGAAGTTTTGAAATGCTGCCCTTGTTGATTCTTTTTTCCTGTCTTCTGGTTAGATAGAAGTTTTATGATAATGATACTTATTGTAGTAGGGTTTGACCTGAATGTTTCTTCTTTTATATTAGTACAATGCAGGAGAAGAAAAGAATTAGACAAATGATAAACCCTGTGATTTAAATTTCTTGGTGGTTCTATGCTATAATTTCCCAACTTCATGTTTTTGAAATGCTTATTTTGTGATAGGTTTGAACTGATTACTTTTTACTCTTGAGCAGAATGGGTGTGATTTTCATCCACATTTCTGCAAAGAAGAAAAAATTAATACACTCATACCTGGGGAAGATGTTCAATTATTTTGATTGTGCTTCCTGAATGAACACATTACTTCTTAATGGGTCTGACATTCCAAACAGTTCAAAGAAGAAATGTAAATGCAGACAGCCAAAATGCAAGTCACTTTTCTACCTCTGGCAGCACTGAGTGAAAGGTGATAGAGTTTAAAATACTGTTATTGTTGGGGCGCCTGGGTGGCTCAGTCGTTAAGCGACTGCCTTCGGCTCAGGTCATGATCGCGGGGTCCTGGGATCGAGCCCCGCATCGGGCCCCCTGCTCAGCGGGGAGCCTGCTTCTCCCTCTCCCACTCCCCCTGCTTGTGTTCCCTCTCTCACTGTCTCTCTCTGTCAAATAAATAAATAAAATCTTTAAAAATAAATAAATAAATAAATAAATAAATAAATAAAATACTGTTATTGTTTAGCTCAGCCTTAAAAATGTGAAAAAAAAAAAAGGACTCTTTCTGTTTTGACAGTCACTCAGCCAATCACTGCAGGTATCTTTCATATTAAAAGGGGAGCTGTGGCAGCACATGGCCAAGATCAGTAGATCTCCTGTACAAAGACCTATAATGTAAATCTAATATCTTAAAAAGAAAGACAAAGAAGGAGGAGGGGAACGCAGCCCTGACCAATTCAAAGCTATTTCCTTTCAAGCACCCCCAGATAAGCATCATATCAATCTTAGACTGGCTAGATGTAAGAACATACATTAACCCAGTGTAAAGAATAGATGCCCTGGGACAGAAATCTGTGGATTTGGATCCCAGACTGCTACTTAATAGCTCTTTGGCCTTTGGAGAGTTACTTATATTCTTTATGCCTAAGTTTTCTCACCTGTGAAATATGACGCTAATATGACCCACTCATAGGAGGATTGAGGACGTTAATATACAAAAAGCAATCAGAACAGTAACTGGCATTTCATTAGCATATTAGCATACATGAGGAAGCTAATAAATATTAGCTATTGCCTCTCTGAATTCTGTGACATTACACATATATTTTGATGTTATTTGCCAGTTTGGAACGCCTGCTGCTTTTAAAATCTAGGTTGTTGGTTCTTTGAGGCATTGAAAGGAACATATGTAACCTGCCAGTTTCAAGACCGAGGGTATCCTGGAATGAGAGGGTCTGTAAATATACCTACAGGCAAATATACAAACATAGGCAGCCAAGTACTGTTTCCATATCCAGATAGCATTCATCATGGATGATGGATGATTTACTTTTTCCAAAAATAAAATAATTAGGAATATGTTTCTGCCTCTTTAATATTAGCTCTAGCAGCCTCACACTTGGCAAGAACTTCCAGGATGACAACCCATTCATGCCCATGGACAAACTTTGTGTTTGGTGGCTGTACTTTGTGCCTTTTAATAGATCCTTAGATTTTGCTTAAACTGTTGTTTTCTAGAAATGGTATTAGGATGAACCAATGAAAAAGAGGATTAAAGGGAACGGAAAGTAACTCACATACAGATATTGAACTAACAGGAAATTAAGCAAACTGCTGCTTCTTTGACTAGAGCTTGCCGCTGGACTGAGTTTTCATTCATGATGTAAACTTTTTTACTTCTATTAAATTTTATTAAGTGCTTCATAGGAGAATTTAAATAAGATAGAATTTCCTTATAGCAAGTAGACACAACCTGGTATACTTGTTTATTCACACGCACACACTCACATGTTTATCGACACACACACACACACACATTCAAAAATAATACAGGAGACGGTACTGCTATATTCATTGTGTTGCTAACATGTCTGATCGATGAAACATTCATACAACTTTTTTCATTTAAAACAGATTTTTTTAAAGAGAATAAACTTCCTTACTCTGACACTAAAAGGATCTACCTTTTCTTTACCTACTTTATTTTACAGGTTACATAAATTTTACTGTTCCCTTGAAATGATCCATCACCTAGTTCCTGATCATTTCATGTTAATGAATCTGTCTTCTGCTCTTATTTTTCAGCACTTGGTAAATGAAACAGATCATCTCAGGATAATCCGATCATTTCCTTCTGCTTTTCCTGTATTTGGTGACGTCTAAAATGGTGATAAAGTTTAACCAGGAGCCTTGGTAAATATCCTTGTAAAACTCATCATTTCCCTAATTTAAATCTTTCCTTCTCACTCGGCCAGGTACATCCTAAGTAAAAGCAGAGATGGACTCTTACTCATATTTGTATATTCTGGCCAAGAAGCCTGGTATAGAGTAGTTCCTCAAAATATGTTTTGCTAGGCTGTTGAATTGAAATGATCATTTACCTTAGTTTTTAAATATACATTTATTCTACCTCAAATATATCTGTGCTCTGAGCTAGGTAGATAGTTTATTTAAACAACTATCGTCTACTATTAGCTTGGGTGAAATGTGTTAGAGATCAAGAGTGGATCATTTTGCAAACGGTCATGAAAAGGTATAGAAAGACAATGGTTCCTCCCAAAGATTCTTGAATACCTGCTTAATTCATGAAAGTAAGAAGATTTTAGTTCAACAGTTCCTTTGATCATGTCCATAATCAAAACCAGACTTTATAAGACAGTATAGTTATGTGGGAAATGTTCACGTTACCTGTGTAAGGAGAATAAAACTAGCTTAGTCCCCTGCCTTTCCCAAGATAGAGACTGCAACAAGCACATTTTCTAAGAATATATTTCTTATAGTCCAAATCTAAAAGCTTTAGCTGAGTCTTCTGTATCTTAAGTATTTGTAACAGGTACATGACTTAAAGTGTCATGTTTCTTGTTCCCAGAAGGCTGCCTGGTCATAGTTTGAAAGGTGAGGTACCTATAAACAAAAGTATCTCATACTGTTCTGCCTAATAATGTGAAATGATTTCTCTAATGTAAGAGAGGTGACTTTGCACAATATAAAAAACTAGTATTACATTCTGCTTCCTCAGTAGCAACAAAACTAATAATGTGTGCAATACCCACTGTATGCTAGACGCTAAGTGTATGACACTTATTCAGTTAATCCTCATAACATCTTATGAGGAAAGTACTGACCCTTTTGCTTTTTGCATTTGCACAGAGTGGCACAGACTGGAGTTGAGGAGAACAACGTCAGAAACAGAAGAGTACCCTTGAATCCAAGGGATTAACTTCTTGGGTGCCTTTTCCTTAAATTATGAGAAAGTCAAATTGAGTAAACACTTTTTACAATTTTCTTCCTTTCATTGTAATCGCCTTTAGTTACCCTAACACCTGAAAAAGTCAATTGTATAGATAGGGATTTGAGTTGATATCTTGCAAAGTAAATGGACAAACAGCAAGGGAAGGTGTAGCCTAACATGCACACACACTTAGCCACCATGTTTTCAGGGTAGGAAGAGCATTCTAGAGGGAGGTTATCTATGTCCCAGAACTCCAATGGAGACCAGCAGAAAAGTGGCTCCAAAGAACTATTTAGACCAACTCAGCAAAAAGAAATATTCTTCCTCATAGTACATACTATAAATTAAAGTGATTTTTGTTAGGGTGTGGGCATAAAGGCTGGCACTTGGGTTATGTGTTGTCAAATGATAAAAACAATTAAGAGAATAGTCTGAGAGAATCAGAATGGTGGAGTATTCTGAGCTCAGCTCCCATGGGCACACCAAAGATGCAACTACATGTAGACCAACTGTCTCTGAGAATGACCTGAAGACAAGCAGAAAGGCTCTTTCACAGCTAAAGATATCAAGAAAAAGCCACTTTGAGGTGGATAGGAGGACAGGGACAAAGTCTGGTTGAGATCCACACCCTTGGCACAGTGACCCACAAGCACCAGGGATATCACAGGAACAGAGGTTCTCCCAAATGAGCGAGGGGTTCAAGCTCCACATCAGGTAACCCTAACACCAGAAAGATAGCCCCCATAACAATTGGCTTTGAAAATTATCAGGGCTTAACTGCAGGAGAGCTAGAGGATTATAAGGAACTAAGACTCTGCTCTTATAGGGCCTGTGCACAAACTCACTTGTTCTGAAACCCAGCACAAAGGCAGCAGTTTGAAAAACACCTGAACCATACATGAAGGTGATTGATTGACTATTTTTGAGCCCATATTGGAGGGGCAGGGATTTGCGGGAACTTTCTCTGGGAATGGAAGTACTAGCAGGTGTCATTTCGGATACCCTCCATCTGTGCTAACCCCACTTACCCTCCTCCCATTGTTCCCCTGTGGACCCACTCTGCCCAATCTACCCATCCAGAGGCATGATTCCAAGGTGGGCCCCACCTCACTGCACCCAGCAAGTAGCCTCAGCTGGTCCCATGGCCTCCCCCAGAGCAGTGTCTGCCCATGGAGGAAGCCAGTTCTGCCCACCAGCACATCTGCAGCAGCCACAAGAGGGCCTCTCAGTAGCCATGCTGGAGACCAGCCTCACCCATCAGTGAACCCACAGCAGTTATAGTCAGGCATGACAGCTAGCTGGGCCAGGGACCAGCCCCACCCACCAATGCACCTGTAGCAGTTTCAGTCTAGCCACAGCAGGAGGACACAGGCAGCCCACACAGGGGACACACCTGGGCTGTCTGGTTCCGGTGATCAGAGGGGATTGTTCTTCCGGGCCCCACAGGACATCTTCTAATTAAGGCCACTCCTTCAAGACCAGGAGATACAGCTGACCTACTAATACATGGAGACAAACACAGAGAGTCATGCAAAATTAGGAGACAGAGGAATATTTTCCAAATGAAAGAACAAGACACATTTCAGAAAAAGAACTAAACAAAATGGAGATAAACAATCTACCTGATAAAGAGTTCAAAGTAATGGTTATAAGGATGTTCACTAAACTTGGGAGAAGAATGGATGAACACAGTGAAAACTTGAACAAAGAGATAACAAATATTAAAAAGAACCACTCAGAGATGAAGAATACAATAACTGAAATGAAAATAAATATACTAGAGGGAATCAACAGCAGATTAGATGATGCAGAATGAATCAGTGATCTGGAAAAGAGGCTAGGGAAAATCACTCAAGCTGAATAGCAAAAAGAAAAAGGAATTTATAAAAATGAGGATAGTTTGAGGGACTTCTAGGACAACATCAAGTGCACTAATATTTGTATTATAGGGATCCCAGAAGGAGAAGAAGAAAGAAAATTATGAAAGAAAAAACTTCACAGGTAAAAGCCAACATATACTGAAGATAATGGATCAACCACTCATAAAGCTAATATGAAGGTTAAATGATAAAAAGAATAAATTCAACTATATCTACAATAATTAGTTAAGGAATACACAAAATTAAAGATGTCAAATATGATAACAAAAACATAAAACATTGTGGGGGGTAAAAATATAGTGTTTTGAGAGTATATTCTGTCTTAAGTGATCATCAACTTACAATCCATTGCTATATATACATATATATATATAATGTTATATATTAAGCCTAATGATAACCACAAACCAAAAACCTATAATAGAAACATAAAACAATAAAGAAAAAGGAATCCAAACATAACTTAAAAGAAAGTCATCAAATAATAAGGGAAGAGAGCAAGAAAAGAAGAAAGAAAAAAAGAACTACAAAACAATTAACAAAATGGCAATATCAATAATTATTTTAAATGTAAATGGACTAAATGCTCCAATCAAAAGACACAGGGTGACTGAATGGATTAAAAAAAAAAAAAAGACTTATCTATATGCTGCCAACATGACTCGTTTCAGACCAAAAGATACATCCAAACTGAAAGTCAAGGGAAGGAGAAAGATACTTCATACAAATGGAAATGAAAAGAAAGCTGGCATACCAATACTTATATCAGACAAAATAGACTTTAAAACAAAGACTGTAACAAGAGACAAAGAAAAGTATTACATAGTGATAAAGGGATCAATCCAACAAGAGGATATAACAATCATAAATATCTATGCACCCAATATAGGAGCATCTAAATATATAAAGCAAATGTTAACTGACTTAAAGGAATATATTGATAGTAATACAATAATAGTAGGGGACTTTAATACCCCACTTACATCAATGGATAGATCATCTGGATAGAAAACCAATAAGGAAACACATTAGAACAGGTGGACTTAATACGTTCATACAGCATCATTTTTTTTTTCAAGTGCACATGGGACGTTCTTCAGGATAGATCAAATATTAGAACATAAAACAAGTCTCAATAAGTTTAAGAAGATTGAAATCATATCTTTTCTGACCACCACATATGAAACTAGAAATCAATTACAAGAAAAAAACCTGGAAAAACACAAACATGAGAATGCTAAATGACATACTACTAAACTATAAGATACTGATGAAATAAATTGAAGATGACACAAATAAATGAATAGATATACCATGCTCATGGATTGAAAGAATTAATAGTGTTAAAAATACCCATACCACCCAAAGCAACCTACAGATTCAATGCAATCCCTACCAAAACACCAATGGCATTTTTCAGAGTCAGAACAAATAATTCTAAAATTTGTATAGAACCACATAAGACCCCAAACAGCCACAGCAATCTTGGGAAATAACAAAACTGGAGGTATCATGCTTTAATATTTCAAGCTATACTACAAATCTATAGTAATCAAAACAGTATAGTACTGGCACAAAAACAGACACATAGATAGTGGAATAGAATAGAAAGCCCAGAAATAAACCATGATTATATGGTCAATTAGTCCACAACAAAGGAGGCAAGAATATACAATAAATAAGTCATGGGAATGTAAAGTACAGTATAGGGAATATAGTCAATGATATTTTAATAACTTTGTATGCTGATAGATGGTAACTAGACATCATGGTGATCATTTTGTAATGTATATAAATGTTGAATCACTATGTTGTACATCTGAAACTAATATAATATTGGATGTCAATTATACTTCAGTAAAAAATAAGAGAATAGTCTGGTACTAAAAGAACTCTATGTACTTATGTTAGCAGTGATTATGGGTAAAGGAAGTATGGGTGATTTACTTACTTTTGGTGCAATTGTACATTTTCTAATATCATTATGATTTACAATCACTATTTTTTATATCAGAAAACTGTTATTAAAAGGGAATTATAGATATATAATCATGGATAGCCAAGCATGGCACTAATATTTTGAAGATCTTCTCATTTAGAAAGGCACAAATGCTCTCTTTGAGAGCTAGGATATTAGTACCAAAAATCTGAGGGGCGCCTGGGTGGCTCAGTCAGTTAAGCATCTGCCTTCAGCTCGGGTCATGCTCCCAGGGTCCTGGGATCAAGTCTTGAGTCCTGCTCCTTGCTCAGTGGGGATTCTGCTTCTCCATCTGCCTGCTGCTCCCCCCTGCTTGTGTTCTCTCTCTCTCTCTGTAACAAATAAATAAAATCTTAAAAAAAAAAGTGTGCTTCACCACTTACCAGCTTTTGACTTTAGGCATGTTGTTTCAACTCCCCTTATCCCAGTTTCCTTACTTAGAAAACAAGGACAATATTCATTTCTCATATACAGATTGCAAAAGGATCAAATGGAGTAACACATATAAAGCACTTAGACCAGGATCCAGCATACAGTAAATGTTAGCTAATATTTTTTAATTTATATAATCACACTAAAGAGGATAATGAGGAAGAGAATTTTTGGTCACTTGTCTAAGGTCCAAAAGTCAGGGAAATGTTGAAATGAAGATTTGAATACAGATATGGTTGACACCAAATTCAGTATTCTGCCTAATATTCTGTTATTACTATTGGTGAAAAGCTCAAAGACTCATAGCATGATTGAGTGAGTGATTCTTTGGTCATCTGATCAACCTATTAAAATAAAGCCAACATCCTTTCCTCTTTCTTTTCTTTGCAATTTTTCTTTTTTTTTTTAAGATTTTATTTATTTATTTGACAGAGAGAGACACAGTGAGAGAGGGAACACAAGCAGGGGTAGTGGGAGTGGAAGAAGCAGGCTTCTGTGGAGCAGGGAGCCCGATGCGGGGCTCAATGCCAGGCCCCTGGGATCATGACCTGAGCCAAAGGCAGATGTCCAATGACTGAGCCACCCAGGTGCCCCATGCAAATTTTCTTTTCTTCAATTCTCTCATCCAAAAGTGAAGGAAATATAAATATGGACAATGATAACATTGATATTGTACTAACTTAAGATATTTAATTAAAAAAAACCCCAAAGACAGTGTTCATCAAGACAGAATTTTATTTCCCTATCACATGACAGACAAAATGGTCCAGGCAGAGGTAAGCAGTACAGAGTTGACGGGACAATGCTACCATCCTCAAAAGGTGGCTTCTACACCAGGTGTTATACTCAACTAATGAATTGTTGAACACTACATCAAAAACTAATGATGTACTATATATGCTGGTTAACCGAACATAATTAAAAAATATAAATAAATAAATAAATAAATAAATAAATAAAAATTGAGATATAACTCACAAAAAAAAGTGGCTTCCAGAGTTAACCCTGGTATCATCTTTTCCTAGCCAGAAGGAAAGTCCATGGCAAGTATATTTTAAGAAATGATTAAGAAGTTGTACATATTTTTTCTGCACACAGAAAGTACAAAACCTGGATGAGAAAGTCCAAACCTAGGTGTAAGAGAGAACTGGAAAGACAGTCTGCAGGTTCTATTACCAAATAATGAAGGGGAGAGCAGATATAGAGGAGGACAGTTTCAGGCTCACCCATAAGAGTGTAGAGAGCATAGTACAGGATCACTAATGTCTCAGAGTTCCTTTCATACAGTGTATTTGTTTTTAACAACTGATAATAGAAAGTTGGTGTCATAGCCATTGTGGAATAGGCCCCTCACAGATTTTGTTATCTATCATTGCCATATTGATGAAACCAGCACCTTTCTTCTATGATAATAATCGATGTTTTCACTTCTTGTTTCAGCACCACCTACGTGAACAGTGCCTCTGGAACTGTGCAATGCAGCAACGCTGGTAGAATTGTTTTGTATTAAATTGCATTCTAATGCTCACAAGTTACACTGAGTGATATTACAGGAAATAGCTCAGTGAAGCATTCCAATGCCTTTATGCTTTTTGGGGGGTAGTATTAAGATGTAATTGACTCAATCATTCAGCATTCTATGAAGATCCTCAGGAGAAATTTCTCCTAAGCCTCATTGGTGGTAAAAATCTTCTTTTTGACAATTTTTCTCCAATAGAAAGAAATGCAAACCATTTAACTGTTTTGTTTTGGTTACTAGGAAACAGCTTAATCCACAGCCTGCTTTCATGAATTTACAGGGCTCGTGTGTTAAATTTTTCTTTTGTCATCTTGCTATTCTGCATTATTTTCCTTCACTCTAATTAGTTAATTTTTTACATGTTTTATAATTCACCTGTAGGAATGATGAGTGTATACCAACAAATAAACAAAGGCTGGAGATTTCATTAAGTATGGCACTCTGAAATTCTATCACATTTATTTGATATTTCAATAATTAAATATGCTGAAGATCACAATTTTTACTTTAACTTAAAGCATTTTTTAACTTCTAGGATGAAAGGAAATCCATTAACAAGTTTGATCCATTCCTTGCAAGAAGACATGAATATAAAACTGCAAGTTGGTAAATTGAGAACTCATTTTTAGTTTGGAAAGTGCTATCAATTTAACTTATGCTTAATTAGGAAAACGTAATGCTTATATACGGTGCTCCATCTTCAGTAGATTTGCAAACTAAAAAGGATGTTGTTTATGATAAAAAACGGAAATGCCCAGAGTGACTCTTTTTTTTTTTTTTTTTAATCATGAGGGTAAAAAGATGGATCACTCTGGGAGAAAACTTGGGGCTAACAATGCAGGTTTTAGCGCCTTTCCTGTGATTACCTATACCTCTGGCAGAAACATCTTTTCTGACCCTATGGGTCTTTGCCATGGTTTAAGCCAGTAGGGACTTTTCAGAATGGTGGATAATCAATTTAGTTTGATTAAATGCAGTTCCCATCTTAAATTATGCAAAACATAAGGAGCCACGGGTCGAAACTGAGGTAGAACTGAAACCCAGAGGCATTCTAGCAGTTAAGCCACCCTAGCAGCTATGGGGACTGAGCTACAGGAACGTGATTCTTAGTTGAATTGCTTTGAATAATTCTCCTTGCTTAGAAGCAAATGATGATGCATGCTGCTAAAGTCCAAAGAAGAAAAATAGTTTAATGATTTAGATTATGAACACCAGTATGAAAAAACCTGAAACGTAAAGCCCCTTTGGTCGGTAACAGGACAGTTTTGTAAACCACTTAAGGCTGAGATAAAATCCTACTTGACTGGCCCATGAGCAGATGTGACAAGTTGAATTTATTTCCTCTCTTACCAGGAAGCTTTGCAGGAAACTCTTAACATATGGTGCCTTTCGCTTCCATCTAGAGCTATAAATGTTATTGGAAAAGGATGTTCCCAAGAGCAGCGAGTTTCTGACGTCTCTGCCAAATGGAGTCCAAATGATCCTTCTGTGGTTCTGAATTCCCCGAGTTCTTAGGAGTTGGCAACCAAGGGTCTCTGATCTAAACACAGCTCACTAATTTAATTATTTTATTATAGATTTGTGAAAGCTCTTTCAGACCAGTGACTTAGCATCTGTATTGTATCTAGCTATACAGGAAGCCCAAGTTAGAAGGGTGTAAATATTTTGTTTCTTAACTGCTTTCGTTTGAAAACTTGGAAATCATTTCACACAGAAACCAGGCACCACCAACTGAACACAAAAGAACGTGAAATTGAGAGAAGTCAAATTTGCAGAAACTTTTCTCATGTTTAAGCTTTTCATACCATACGTAGCTGCACAATCTACCGCTACATGGTGACATGGCGGTAAATGCTCGCAATGATTAGCAATCATACAAAAATGAAATATGGCTAAGTAAAAAAATTATTGACTCTGTTATGTATACTTTATAAGACTCTGCAAAGTGCTGAATACACACCAGAGGGTATAACCTTATTTAATGTCTTTTTGGAACATTTCATTTTAATAAATTAGAAGGACAACATTGATGCTTTGGCCATTGGAAGTTTGCTGCTAGATGAAGCAACACCATGATTGCTAAAATAAAACTAGTGACATCAACTAGTTTATATTGTCCATTCAATGAGCTGTGTTGAAATGTCATTCAGTTTGAGACAGCAAAGGCATTAAAGTAAAATATTTGAAAATTGGTATTTTTAAAGTTGTGTTATAAATGATTATTCCATAATTTGGGACTGATCTTTAAATGATACACATATATAAAACATATGCTTGTATCTTTAACACTTTATAGTGTTTTAGTAATACTTTAGCACTTATCAAAATTAATTGTTTTATGGTCATGAATATTGGGTATTTTCTAGCATATTTTGCAGTTTCATAATACATGAAAAGAGTCCTAAAGACTCAAGTTCAATGTATGTGTGTATGTATGTGCTTGTGTATTCTATACGTAGGTCTCTATATACTTATACATATATCACAATGTACAAATAAATACTTATCACATATCCTATTAATGAATTTAGATACAATTTCTCAGAAAAAGTATGCATACACTAACCTGCAGCTCTTACAGTATAGTGAAAACATTTTGAAATTTAATTGTAAGTATAATTTAACAGCTCTCTTTGAAAACCTAAATTATCGTTTGAATCTTTGAACTCAAAGACTTAATATGCTAAAGGGGGAAGACAAAATTATAACAATAACTATGCATTTAAAAACACTGAATTACAAAATTAAATGTTAATATAAACTAATAACCAATAAAAAACCTTTTAAAAGTCTTATTTTTGCTAACTTCTTAATATTTAAGAATCAATAAACATTTTAAAATGATCAATTATGCTCACTTAGAATATCCTTATTTAAAAAAGATTTTCATTTCATTTTTCTTCAATGTGATGTAATCATCAAGCTCATTTCATCACTATGTTATTAAATGAATTTCTCAATTAACATAGCACTTTCAGAAATTCTGAGAAAATATTGTCCTTTTCTATTGGTATTTGCCCTTTTCAGGAGACTACATCCTTAACTTTAATTATTGTGAGCTTTAGAATTATTTTTTGAAAGACAAGTCCCCTGTAGCAATAACAAAAAATGAGGACAATTCTAGATGCCACGTATCTGTATCATTTTGTATATGCCTTTACTCAGATAGCTACCAAAATTATTACTGAAATTATTTGCATATGCAGCATGCTTTATTGTTGATATAAGCATACAACCATGTCATATTTAATTTATTTTCTCAAATGTTTACTTTCCAAATTGTTTTCTTTAGTTTTAAATGAAAAAGGAAATTTATTGGACACCTACCGTGATATATATTATGACTTTCCTAATTTAACTTTTTTTTTTCCCCCAGGTTTTGGTATTTCACTTGGTTTGAAAACTAATTATAGGTTTTCAAAATATCCAAAAGAACAGTGGTATAAAAAAGATTCAGTTGTTGGATATCCATCGTGCAATGATTAAATCATCAAAAACAATTTGATGGTTGACTGAAATTATTGGGTTGCAAAAACCTAAATCTTAACTCATGTAATTCTCTTGTTTAAAGGAAAATACAAAACAAAACACAACACTATTCAACTGAATGTAGTTGAAACCAGCTTTAAAAAAAAAAAAAAAGAAAAGACCTATTTTCTAAACTCATTGACATTTTAGAACTAGAAGAAGGTTTGGGTGTCATCTAAGACAAAACTCCAATTTTTCATAAGAACCAAATGAGCCCCCAAATTATAAAACATGTAGATTTGGGGAGCTGCAAAGACCATTACAAAATCTTGGAATAAATTTAGATCATAACAATTTGGGTTGTTTCATCCAGACAGGTGCCCTGAAGGGACTAAAGTGCTGATGATGTCCAAAGCCCCTGCATCTTGGCTCCTCTTGCTCATTTCACATTGTCACATGGGTTGAGTGAGGACAATTGGAATGAAAAAGTAATTGAGCTTTTATGTTAGAAGGGCAAAGATTAACAAGTCCAATGCTCTCTATCAATAAATGAGGTCCAGGGAAGTAACAGCAATTCCCAATTAAGTTTGATGTACTTTTTAATTATGTGTTCCAATTCAATGGGGTAATTTGCCCACTTTAGATTTTGTTACCCAGGCAAACACAGGGAGTTCAATGGATTATAAAACTTAATTCAAGGGAAGAATTTGGAACTTTACTGAAAAATAAGTTTGGAACTTTAATAAAAACCACTCTTTACTTCTATGAATGTGAATAAATAATAATGACAAGTGTCTTTAAGTATTTACTAAGGTTCTCCAAGCTGCTGATGAATAAATGGTCTTCAATTTTCCATAGGATATATCATCAAATAATATCTGGCTAGTTACTACTTCTGTTGGGTAGGTTATGTCCCAGTCACTCTTCCCATATTATTTGACTCTGCCCAGTCTCATGCCTACATTAATATTTTTCTTGCTTTCCATGTTTCCTCTGATTATCCATCACATTTCATTCGTAATGACCTCTCCGTGGCATTTACCCTTATTATAAGAAATGTTCTAGAAAGCAACACTGAGGGCACAATGACAGGGACTCACAGATGGACCCCTGAGAATTTCATTAACAGTTGTGTGTCTTGTTCTTGATCTGCAATATTGATACAGGCACAAAATAAAAAGCAGACAACATTTTATTTTATTTTATTTTTTTCAAGATTTTATTTATTTGACAGAGAGAGACACAGCGAGAGAGGGAACACAAGCAGGGGGAGTGGGAGAGGGAGAAGCTGTATGAGCCGAGTGGAGAGCCCGATGTGGGGCTCGATCCCAGGACCCTGGGATCATGACCTGAGCCGAAGGCAGACGCCTAACTGACTGAGCCACCCAGGCGCCCCTGGTTTTAGATTTTTTTTTTTTAAAGATTTTATTTATTCATTTGACAGAGACGCAGAGAGAGAGGGAACACAAGCAGGGGGAGTGGGAGAGGGAGAAGCAGACTTCCCGCCACGCAGGCAGCCTGATGCGGGGCTTGATCCCAGGACCCTGGAATCATGACCTGAGCTGAAGGCAGACGCTTGACGACTGAGCCACCCAGGCGCCCTGCAGACAACATTTTAAAAATGAGGTTAAGCAAAGAAATGTTATCATTATCCAGCAGAGAGAAAGAAATATTAATTTGCTAGAAGAATGTGTAAGAGGAGTCGAAGGGAAGAGCTAACATTCATATGCTGATTACTAAATATGATTGATCAGATCTTCCCATGACCTGGAAAAGTCTCCTCATTTCCTGCCATTTTCTGCTTCCTACTCTCAATCTTTCTGTTTGCTCAGGCTATGATGACATTTGGAAAATTGTCTGTCTTAAGTCACATACCATAGTTGTGACATCTGGCAATCACTTGGTGCCCAATCTAGAAGAGCAACCTTCTCCAGCTTGATAATCCTGACATAAAAACCCAATTTAGCATAGCTTACACACAATAGCCTTTTAAAAAGTGAGTGAGGGAAGTCTTAAAATCCTCGAGATTTGAAGAAAATGTGTCTCTCGCTATCAGCCTATCATATCCTTGACTATTTCTGAATCTACCCTCCTTTTGTAGACAGACTGCTCAGTACATTGGTCAAAAAGAAAGTTTACATCCCAGCACAGTATAGATGGGATTTGCACCCTCCTCTATAATCTGCCACAACATTGACAAGTAGAGATAGGCAGACCTGTTTGTTGCCATGCTTTATTGCCCTGACCCAGAACGAGAAAAAATTAACGGTGGTATCTATATTGCATGTACTATAGTCACATCAGTCAAGCTGATACTATTATAAAGAAATACATTCTTTTAATTCTTATTTCCTCTGCTTTGAAGTACTTGTTAAGATAAAGTTTATGCACTCAAATAATCATGTCTAAAAATTGATACTGCTTCTGTTTATCAAGTAAAATTTGACAATTATATTTAAAAATCTGAGAGTATAATTAAACATGTATTTATTTTTGAACTAGGAATAAGTCAGCTGTGTAAATTAGCACCTGCCCACAGGTCCCACGCATAAGAGAAACTGCTGAAGGGCTATAAAACAAAGGTGGATAACACAACCCTTCCTATAACCTTGGGCACCAAACTTGAACAAACCCTGGCCTTGGAGTCAGATGGCTTGCTCAGGGTTCCCTCTTCGGCCTTTTACTCTCTTTGTGACCTCAAGTAAATTACTAAACTGCTCTGATTTACAGTTTCGTTATATTTAAAAGGAAGTGACTCTGGTTTGTTGTGAGGATTAATGGAATTCTTGTGTGTGAAAGTGGCCCCCCTTAATGAAAGTGTAAAGTCATCTGCAAATTTGAAAGATAGTTGCAGATGATAATTGTCAGACAGCAGATATACAGTCCTTGGGATGGTATTTGCAAAGGTTCATACAAAGTTGGCTTTAAAAGAAACAAACAGCTACAACAATAACAAACTTCCATCAAGGCTGATCCCACCCCAAATCTTCAGACCCTAGTTTTATCACACTTGTCCCTGTTCTTCCTCTTCTAGTACTCTCTGAATGAAAGTACAATAAACTCTGACCACAAACTCCTATCATTAGAAGTCTCTCATCTCCTCACTTCTAATGAGATCTGTTTCTCAGTCCCATTACTACTCCCCCCCTCCCCATCCCTTGATAGCTCACTATTGTCTTAGTTCATCAGCCCCTCTTCTGGCCTCATTTGCTTGCCTAATCAGCCTTGACACTAGGGTCAGCCATTTTATTAGATTTTCACACTCTTTTGCCCCAGAGCTGCCGTTCCAATCCCCAAGAATGGGTAAATACCATCATTTGCCTTCCCGGCTCCTGGTCCCAGGCTGCCAAATGTTGCCTAAGAAAGTCACAAAGCCAGGTTGACTTGTTCCACTGCAGTTCCGAGCTTTCTGAAGTCAGCTGGGCCCTCAGTGCTGTTTGACAGTACTTGTTCTCATGGATGATTTACAGCCTTCTGTATTCCCTGTAGCGTCAATTCCAAGATTTCCTCCCACCCTCAAGTTCTGTGTGTGTGTTTGTGTGTGTGTGATATGATCTCCCGGTTCTTAGAGAAAGTCAAGGCCAATGTTAGATCCCTCTTCTTTTCTTCTCACCATGTAAAAGCTCAACTTTGCTTTCTGATCTCATAGGAAAGTACTCTCCTCTCATATACCATATGCCTTTCACTAAGAGGAGCTCTTCCTTTTCACTAAGACTTCATTACATCATTTCTCAGCATTTTTCCCCCTGGTCTAGGCACTCCCTGGATTTGCTATTTTGTTTCCTTCCTTGAAAAATTTATTGAATGGAGAGTGTAGTTTACACTTATTGTTTCCACTTTTTTTTTTTTTTTTGCCTCCCACTCACCCTTGCTTTCTACTCCAATAAGTAAATCCAAAGATGGTTTTTCTACCCTCCCCATTCTTGTTCTTTGTAATTGATGGTATTGACACTGTATTGTCCTGAAATTCTCTACTATGTTTCCTCCAAAACCATTCTCTGTCAGTTCGCATTTCATTTCAGTGGTACCCATAGCTTCCCAGATACCCAAGATTCAGACTCTAGAGCCATGTTGGTCTCCTCACTCTCTTCTGTACCTTATAGTTGATATAGCTGATGTGTTTATTGCTTCCATTTCTGCAGCATTTCTCACATTTATGCTCTATCTGAAATTACTTTTTCTGGAACTACCAAAGCAGATTAATATAATTTTCACCTAACTCCTTCTCTTTCAAGTCTTTTTCCTGACAATGTGTTTACATCTTGGGATTATCAAGGACTTCTTTAATGTGTCCCAAATTTTTTTTAAAGATTTTATTTATTTATTTATTTATTTATTTGACAGATAGAGACATAGCGAGAGAGGGAACACAAGCAGGGGGAGTGGGAGAAGGAGAAGCAGGTTTCCCACTGAGCAAGCCCGATGCAGGGCTCGATCCCAGGACCCTGGGACCATGACCTGAGCCGAAGGCAGACGCTTAACGACTGAGCCACCCAGGCACCCCTAATGTGTCCCAATTTTTATTCTTAGCTCTTTCTACCTTCATCTTTTCAAAAGTAACTCCTTGTTCTTCTTCTTCTTATAAAACCTGAGATTACCAGTCACTTACTTCTTCCCAGAGGTGGGAAGTCAGGGAGATGGGCAGGATAAATCACATTATGTGGCTTTTGCCTCTCCAGAATAATGATGCTGATACATATAATGTCTGAATAAAAGAGTACAAAGTACTTGGACACTTGGATGTTTTCAGATTCTAAAAATTCATCGAACTGTATATGAATGATATATGTGATTTTCTTTGTACATAGTATATTGTATTTTCTGTGTGTATAATATACTTTGATAAAAATGTGTGTATAACATAGTTTTGTGTATGTATATTTCAATAAATTTTTGTTTAAAAACATTAATGAGGACAGAATTAAATAAGAAGATATAACATATAGTCTGAGCAATAGGTTTAGTAGGATAAAATAACCTATGCAAAGTTTTTATATCACAGTTCCCTGATTTCTTCTTTTAATGCTTTGTCTCATAGAGTCCTTCCAAAGGTCTGGTGCCCAAAGAAGCCGTAGAATCTCCAGGACATCAAGATTATCCATACTCTAGAGAAAATTTTATATTTGGCCAAAATGTATGACTGCACTATAAATAAGACTATCCGGAGGGATATTTGCCATTAAAAGCCTATCTGAATTTATAATATTATATGTTTCCAAAAGAAATCATAAAATGACCCAAGAAAGCAACTCATCAGATGGCAAGAGTCAAGTTGCTAATACGTTCATTTTATTCACTTAGGGATGGGATGTAAGCCCAATTCCTAAGTTTAAAAAAAAAAAAGAACGCCTCTGAGTTTGCTGTCCAAGTTCATACTTCAGTACGTCAGTGCAGCTTCAGGGGTCAAACAGAACAGACCTGAGTATTGATTCCAGCTTAGCTATTTACTTACTGTATGACCTGGCAATGTAGCCTGAACTCTATGAGTTTCATTTTCTTCATTTGTGAAATGAACATAACACTAACTACCTTGCAAAAAAATGGTGAGGATGAGACAGGACCCAAGCAATTTGAATAACACAATGTTAGAAACAATGCACATTTAATAAATAGCTGCTATTATCTCTTATCTGTAAATAAGGTAGCTGAGCTAGATAAACTCTAAAGTCCCCTCTAGTTCTAACTTCTAAACTGTCTCTGTTACCATTACCAGAGCCTCCTTTCCCCTAACAGCAGCCCTTACTTACAGGTCCTGAGAAATATTAAAAGGTGAAACAGCCAATCTGATTTGTAGAGTCTTAATGATGTCATGGTATCAATAGACACTTTGGGACCTAAATTTTGGACATTAGTCTATCCCAAAAAATTAACTGTTCCCCATTTTAGCATCCTCAAATCAGCACGTGAAATTGGTTTTTGTTCAAGCAGAGATTTTTTTTCAAAGGGATTTTTTTTCTAATTTGTCACTTGTTTTCACTATATCTTATAATATTCCTTCCAATCCTTATTGTTAGATTAGACAACAGCAAAACTACATTAGATGGAAAATGCAGGTTCAGGTTTTCAGTGTCAACCCATTTAATTTATAAGGAAATCAAAAGTGAAAGAGAACACAGAATGTCCATTGTAAGGGATGTGTGTCACCCAGTTTCTTCAGGACTGAGGTACTCTTTCTCCTAGGTATTGGGAATGTTGGCTGCTGATTTCTCATGGCTGAGTCCTTTTCTGGCCTCCCCCCGAGACACAGCCTACTGTTAGAATCAAGGTTCAGTGGGCTGGCCTTCTTTCCTTAATTCAAGGCAACTCTAAAAGCCCATCCCATCTCCGGAGATTCCCATGGAATTGTCTGAGGTTTCTCTTGTAGTTTTTCCTTCTACCCAATCTTGTTTCCTTCTCCTTGATGGGTATTGTTCCTTACAAATAAAACATCTACATGCAACTCTCTATTTCAGAATCTGTTTCCTTGGAAACCTGTTTTACCATATCCATTATTATCAAAATATTGGGAAATAATTGGGAAGACATTTTCAACACAGAACTTTAAAATCAGACACTCTCTGCCTAAGCCTAAAGTTCAAAATCAGCCTCCCAAATGTTTTGAAGTGACCTTCCTCCATATGACCAGACTTGTATTAACTTCTACAGATATAAGAAGGAATGTAGAATTCAGGACATCTATAGAACCGGGGATCCTATCTGTTTTTTTTTTTTTTTAAAGATTTTATTTATTTATTTGAGAGAGAGAGAACGAGAGACAGAGAGCAGGAGAGGGAGGAGGGTCAGAGGGAGGAGAAGCAGACTCCCCGCTGAGCAGGGAGCCCGATGCGGGACTCGACCCCGGGACTCCAGGATCATGACCTGAGCCGAAGGCAGACGCTTAACCATCTGAGCCACCCAGGCGCCCCTCCTATCTGTTTTTTATACAGTGCCTAATATAATCTAGAAGACCTGTGAATAATTAGGGAATTTGACCCTTTTTATTTGTAAAGTGGTTGACTTTGTTAAATTTGCCTCTAGATGGAGTGTGGATCATACTGACGATGCTATGTAACCTCACAAACTCCATGATGAGATGTGCTCACAGCAATGGGACATGCCTGGGAATCCCATAGTGGCCAAAGGAAAGTGGCTGCAGCAATTGGGTATCATGGGTAAACAGAGTATTTGATAAATGAGTTAGTATTATTCTCATTTCAACCCATTCTGGACCTATACCCACCTGGTGAGATCACTGCCCTTTTATTTGTCAGACACCTACTCAACCAGGGCCCAGAGTGCAAATATTTGGTGCTCATAGCAGAGAGATAAAGCGTCAGCTGAAGAATGATCTAACCACTTACCACAACTCCTTGTACCTATACTTAAGTACACAGGTGAGAACCTAGCTCATCAAAACCTACTAGAGAATAATAGTCCAATAATACAACCTAGACAAGCAGGAGGCATGAAGTAGATGTCTCAAAGTTTTTGGACTCAGGTATCCTTTACACTAACAAATTAGTGAGGAGTCTAAAGATCCTTTTTTTTTTTTTATGTGAGCCATACATATCAATATTCACCATATTAGAGATTAAAACTGAAACATTTTCAAAATATTTATTTAAAATGGTAATAATAAACCCAGAACATAACATAAATAACATATTTTTATTAAAAATATTTCTTCACAACAACAAAATAATTGTGAGAAGAGTGGCATATTTCCTTTTGCATTTCATCTTTCGTGAAATGCTGTTTGGAAGCATGTAAAGAAAATCTGGCCTCATGCAGATATGTAGTTGGAAGAAGAAAGAGGTATATTTCAGCAGATAACTATGAATGTTTTCTTTGATATTATACCATTCCTTGACATATGTTAGTTTCTTAAAGTTAGTTGCAGTATAGAATCTGAAACCATCTCATAAACTCTTCATACTCTACTCTGTTAAAACTATTTGACTAAAAAAACAAAAACAAAACTATTAGACTAACTTGCACTTTGTATGGATCTTTTATCCATGCATGATTCTGTAACATAATACATTGGGGGTTTGTAAAACGCTGATTCATAAAGTAATGCAAGTTTTCCAAATGTTGACACATTTCCTTATAAAAGAGAAAATGATTACATTGTTCTTTTACATTGAGTACCTCAAGGAGCATGATGAGCACCTTTAGAGTTGGGTGCCACTGCCTTAATTTCTGCTAGGATGCCAGTAGTTTTATCCACCATTTGCTTTTATATCATCAGTGCGAAAGTTATTTCAGTGGACATGACAAATAACATCTTACTGTTTATATAAAAATAGTTTTGATCTTGCAGACTTCTGAAAATATTTCAGCTATACCCAGGGGTTCTATGGATGACATTTTGAGAAGCACTACTCTAGACTGGGCTTAGCCAAAGGGCAAAACCCAACATTTGGGATGAACATTTGGCACTCACCAGGGCAAATGGGAGGGTACAGGTTCAAATCCCTATTACCCTTCTCTGTTACTGTTTCTACCCAAATCATAAATACAAAACTGGCATTGATTAGTGGATATAAACATTTTTCCCCCTAGGCCTGCAGTCTTATAAAATATGCCCAGTGAGCCTTTTCTATTTATCCCTCCTGAAGGTAAACATGCCCGGGGGGGGGGGGCAGGGGCTGGCTCAGTCTCTTCAGCAACCAACCTCTGATGCCAAGTAAATGCCAATCGCACAGGTTTGGATATCCTGAAGAAAAACTATTGCACCAAATCCCTTCACAGAGTGTTTCTGGAAAGAACAACTTTTTTTTTCTCCCCCCCCCAAATGTTTCTTTATATCTAACACAAATATACGGCTGCAATGTAAATGCCGCCCCCCGCAACCCCTTCCTGTCTCATTAGGTCCAGGCAGAAGAGCTAGTCAGCATGCTCATTATAATAGCCGGGCATATATTTAAACAGATATTAAGTCCCTCTTTAGCCTCCTTCTTCCCTCAGCCTAAACAAGACTAGCTATTAACCTTTCCTCTCAGGTTCTATTTTCCCACCCTTTTATCATTTCTGTTAGTCTTTGCTGGACTCTCTCCAGTTCTGCTACATTCCTCAAAGTGTGAGAACAAAACTAGACACCATCCTTTATTAAGATCTTCAGTAATGCCAGTGCAGAGGAAATATTACTTCCTGGAGTTGGCATGTCATACTCTTGTTAATATATTACCATCGCAGCCTCCTAAATAACAGCACTGTTTTGCTGACGGCTCTTCACTCACAGGATGGCAGTCACTCCAGACTTTCTGTTGTAGTCGTACGTATGCAGACTGCCCCTGTCTTTAATCTCTGCATTTTGTTTCTGGCTTCTGATTGTCACATCTTGCCCTTGTCCTATTTTACTTTCTCCTAGTTTTTCCTGCCAATTTCCCTAATTTATCAAGCTCACACTGAACTATTCCCGGCGTCTAAGATGTAAGCAATACCAACCACTTAATGTCATTCACACATGCTCTCGATTCCATCATTCTAGACATTCATTTAAAAAAAATACCACTTGATTTTGGGCACATTATTTTCTGGTTATAGATGAGAGAAGTGCAGTAGCTAAAATGGGCTTCTCAAAGTCACCTCCTTCCTACTTTTGCACTACTCAGAAAGTACAGAGCTGCCCATATGCTAGCAAACATAAAAATAAGGCAAATCCTAGTTCTGCTATCTTTTAGAAATCCTAGCACTGGATGGAATATGCAGATGAGATGAGGTTGCTGCAGAAAAAGACCAAAAAATACAGTTGCTTATAGAAATAGATGTTAATTCTCTCTCATAATAGATTTTAGGTAAGCAGGCAGGTCAGAGGTGAGGACCACATATTCATTCAGAGATGCAGGTTTCTTCCAAGCCATTCCTCTGTCACCCCCTACAATATTGTCGTCATCTGCATGGTTCAAGCTGACTCCCACTCAGCTTTTCAGAAGAGGAAATGAGCGTGAAGTTGTGCAGACTAGTGTCCTAAGGGCCAGACCTAGAAATGGCATGTATCACTTCCATTCAAGTTCCATCTCCAGGAACACTGTTACCTGCAGGAGAGGGTGGAAAGTGCATGAATTTCATTAGAAGATGAAAGGATGCATTTTGGTGGACACCTGCAGCCTCTGCCACCAAAAGTCTACTTTAACTTAAATGGTATGGTCTATTATGCCCAGCAAGGACCCTACCGGCAGTCATGAAAAATGACCTTTCTCTGTGTAACTATTTACAAACTCTGTTCATGTGGCTGATCACAAGCCTCTTTTATTTATTTATTTATTTATTTATTTATTTATTTATTTTTAAGATCTTATTTATTTATTTGACAGAGAAAGACCCAGCAAGAGAGGGAAGACAAGAAGGGAGAGTGGGGGAGAGAGAAGCAGACTTCCCGCGGAGCAGGGAGCCCGATGCGGGGCTCGATCCCAGGACCCTGGGATCGTGACCTGAGCCGAAGGCAGACACTTATGACTGAGTCACCCAGGTGCCCCCCATAAGCCTCTTTTAAAACCACTGTCCTGTAGAGGCCAGATCTCTGTCTACACATGCTGTCAGCCCATGGTTTCCCATACGACTTCCATGGCATGCTAAGTAGAACCACCTTTCACTCTCTTCTCAAGTTTCATGACTTGAGTTTGCTTGAAAGTCCCGCAATATGAGTTGGGGCTCAGAATTAGACTCAGTGCAGTGTATCTGCCATGGAAAAGGAAGCCTCAAGAATTTGGACTCTATTTTAGGCTCCCTTGTTCTGGATCTTATGGGAACCATTTGATTTTTGCTATTTCAGTTTCATCACCTGTAAAATAAGAACCACCACACTAACTGATGCGTTCTGAGACTACTAAGTACAGAGAAAGGGTTAACATTTCATGACAATGTGTTGGTATTACCCTAAGATGACCAATTTCAATCAGGTAAAAATAAAAACACTTTAGACCAGTTATCCCACCCCCATTCTGTTTGCAATGCCCAGAGCCCCTCTTTGGGATAAACAAGAGGGATGATGAGGATTTGGATGGGATACCAATAAAGTGATGGCTGGTTTTGATTACATAAAGCAAGTACTTTATTAATAGTTGCCAGGAACAGAAGGACCCCATATTCACATGAGAAACATCAACTCCACAGGGGGCTGGGCTGCTGACCACCTGGAGGGGCTTTGTGGACCACACTCTGTGAACCACAGCCCTAGGAATACTAAAAATGGATTTTCAAAAATCCTGTAGAAATGTGTTTGGCTCATTCTTTGAGCCCTTTCCAAAAACAATGACTGTGCATGATTACTTTTTGCATGCTAATTCAGCTGTTTTATTTTCTCCCTCTGCCTTGGCCTTGCTTCCTAAAAGTGTTCCTCACAATGCCCTGGGTTAGTTCAACCCCGTTCCACTGGAAAATGGCGGTTTAGGCATACTCTGGTTCTTTCTCTGTCAATCTTCTTCTTCCCGTCTGACTAGCTCACCGAATTACACAGTAAGTCACCGATTCTATGACACAGGGAGAAAAGTCTTTGTGAGCTAGTCAATTGATGCTTTTATTTCACTCATGGAAAACTTATCAAAGGAGACAAGGAGCCCTAAATGCAGCAGATATTTGATGCTAGTGGTAAGCTTATATTGTTGCCATAGCAACCTTGTCATTAAGGATGTTTCAGCATTTCCTATTAACCTCTATTTTCAGAGGTTTATAACTTCTTGGTAAAAATTCCCTCCAGGCTAAAATTTGGTATACATGATCTTGGACGTGCCAGGTGTCAGCGAATATATACATGTATAATATCCATTTTCTCAAAGAAAGCCTGGTGCATTTCCAAATGAATTATCTCATTTTTATAGGGTACAAATTCATTAAATTTAGTGTTAACTTGATTATTTTTAAAAGATTCTTAAGGCAACATGACTAAGCACCTGTATGATTTCATGTTTGCAGTTGCTTTCTTTCCTTTCACTTTACTAGTTGGCATGGTCACAATGCTTTATCTCAATTATTACTAAGGGAGACTTGACTGGCTCAAGATCAGTTTCAAATTCACCTAAAACAGAGGCAGTTACAAGTGGACACTATGTGAAGCTGGAGTTTATATTTTACATTTATCAGAGTATGGGGAATAATAAAAGCAAACTAACTGGTTGTGCAGTGCAAGAGTCAGGAGGGATGGAAAGGGCAGGGCTGAGGTCTGAACCCACTGTCTCTTTTTCTTTTCCTCTCATGCACAGAGTGGCCACATTTCCCATGGTCAGTTTCCCAGGGATTAGAACCCTCCCACTGCAAAATTTCAGAATCGGGTAACACCGTAGTCAAGGTTTGGTTTTGTTTTCTTCGAGAGAGTTTGTTTTGTCTTGTTTAGGTAAGTTCTTCACCCAGTTTGCAGTTTTTTTGTGCTTTCTTAACTTTTTATTTTGAAGCATTTTAAACCCACAGAGAAGTTGCAGGAATAATAAAGTGAACAGCCATCTACCTCTTACATAAACCAATTGTTAACATTTAACTAAACCATTTGAGAGTTGTTAACATTATTATACTTCAGTATAGTATAATATATTTCAGTATGTATCTCCTAAGAATAAGCACAGCCTCCTACGTAACCACAAGACAATGATCACAGCCAGGATATTTCACATTAATGCAATTATCTAAAATAATTCTTAGGCAGTGTCCTCAGTTGTCTCACATATTCTTTTTTGCTTTGTTTTTCATTTGGGATCCAAGCAGGGATCATACATCACATTTAGTTGTCACATCTCTATATTCTCGCTGAATATTAAACATTTCTCTAATCAATTTTAGCTTTCATGGCATTGACTTTTTTGAGGAGTTCAGGTCTACGGCAGTGGAATGCAGAACCTTGCATAGTCATTTCCTCATGATTAGATTTGGGCTATGCATTTTTGAAGATTTTATTTATTTATTTGAGAGAGAGAGAGAAAGAGCGGCGGGAAGGGGCAGAGGGAGAGAAAGAGAGAGAAGCAGACTCCCTGCTGAACAGGAAGCCCGATGTGAGGTTTGATCCCAGGACCCTGGGATCATGACCTGAGCCCAAGACAGACGCTTAACTGACTGAGCCACCCAGGCACCCGTGGGCTACACATTTTTGGCAGGGATACGACACTGGTGATACCAGTCCCTTCTCTGTATCACAACAGGAACTCAATGCCACTTTGTCATTTTGTCCCATTATTGATGACCACTTTATTTCTTGGGTTAAGTTTCAAATTCTTTTTCAGCCCATTTTGTTTTTTTCATATCATGTATTAAAACCATCCCCTTAATGATAATTTATTCACTGAGTTACAGTTGTATTTGTGTATTTTCCCCCATGCCATATGCGTGTAAATTGAGGTATATAAATCCTTACGTGATTTGTAAATTTTCTTTTAATGGGGCAGATTCCCGGAAGTGCGATTACTGTATCAAAGAGTATGTGCAGTTTAATTTTAATAGAGTTTGCTTGCTTGTTTTAAAGGCTGTATGTCTGCACACCCACTGCTGGTGTATGAGAGAGACGTTTTTTACATGCCCACCAATAATAGTATTCTCAGTTGTTTCAGTGTTTTCCTCGGTGGTAGGTGTAAAGTGAGGATATCTCATTAACACCTACTGCTTTCTTGGATTAATGTGTTTGGGCAGCTTTGTATGTTTATCGGCCATTTTAATTTACTTATCTATGAATTGCTTCTTCACATCATGGGTTTATTCTTCTAAAAGAATTTTTATTGCTCTCTTGTGAATTTGTAAGAGTTCTCTATATTACAGGATTAAACCTCTGCCTCTGCATATGAGTGTATGTGTATATATATATATAAAATTTTATTTATGTTTTGGTCTATTGATTTTTTTATGATATGAGTTGACATTCAAAGATTTTTAGAATTTTTATGTAGTCAAATATGACTTGTTTTACAGCTTCTACATTTCCAGTGTTAGGAAGCAGACCACTCTTACCCCTGGATTTTATATGTAATCTCCTAGATTACTTTGCTAATATTAGTAAAAATACAAATATTTTTAAGACTTTAACATAGCTATAATTTAACTTTATGAGGAAAAACATTGTGTTTAATTTTATTATCTTCCAGATGACTGCCCATGTAACATTTTTTTTAAGTAGCACAACTTATTAAATAATCTTGTCTTTTCCTACTGAATAGAAATGCCCTGTTGATCATGTCAAATTTCCATATGTACTGGAATCTACTTTTTCATTTTCTTTTTCTATCCACTGACTTGTCTCTTTAAGTGCCTATAGCATGTAGATATGAATAAACCTTTTCCCATTTTAAGGTATCTATTCTGATTTATTGTTTGTTTAATTCATACCTGTCTCAGTTATTTCCTTAGATTGAGGTCCTTAGGTAATATTTTTAAGTATTTCATATGCACAAAAATATTTTTACCATAATGCATTCATAATAATATGAATAATAATTTGTCTGTTCATAGAACTATTGGATTGGATTTCTGCCCCTTGGAAATCTGTAAGATATCTGTAGATAGTATTTTTTCTTATAACTTGCGATGTTGCAGAGGGGAAGTCTGATTCCAGTCTGATTCTTTTGCCTTTGTTAAAAACTTGTCCTTCCTCTCAAGAACTATATAACATGTTCTCATTATTTTTAGAATTCAAAAAAATATTACCTGTATGTATCTATATGTGTGTCTTTTCTAATAATTCCAACTTGGAACACAGTGAGCCCTTTCAATCTACAAGTTCAGTTCTTTTTTCATCTTAGAGAATTTCTTTATTGATTTGTTTAATTACTGCCCATCATCCCTCTGTTCCTTTTAAATTTACAGTTTGGGAATTTTGATTAATTTCATGCTAAGTTTCCTGGATCTATCCTGTCAGTCTCATATTTCACCCCATGTCCCTTCCTTTATTTCTTTTTTTGTTAATTCCTCTTTTTTGGTCTAAATTTTAAAATGAACATTATTCTATTTATTATTTTAAGTCACCAAGTCACTTTTCAACCATACCCATACTCTTCCTGCACAAATTATTCAGATTGGAAGTCATGATTTCATGCCCAACAATTCCATGTATGTGCACGCATGCGTCTGTGTGCATGTGCACACCTTCATGCTACATTTGCATCTTCCGAGGTGTTTTTACAGTTTTTCTTTGCCAGTTCATGCCTATCTCTTTTCAAAAGTTCTGAATCAATGGGAATATGGCTTAACAATTTTTTTTTAAAGATTTATTTATTTATTTATTTGAGAGAGAGAGAGTGGGGAGGGGGGTGTAGAGGGAGTGAGAAACTTAAGCAGACTCCCTGCTGAGCACAGAGCCAGAGGCCAGTGGGGCTCCATCCCACCACCCTGAGATCATGACCTGAGCTGAAACCAAGAGTTGGATGCTTAACCAATAACGCCACCCAAGCACCCCATGGCTTAAGGGTTCTAACTGATATTATCTCCAGTTTCTGAGCAACTAAAGTTGTAAGATTATTTTTCTTTTAGAATGATTGGTAATTGGTCTGGTTGTTATAGGATCCTAATTGGTGACATTCCCAAAAGTAGGAAAAATAAATGATCTCTATGTAGGCCAGCCAAGTGGCATCAGATGGGTCTTAGGTGCAAGGAGTTGCAGTCCGCCCATTCAGCTGCTTCTTGGCCTCTTGAGCAAGTACCATGTACACTAAAGTGAGATCAATTTTGAACTTATCCTGAGAGAACTATACTCTACTCTGGGCCAAGGTATTCCAAATATGCAGTGCTTTATAACTTTCTTTCTGGGGCTCTCTGATTTGGGTTTCCAGGTTCTTACCAACCCAAAAAGAAAAAAGCCCATATGAATCCCTTCTATTGGAATTACAGTGGATTCCAAGAAAAGTAGATCACTTAGAATCAATAAAGAGGGTGGAACAAGGCAGCCATATGCAGGTCCCAGACTGCTGAATGAATCCTTTCTATCTGCTTTTTCCTACCACAATTTTTAACTTTAATTCTACTAATGTTTACCTTACAATTTTAAAAGTACATGCTTAAATTTGTATTAAATTTATCATTGGAATCATTTTCCATTTTCTTGTGTAAATGTGAAGTTTTTGAGATGTTCCTAACACCTCCCACCACACACATCTTACCAAGACTGGTTTTCTCATTTGAAATGATAAAGTCCATAACTTTTATTTTTTTTCAAATTTCAAAGAAAATCTCTTACCAAATTTTAATCAGTATTATTCAAAATAATATTAAAATTTATCCCAATACAGTTAACACATTTAAAGGCTCAAACTGTCAGTTATTTTCAAACATGACGTTCTCATTATAATTGCTTCATGTTTCATCATTTTGGGATAGATCTTCTGGCAGTTTAATAGTTTACCCTGGAAAGAACACAGACTGGGTGGAATAGGATTAAGCCCTTGCACATCAAAGAGTTGCTTTCTCTTGTCTTCATAAATGAATGACAAACTGGCTGGAAATAGAATTCTTGAGTCAAAATGTTTCCCTTCAGAATGCTAGAGTTGTTCCATTTTCTATTCTTTAAGGTTGCAGAAATGTGGAGTCATGCTTTGTGTTTCTTTTCTTATACAGAATGTGCTTTTTGCCCCCTTGATGTTTGCAGAATTCTTCTGTATCTTTGAAGCTTCCAATTTCACTAAGCCATTTTAAGTATGATTTTATTTTTAAGTTTGGCTGGAGTATGGTATGTATCTTGGCTATTAAAATAAACAATCTCTTTAGAGTTGAGAATAATTTCTTCCATTTTTTTTCTTATATCCATTCTGTTTCTTTTTTCTAAAATGTTTTATTACTTATAGCTTGGACTTCCTGAATCTGACCTTTATGCACTTTCATCTTTTCATCCATATTTTTCTTATCTGATCATTTCTGTCAAGTCCTGTAAATTTTCCCTAAATTCTACTCATAGCTTTTATTTTCTAGCATGTACAATCTGCCAGAAAACCATCTTGTTTCTCATCACAACATAGTCCTTTCTGATGGCTTTTCTTGTCTGCTGGTTTGGGACTTCTTTGTTGTAAAAGTTCCAGATTAATAAAAAAAAAAATTGACATTTAGACATATCAAGGAGTATATGTTGAAGCATTGACATCTGAGGCCTGAAAATGTCTACTTTTCCATCCTGCTTCTTGAAGCATCGATCTGATGGATGAAGCTCCATGTTGCTCCATGAAGTAACTAATCTGGGGTTTGGTGTTTAGGCAAGGTGGAACAATGAGATCTAAGGATCTGTAGAAAGAAGTCACACTGCTGTGAACTGCTTATTTCTGAATTTTATGTAAGTTAAAATACATTTCTTTTTTTTTCTTTTTCTTTTTTTTTGCTTAAGCCACTCTTATTTTTCACTCTTTTTAAATCCCTTTGTAGGGGTTATAGAGCCAGGCTGCTCAAGTTTAAATGACAGCACTGCCGCTTAACTCCTACTGTGGCTTTTAGATAAAGTACTTAGGCTCTTTGTGCCTCAGTTTACTCATCCATAAAACAGGAATACTGATAGTACCTATTTCATGGTTCCTTAGAGTAAATAGGCCACTGAGTAGAGTTCTGTTACATAGTGACCACTATATATAAATGTCTCTATTATTATCTTTAGCTTTAGCATAGAATTTACCTCTGTCTCACACCTCATGATTTACTACAGAAAAGCTGCCACGATGGCTATTTCTTTGCTTTGCAGGCTTGCCAAGCACTCTTCTTATCATTGTGCCCACTGACTTGTTGGAGTAGTCTACACTGATAAGAGGTCTGGGTCATATCTTTAGTAAGGTTCAAAATCTGAAAAAGGGAGTTTAGCTGGTGTGCTTCTTGATAGGTCCTTACCTTGATATTACCTCCAGTTCTCCACTTACAAGAGCAATATAACAAAGGATTTATCAGGTCTTCTACTTATTATCCATATTCTAAAACCCTCCTTGAGTGAAATCTGTGCCTTAATATCTGCCTTCAAAACTAAAGGAAAACTTTCTCTACTCATAGCATGTCTGGCCCCAAGCAATTTTCTATGGATACCAACTAGTTATTCTATGATTTCATTCATTTCAGGTATTAACGACCCTGAGTTATCCCAAACCCCACCGGTTATGGGCTCAATTTTACAAGACTGTTTCCCCACTTCAGATGCCAATCACAGGTTGTGGGTTTCAAGGTCACACACACTTCTGTCTGCTTTGACTACAACCCCCTCCCCAGGTTTGATAATTTGCTGTTAATGGCTCACAGAACCCAAGGGAATGCCTTGCTTATTATTATTATCAGTTTATTATAAAGGATACAGTATTACAGGATATAAATGAATAGTATTATACAATATTATACAATCATATAAGTATATATCGTATATATATTATATATATAGTATACAATTATACAATATTATAAAGATACAGTATTATAAAGGATACAAATGAACAGCTAGGTGAAGAGGTACATGGAGCAAGGTCTAAAGGGTCCTAAGAGTAGGAGCTCCTATCCCTGCAGAGTTGAGTATGCCAGTCTCTTGGCACGTGGATGTGCTTACCAACCCAGAAGTTCTCCAAATTCCTTAGTTTAGCATTTGTACAGAGGTTCCATTGCATAGGCATTATTGGTTAAATCATTGGCAAATGGTGATCTACTCAATCTCCAGCCCCTCTGAGCATTCCAGGGATTGGGGAATGGGGCTGAAAGTTCCAAATCTCTAATCATGTTGTTGGTTCCTCTGGCAACCAGCCCCATTCTGAAGCTTCCTAGAGGCCCATCAGAGTCACAACATTAGCATAAACTCAGGTATAAATGAAAGGTGCCTATTATGAGTGACAAAAGATGTTCCTTTCCCCCTGTCTTTTAGGAAATCCCAAGGGTTTTAAAAGCTCTGTCTCAGGAACCAGTGGCAGAGACCAAGTATATATTTTTTATTATGTCATAAAAATATTTTCCCATATGTGCTATATCCTGCATAAATTCCTTAAGTCTATAGATAGGCTTCTATGTTGACCAATATGAATTTAACCAGCCATAGATGTTTCTAGTAACGAAGCAGATTGTTTTTCCTATTTATAAATTTCATTTCAATAATATTTGCAAGATAGAAAAGTAGATGCTTGTATTTATTTTGCTCAGAAGTTTAAGGTTAAGCCATGTGTTAAGAGTGTCTATGAGAGGGCGGCTGGGTGGCTCAGTCGTTAAGCGTCTGCCTTTGGCTCAGGTCATGATCCCAGGGTCCTGGGATCGAGTCCCACATCGGGCTCCCTGCTCGGTGGGAAGCCTGCTTCTCTCTCTCCCACTCCCCCTGCTTGTGTTCCTGCTCTCGCTATGTCTCTCTCTCTGTCAAATAAATAAATAAAAAATCTTTAAAAAAAAAAAAAAAGAGTGTCTATGAGAGATGGTGCCACCCCCACATCTCTTTTTGTGTTCCAAGTTGTCCCAGCTTCTCATATCACTGCTGAATCCTAGTCCTTGTTGGACTATTGATTTATTTCCCTTTTGTCCTCAGGCTAGCTTAGATTTCTTAATGAGCAAGGGCTCATTTCAGAGACAGAAAACAAAAAAAAAAAAAAAAGAGAGAGAGAGATTGAGAAAGAGAGAGAAAGAGATTGTTCAGTAATTCCTGATTGTGTATCTTGGGCACAAACTCAGATTTGTGCCTGAATCCTGCTCTAGACCACTGTAGCAATTAATCTGAGCATACACACACACACACACACACACACACACACACACACACACACACAAATTCTCCCCTGATTGGTACTACCATTACAAATTTTTTATTTTCATCCTAGTCACACTATATTGTGTAGAATCTATATACATTCTAATGAAATGGGGCTCTCTCCACAGAAATGGTGTTTGAATGTATTGGGGTTCATAACCATGCACTTAGGGCTGGGTCTTATAAGCTTTCATTAAGACATTATCTTTTTATAAGCACTTATTATTCATTTTATATTTTCTTGTCATACTGAGGTATCCTAATCATGACTCAAATTTACTTCCTTTGACTCCTGGAACATTATTTCCTATAGTTTTTTTCCCCTAAAGTTTGGGTAAAAAGCTGACTAGATCTAAAGATCTTTAGTCTTTAGTGTTGATGGTATTTTTCTGGAAACTGGCAATAGCACTTAACTATTTATATTAGCATATCTGCCGAGCAAGATGTTAGTTAAAAACTTTAGGCTTTCCATAGTTTGGCTATTGTAGAGCCCAGATGTCCATCGACAGAAGAATGGATAAAGAAGCTGTGGTATATATATACAATGGAATATTATGCAGCCATCAAAAAAAAAAAAAGAAATCTTGCCATTTGCAACTATGTGGATGGAACTAGAGGGTATTATGCTAAGTGAAATAAGTCTATCAGAGAAAGACTATTATCATACGATCTCACTAATATGTGGAATTTGAAAAACAATACAGAGGATCATAGGGGAAGGAAGGGAAAAATGAAACAAGATGAAACCAGAGAGGGAGACAAACTATAAGAGACTCTTAATCTCAGGAAACAAATTGAGGGTTGCTGGAGTGGAGGGGGGTGGGAGGGATGGGGTGACTGGGTGATGGACATTGGGGAAGGTATGTGTTGTGGTGAGCACTGTGTATTGTGTAAGACTGATGAATCACAGACCTGTACCCCTGAAACAAATAATACATTATATATTAATAATAATAAAAAAAACTATAGGCTTTCTAAAAATAATTTTTAAGAAGTTGAATGTCCATGGATATTGGGACATGAAGCAGGGGATTTAAAGATTTCCTTACATTAATCAAATTACATATTACTGGATACCTTTGATTCTCTGGCTGGTAAATCTGTCGTAAAAAAAATTTTCTTAATTGTGCAACTATGATTCTAGGATTTTGGGGTTCAGTGCCTTTTCTATTTTCTGGCCTTATTCTAATAATCACTATATTTTAAGCTGGTCAATTGCTGCTCATTTTTACCATTGGTCTAATTGTTGGACAATTAGGGTATGAATATTTCTTGGCTCAGACACGAAGTAATAATTTAAATCTGGGTATAGCTGAATGCTGAATTTTAAAGTCAAAAACCTCAGAATACAACTGTTACAAATGTATTAAAGGATTAGGCTATATGTGTTAGTTCTGGAATGAGATCATATTCATCATGAAACTGGAAAACATGGGTTTGATTCTTTAATCCTATATCTCCAAGGACATTAAAGTGGCATCAGATCACGACCTTCTGCAACACTTCTTCTGTCCCTCTCAGTTCTTTTGTACTGAATAGTTTCTTTTTGCCAAACTCAGAAGTAGTTTGGACTTGGTAAAGCAGTTTGCCCTCCTCAATGTGGGTGGGTATCATCCAAATGATTGAAGGCCTGAATAGAACAAAAAATGGAAGAGGGAAGAATTTGGCCCTTCTTTTCTAATTGCTTGAGCTGAGACATCAATCTTCTCCTGTCCAAGATACTTAGGTTCTTAGGCCTCTGTACTTGGACTGAATGACACCATCAGCTCTTTTGGGCCTTGAGCTTGCAGATGGCAGATCAGGGGATTTCTCAGCCTCCATGATTACATGAGCCAATTCCTTTTAATAAGTCTCTTTATAGATAGATAGATGATAGATAGATATAGAGATATAGATATCTCCTATCGGTTTTGTTTCTGTGGAGAACCCTAATGCCCCACACTTAAAATTTTTACTAAGGAGGAAATGAAATTTTTTTGTATTATGTTATGTTAATCACCACACATTATATCATTAGTTCTTTTTTTATTTATTTTTTAAAATTTTTATTGTTATGTTAATCACCATACATTACATCATTAGTTTTAGATGTAGTGTTCCATGATTCATTGTTTGTGCATAACACCCAGTGCTCCATGCAGAATGTGCCCTCTTTAATACCCATCACCAGGCTAACCCATCCTCCCACCCCCATCCCCATACATCATTAGTTCTTGATGTAGTGTTCCATGATTGGAAACAAAATGTTTTTTAATAGCCAACATGATTTCTTCATAGTTAAATCTGTTAGCTTCCAAAATGTGCTAACTGAAATTGCTAGTTTTATGCTTTGGCATATAAGCCAATAGCTTTGAAACTCCCAGGCTCTAAGTACCACCTCAAAATTGTTCATACACCAGATCTTTAACCCTCATTAAGAACAATACATAGTTCATAGCTGGAAATAATGCATGGATGCTAGGAATTTTGAAGTTTAGAAATTCTAAAGAAGAACTTTAAAACATGAATTATAACCATTATCTGCTAATTAATAAACAATTATGTTAATAAACAAATTTAGTAACGACATTTTAAGATACTCTTGAGTGTGGAAAGCCATGTGATATTCCTCAATGAGCCCTACAAAGTTCTGATTTCCTGGATTCAAGTCTCAGTTCTTCCAATTTAATTACCAACTAATCTTGAGCAGGTTGTTAAATCTCACAGAGTTTCAGCTTCCTCATTTGTAAATTGAAGAAGATAACATTTGCCTGACTATGTTATACTAATACACAGAATTACTGTGGATGTAATTTTAATTTCTTTACTCTCTGCTACATTTTGAAACAGTTCTTGTGTTGTTTCTATATCCTCCTTTCTACAAAGAGTATCTTGTTTATGACCCAAAGATAGGGGCCTCCTCCCTCCAAGTTGTAGAATCAAAACACCTAACAAGGTTTCCTTATTCTGAAGAAAATGAGGAAGAGAATTCTAGAAATGATGTACCTTATGTTTTCTCTTATTTTTTTTTAACTACCAAATCTGAGAATAATCCATTAATCTGCTTTGTTATTCAGTGATTTAGTTTAAGTGTGTGAATTGAGATGGCTCTATTTTCAGCCCCATGCCAAGAATGTATTACTGAAACTATAAGAAAGAGCACATCGTAATTGTGTTCCTTGTATAACCTGACCAATTGACATATAGTATTATATGCAGATATTTTAATACGTTCCAGGTACTTTTCCCCCCATGCCTCTCCCCATTATTTTAAATATTATTATACAAATTTTAAGACTTTTTAAATTTTACTTTTAAATCAGTTCTCCCTGCTACCCACATTAGACTACATCCCCAATTTTCTAATTAAAGGTAAATTGGAAAAAAGTTTCCATATGTAGAAACCATATATAATTAACACTTCTAAGGAATATTTTTTATCTGTCCCAAAGATATGTGAACCTAATTGATTTGGTAAGATCTGGGCTAAGAGAAATGAGAAGACATTCTTGCTCTCTCATTTTCCACATATCCTCTAAACTAGTTGATAGTGCCTTTTATATATGCCTGTAACCATACCCCCTGAAACAATTTCGATTCTGCACACAATTGCCACTTGTTTTTCTAAAATACTGAACTCTTAACTGGTCTGGACTCCAGTCATGTGTCTCTTTAATCAGGGCAATATTTCTAAAACACAAATATGACAATTTCACTACCCTCTTTCAGTGGTTCCCCATTACACTGAGGATTAAATACACCTTAGTATGAGAATGAAATCTCTTCGTGGAGCCTGATTTTCTTTCCATCTTTCTTTATAACCTCTATCTCTCTCCTTCCTTTCATAATCTATTCCCTGCCCCATGATGCTAAATACTGTCTAGTTCCTGTACCATAATATTACCTTTCATTTCTCTGGAAAATATCTCAGGCCTATCTTTCCCCTTGAGCTGTGTAACACCTACTTCTTGGGGATGATTTTACCCTCCCTGGGTAGATTTCTTGAATTTCCTGGGCTCGTTAGTTGTCCATGTTCATGCACCATACGCATACAAACTCCAGAGTGCTTGTTTATTCCTCTGTCTACCCACAAAACTATAGCTTTATGTTATTTTCCTCATTGCATCTTCTTAGAATAATGCCCATCTACCATTTATCCTCCAGATCCCTTTAACACCCTGAAAATCCTGTCCTGTGTCCTAACACTGATCCTTATGGACTGTATCAATGGGTTCTCTTGCCATGATTTTCAGTTGGCTTTTGCTAAAGGAAGACCCTGGCATAAGATTGAAAAAGGTGAGGGGGCACCTGGGTGGCTCAGTTGGTTAGGTGTCCAGCTCTTGATTTTGGTTCAGGTCATAATCTCAGGGTTGTGAGATGGAACCTGAAGTCAGGCTCTGAGCTCACTGGGGAGTATGCTTGAGATTCTCTTTTTGCCTCTGCCCCTCCCCCTGCACAAACACACTCTCTCTCTAAAATAATAAATAAATAAATCTTTAAAAAAAGAAGGTGAGGATGTTCTTAGGGGCTTGGTTCCCCCTGCCTGGTTGCCTTAGGTCCATTACATTCTTCCACTAAAGGCTGTAACTCACTTCATCTCTCTCTCCAGGATCTGGCAACCACTCCTTCCCATTTCCCCTTCATAGCTAGAGATGGTAAACAATAAATATTTATTTATTAATATTAATCGAATCATTTTATATGAAATACTCTTTTCCCCTGGTGCATATGTTTTCTAGAGTAAAGAAAGAAAACGAGTTTTCTCACATCTGACTGACTGTCCATTAATTGATCACTGTATATAGCAATATTTTCCAGGCCACTTTTGATTCTTAGATGGTGTACAAATTAACATTTTATATTTTAATAATCATTTATATTGATACATAGTAAAAAAAAAACTAGCATATCAACCCCATGGTTTTATGGGTAGCACAGGATAATATACATTTTTCTTATAGAACACATTAAGTGAAATCATTGTCAATTGAAAGAAAAATAAGTAAGTAACATTTACTTATTACTGATAGCAATGGATATAACAAACTTATGGGAGTATTTTGTGACCGTCTGGAATCTGGAAAAGGCTGCAGAATAAAGGATTCTGAGGCTGCATCTTACTTATATAGAAAAGGTTGTGGTAGATTGAGGTATCTGCCACAGACACTGGAAGGACAAAAAATATACTCGCCGGCAGTGTGTCATGTCTGGAGTCTCACCTTTCTTTTACCCTGGCAATCTGGGGAAGAGAATTTCTAATTCTAACATCTTGCCTCAGCTGCTCTGTTGGAGCTGGATATCCTAAATTAATGCTGCTAGGTGCAAGTGTGAAAAATATATATATATATTTCTGCCTTTGCCGGAAGTCTATCAGCTCCTGTTACTCCAGAAGTTGAACTGACACTCCTTTAATTACCCCAACTGGTACAAGCACTCTCTTGAATGACTAGCTACTTGAAAAGTAACAAAGATCCTGAAAGAGTCATCGGTGTTATCATTGTAATTGTGTGAACAGAAAATTTAGCAGTCCCATCTCCGGAGTCCACAACAGCTGAAGACATTGGTTAAAAATCAACAGATTGTTCGAATCCTGATAATAGGATTATGGAATGGGAGAAACTTTGGGGCAACTAAATTTTTTATAGGAACTGAATAATTAAAAACTATCTCTATGGCTATTCTCCTGGGTGGTGACTGGGTTTATGACTGTAGGCACACCATACTGGGATTGAAACATTCAGTAGGTCCAATTCTACAGAGACAAGTATTTTATTTACTTACTTATGTATAATTTATACCCCACCTGCCTCCAAAACATATGTTACACCGAAGAAAAAGTAATAATAATGCACATTTGACTGGTTTTAGAAGCACAGTAACAAGCTGTATTATTTAATTATACTTAGTATTTCCATCCCATTTAGTTTGGCTATGATCATCCAAAGACTACCACAGTTTAATGGATCCTAGGGCACCATCCAAATAAAATGGCAGATTGAAATGCTTAAAATTAAAACAACCAAACAAACAACAGCAAAACTCTGGGAGCCGATTAATCCAGTTAGCATGTCTACACTGACTCAATTCACTCCACAATTTCAAATATCCTATCTGTACCTAGGAAAAAGCATTTATAGACAAATACTTTAAGAACTCAAAGGGCTAAAATAGGGTTTTTGTGGAGGAGGGGTGAATATCTATTCAAAACATTAGAAGTATCCCCCCATTTAGTGACTGTCTAGTTTCTTATTGTGGTCTAACCTATTTACAAGAATAAAATCAGCCACAGCTATTCCCATTTTGAAAGACATGAGCTTAGTTTCCTAATGCTCATTACTCTATGTAGAAATCCATTTCTCTCTTTGCTGTCTCTTTAGGAAATCTTTGTTTAATAATGCTCAGTAAATTAGGCCTCCATAGGCTTGCCTTCATCCCACACTGCCAGCTTCTTTTCCTTTTTGTACCTCTGTAAAATATCTGCTTCGAGTCACTGATTTGAAATGTTAATTAAGGTGGGCCTGGCCTCAGGTTACAGTGTACATCCCTTTTTACATGCAAAGGGATATGCTAACTAGGTTACTTGGAATCTGGGGGCCAGGAGGGAGGCTTCCAGAAGACAACAAAAGTCCATGCAGAATGGGGCACTTCTCAGCAACTCTCTGGAAGCAATCGGTAAGATAGTGTTGGCTAAAATGAGTTGTTTAGTAGTACACAGAAGGGTCTGGTGTTGATTGTGGCCACTTCTTTTTTTTTTTCCTTTTGTAATCTCTTAATGTTGAGTTTATATCCAGTTAACATAGATATAATATGATTTAATTAGATAGTCAAAAAAGCCAGATATCTGAGTAATCCTATCTACTAATTTCAAACAGGTAACTAACATTTAATCTACTTGAATTCAAGACAATGATCTCAAGATTTTAAGGTTTCTGAGTGTGTTATTTATTTCAAATCTTCAGGGCCACCCTGAAAACCTAAAGACGATGCCTATATTACACTGAAAAGAGAGCGTCTGTTTTTCTGTGTGTTGTGATTTTGGGTGTGTGGGCATGAATGAGTGTGTGAAAATAGTGTGTATGAGGTGTGAAAGCATTTCGTAGACAGCTCTAGCAAGCTGGAGTTAGAAAGGCAAAATCTACATTTGAAAGCAAGGACACCGCAGATGTTAACTTTAAATCATGTAAGATGTAGCACAAAGAAATAAATTAATATTGTTGTGTAAAAAATACCCTAAATTAGCCTCCAGAGACATGAATTGCAAAATAAATGCAAAAGTTACACCTTTAATTACTGTGGTGGAACCTTTGAGATTTTGAGACATTTATTTGTATAAATCACTTTCATAGTTATTATGGAAAGTATTATCGAACTCTTTTGATTGTAACGTTGTAGATGAGAAATGCTGGTTTCATTATTCTCATACTTGAGATGTTTAAAGTTCTCCTGTCTATTAACATGGCACATTTCATCTGCTGAGCTATAGAGGACAGCCATCCCAGCACACACAAAAAGAAAGTATTTAGTAACAAACATTTTCTCTTAGAGGTCAGTATTAACTCTCTTTTTCTCCCCCAGTGAAACAGCCTTTCCTCCTTGCTCTATAGCAGGAGTTCATTGTGCGTCAACCATACGGCCTCTAATGGCCATAGACGCCACGGGATCATTCAGTTTTTGAATATAGCAGTCAGTCATGGATTTTAGTTTCTTTCCTTAATTCTTGAAGGTTGACTAGCTCTCCCCTTCATGTTAAAGTCATTAAGGATAAAACACTTAAATGAGTTGAATAATTGGTGTTTTGGGCAAATTTCTGAACAAAAGATAGTGTAAGTTACCCAGTGACAGAGGAGAGCTTGTGTTTTGTACTACCCACCGCCCGCCCCGCCCCCAAACTGCGCCCTTTATGAAGAATAATCTTGGCAGAGTAAATGAATAAGATGCCTGTGTTGGGAGGGGGCTGGGAAAGATGCAGGAGATAAAGATAAAGAAAGAGGAAGGAGAGCTCAGATGTTTATAATACTGGCAGTTGACCCATTATACCGACCTACTCCAAATGCTGTTCGAAAACCCCACTTAGTTTAAATGTGAAATTTCAGTCCACAATTGGAAATAGTGGAAAAAGAGCCCCTTTTTGGAATTTATTAAATGTTTCGTTTTAAAGAAAGAGTAATTAGATCAATCTGGAGAAACGTAGCTGATGTTTTTTGACACCTCAAGAACCGCAAACTAATTTCTGATTGAGATTTAGAATTACTTTCTTTGAAAAGTCTTTTAAAAATATTTTTCTTTTCTTACTGCATTATTTAACTAATAGCATGCTTTATGCAGCTAGAATGAGCCTTTGCTTTACTTCCTAGGTATCACTGATGATGTGATATCATACTTTTGACCCAGGCAGGAGTAATAATAAAATTCAGCAGAGTCTAGTTAGCTTGTGACTATGTGGCGCTGTCTCATACTATTCTCCAAAAACCAAAGTAAAGTAAATTTAAGTAAATAGGCAAAAATCCCGAAATTATCCTCCCTTTCATTCGTTTAAAAATATTATGTCAGCATTACTTTGTAAAATACTAGTAGTCAAAGTCAAAATAATTTCACTTGATATTTCACAAAGTCAGTCATGACAATTGTCATTGACTCTGTACATCACCCCTACTATCACTTTCTTCCTCGCAGTTATAGAAAAATCTCATTCTAAAGTAGGCCACATTACCAGAATGTATAACCTTACTTTCCCCTCCATGGTTTACGCTGACTCGTTAGGCTATTACTTTCCCAGTTGCTGATAATAATGATAGAGCCAGACTATTTCACTTCACAAAAAAATATTTAAATAAAGTTTCTTCAAGCACAAATGAGATGCAGCATATTTACATTTTTATTTGATGAAGCCTGTTCCTGCTATCTTTGTTCTTAATTTGGTCTCAAAAGAATTAGCAGTAAGAGGAAAAATAGTCTGTAAATATGTATGAAATCAAATATAGAGGGTAAGCTAAAAGGTATTGACTGCCAACAGAGCTTAGCTGCAGGAGGCAAAATTTTCTCCATAGTTTTCTTCTTGGCTGGAAACACATTGCCTTCTATCTAGATTATTTAATCCTCAAAATGCACATCAAAGCTTCTCATCAGGTGGTGCATGTCTTTATAGGCAGTTGAATGTCAAAGATCTAGCTTAAAGATTTTTGAAAAATGTAAAAACATAATAGATCCCAGATAATAACACAGCAGTGGAGCTTCTGTCCTGTTCCTGCCGGCAAAGTCCCAGCGTCACAGGCTGTGGCTAATCTCTGTGGCAAGGAGAAGAGCACATTCTGCTGCCCGAGAATGTGTGACAGCTCTCCAACCGCTAGCAATGAGATGCTTAAACTGGGTTCCAGACCAAAATGAGCTTGTTAACAATCCGAATCTCACTCTACACCTGTGGCTGAGGAGAACTCCGAGCCATAAATTCTGTCCTGCCCTCATGCCCAATTAGGCAGCGGAACAACTTAATGCAAAAATATGGAAGAGGCATTTTCTGCCCTTCTGTGAGGAGCAAGATGCCGGCTTCAGCAACAGCGCTCCCCTTTTAGGACTCATTTTTCAATCTCTGGCAAGGACAAATTGCTTGTAATGATTACATCACTCCTTTAAATGATTATATCATTGTGAGTTGAGTTTAAAAGCCCTTTAACACATTTATTTTGCACTTCAAAAGTTGGCTTTTGTCTTAGAGAGACAGCGAAGCATATGGAAAGAGACAAAAGCCCCTATATTAGTTGGACGACGCCACACACGGGGGACTCGGGGGTTTAGAAGGTCACATGCTAGGTGTAATAGAAACTGCCTGAAATCATTCTGTACTGGGCTCAGAGTGGTATTCATTTATATTGAAGATGTTTAGATAAAGAAGGGCCAAGCCTTCACCTTTTTATTGAAAGATGCTACAAGAGGCTAACTCAGAGTCAACATTTCATCCCTCTCATCATCATCATCCAGTATCTCTCCACCTCTTAACAGAAAATGCCTGGATGGTTGTTCACATTAGGAATTTTTCTCTGGTTTGTAGTTGGCCCACAGAATACTCTCTTACATATTTTTAAAGTACAGAAAGAAAATCAGCATCTCTGTGGAATGCCAGCTATCAAGCACCTCCCCTTAATTATACTACCCCAAATCCCTTTCCATAATCTGCCTGGCAACTAGACACTTCCAGCTATCTCTGGGGAGAGATCATTATAGTGTATTAATTCAGGACTCCTAGTGATCTGGGGCTCTGAAACACCATGCAGCAGTTGTATTAAATGCATTATTTAAGTCTGTAAAGTATTTGGGGATGCATTTTGGCATAAAGACACTACACAAAATAAAGTTTTATTTTATTAATAGAATTGTGGGAGAAATGGGCCATGATGTTCCAGGTGCAATTTTAAATATGGCTCCACATTTTGGCCAACCAATGCTTTTTTTCTCCCCCATTTTCCTCACTTGGCTGCCCAACTGCATCCTAACCCTTAGCAGCAAAGGTAAACAAGCGCTTTTTGAGGGCCCTCGATGTTTTGAATGCGGTGGTGACATATAGCAAGAGTGTTTCCACAATGCTGTATTCTTTCTCCCTCTAAACATTACTATACGAAGACAGAGGGAAGAAGAATGGTTAGGAAGTCGTGTATATGACAGACACCAACATTCTCACACTAGTGGCTATTTGCATCTCCTCCCAGCTTGAAAATGTTTTCTGTTGTGCCAACACAGCTTCCTTACTTGTAAAAAATGCTTCTCTCTGTTGGAGGGCTCAGAAAGATATTCTTCGTACAAAATCCCCTTACAGAAGCTCCAGTCCCTTTGGGGCATAGTCTGCCAGTTGTTTATGGCAGCAATGAACTGTCATTGGTTCCTCCTTGTTCTGTGGGATTGGGACCCGTAGAAATGGCTGTGACCGTTACTTTTCTCTTTGGGGATTTGCCCTTTTTTTCATTTGGTTGGAGATTGAGACTGAGCTTTGCTACAGAGAATTATCCTGTGGCAGTGGGTTGGGGAGATAAGTCTTTGTTGAGACATAAAACACATACAGACAAAAGTGTGAAAAATTGAAATGACAAGGTTGTTGGGGTGTTGTTTCTTAAGTTTGGTCAAATGTTCAGACATAGGAAGTAATACTCTGGCTCATTGCCATCTACTCAAGTGACTTCCGTGTTCCCAGAGGGGAAATGCGGTATGATTGTATCATAGGTACATATGCCAAACACTAATACAGTATCCAGTTCTTACCTTATCTCAATGTCTGTAATTAACCACTGTCTGTTTCGATTTTCATGTGATAGAGAAATAAGAGGGATGCCATCTTTTAAGAAGCTGGACAGAGGCATCATGTGAAAGCCAAGTTTCTTTTATCTGTTATAATAATTACACGATTCTATTCTATGTGGTTAATACACATCACCATCTGTAGAGGTCCTGTATGAAGAACAAGGATGATATTTGTTTCATTTATTTTGTTTATTTGCATTTGAGTCAAATTAGACATTGATTTTTTAGGCCTCAGGTTTAAGATTTCTGAAGTCCACATGAAATGAATTCAGTTGCTGTGCGGAATGTGTTAAATACTAAAATACTACATCACCACCAACAAAAACACACTATTAAAAAAATGCAACATCCTCAATCTTAGAATTCTGAGAGCATTATTTGGTATATACTTTATCTATCTTACAAGTTTTTAGAAATAGAACCTCTTAGGTAATATAATTTACCTTCTAGAAATGTTTCAGAAAGTTGTGGTTTTGGTTTATTATTCCTTCCCAACCTCTGAATAACTTTGTTTTCTTCATAAACATGATTTGAATCCCATTTATTGTGATTTCAAGGTTCTGGTAATTTTAAGAGCCAATATCAATAAGTGCTATGTATGAAATATTTTTTATTTGGCATATTTTATAGAAGGGTTATCAAAAAAACAAGGTTAACTATTCTGGAAACCCAGAATTCTGTTTTCTGGAAAAACTAATCTGGAAACCCAGAATTTTGTTTTGTTTTGTTCTGTTGTGAATGAAAATTCAAATGAAAATCTGATGAATGTTAAATAAAAAACAGAAAATTATAAACAGGCACAATACACTGAAACTGTTTCTTTTGCATTGATGCAAATCATCAGATTACATTGAAATACTAACGAACACATGAACTTTCTAGTAGAAATGGAAGACTAACAAATAAAAATAACTACTGGAATAAAGGCCAAAATAAGGCATATTATTGCACTAACATTTTGTGATAAATTTTAGTTATTTGTATAACCTTTCTGCTCTTAAATTTATTCAAATTTCAGTATTTTTTTAATTGAGAGAAATTACATTTAAAACTATTTTTTTTTCTTTTTCCAAAACTGATGGTCTGAAATCTAAGAAAATCTAGGTTCTCATCCTGGCTTTGTTCCTAATTTGCTAAGTACTAAGGCTAACAATTAACCTCTCCAGTCCTAGGTGTTTTCTTCTTTAACGTGAGAAGATTAAAATTAGATTTTCTAATCTCTTCTATTACCATAGTCTATGACTCTCTTCTCTAATTTTTTTGTTAGTTCCAGGCTATCTTTTGGAAAAGACATTGTCACCTTAAATCCCAGTGTAGGAGATTCTGCAGTCTATTAGTATTTTTAGTATCTTATTTACTCATCTAATAAAATGACATTTCAGTATTGCCAAATCACCTCAGTGGTCTGAAGAGAAAAGCTCTATACCGATTACAATCAGTGTCAAAAAAAGAAAAATGAGACATTTATCGCTTCCATGTATGTTTCAAGGATTATCATTAATTTAATTTTATATCATGATATCCATTTCAAAATATGCTAAATCATTAACAAAGTAAATTTTTGTGACATTTAAGCTGAATATTTTAATTAAAAGTTATGGTAAATCTTCTTTTAAGACTCTTAAATTTCCCTACTAAGACTTTTTGTCATATATTTTACATCATTATTTATCTAGTTACATATTATGTATTTTACTTTGTATTTATATATAGCTGGCTGAACATGAAAAATGAATGAAATAAATAAGCCAAAACAAACCAGAGAAATAAAAACTACTCACTCTCAATTGAGTAATATTATTATTGAGGAGTTACTATTAGGCTCTCCACTAAAAACTAGTAATGTAAGTAATTCATATTTGTTATATCTCAAATCTTTAACATGCATTATTTAATTCACAAAGAAACCTCATGAGGTCGTATTCATATCCCATTATTTAGATGAGTTAACTAAAATCCAAAGAGGTTAAATTACCTATCCAGGGTCATACAGCTAAGTGAGGTGCCCAGCGTGCATGCGTGACTGGTGCTCTGCATCACTTGTCTTACACCTCATACAGGTGTAAAGGATCTGCATTTACTGAAGTAGATAGGACATTCCCAACTCTCTAAAATAAAATGATTGAAGTTCTCTAATGCAGACCTGGATTAATTTTAGGAAGTGAAAGGAAGGAGATATTTTGATGGGTTTTGGGGGTTTTTTTTTGTTTAGTTTTCATTGTTGTTGTTTTGTTTGTTTGGGTTTTTTAGCAGTAGGAATGGGAGGCATTTTTAAGGCTCAAAATAAATACCCACTGCTTTGAGAAAATCTCATTGTTAGTTGAAAGAGACCCCCACAATATAACTTGCTCCATTTCCACGTGTGCTGATAGGACTAGGCGATGTGGACAGTTGCAGGCTGGAGTGGACTCCAGTGAGCCTGCCTGCTGCCTGATTATGTTGGCAACAGGAGTTCTAGCTGCTTCTCTCTTACCACTTGGTGACATTTGCTAGTTCTTGGCCAGGATGGTAGACTCAAGTTGTGCCCAGAATTTGTGTCATGAGGGATAATCCAAGGATGCCCTACAGTGGGGTTAGCCGACAAGATGAAAATGTTCCTCCTTTCTCCATTTCCCTTAGTTGCATTTTCATGAATCTCTTGGAGGACCACACAGTTTTGGGTCCTTTGAAACAGTGTTTTTTTCCTTTATGTCTCTGGTTGGCACAGTTCCTGTGGAACTTCCTTATTCTTTTTGGACAATTACCCAAAATCAAATTTGAAACCATAATTGCTTATGGGAACCTTTTCTGTTATTTTGAGGCCTCATATGATTCTTCTATTTTGTTGCTTTATGCTATTTAAATTAAGCAAGGAAAATAAACATTGAATTGCCCATATCTCCATTTGGTTATATTCTTCTTTTAATACTATAGAGAAATGGATTTTTTTTTTTTTAAGATTTTATTTATTTATTTGAGAGAGAGAGAGAGCACATGAGAGGGGGGGAGGGTCAGAGGGAGAAGCAGACTCCCTGCTGAGCAGGGAGCCCAATGCGGGACTCGATCCCGGGACTCCAGGATCATGACCTGAGCCGAAGGCAGTCGCTTAACCAACTGAGCCACCCAGGCGCCCGAGAAATGGATTGTTAAGCTATTAATGTTTCCTTTTCTTAGCCACTGAAAGTTAATGTTCGATTTTTCTCCCATTCGGTTATTTTGTAAAGTCATACAGAAGCTTCGTTTCTGGTCATAACTTACCATCCCAGAGGGCAAGTTTTAGTCTTGTGTTGTGTCAGAATGAGCTTGGGTGGGATGGTGAGGACAGGCAGACTGTACTGAGAGACAAGACCTTGACTTCAGCCTTTCCACCCAGACTTATATTGAGCTGGAGCTGAGAAAACCGATTCATCTCAAATGAGGAGCAGTGGAGCACCACAATCCTATGGTGTTCGACATTAATTATGAGGGGAACAGTATCACTTCCTTTTTTCCTCGCAATTCAAGCATGATGAAACAAAAGACGTTCACATAAAAACAGGTGGTAGAAATACTAGGTCTCATGCAAATTAGTCACATTTGAAATATGGTCAAATCACTTTTATGGTAGTATATGTTTCTTGCTTCAAATGATATCATTTTGCTTCAAACACAGAATTCAATGGATATAACACCATTACATCTAAAAATGACAATGCCTTGCTTCCTTTCTGACACATTTATTTTAAATAAGAATGAATTTACCTACCTATGCAAATTCTTACCGACTCTCTACCGCTATATTCAAATTGACCAGAAATACAAATAAATCAATATTGAGGATAGCGTAGGTAGATTTGTGGGAAAGATGATCCTGTTATTGTGAATAGAAGAGCTGATAAGAAACAATATAGCTTAAGTCACTTGTACTAGATGAAATAGTTAAAAAAAAAAGTTGCTAACTAATCAGGATGGATTCTTTAAAAAAACGGGGGGGTGAATTATAACTAGAAAGAGTATAGAACCTCTGTGAAGCTTCAAAAGGTACAGCTGGCTGGAGAATGTACAGTCCCCTGAGATTGAGAATAAAAACCTATAAATGTACCCTCCAAAGTCTTTTCTCCTGACCTCATGCCAAGGTTAAGATAGAAGATTTTTTTTTATGACTTTGAAGCAGAGTTAAGGTGAAAGAATTTGATAAAAACAGATAAGCGGGAACCCTTCCCATTACTCAAGGGACGAACCCAAGTAAAGAGGCCAACTTCTGTCACCCCCGTGTTCTCCCATCTGCATCTGGAGTTTGTGCCGTGATTATTGTGCGGGCACCTTTAACTCCTGCAATTATGTATGCAAATCAGCGAATCCCGCTTGCGACAGAAAGGGTAAAATGCTAAAGCAGGCTGGAGCTTCTCCTGTTTGGTTTACAGGCATTCTTCTGAGCGGCCCCATCCTCTGCCCTTGTCGAAAATAACCGCCAGAAAGAAAGTAGCAGAAATTTGTGAAAAACAAAAAAATTGCTGCTAATGCCCAGTAGATGTGAAAGACTATTTGGTAACATCACTGTGAGGCTGTCAGTGTGATATGCACCGCACACGGGACACATTTCATTTCATTCAGGATGCTGTGCTCAACAGTAAAGCGCTAGCAAGAGAAGGACACGTTTTTCATCGCGTTCTGAACTGTATTTGTCACCTTTATTTTCCCGTCTCAGCTGCTTTCCTTCTGTTCTTCTGCCACAGTAAAAATTATGACAGTTAAAATTTTTTTTTTAAAGTTCACTAAACGGAAGCTTTAATGATCTAAATCACTGAAAAGATTTATATATTCTGTCAGATTCTAAATGTCTCCCTTAGAAAAAGCAAAACAAAATAACTGTCCCCAACTCCAGCTTCTAAAAATGTGCTTCTGTAAATTATGTGATACTCTTCTCCAGGCCCTCACGTGGACTTGATGGAAGGTCACGGATACATGTTCCTTAGAAGGATTCGGCCTGCCTATGTTCACGATTGCTCCCCCGCCCCCCAGAAATGCTTACACGTGCTTTGAGCTAATTCATTAAATCAATCCCTATATTAGCAACATATTGCCCATGTCATTAGTCCCGAAACAAATGACACGCATTTTAATATGTAATTTTAAAAACAGACACTGAACTGTTACGATGCAGGTTATCACAGAAAGCAAGCAGATGTCTAACATGGAGACAGAAGAAAAAGGCAACCCTTATTAGTAGGGGAAAGTAAGGTAAGCCTTTCTTTCTATGCTGTTTCATGAGGAGGATGCAGCTTCCACATGGAGACAAGGCCAGTGACAAAATGCACTGAAAAGGCTCAGGGCGTGTACACATAGGTGTGTATTGTTACTCTGGCCAGGAACTCAGCCAAACCGATACCCTACAGATGCTCGGGGAGATCTCCTTATCCCCGCCAATGATACATTTTGTTTTCGAGATTTTGAAGCCTAAGCAGTAAACAGTCCACACACTGACCAAGGGCTTGATTTTTATTGTGTGACTCCTGCCAAGGAAGAAGCATCCCTAACATTTGCTAAGGATGGAGACCAAGTGTAACAAGAAGAAAAAGGGCACATGGAAAGCAAGATGACTAAACAGGTGAAGCAAAGAAAGGCCAATCTTAAAAAAAAAAAAGGGGCAAGTAAAAACAAAATAAAAGGAAAAAAAAAGAACAAAAAGTCTGGGTTTAAACCAGTTCCCCTTTCAAATGAGATTGGTGATTGCAGCACTTGAGTGAGCGACAAACCCCGTGAGAGAAACACTGACTGCCTTTAATTGTTAACCCTCCCTTACAGGAGTCTTTGTCATAAAACTAAAAGCTGTTTGACTCAAAGCACAATCTTTGCACATGAGATTGCACAGGTTGTGATGAGCCTGGAGACTTAATTACTTTCTTGCTTCAACTAAAGGGGATCCTCCAGGTCAGGCTTATGGCATATTGATGGGAAATAAAAGAAACCTTACAAAAATTAGCCTCCAGTGTTCTGGTTTCCCAGACACCTAGGAAAGCTTGATCTCTGTTTCTACTTTTCATAATTTCTTACTATTCAGGAGCAGTACATTTACCATGCACGCTGATGCTGAGTAGGAGGAAAGGAAAAAAAATGAGTAATGTGCAAGGCTAGTCGGTTTACAATTACTGTGCTAAAATAATTTTCTGGAAAGAACCCCCACCCTTCCAAAAAACAGAAAAATAAACCCTGGTCTAAATCAGTGACCATACTCCCTAAAGTTGGAATGTTACTTAATTAAATTTGTTTTATTATGGAGGGCTAAATTTGCAATTGCTTGTCTGCAGTTTCAAATAGAAATCTTGTCTCTTCTATTTAGTTTTTGTGTTCCTTAGGGTGAGTTCGTGCGATTGCTTTGTCATAAAAGTGATTTGTTCAGCAAAGGTTCATTTTATGCTTTGTGTGGTTTTATTTCACTAAATATGGAATAAATTTGGAGCCCAAGAAACACTTTTTATACAACAATAATTACAAAGTTCTAAGTGCAAAACCTCAAGACAAAGGATACTGCTGGAAGTGAATTCTGGAGAGACAATGGATGGATGTTGATTTCATTAAGGGAAAACAGCCCAGAGTCAGTGTCCCTGGTGCTGTTCTATGTCCATCACTCTCCCTTTCTCTATGGCCGAATTCAGTTTGATCAGCTTCTGCAGCCGTTCTATATATTCTGAAGGAAGAAGCAGCATGTCAAGGCCTTGTCATCTCTGGTCAGTAGAGTAGTTTGTCAGGAGAGTTTTCAACTATAAAAGCATCAGTAACTCATCAGAATATTTGTTGTTTCTTTTTGACAAAAGAGGCAAGTGTCTGTCAAGAAAAATCTGGGGTTTTCTTGCCTTCCCCGAGGAACTTGGAGTCCGCCTTGAATAGCCGTAGACTCTAGAAACCTTGTGTGCAAAATAGATGTATTGATTCCTGTAGAATCTTGTTATTTGTGACATGCAACAGTGTAAGTCAACATGACTTCACCTATTTGTTGCCATGTGTGAAACAGAACGTGCAGCTTTCATTAGTGAGGAGCATATTATGTGCGGAGGCTTTAAGGGAGGTCTCACTGGAAACCCACAGAGGCACAAATCCACACATAATAATTCAGCAAGAGACATCACGTGCTTAACGGGGAGCTCTCTAAATGGTTAAATATCGATGTATTGGTTGAATGCCTTAAAATTTTTTCCAGAGCTAAAAATGCATACTCATGCTTGTAAACAAACAAATCGGTTGCTTAAGGGTTATAAGAAATTTAAATGCAAACAGCACTTTGTAATGATGCCCCAGAGACTGACATTGTAGTCAATTTCTTGAGAACGCATCATTGTAAACTTAGTTTTTGCTACTGGTTTCCCTAGTAACTGGAACAACATATTGTTCAGGACATAAAATAATATCCTATTTCAGCCACTGAGAATCTTGAACTAAAATGTAATTGATTTTGCATGAGGTACAGGATTATCATGTTCTCCGCATTTCGTTCAGTGAGGTATTTATTACAGCACAAAACGAAGGTACTCAGAAATATTTTTCAAAACAGCCATTTTGTTTCTAATCATCTCATTGTGAGAATACTAAAATTGCTAACAGTGTGGAATGTTATTTATACCTTTAAGAGGAACAGATTATTAAACAGAATTATACAGTTGACATATATTTCCCAAACATACTGGGATAATGTTTATTTCTCTTATCCTCACATTCAGAAAGCAGCTTAATATCGAAGTATCTACGTTACTGTTAAGTAATAGCGATGCTTATTTTGTAAGACCCGTATGTAATTCAAAATGTAGCCATGTAGATTTTCTAAAGTGCGTGTATAGAGGAAAGCCTGATATCCAGTACAATGTTACAGTCTGAAATCAGGACAAAGAGTCTGAAAATTTTCTTTTAATTTAGTTTCTGCAGCTGGTCTGCTATCGCCATAGGCAAATTATTAGATCTCTAGTGTCTCAATATTCTTATCTATAAAATGGGAATAATAACACCTACATCACAGGGATGTTATGTGGATAATTACTTGATGTGTGCAAAGAGCTTCGAAGATATAATATTCTCAATCTTATGATTGTTTTAAACCACATACATAGCAGTGTGTTATAGGCATAAAATTAGAGAGTAGTTTAATGAGCTTAGAAAATTGGAGGCCCCAGCTTTAAGAGAGGAGTATCTGGAGACTTAGCAAAGCTCTGTCTGTTTACTGTTTGCAAATAGCATTTCCTAGAATCATATGGCAATAGCAGAACTGTTGAGTGATTGATTTTTGATGATATCCTTCCTAGAAATTCTGTGTTCCCAAGGAGGTGATAATATTATGCTCTGGGCACCTCTGCTCTGGTGAAGTTTGTTTGTAGATTTTTTTTTCTTCAACCCATTGGGAAACTGACCTCCTTCCTAAATGCTCTGTGGGAGATGTGAGGTTCTGCAGGAGAGTTTCCAGTTGGAACTGCTGCCTACCATAATACCTTGTTAACTTCTTTGCCAGCAGAGGCTCAGTCTCCTGTCACACCAGGCCCTGACTGCTTTTTCATATAATGGCAGCTTGTATGAGTTTTCTAGTCTATGCCAAAGGAAACACCCTGGATATTAGGTGTTTTTATTAATGTATTCATTCATTCAACAAATATTGAAAGTCTGCTATGAACCAGCTAATATTTGAGGCATGTGGGGATTATAAAGAAGTGTCACATCATGGTACTCAGCCTTCAGCTCTTTCCCAGTACAACAGGGGCAAGTTACCTGTGTCCACTCAACTACTGTATGATGTGGAAAGTGCAAGTATCATAAATATTGTACAGAGAGCTCTAATTGTTCTGTGACTGGCTAAGATGATCAAAGATGGATTCTAGGATCAATGACATTTAAGCTGGGCTGCATGGAATAGGAAGGATTTCAAAAGATAGTGAGAAGAAAGAGGAAAAGGAAAGGTTATAAAAAATACAACACATTAGTGTATTTTTGAGAGGGAAAAGGAACAAAATTTGATAGATCTCAAGCAATCCAGCTTGCTGATAACATCAGGTATGTGGAAGAGAGTAGCAGGAGACAAAGGGCGAAATAGCACTTTCTATAGCGTCATTTCCCATGAATTTAGTATTTCATGGTTTGTAGTAATACATCAAATTATTTATTGATTGAGGTCACTTCATTCTCCCTTCCTCTGTGTCCACTCCAAATAGACACCACTTTCTCCATTATCCTAGTTCGTTAAGCATTTGTTGAATGAAAGCAGGCAAGGACCAGGTTGTGGAGAGACTTCATGCCACACTAAGGGGTATGGATTTGTCCAGGGAGTATCACAGAGTTACTGGCAGTCCCCCCTAGAAGGGAAGAATGGAAATAGGATGTAGGGAGAAGTGGAACCTCAAAGTAGGAAAACCAGTCAGGCTTTGGTTGTTGTTGTTGTCAAAGGATGGATTAGAGGCTGTAAGCCAAGATGATGATGACTGGATGGAAAACATGTATTACAGTTGAACCATGATGCTGAGGGAGAAGCAATGGCACTGGGCTCCACAACAGCATGTCCTTACAAGAAATTGGGTTTTCGGGGTGCTTGGGTGGCTCAGTCTGTTAAGCGGCTGCCTTTGGCTCAGATCCTGATCCCAGGGTCCTGGAATCAAGTCCCACATCTGGTTCCCTGCTCAGAGGGGAGCCTGCTTCTCCCTCTGCCTGCCATTCCCCTGCTTGTGCTCTCTCTCTCTGTCAAATAAATAACATTTTTAAAAAAGAAATTGGGTTTTCTTGGGCAGGAACTGATTTGGTTGGATACACAGAAGTTAAGTGTTAAATATGTTGAGTATGGTATACGAAAGGAGCGTTCAGGTGGAAGTGTCTGACAGATCTCTGAAAATAGAGGACTAAATCAAGAGAAAATTAAGAAAGAGATCATAGGTTTCAATGCCATCTGTAGAGAGCTAATGCTGGAAAACCAGGGGTTCATGTAGAGAGAGAACATGGAGAGAGAAAAGGACAAAAGAGCCAAGAGAAAACTTGACATTTAAGAGATGGAATAGGAAACAGAACCAGGTAATAGAAGATTCAAGTGCTATCTATCAGAGATTCGAGAAGAGAATCAGGCATAGAATTTGAAAGGCATAGACTGTCAAAATGGACGGGCTGAGAGCCAAGCAAAAACACAAGTAGGAAGAGTCATTGAATGTGATGCAAGTTCATTGTTGATATATAAGGGTTTCTTTTGAGCCATTGGTATTGATACCTGACAGTAAGTGATTAAGGAGTGAAAGAATGAGCATTGAAGAAGTGAATGCAATAATTGTAAACCTCCCTTCGAGAGTCAGTAGTGGCCGGTGTAGAAAAACAGGAGAATCATCTGAGAAAGCTGTTGGCAGAGACAACTGCAAGTATGCTCCACAGCTGTGTATCTATTTCCAGTACAGAATAGAAGGCTGCTCTGTCTGGTTGCATAGAACCCTGTCATAATTCTAAGTTCATGATTTTTATGCTTTTGATAGACACAAGCTCTTTCATGAACTCTCTGGTGTCCTTGTTCAGAACACAGTAGTATTAAAAGGAAGCACATTTCTTTTCTTTATTTTTTTACATTTTATTTATTTAGCAGAGAGAGAGAGAGAGTGAGCACAAGCAGGGGGAGGGGCAGAGGCAGAGGGAAAAGCAGGATCCCCACTGAGCAGGGAGCCCAATGAGGGACTCGATCCCAGGACCCTGGGATCATGACCTGAGCTGAAGGCACTCAACCAACTGAGCCACTCAGGTGCCCCAGGAACCACATTTCTGACTCTGTTGCCAATGTTAATGTTCTCGTGGAATGATAACATTTAAAAAAAATGTAAATTAATCTACATACCAAGACATCTGACAAATTAAATCTATTAAACCCTCTGAAAAGAATAATGTAATGTTATGTGATTTTCTAGACTGTCGTTTTATAATCAACAATCACATTCTAGTCACATTTACAATATACAGGTTTCGCCCACTATCTGAAAGCAGTGTTCCTATGAAAACTTTGACCAAGTTGAAATGGTGTAAAGTGAAGAAACAGTTACATTAATTTGTATGGAAACATTTTTGACCATTAAAAACATTTTAAAGACAGCAAACTCTCTTAGGCTTTTCTGAAGCCTTAGGATACATCTTGCTAACAGATGCACAAAATAAATCCAGAAAAAGCTCAGAAGCTCACAGGGTCAAAGCTATGGAGGCTTGATGCCGAGCTGCTGAGTGTCGTTCCCGGGAAAGGAGCTGAACCGCGCCACTCTTGCTGCTCAGGGTACATGTTTCGCTATAAAACAATGCTGAATGTTATTTTGGGGTTTTGCGTTTTTAAAATAAAAGTGAAAATTCTCTTTGGATTTATTTTGGTTAGCAAAAACATTGGTCCTTCATAAAAGTGCAGTTGTCTCTGCCAAAAAAAAAAAAATAGGTCCTTCATAAAAATAAAATGAGAACTTTTGAAAAGCTGAGCATACTTGTATTATGTTTTTATACTATTGGATAACAGTTCTCAAAGGGGCTTCTATGTTTCTGCATATTTACCAGTGCGGCACTGGATGCTTGTGGAAGAGCTTTAGAAGGCAGGGATAGTGTCCCTCTTCAAAGTAAAAGGCACGTTTGCTTTCAGCCTTGGAAGATAGACATAGTGTCTCCTGCTGGGGCTAAGTGCAGTCGTGCTTACTGATCATTCTCCTGCAATATCACCCACTGGCTGTGCGGGCATTATTTGGCCCTTTTCAAGTTCCCCTGAAGAAATGGGGGCTCAAGCAACTGGGGCAAAAATGGTGATGCCCTGACTATGCTGTAATTAATAAACTGCACTTTGTCTCTTATCCAGGAGTCCCATGTCTTCCCCTCAAACCCATGAAACATGGCAGACAAATTTATTAACTCCCAAGTAGTATAAATCTGAGACTCTTCCTAGTTTTTGCATATACATTATTAACATTAATAACATTAATGATGAAGTTTAAAAAATTGATAGCATGTATTGAGTACCTAACATGTCAGATTCTATGTTGAAATTCTAAGTATTATAGTTCATTCAATAAATATTTATTTAACATCCGTAGTAAACCATGGATGAGACTGGCCTGGGTGTTAGGACATGGTAAACAAAACAAATATGAGTTTTTCTCTCAAAGAGTCTGTGGACCATTTAATCCTCACAATAGCACTGTGAAGCAAGAATATCCCTCTTTTAAAACTGAGAAAATTTAGAGGTCAGCAAGATTAAATAACTTACCCAAGATCATGGCAGTCTATGGTTGGGCTAGAATTTGAAACCACATCTGAACTGAATAGGTCAGTGTTCTTTTTACTATACCAAATAATAAATTATTTAAAATTGTATTTTATAACTTACCTTTGAACAAATATATTATTTTAAACTTATAATTTGTAGATCCTCCTTACATATATCTGGCACTTGGATAATATCTAAATAAATTGTTTTTTTTTTCAAAATAATTCATTTACTTGGAAAAGCCTTGTCAAAATATTTTGTCTAGCATTCCCCCCTTCCCCATTTAAACCCCTCTTCTCTGTATTTTCTTCAATCAGTATTGGAAATTCTGGATTTTGAATGTTTTTGGTTTTGTTTTAAATTGGTGTTGAGATGAGGTTGTACTGTATTAACACTTGGAAAAGAAAGAACGTTGTTAAGCAGCTTGAAGGACAGGTCCACATTTGAGTTAGTGGTTCATTTTGTGTACTTTTACTAAACACGTTTCCTGCTATTAATTTCTGATGTCCTAGAGGGATGCAAAAAGAGAAGGCAGTATTGCTTAGTAGTAAAGATCATAGGCTTCAAAGCCAGAAGCCATGCGTCATACTCACTCAACTTGTGATTTGGGTGAATTTCTTTTCTATTCCCTAGTTTTCTTTGGAAATTTGAATAACAGTAGTACCTGTGGATAAGGCTGTTACATGGCTTAATTAATTTAATGAGCTCAGTGCACCTAGCACAGTGCCTGTTCTATAGTATACAATAAATGTTAGCAGGATTTGTGACATCATACTGGGCACTCGCCAAATAAACATCTCCATTAACTCCATAGTTTTTTGAAGTTCTAGTTGTTGAAAGTAATTTTGGTCTGAACTCTGCGCTCCAAAGCAATGGCCCTTGACTTCTCTGACTTTCTCTAAGCATAGCGTAGGCATGCTAGTTCAAAAATGATGATGCCTGCCTTATAAAAGTAAATGTCACCAGCCTCCACTGTGAGCATTTAAGCAAGGTGAGTGGTCTGAAAGAGAATAAGGAATCAGAAATTTTGTCTCCTATTCCCAGCTCCATTAACTGACTTAGTAGGGCAGAATAAATAAATCACAAATAAATAAATAAACAAATCTCTTAACCTTTCTGGATTTCAGTTCCAGCAAAATGAGAGTGATAAGCTTTTACTTTCTAAGGGCTTTGAAATCACTGGCTGGAAGGTGCTACAAGAGTGACAAGTATGATTAACTTCCCAGGATTTTGGTCTTACTGTGCATACTCTGAATGTTTGCTTTTCATCTTGGGAATTAAATACTTCTTTCACATTGATATGTGGTAACTGCAGGAATTAGTGAAATTCGCCAGCATCTCAGATAAAATCAGAGGACAAATAAGTCAGGCAGTTAATTATGTGAAAGAATAGATTAGGGGAGGGAAGAACAGCTTCAACGGAAATCTCCCCCGATTGTTGTCCCAAGTTCGGGGGTATAACCTTGGAAGGTGAAATGGAGGGTGGAGGTCATAGAGATAAAAGGAGCACGGTCTGTCTGTCCAAGTTCTGCAGCTATGCTTTCCCTGTCCTCTGCCCATACTTCTAGATTCTTGCCTCCTTGGCCCGCACAGTGTGGAACCACTTCAATCAGATTCAAGCTGCTATGTTTTGTATTTTTTAAGTAATCACTATTGCTTGATAGGTCTCAAAAACCTATTGTATTTCAAAAGCCATATTCTTTGCCTATTAATTTCCTCATTTGTTTATTTTTTTTGTAAACTCATTTTTGAAAGTGCAAACTGCACATCCCTTTATATATTATACACAGACACACGTACATAAATTTGTTGTTGTTGTTTGTAAGAGTGTTAGGGAGTTAAATAAATCCTTAGTATTTTGTTATTAATCACCATTATTATTTTTATTCTCTTAATTATTTTTAAATGATGAACATTTGTACATTTTTGATAAATTATTGAAATATGTGAAGCATTACCATTTTTGCTCCTGTTCATAAAGCAGACACAAAAGAGTTACGGTTTGTTGGCCAAATGAGATTTGCTACACTCCTCATAAATCTTTTATTTATGTGTTTTTGTAGGAAATCAATATTACATTGGTGTAAAATACAGATAAAATACAATTCACCATACATTTTATAAAATAGGCTCTACTAGAAGTACTTTCAGGATACATTTTAATATGTCACATTTTTATTTAAATGTAGGATTATATTTTCATCTATATGTGAATGTGTCTTTTCCTTGGAATGTGCAAACTCCAAACTTGTTTGTATTATGTACATATATGTACAAATATTATTATGTACATACATACATACAAACAAAAATATGTGCACTTTTTTCTTCAACAGTTGCTCTGCCTGAATTTTTGTTATGTAACGATTCTCTTTAAGAAAGCACCGTAGACACATCAGTAAGCTACAGACACGATAACATATATTCAGGTATTGTACATGTATTAATATTCTTTGAAAGAAATCTTACAGTACTCATGAATTTAAAATTTTTTTTATATAAACCATATAAATATAATGATTAACAGTCCGCTGTATTCGCTCTTCAGGACATGAGATGTAGCATTTTCCTAATTACATAGACCAGGGTGGGAGAATATGACAGCAGAAGAAGATTAAGCCATTTGTATCTATTCAATGCTGCTTTCGTAACATTAACTAGAAAACTCAGGCCTGCTGTATTGAATGTTGAGGAATTTGATTACAAGAGTAGTAGACTCTGCCAATCTTGGCTTGAGACAGCAGACTCAACTAATTGTCTATCAGCAGTGATTTAGCTGTATCATCCGTCTACAATCTTGCTATTGATGGGAGCATTTAAAATCTGATGAAAATTACTGTTTAATAATCAGGACTTGGAAAACCCACCTGGCAGATGCTTTCTTTCTGTCTCTTATTTTTTCCCCACTAGTTTTTAAGGAAGATAAAAGTCAACTTTCCTAAACTTAAAATAGAAACTTTGTAAAAAAAAAAATATTTTAAAAGTCAGTTTTGCAAGTATATTACCGAAGACAGGCCTAAATTTTGTTTCGGTTGTTGTTCTTTTGCTTTGTGTTCCAGTTTCCATGAATGCCATTGATCCTCCCATTTCATAACCTACTTTTAGTGGGGAAGATGGGTTCAGTGGTTAGAGGTGTGTTTAGGACGTCAGAAGCTGTCTTTTGATTGCTGTTCTGCTTCTCTCTGTCTAAGTTCTGCTGCATAATGCGTATTGGAGGCGGTGCTTTAAAATAGTAGGCAAATGTGATATACCCAATATATTACAGAAATTTAAGTATGATGAATCAGATATATTTTTAAAAAGATGATTTGTGCAGCAGAGATTCTACCACTTAGGACAAATCTAATGTGTCCCAAAATAGTGTATTTTATTATCTGTTCAAGAAGAAGAAAAATATAGGGGTGCCTGGGTGGCTCAGTCTTAAAAGCGTCTGCCTTCGGCTCAGGTCAGGATCCCGGGGTCCTGGGATCGAGCCCCGCGTCCGGCTCCCTGCTCGGCGGGAAGCCTGCTTCTCCCTCTTCCACTCCCCCTGCTTGTGTTCCCTCTCTCGCTGTGTCTCTCTCTGTCAAATAAATAAATAAAATCTTTAAAAAAAAAAAACAGTATTTCACATACAGAGGAGAGGATTAAGATCTTCCAAAATAGCATATAATAAATAAGGGTGTGTGGATAAGGTGAGTACAAAATCAATCACCTCCTGGTTGCCAGGTTTGATGAAATAGATATTTAATAATTTGGGACATTTATATTCACTCACCACTCAAGTGAGCTTTGCAGAGAGTTTCCCCAAAATTAGTATGGCATTTCTGTAAGTAGACAGTTCAATGCACAGAAGGAGTCACTTAAACGGTCTTCCATTTTTTTTCCCTGAGGCAAAATTTGCAGTGAGCATATGTAACAGTCTGTATTCCTGCGTGAATACCAATTGGTGTCATTAGGTGCCTGGAGTCTCGAGTTGCATTTTCGAGGCATGATTTTCTGCTGGAGCAGACTCACATATAGCGGTCTTAGATCTTCACCGTGGGTTTCATAGTTTGATAGTCTGTAAGTGATTGGTTTTGTTCTGGGAGTTTCCTGGTATTCTTATCACTTGAAGAAAGAGATGATACTAAAGGCTTTTTGGTTTTTTTCCTCCTGGACTGGACTTCTGAGAATCCTTATAGATGGAAATGAAGAATCAGTAGAAATGGCAATGTAGAAAGGAGGTGGGAACACAGAAGCATAAGGGAGAGTCTAAGATTTCATTCAGGTATTCAAAGGAGTAATCAGGATGAATTATTCCCAGTAATGGAGAACCATAAGTTAACAGACTCCTAAGCCTATCAAGGTGTCTGTTTTTGTACCATTTGTCACTGGTGATTGTATGTTCTCCACCCTTTGACACAAATGATGATACAGGGTTGGAGGGAGGTCTGTATTTGAGGTCCCAGCTTGCTACTGTTTTGTAGCTATGAAAGCCAAATCACGTTCCTTAGACTTACCCCATTTTTCCTATTTCTATGTGATAATACATCCTGTATTTCTATGAGATAATACATCCAAAAATACTATCTAAATGGTAAAATGCTACATAAATATAAATAGAATTACTATGTTATTGCTTAGTTCCTAGGAAGCCACACAGAGTTTTATTTTTCACTTTCTAATACATTTCAATTGCTTTTATAATTTCCTATGTACTTTTATGGGAAGTTGTGATTGAAAAAGTATAAGAAGTTAATCTTCGATCAAACAGCTACTTGGTATGTGAAAGATACAAATGACAGATTTTAGAATTTGGGAAATTAAATAAATTCTTTGCCTGATGAAAATACAGTAGCCTAATTGTATACCTTAAAACAGTTGAGAAGAAACCTTCATAGAGAATAGCCATGTTAGTTTTTTAAATAGCCATTTTTCCCAATGGGAATTTTTTAAAAATAATATGTTTAGGTTCTAGAGGATACCGTTCCCTCAAAATGCAACTTTTTTCAAAAAGGCCAAATTGCAGTTTTAGCTATCCTTAGACCAAACAAAGTTATCAGTTATGTAGTGGATAACTGTTTCCAGTTGTCAACTCCGAGACAGTTACCAAATTTACTGTCAGTCATCCACCTGATTTAGATCAAGAGAATTCTTAACCTTTTCAATATCTTGTTTTGATATTTTATTAACTTAGGAGATTGAAGAGAGAATTATGTGAATGATAACAGGCTTGTTTTAATATATATTCATATTCCTTATTTCATAGGTGATAGAATCTGATACAGATTCTGAATTCCTCAAATTTTGTATCCAACCATTTTTTCCCCATGCTATCGTTGTATGAAATAAGTTATGTATTTTAAAAATGTCAGAGTCCTTTTTTTGTTTGGTTTGCATGCCCTTGTTATAAATTATATATTGGCCATCATATGACTATCTCTAAAATTCTCCAAAATTGAAAGTGATAATTAAGAGATTATGATGCAGGATTTCCAATTTCCATTAGAAAATATTAGCCAGGAATGGAATTTTTCAAAAATTATTTGACTTCTTACGTTTAAGGCAACCTAGGATATTTTGAGGAAATCTACTTTCACTATTATTTCCTTCATCATTAAATATGTCCAGGTTATTTTAGATCTGGACAAAGAAGTAAAGTTCATGGTCATTTGAATTTTAAACTGGAATTGAATCTTGCTATCAGTGATAAAATAGAACAGTGTTTGAAAGGTAGTAAATATGTTATATCTTAAAACATGTCCATGAGAAAAATTTTTGATGAATAAAATGTTAATTATGAAACTTGGTTGTAATAGATACAAGTTAATTATTATGACATGAATTGGATATCAGCAGGAGCCTGGGATAATTGATGTCAGATGAATGTGGAAACTCCCTAGGATGAGCTCGGTCCCAGATGAAGTGACAATTGGAAAAATATAAAAGCTGTTGTGATGCATGTACTTGTCCCCTAATGAAAGCAGATTAATTCCAAAAGTTGACATTAAATCAGTGGGGGAAAGATCTATAAAGATCCTTTTACAAAACTTTGAATGGAAGCAGGCTATTTCTCTCCTTAAGGTATGAAGAATGCCATTTGTTTGGGTGGATATTTTGCTACTATTCATTAAAGGGTCCATTGAGTCTTATAGTCTCCACCTTCCTCCTCCTGTAATTGTTTCATATCCCAAGATACAAAGTGTAATTTGTTCTTTTGTTTTTTTATTGTCTTCTCTTTGTATGAAAGTAGGAGCATATGCATTTTAGCTTTTGTTTCATTACATGCCAAATTAGCAGCAATTCCACTAGCTTGGTTTTGATATTTCATTAATTCTAGAATAGCAGTGGGTAACAGAATGGGGCACCAAAATGCGAGAGGCACAGCCAAATCTGCCTCCTGCTTTTGTTCTCAACATTTGAGCCATTAGCTGTGGAAGGAAAAATCTCCATTGAATTGAAACAGGAGATTTTTTAGCTCTCTATTTATCCAGTCCCATTTACAAAATCTTTATTGATTCACTGTCAGAGATTTGTTCCTATGCTTATAGTTCCAATAGACAAATGGACAGAGGTTATATGTATCACAAACTCACCAACAATTATTTTTATACTCAGAATTAAGGGATCCAAGTGGATCGAAGAATTGATGTTCTGCCTTTCTGATCTTTTGATTTAACATGCATACCACACTAACTTTTGTGTTGCTTCATGTAAGCATGTTAGCCTCTTCAATCTGACTAGTTTGACATTGCTTCATGAAGAATGTCAAAGGTAGCTCAAAAAGTAATCAGGATCGAAGAAAATGTGTATCATCAGACTCTCTTTCTAATAAAAAAGGCAAGTCAACAACCAAAAAGATTTTCATGATCTCAGTTCATTCAAAATCTCCTGTGATTATCCTCCAGTCCTTTTAGGTCTCAGTTTCTAATACTCAAATAAACTTCTGAGTTTGCCTTTGATTTCCACACCGTCCCACCTTTGAAGAGAACTTAGTGTCACTCCTCAGAACAGGGTCTGAGTTTGTTATTGTCTGGAAATTTGGCTTACTAAATCTTGTTGACTGTTCACGCTTTGTCATGCTTCTCTCTTGTGCTCAGGTCTCAAACCCTATTACAACGTCCAGAGACGGTCCACTATTGTTTTGGGTAACTTTTGTCTTAATGGTATTTGGTTTTACTAGATAATAAAAGAAGGCGTTTATGTCACTGTGGGCACTTGGCAAAATTTTGCTATACACAGACGTCGCCGCAGTGGTTTGTGAGAAAAGGAATTGGTCTCGAGCTTCTGCAAATTATTTCATCATGACCCTAACCTTTGCTAAACAATAAAACATATGTGTTTACTCACACATCCATACATAAATTGAGTCATCGCATAATTTTGCTCATGTCCCTGCAACTGCCAAAAATATTCCATGGTATTCTTTGTCCTTATCTCATGACCATGTACTTTATGACTTTCCTTGCTTCACATCTTCACCTCCTTCATAGGAAAATAAAAGAAATCCTTTGTTGAAAGCTGCTGGTGCTCTCAGGGTTAGCTCCCTCCACCTGGGAACTGATTGACATAACATAATAAAATAAAATAAAATAATAGGCTTTGCATTGCCTACAGGCTGCCAGTTAGTTCTCTACTGTAACTGTAGCTGCTGTTTAGGGAAACTTTTTGTTGTTGTACCTATTGTGTTAAATTATGTGTTACAGTTATAAGGTTTTGATCCACAGATTTCTAAAACTTGACTACAGAAAGAAAAATACCATAATATTATGAAATAAATCTACTTAAATGGAATATGCTTTATTTCAACATATAGTTAACATCTTACTCATCCAGTTTATTTGATGGGATGGAGTGTCTTCTACAAATAATTTTTTCGGTACACAAAGGCACTATGTATATACCCATTTATAGTATATAAATTTTATTAAGATGCTATTAAATTTATAGCACGTTTTCATATCTCACCAAACTAAGTATGGGCAATGTGATTTAACAATTTCTTAATGACTTGAGGGTCTTTGTTATAAAAATCAATTGTTCTCTTCTCATTATTCTTGGGGCTCCTGCCCTGTGTGCCCTTACATTAAATGCCTACGGACAGTTGAAGTCTTATTGTTTTGTTTGTTTGGGTTTTGTCTTCTATGTTAGCTTTCTATTCTCACTTTGCTAACAACGTGACATTTAACAGAAGAACAAAGATGTGTGGGCAAATTAGCAGCAAAGACACAAGCTGGGAATTACAGTTTGAGAAAACTTCAGGTCTACTGCTTACTATCTTCATTTTGTTACCTTTTTTTGTTTATTTTATTCAGATTCTCTGCCTTTGTTCCATTCAGAAGGATGCAAGATGGGGGAAGACATGTAGCAAGTTGTGATTGCTCAGGAACCATGCTAAATAGTGACAGAAACAGCTTCTCTGAGAGCAAAGAACAGGTAACTAATGGATGTGGTTCCTGACTTGTTTGGTGCTACTAGAAAAGATATGAGTGTGAATGTATTTTCCTAGAAACCTGGAAGACTCCCACCCTTGCAATGGTCTCTCCCCATAGAGTATCAGGCTCTTGAGGACAGAGGCTCTTACATATCTGTGGGCTGCTTGGCTGGCTGACAAGGCGGCGGAAGTAAAGGAGCAAAGCATTAATAAGGAGGAAGGCAGATTGGCAAACATCTCTTTGGCAAAAATGAGACCTTAGCTCCTCATTCGCTACACAAGCTACTGAAAGAGTCCTAAAAAATGGTTGAAAAGAAACACACTTTCTGTATTTCAGTTGAGAAGTAAGAACATCAAGGTCACTTCCACCATTTGAGGGGGAAAAAACACCCCAGAATATTGATAAAATGTCAATCAAAACTGTTTTTTCTATATATGCTATGGTAATACGAGTCATATTACTCTATTGCTTTTTTATTTTTAAACACAGCTAGATCTGGTAGTTTGGCAGCATTTTTTTCTTCTTCTTTTTTTCTTTTCTTTAACAAAGACAGAGCCTTCAAACTCTTTTCAGAGCAAGGCTGAAAATCCTGCCAGGTAAAAAAAAAAAAAAAAAAGAAAATGTTATTGAAAACCTTTCTCCGCTTATAGGTCCGTTTTGACAGGAAATCTTTGAGAGGCAGTACAGTGAAGTGCCCAGAGATTTCATCTGTCTTCTTTTGCTTCAGGAAATGCTGAGCACAAGGCTCTCTATTAGGCAAATAGAAGGAGTACCAAATCCCCTTAACAATCATCTTCGGCCTGCTCCTGGGTTGACAGCTCTCTGCGTCCTAGACTGTCAGACAGGCCCAGGATCATATTACCGGGACCACTGGAAAAGTTTCTGACAGTACTTTTCAAAAAAGATTATATTGTCTCTGTTTGCTGGTTACCTGGCACCATAAATTTTGCATGGGCTAATCAGAAGAAAATGTACCGTACCAGGAAGGCATTAATTTATAGTACTTTTATTTTTGTTTTTTTTCCTCGGTAGTTTTGACATAAAGTTTCTGTCTGGGTGTTTCTTCCCCTGTCATTCTGTGTGATTGGTTAAATTTCGGTGGTCCTTAGATGCTATGTTATATTATCCAATAGGATGACAGTGTTTTGTTTTGTTATGTTTTGTTTTGTTTTGACAGATGCCAAATCTAAATTTTAAATCATTCCTTCAGAAATCAAAATGCCAGCTTGTAGTGATACTATAGAAGTCTAAGCAGATGCACTTTAAAAAATAATCAAGATTAGGTAAAATGGGTAAAGTTCACAGTGAAAGTTTAAGAGAATCATTTCATAATTTGAGGCAGACATACTTTGTTCGGTTTAGATGTGCTTATGAATTTTCTGTTCAGAAGTATATTTAACACATCACCTAGAAATTTTGCACAAATAACCAAAAAAAAAAAATTCCTGAAGTGTAAATTAATTAGTGACTAATTTTAAAAACTTAATAGAAAGTGGTATGTATGTATATCACACACTGTGTGGAATTAACCATATTGTAGATATAAACATCAATTAAATAGCAGCCTATGTCCAGGGAAATAGAAGCAAGGGAAAAGGGACATAATTTCTGAAGTATTCCCTAAAGTAAATTAAATGGCAGTGATGTGATTTTTGGTACATCTGTGATGAAAAAACAAGTTGTAGAAAGGATGCTTGCGGTTGTTTAATAGTAAGGTTCATATAACTCACATCATCTAGGCTTATATTTTGGTAATTAACATTCAAAAACAGATGCCAAGGGACAAATAAGTACGGGACTCTGAAGGCAAGCAAAAGAAAGGAAGAGTATCTTAAATGGCCTCTCAGACTCTAGCTCTGCACTCCACAAGTCCAGCCACCGAACATCTGTCCCTGAGTGATATTCTTAAAAGGCAAGATGTATTCAGTCACTCCTCTATCTAAACCACTTGAACTATTTCTGATTTATAAAACTAACATCCACATTCCTCATGATGACTTGTAAGACCCTCTGGTAATTGTCCCATGCCTCTCGTGCTTGCCATAACCTAAATATCTCCATGATCATGGCTTATTCACTAAAGTTTATCCCATCCCTCCACGGTACAGTGACTTGAATGTATTGTCATTAACTGATGGGTTGAGTAAGTAGATTGCAGGATATTTCGGTTGCTTGTTAAGTATTCATGTTTCCCTCTCTCCTTCCTTGAAGACTTTCACACCCTCCCTTCCCCTCCTCCCTTCCCCCACGAGGCATTTGCCATGCTGTGGAAATTCATCCCTGATTACAGAGGTAGGCTTTCCCTCGTCTGTGCGAATTAGAGCCGGGGCAGCCCTCATAGGTTAGGGGTAGACCTATGATGTGACAAGAGGTTTGCGGGTCCAATGAAATAGGAGAAGAGGTTTGTTGGGGAATTTCTTTTTCGTACATGCTCCCCAGAGTGACTGACTTTCTGCTGTTCTTAAGTGTTTTTATCTCTGATTACTTGTCTGTATGGGCAAATTGGCTTAAGAGTCAGACAGAATGCAGCATTCTAAAATGCAAAATAAAAAACATTAGATGTTGCTTGTAGTAGTTAAATCCATGCCTAAGAGTCATGGATTTTATACGATTTTTAAATATTAAGTCACTAAGGAATTTTCAAAATTACCTATATAGAAAATTTGAAATATAAACTATAATTAAATTAATAAATGCCCTTTCACCTACAGAACTGCACAAAATTATACTTCTTCAGCATAATTAAAAAGTACCAGCAGTTAACTTCCACTTTGGGAAGGCGAATGCAGGTGAGTAGAGCGTCTTCTCATTTACCCACATCTCTGTTACAGTGCCAGTGAAGGAATGTTAAAAGATACTATCCCACCACAACAAAAAGAACACAAAGCAACTGAGGGGAATTTTTAATCTATTTCAGGAAGGTGGGAGGCTGATGGAGCAGAGCGGGGAGGGGTGGGCGGAAGCCTGGAGCACATTCAGGAGCTGCAGTGGAGTCCGACCTGCTGCCCAGCAGATGCCCAGGACCCCAGGAGCTTCCGACCCGGGGTGGCCTCTGGAAAGGAGAGAGGGCAGGAGTGGGAGTTGGGGCTGGATGGAGGCTTAATTAGAGATCAGTTTATAGAACAAATGAGTCTTTTACCTTTTTCCCCTACAGGTCTGTCTGTCCGTCTCTCTCTCTCTCACACACACACACACACACACACACACGTGTATGTGCGCTCATGCACACACAGACACGCACACATACATACAGTCACACAATTTGTGTGGGGAAGATGAATACTCATCATAGCTGACCAGCCGGATAGCAAAGTACTCCGGGAACTGCAGGCTTAGGGGCACATCTCTGCCCACAGCCCTACAGGATTTCCAAACCACCTCACAGCGGCTTTGTACTTAAATAGGCATTTATTTAACCAGAACTGCCAGTCATGTGAAGAAAACCTGTAGCATAAAGAAAGACGAAGATAAAAATAAGAGAATGTAATCGAAAGGAAGAAGAATTTTCTTGTGCTAAAATTCTCCCTCAGAAAGGAAATGTAGAAAGGAAATCTCTAGCATATTCTGAGAAAGTCAAGGTATTAGATCCATACAATAAAAATAAGATGCTATGAAAATGGACACACAAGACAAAGACAACCCTTAGAAATTAAAATTGTGACTAACTTGCTAACTCCGTAAAACTGCAAAAATACAGTCAGGAAAATCAATTAAAATTTAAAATAAAAAGATAATGGGAAATAGAGAGATATAATTGTTCTACCCATAGACCTAGTATCCAAGTATGAAGAGTTCCAGAATGTGAAAAAAAAAATAGGAGAAATTTAATTATCATACAAATATTGAATAAAACTCCCCAAAGAGAAGGAACACATGTGCCCAGAGAATATTGATCATGGGAAAAATTATAACAATAAATCATTAATAAAATAAATAATTTAAAAATAAACTAAATACATCACTATAAAATTTCAGGATGCCCAAAATAGAGAAACCTCTGAAAATTTCCAGAAAGAAGAAGGAAGAAAGGAAGGGAAAGAAAAGATATCTTTTTTTAAAAAAAAAGGCAAAAATGAGACTGATATCAGACATTATTAGCAATAACAGATGCTAGAAAATATTGGAGAAATGCCTTTAAAATTAGGAGGAAAAATAATTTTAAACCTAGAAATTCTATATTGAAACAAATCTTCAAATCACGTGTAAGTACCAAAGACTTTTTAGACACTTGTGTCTTGTGTTCCGTGCATACTTTCTGAGAAAGTTAATGAAAAATGTGCTACAGTGTAGTAAGAGATTAAATAAAGAACCAAGCCATGGGTCCAATAAGAGGCATATCTAAATCAGCAGACTGACTAGGAATATCCCAGGATGATAAATAGCTAACAGTCCTGGGTTCGTGCAAGAAGGTGGAGGGCTTCCGGGGAACCGTGTCCATGGAGAAACAAACTGAGGCAACGGGGAGGAGCGGTTAATAAACTGAGAGTGTTTGCACACCTAAGGACATGATAAATAATAAAACAAAAACAAAACAAAAAAGAGTTGCTGTGGGTAGGTAAAAGGATCAGAAACTTCAGGAAAATTAAAAATATTAGATAGTAGACATAATGCATGTCACTATTGATGTCATAAACAATATTTACCACTGTACCCCAATACCTAGAATAGTGTTTAGCACAAAGGAAAAATGCTATTTAAGAACTTGGGAAAGGAAGAAAGGGAGGGAGGGATGGAGCAAGGGAAGGGTCATAATAATGAAAACGCTGTACATTGATTTTTCAACTTTCAATTTATGGGCAAAATTCAATAACCATAAGTTTACTGATAAATGTAAAATTCACCACGCTCAAAAATGCAAAAGTACATAAACAGATGACAGATACTGAGTTGAAGGGAAATTTAAGGATAATGAAATCCTCATTTTATATTATGGGCAATCAAGATATTTCTCTGTTTAGTTGACTGAAATAAGTAAAAATAATATAAGTACATAGTTTTATTTTTTAATTTATTTTTATTTTTTGTAAGTATATAGTTTTAAAATATAGTGAAAACTGAAAGTGCTAATGCAAATAATTTTTATATGCCATAATAGGAATGTGATAGCTGATATTTATAGTTTAAAAAAATCAGGGACAATAGAATTAGCAAGTTATGTAAAAATAAGAAAACAACCAGAAATCTAAAACCAGAAATGACTAAAAGAGTTTCCTCTGAGGAGTAGAGCTGCAGGTGGAGAGAGGTGGGGCAAAAAATTGCTGCTTCTCATAAGGTCTTCTGTATTACTATGTATATGTTTTGATAATACAGGGATTAGACTGAATTTTTTTTTAGAGGTGAAGTTAGGTGAAAGCGCTATTTTAAAAGTTACAGTTAAATCCCTTTATTTTTCTATTTTCCTTTTTTTGTTTTTTATTTTGTTTAAAGATTTTATTTATTTATAGAGAGTGAGTGTACAAGCGGGGGGAGGGACAAAGGGAGAGGGAGAGAGAGAATCAAGCCAACTCCACACTGAGCGCAGAGCCCAATGCAGGTCTCAATCCTACAACCCTGAGATCATGACCTGAGCTGAAACCAAGAGTTGTGTATGTTTAACCAACTGAGCCACCCAGGCACCCCATCTATTTTGTTTTTTCAAATTGACAATTGCTACATTACCCGCCAAATTAAAAGTAGCTAAACACTGGAAAATTACTACATGGGTTAGGATTCTTCGGTTATAAGCAACAGAAATTCAGTCTGGATGAGTAAATTTAGAAGGAATTTATTGGAAGGACACTGCACTGAAAAACTCATACACTCAAAAAAACCTGATACACCTGGCCAAAGATAGATCAGGAGTTACAGAATCTCAGAGGGTGTGGGGAACTCACTGAGAGTCTGTTTGAACACTTCTATTAGAAAAACTTAGCTCCACTTCCCCACCATCCCTGTATCATTACTCAATCATGTCCTGGGAGACAAAAGACTGACTGGGCTAGATTGGGTCTCAGGCTCATTCAGTGGTGGGGGAGATAGAAATAAAGTGATTGATGGTTGCACCAGGGCTACGTGTTACAGGAAAGGAAAGGGAAAGTAATGTAAACCAAAGTAAACTAAAATTGACTTCTCTTCCCAATGATGGTGACGGGATTCTGTGTAGACAAAAACAATTGTTCATTACATTAGCCTTAAAATTTTAATCGTCCTATTTGGGGGCTTTATCCATGGTGAAGCATACAGAATGTTTTTCTGAACTACCCAACCAACCAACCAAGCAATCAAAAAATATTGTGTACATAATACAAGGAAAGGAAAGCGTGTCCTGCCAGTCCTACCTCCAAAACATATTTCCCTTCTCTTCACTTTACTGCATCTCTGGAGCCTACTATCATTTCTCATTTCATCTTGTAAAATAACCCACTGGCCCCTCCTCCCTGCTTGTACCTTTCTCCCAACCGCTGATGCTCTTTTGTCTAAAAAGTTGCCAGAATTACAATTTTAAAATAAAGATCCCATCATACCACTTTTCTGCTTAATTACCTTATCTTTGCACTTAGAGAAGTATCCAGACTCCTTAGCACCACACATTTCTTTCCAGCTGTCACTTCATCCCTCCTACTTCCGGGATCTCGTATTGGCAGCTCCATCTGCCCAGAATGCCATTCCTCCAAGGTCTCATGTGAATGATTCATTCTCACCCTTCCGCACAGAGTGCTCCCTCATTCCCGGGTACTGTCACAGGACCCTAGGTATTTCATAACTAGTACCTGTCTGGTTTATGTCTGTTTTTCACTAACTTGCTTACTGTCTCTCCAGGCCCCATAAAAGCTATAGACTGGAAGAGACCCAAAACCTTCTTTGGCTTGTTGACCATTAAATCCCTAGCACCTGTAACTGAGACTGCTCTTTACTAGGTGCATACAAAAAAAAAAAAAAAAAAAAAGCAAATCCAAACTAAAGAAACATATTGAACAATAAATAAATGTGCAAATTCACTTAAAAAGTAGACGAGTTTACCTTCAAACCGCAAACCTATGTTTATTAATAAATGACAAAAAGCAGTCAACCTTGTGCTAACTGAATTGATCTGTGATGCTTTGCACACCCGATTGTTGACATTATCCACTTTCTATACAGAACTTTAAAGTCTGGGAACTACAGTTCCCAAAAGCCCTTGCCAGCAGTATTCCAGTTAGTTCTTCTAAAGAGGATCACTCATGAGAGATTTGGAAGGAAGAGCACAGTCAGAAGCCATATTACATAGGCTTCTCTGATGGTAGTTGACAGATGTGGGAATTTTCACATGTGGAGTTTTGCAACAGCTTTCCAACTCTTTAAATTGCTTAGTCGCAAATTGAACATTATCGTCTTCACTTGGCTTCTACTCTTCAGTCATTCTAGGGCTTTTTGTTTTAAATATCTATTTTGAATCGCTTTCAAAGTTCCAGAAAGTTGTAAAAATATTATAGCAAACTCCTCTATACTCTTCAGCTAGAAGTCCCATTCAAGCTTCACCAATAACCTCACTAATTTCTTTTATGGCAAGAGGATTATGCTTGCGTCTGATTGTCTTTTTAGTCTCTTTAAATCCGGGGAAGGGCCTCAGTCTTTCATTTTTATGAATTTGATGTTTTTGAAGATTATAGGACAGCAATTTTGTAGAATGTTCCTCAAATAGTTTTGTCTGATGTTTCTTCATGATTAGACCTAGGTTCTAGATTGAGGGCAGGAATAACACAGAAGTGATGCAGTGTTCTTCTCATTACATCCTATCTGGTAGCACACAATGTTGATTTGTCCCATTACTGGTGGTTTAAATTTTGATCACTAGATTAAAATTTTGAATACCAGGAATCTCTGCTCTAATTTTTTTTTTTAATTTTTTGCTTTGCTGTAGAAATATTTGAGATTAGATTAATAGTCTTTTTCTCATTCCACTTTCACCCAGTAGTTGTAGTATTCATTGATATTTCTTAATTAAAATGGTGATTTTACTATGTGAATCATTTGTCTACATTTATTGGTTGATATTACTATAAGGGACAGCTTTTTCTTCTCTCTGTTTATTTATCGATATGGATTCGAGATTCTCTATTTTATTCAGTGGTTTAAAGTGCATTCCTATCATTATTTTCTTTGATGCTTCTATTTCTTTCTTTCTTTTTTTTTTTTTAAGATTTTATTTATTTGACAGAGAGAGAGATAGCGAGAGCAGGAACACAAGCAGGGGGAGTGGGAGAGGGAGAAGCAGGCCTCCCGCCGAGCAGGGAGCCTGATGCGGGACTCGATCCCAGGACCCCGGGATCATGACCTGAGCCGAAGGCAGACGCTTAACAACTGAGCCATCCAGGTGCCCTGATGCTTCTATTTCTTATATTTGGCCAGTGGGAGCCCTTTCGAATATGTTTCTTTGTCCAATTTGCCTTCAAAACTTGCCTTCAAAACTTGTTCATTCTCTGTATTTTGTTACTCACTTATGTTGTTTAAACCAATGTGGTCATTACCACTGGGGTGTTGCTGCATCCAGAAAACCTCTCATTGGACAGAGCTTGGAAGTAGATAGATAGATAGATAGATAGATAGATAGATATATGCAAATGCATGCACACCCACACCACACACACTAGCCACTCACATACTCATACCCTTCTGTATGTTTTTACACATCTATCATCTAGCCATTATCTATCTGTCGATCATCTATCTGTGTATCTTGAAAATCGTGAATTTACACCGTAACTCCAATTTCAGATTAATGCCACAGGGTTTATTTCAGCTTTCCTCATTTCTATATTTGTACTTTCTCCTTCAGTGAGAAACCTGCTCCCATTAGGCTTAATACACTTGCCTAGGCACTCAGTTCCCTTAATGCAGCTAATCATAGCCCGGGGTGACTTACTGCCTTACCCCAACACATCAACTTTTTGTAGACTGCCTGTACTGACTGCCTCTGGGTCATTCCTGCCATCCTGCCCCAACCTGCTGTCCTCATGGGAACTTGCTGCAGACCGTCATTACTGGTTACCATCAGATGACCCTAACTTCCTGTTCCATGATACCATCCTCCAGCAGGTAACATCACTGCCCTTGCCTGATACCTTTTAGAGGAGGAAGGTGGAAGGTAGACAGGCTCTCCTGCATCTTTACAATACTAATCCCTTACTAAATCCTTTTCTGCTTGACATACCTGGAGTGTTTTTTATTTCCTTAACCAAAAGCTAATTATTATACTTTGGTATATAAATGCCAGTGTAAAAAAATTTCTAATGCATTGTGATTTTATTCACCATATAAGTAAAATTGTTTGTACAAAAAAGTCAAAATAATGAAAATTATGTGCCTAAATAAAAGAAAAAATTGTAACTAAATTTTTCATCTGAAAGTGGATAATTTGTGAAATTTTGAAATTTCAAACCTAAAATATTTAACAATTTAACTAACCTGGCAGCTGCTCAGAACACTTGGTGGAGTAGTTTGCACTCGGGGTACTTAGTTGAAGCTTAGACTTTTGTCCTGCTGAGCTGCTTTAAGGTTGGAGTTATGTAGAAAATGTCAGGCTATTTTAACAGTTAAGATATGTCAAAAATATCAGGTGCTAGTAAATCGGTGACAAATTTTAGATTATTTTACTAAATAACTTTTTTTTCCCTTCAGCATTGAATGAATGCTGAGTTTCATTTGTATTTTCAGGGAATGGTGTCTAGAATAAAAGTTTCTACAAGAAAAGGAATATGACTACATTAAAGGACATGTTCATTATCTGCATGTCAGAACAGAATTTAAGTAGCTTGAGGCACAAGCTACACTATGTGTGAAAGAAAGCCTTTTCCCCCAAAATCCTGCACTTCTAACCTTCTTTCTGTTCATCTTGTGCCACACAGCAAGTGAAAACCGTAACCCGAGAAAAAACAAATGTCTGCTCACAATATTTTTAAGTGAAGTTTGTTCATTTGAAATGGAGATGACTCCAAGCAGTGTCTCCATATCTTTCTCACATGGTTTTAAAATCCTTGGGTTTTTAAAATGATGGAATTAGAAGAAAATCTACGCACCCAGTTGATAATAGTCATTTGAAAAATGCATGTCTCATTCTTCATAAAATAAAATCTAAAAATGAATAAAAACATCAGAAAAAGTACAGTTAGCTTCTTCCATTTCACTATGTATATGAATCAAATTATGAACTATAAAATGCTAGACTTATGTCTACCACCAAACTCATTGTGTACTAGAGTTCACAGTTAGTTCACCTGTTGCTAAACTCATCACAAACGCAAAGTTAAAAAAAAAAAAAAGTCAGGGCCAATTTTTAGCTAGTATAATAATTCCAAGGGTTTAGGAGCTACAGAATGACAAATAGGCTGAGGAAATCTGAGTTCTTTAATTTGATTCAGCAAATATTCATTGGCAGATTCCTCTATTCTAGGTATATTGCTCTGTATTAAGAGAGCTATGAAATGAATCCTTACTAGTGTGATCTGGAGCCTCAAAATGTTTTCAGTCAATAATTGGAGATGTGGGAGCAGGGAATTTACACAGGTCAGTGTAACACAAACGAGCAGCTTTTCTAAGTGCCATGACATTTCCTCTCAGTGGCATGGAAAGTTCTATTTCCTCTCTCAGCACATCTCTCTCTTGGGACTTGGATTGGCACCTTAATACATCGAATATATACGGCCACCATGAAATGATTTCAGGGCACAAAAAGCATTTAAAACATTTGAGACTAATAATGACATTCTAAAATGCCATGGAGTGGTAAGCTAGATCAACTTTTCCCAAACGATGTTCAAAGGGGAATGAAGTTGATGCTGGGAAGGAGAAAAAAAAAGAAAAGAAAAGTATTTCATGGTCAGTGAGTTTGAGAAATGCTGGGTTAATTAAAGTTGAACCAGTTCCTTTCCTGTAGAACTTCTCTCTGTATAAGAAATTTCCACGAGGGGACTGTAATACGCTGGGACACATTTCGGGGAATTCTATGCAAATGGGCAGAAATAGCAGGCAAGAGAACAACCTAAAATAAAAATTCCTTTAACTGCTTTGATTTCCTGTGCTCTTTTTAAACATCTAACTCAAATGTTGCTTGTAGCTTAGCCAATATCAATCCGTGTTTTCTGTTGCCACATTTAAACACTGGAAACAAATGCATCAAAATGCTTGGTATCTTTTTATCCCTTACAGATGTCCTTGCTCCCTGGTAAAGAAACCATTGGAATGTTGCCATTTTAATTAGGCTTAGCTACCAAAAAGCCTTAATCTGCCATTGAGATGTATATTTGCCTGTTTTATTAAAGCTTGGGGGAGGTGGAAAGGGGGCTTAAAGTTTATAGAAATTATGTAATGACACAGACAAACTTAGTCCAAGATAGTTTTATAACTTAGAGTGAATTTGAAATATAATTGATGATTTTGAGGCTGCTGCCAAAATAAAGAACAGTTTTATTTTATGCTACTTTTAATAACCAGGCTTTTTTCCTATCATTATTAAAGCGATTATTTCTTGGAACACTGTCAGGCTGTATAATTTTTCATGTTAAAAAGAATCTCCCAGTCATATACCAGATACTTTTATTAGCATAAATATCACCAGCCCTTAATTAAGGAGAAATCAAATTGAGAAAACATCTTTTATAAGAGTGCCATTAACCTGCTATAATATAATATTTCTCTAATCTTTGCTTTAGGTAAATGATTGTGAGGACTTTGGAAATTATTTATACCTTTCCCTTGTATGATTTCTTAAGAACTAATTTTGAACATACTCATCCAGAATTATTCAGTGTTTTCAGAATTTTTTTTCCATGCTACACTTTGTTGAATATAATAAATATTTATTTAAAAGTAAAAGAACATAAAAGGGGAAATAGGTCATAAATATGAATACATCATATATTTAAAACAAATAAGCCTAATGCCTATTTTGAAGGATGAACAACCATATTAATACTTAGCTACTGATTTTTCAAAATATTGTGTTTATGGTTTCATCAATGTGCTAATGCCGCAGTTGAGTGTGAGCATATGCAATAGTGGTAGGAAGCACAGACCACCGCTACGCTGCCTAGAATCGGACCTTGGTTCCAACACTTGTGTCCATGGAAAATCTCCTAACTTCTCTGTGCCTCAGTTTCTCTACCTGTACAATTAGAATGATAACAGCCTTTACCTCAAAACATTGTTTTGAGGTTTAAATGAGTTAATATTTAAGGTAACAAGGGCATACCTCTGAGATATTGCAAATTCGGTTCCAAGACCACCACATAAAGTGAACATTGCAATAAAGCAAGTCCAGTGAATTGTTTTGGTTTCCCAAGTGCGTGTAAAAGTTATGTTTACACAGGACTCTAGTCTCATAAGCGGGAAATAGCATTTTGTCTAAAAAAACCATGCATGTACCTTAATACTTTACTGCTAAAAAATGCTAACTATCATCTGAGGTTTTAGCAAGTCATAATCTCTGCTGGGGGAGGGTCTTGATGTTGGTGGCTGCTGACTGATGCGGATGGTGGCTGTTGAAGGTTTGGGGCGCATGTAGCAGTGTCTTTTTTTCAATTGTTTCTGTTTCAACTCCAGTTAGTTAACATACAATGTTCTATTAGTTTCAGGTGTACGATATAGTGATTCAACAATCCCGTACAACACCCGGCGCTCACCACGACAAGTGCACTGCTTAATCCCTGATTCTGGCCATTTCTTAAAATGAGACAGCAATGAAGTTTGCCACATGGATCGACTCTTTTAGGAACAATTCTCTGTAGCATGTGAGGCTGTTTGATAGCATTTTACCCACAATAGAACTTTGCTTTCAAAATTGGAGTAATCCTCTCAAACCCTGCTGCTGCGGTACTGACTAAGTTTATGCAATATTCCAAATCCTTTGTTGTCATTTCAACAATCTTCACAGCATCTTCACCAGGCCTAGATTCCTTCTTAAGAAACCACTTTCTCTGCTTATTCACCAGAAGCAATTCCTCATCCCTTAAAGTTTTATCATGAGATTGCAGCAATTCAAATATAATAATAATGAAAAAGTTTGAAGTATTGTGAGCATTACTAAAATGTGACACAGAGGACGCAAAGTGAGCAAATGCTGTTGGAAAAAATGGTGCCGATAGACTTGCTCCATGCAAAGAGGGTGGCCACAAACCTTCAGTTTGTAAAAAAAATTTCAATATCTGAGAAGTGCAGTAAAGAGAGGAGCAATAAAATGCGGTATCCCTGAATTTTAGTGTCCTAAAGCATCAAGTGCCAGAACAGTGTCTGGCACACGATTATCATGAAGTATATTCTGTTTGCCTCCACAAACCCAACATTTATTTCAAGAGTAGTTAGTGTTACCTTAAAAATTTCATTTCAGTTTATCTTTCCTTTAACTGCTATAGTTGCCTTTGGCTGTTATTAATGAAAGCTCCTATAAGAAGTAGAAGGCATCAGAGAGAACAGACTCTAAGATTTTAAATAGTAACTTCAAGTGACTGCTGGATCTAAAAGTGCCAAAAATCTCCCACCAAAGTTTAATGAAATAAAACTATTGCGTTTTACTTCTAAACAAACTAACGAATTAATAGCTAGGTTTTCTTCTAAAAAATATTAAAGGAAACTATCATTAGATTAGTGTTGTATTGAACAAACTCAACCTTTCCAACCAATACTGCCGTGAATAAATACCCAACCTTAAAAATAGAAAGTCCATATACTACCGTCCCACACTCCCGTTTTTAAAACAACTTCAGAGCAATTAACGCAGTGTTTTTCCCATATTAAGTATTTCCTACATGTTTGGGTTTTTTTCCTCAAAATTATAAAAACAAATCATTTAAAGTGAAGGTTTAGTTTGACATTTCTTGTGTAAGACCAAGTTTTCCTTGGTTTTGTCTTCATCTGTACTTGATGTAGCTTTATTCCCATATTCTCAATAAACTCCATCAACTGACCCAAGCCTGATCTCATCCTATGCTGTAAAATTCATTTTGAATCTCCTTTTACTTAAGAAATTCTCTTCCTCGGGGCACCTCGGTGGCTCATTCAGTTAAGCTTGCAACTCTTGTTTCAGCTCAGGTTGTGATCTCAGGGTCCTGGGATGAAGACCCACGTTGGGTACTATGCTCAGTGCAGAGTCTGCTTGTCCCTCTACCTCTGCTTCTCCCCTCAATTGCATGCTCTCTCTCTCAAATAAATAAATAAATAATAAATAAAATTTTTCAAAAACAAAAAAGAACTTCTTATTTAGTACTTGTAATTGGCACCTTTCAGGGTATCTTTCTAGCCCAGACACTAATGGCTAGATTTTTTTTTTTTTTTTCTTTTTACAGGTGCTACTCTCCAGCCAAGGGTAAGCCACCATCAGTTGGCCATATACTGGATAACACCACCCCTGATCTTAGCTTATTAACACAGAGGTGTTCAGCTGTTCCATGTTGAGACAGTGATATTTTTTATTAGAGAATTGGAAATGAGATGAAAGCTTTGTTTGTGAGTACATATGTACATGTAAAGCTAGTATTTGGAGGTGCCCCTGTTTTACCATGCAGAATGAAGAGCCAAGAAGAATCTGCATGGAAAAGACTGAAACCAACACTGGGAAGGGTAAAGATGCCAACCACAGGCTACAGGGTTAGGCTGCTAACTCCCAGTTGCAGCCTGTTTCTAAGGTTTGTGATTGAGGACACATCCCTTCCTTTCCAACAAAATTCCTATTTTGGTCTCCTTGGCTTGGAAGAGCCAAGGAGAAGTTTTGAGAAATTCGCACTCTTTGCAGTCCAAACACATTTTCTATGATAATAGCTATGTCTGGCCCAGTACCATTACAATGTAAATTTGAGTCTTACCAAACTTTGAGTTTTACATGGATACAGGATCAAAATGACAATCTTTAAGATTTACAGAAGAAACACCCATACCTGCATAGTCATCAAGATAAGTATCAATAGTTAAAAACAATTTGTTTAATCAAAGTCTCAAGAAACAGTTTTTTAAAATTATAGATGGCAAATCCACAAAAACCTGCACTATCAAAAATAAAATTGCTCACATTGCAGGTCATTCAGAACTTTTTATTTCATCTTTGCATGCAGTGAGGTTTACTAGATTTAGCAAATAAAAGCATAGGACACTCAGTTAAATTTGAATTTCTAGTTATAAATGCTAATTTTTAGTGTATGTCCCGTGCAATATTCGACACACGCATATATACTAGAAATGTTTCTTCTTTATCTAAAATTCAAATGTAACTGAGCATCCTGTATTTAATCTGTCAATCCTCAGTACAGTAAATAATATGCAGTAGCAGGCATAGGAAAAAGAATTTTATTTTCCCAATATGCATTTTAAGTGGTACATCTTGTCACTAGGCAGTGAAATCAGCCAACATGCAAAGTGGCAACTTCTATCAAAATGTTCTTTCAATGAATTGTATAGATGTGTCAAATGTTCTTTTTTGAGACTCACTCAATTCCATCTTGTAGGGAGAGTTGGGGAAATGAGAGGACATTATACATATTAAATGTTAGTAAAATTTTCTTTTTTTTATTCCTGGTATTAATATTGCAATATAAAAACCGTAATTTTAAAAGTAGACTCATTTTCTTGGGAAGGAGAGTAAGATGGTAAAAGAACAGATAAGAAAGGAAGAAAAATAAAGACAAGATGATTTTGAAAAAAGAAAATATTTAGATTTTATATGTTACATAGACTTTTTTTAAGCTGTCTGCTTTTTTTTTTAAGCTTTCTGTTTGCTTTGGCAAATCCAAATTGGATTAACTCCAAAGCAAATTTAATCATTTGGGCAGAAATTGGTAATAAATGGCTGAAAAAAATCAAATTTAACGAGTAAATAGTCACAAAAATTGATTGTGAAAAATTGATTAGAAAAACTTGGTTATACTGAGATTTATATTTATATCATAGTCCAAAAAGATTGATCTTATTTTTTTACCTTCTGAAACTACCTTCCACCCCATCCTCCTCTCTCTCACCCCCTTTCACAGAAGAAAATAACATAAAAGCATAAAACGTGAACAATATTATATTCAGAGAAGCTTGGTTCAGAAACAGCCTCCAGGAAAGGAAGAAAATAGGAAAGTCTATTCTACTGGCTGGGATTTGGGCCTCTTGGTGAAACAGGTATGTGGAGTAGTGACAGGTGGGGACGTGATTTGTAATAGTTCCCCTTAATAAGAACCAATGCTATCGCAGTTCATCAAGTGTCATTTAGTATGCTGGTTTGTATTTCAGGGAATGTAATTTTATCTGCCTGAATCCATATAATAATGAAGTATGATTCTGAGGAATATTAATTAAATCAAGATAAATAAGTTCATTGTACTTTGAACTCAAGAATGATGTATGTTCAATAATCACACGAATCTGAGCATAATGTACATCTCAAACATTTTACTAATAACAGAAATAATCTCAAAATAATTGAGATTCTTTTCTAAATTGGGGCTGAAGTTCATAAAGGAAAATTCCAGCAACGTGATTTGCTCTCACTCAGTGTGTATCGAAATTCTTGTGGTAACTCTTGGAAAGATCATCTTTTTTTTTTATGATTAGAACAGAGAATATAGGTGTCTTGCTGACTAAATTGCTCTTTCTCATGTCTGATGTACCCACCCACTATGTCAGACTCTCCAGTACTAATATGTAGGTCCCTTTAAACCAGTAGGTTACACATCAAACTTGAGGTTTGAAGCTCTGGAAGACTCTCTAGGATCACAGGTTAAAATCTCACCGGGTCCAACGCAACCTTTCATTCTTCCAGAAGGGATAAATCAACCAGCACGTACTTCACTGCGTTAGGGTGTTTCAGATGAGAACTTATAAACTTAGACTTTTTTGCTTTGTAATGACATTAAAGATCTCATGGGGTGTTTGTTCTAAGGTTTGGAGAAGCGTCCTAAAACCTTGAGTAATTTTTGCTCATACTTGAAGTCTATCTTGTGAGAAGCTTGAACATTCTTACATGTTATTAAGGCTTTATGTTTCTTACTAAGTCATGAAAATTAAATTCATCTTTAAAAAGTACTTGCAAAATTAATGTTACTGGGAGTAGGGATTATCGTGTATGTGGTATGATTTGAACATCGCTATCGTACCATTTTCATGTATTGTGTGTCACATGAGAGTTTTATATACTCTTCAGCGAAACTGCATGACAATTGGGCCAATGTCTGTGTTGTTAATAAGCCACAGCAGATTGGTGTGAGACTCAGTTCTAGAGTCATGACATATAACACATTTAGGCCCCTGGTGGCTTCTTTGTGTCTAAGGCCCCAAAGACTTTTTGAAGACTTTAATAAAGTCACTCTCATTGCCCTATGTCTGATCGAGTCTGCCTGGATTACCCCCTGCCCTGCTCTATATTATAAACATTCATCTTTTGATTTCAATTTCTCTTTTCACGATTTTTTTTTTACTTTATTGCTTTTAAACTGCCATTTCCCCCATTGTTTATGATTAGTTGATCTGTCTTTCTGGCAAACAAATAAACAAGGAGCAGAGTGAAGGAGAAGCCAGTGAATGTGTGACTATGGATAAAGGAAACAAATTCTTATAATCAGCATTCATATGTTGCCCTTGATGATTTGAGTTTAGAGTTCGTTTTGAAAATCTCCGAGTGCTATCTATAATACTTTGTGTCACACATTTTTGCTTCATTTTTTTCTTGTTTGATTGAAAGCCACTTAGAGGGTTCATTTTCATTTCATTGTGAAGCATGATCCTCTGGGATCATTCCATCGGAAAAATTTCCACACCCAGCTCACAAATCCCCATAGGGAGGGTGTCCTGTTGGAAACACCCAAAGAATTGTGGGAAGGTTATTTTTACAATTTACATGAAATTACCTGAGGAAACTTATTTTATATGTAAAAACCAAACTTACCCCATCTTTAAAATATCTGAATAATTCCTCCCGGAAAGTCTTTTACAAACCCCAAATGGAAAGGTTTCTTTCATTCTATTCATTTTCTCTCATACATTTGCAGCCTCATGGAAACATCCCCTCTCTTCCCTTCACATATCATCATAATTAATTCCATAAGCTTCTTTCAGCTTGAGAATTTAATTTTTATTTTAATAGAAGTTAATAGCCTTGTAATAGAGCAAATGCAGGGAGTAGTTCCCATGAATGGAGATGCCACATTTTTATGTACCAAAATGAATCTCTCCTTTCTGTGTTTAGCATGACCTATGTTCTCTGCCAGAAATTTTAATATCATCTCATTCATCACTCAGCTTGCTTTGTCTCCTTTGTCTATCTTGTTCATTTTTCCCCAAATCACTCGCCAATACAGCATAATTATTCCTATGGTGTTTCCCTGTTTTAGGTTTATTTTTTTCTTTGGACGGTGTACAGTTGAGATGGGTAAATAATATATCCTTATGATTGCATTTGAGTGTTGGGTTCTCAGTAAATATAATGCAGTGTAACATTTTAGAGCCCATGGTTGGGATAAACATCAAACAAATGCACACATGAACACACTCACACATACAAACACAGTTCATGAGAGAAAGATCTTTCGTGTCTTATATCCTGCTTTATCTCTTGGGTCTAAATCAGTGTCAAGCACATAGTGCACAGCTAACAAATATTTGTTGAACAAATGAAATTACATACTAATCAACTCATATGTATTTCTATATATGGATAAAGATATTTGAATTTTTTTAATAAATCAAAAAGTAAATGTTTGTGATCAGTTTGCTGAGTTAAAACTAGACACGGTAACATCCCAGTCAACTCATTTGCCGTGACTAGAGCACTTTGTGGTTCTGGGTCTGGCTCCTGCCTCCCTTTTAATCCTATCTTGCTCTTTTTAGCTCTCTCTCCACCCTTCTATTTAACACCCAGTAGACCAGCTACACTGAATGTCTTCCATTTTGTGTTACTCTTTCTTCTGATTTTCAGACATGCTGCTTCCTCTTCTCCATCCACTCCACTCCTTCTTTCCATCTGCTGGGAAGCCACTACTTACCTTTAGTTCTCAAATAAGGGCCATATCCAGAAGCTAGCTTAGATTAATTTAGTTCTTATCCACCACTTTACCTCAGGCTCATGTTCTCAGCTCATGCTTATTTTTAGATAAAATACAATAAACTTATTTTCTATTCTAATTTTTTTTCTCCCACTTGAACAGGTTTAATTCCAAATTTCATTTTTAAGCCTGTTTTATTTAATCCTTTCCAGGAGTTATTCTGAGAACCAATAAGTCAGGAGAGTTGCAAAGTTAAAAAGATTTTAAGATGGTACCATTTTTGGTTTACTGAAGATCTTGCAACTATTATAATTCCTTGTCCATTTTTTCTGCCTGAATTAAAAATAGGCAAAGCATCTTCAGAGAGCTCAACTTTTTTTTCCTTTAAAAGATTTCATTGACTGGTAATATTTATAAGTGTTGTGGAACTGTTATTTATTGGCCACCTCTTACTCCGTGAACTCATGTCATGATTCCCAAAGGAAGAAAAGGGGGCTGAGAAAAAAAGATCTGGAAGATGAATTTTCTTTGCAGTATATTATTGAAAATATTAAAAACTGCTGGGTTTGGGAACTAAAATACCTAGTTTTGTGTTTCAACTTAATATCAGAATCTTCCCATAATCTATTAACTCAGTGTAACTGAAGTCAAGACATCAGTGACCTAATGGATGAAGGAGTTGTGTGTGTGAGTGTGTGTGTGATTTTTAATGTGTGTGCACAAGTGTTTTCTGTGTGCACTTTTCTTGCGAGAGTGAGTTTGGCATACCGACCCATCTTTTGGCAATGCAGAGAGGTATAAGACTATTGAAGCTGTATGTCTGCAATTTTTTTCTGCAGTACTAGTTCTCTCCAGCAGTAATTTCTAAAATGTGCCTTGTTCTGAATGTGATGATGGAAATGCATCTCTTCCAGAGATAATTATACCAGCCTCTGGAAGACTCTTACTCATCTGGGAAATGGAGGAAAACTGGATAACAAATGTGACCCAAAAAATCACTCAAAGTAAAAACTTAAAGTGGCCACCCATCCCCAGGGTTCACCACAGACAAGGAATCATACGCTTAGAGTGTTCACCCTCTGATCTGGTTACTGGCTTAAGTGAATTTGGGCAATTCACTTAACCTCTCCATGCCCCCATTTCCTTCTTTTGGTATCTTGTTGACATTGGTAGTGAATTTCCTTGCAGTAATGTGACAATTACCCGATTAATGACTATTAAACTCTCTGAAGATAGAATTGAAGGAAATGCTTAATAAAATGGTAAATAAGGAAAAAAAAATGGACAGTAAAGGGTCTGTAGTCACAATTGGAAAAATTAGCAAAGGTTACTTTGGGAGGAGCAATGAGAGACATCTCCAGCACCGTCAAATTGCTGACTGCCTGATCTTAGAACTCAGAGCTTGGCCCAAGCTTTTATGGCCTGTGACAATAGGTTGTTCTACACCTTTTTCGTGGAGAGGCTACCATCCCAGCCAAGTTCCCAATCACAGCGGCCTCTGAACTTTCCCCCTGAGGGTTGCTTTCATTTCATAGACACTTCTGTTAAAAAACTAAACTTTTTTTTGCAAAGATAGAAGATAGAAACACTAAGTCATTTCTTTCCCCTTCACAGCAAACTTCCCCTCCCTTCTCTCTAGAAGGGCTTTACCTCTGTAGTTCCCTGTAGTTCAAAGGAAGAAATAGAACATAATGGGATTTGGCTGAAGGGTTATAATCCTAAGAATTCCAAAACTTTTCATCAAAGGGCCATTTCTAAAGAGAGCTTTTATCCATTGGCAATTTCAGCTGAGAACTATTCAGTATGACTCAGGAGGCACCGCATAAAGGCTTTAAAATGCCCTGGTCTGCCACTGTCCCTTTGCAAGAGCAGACACAGAGCCGCTGTGTAGTGTTTCTCGGCCCATTTATGATAGCATTCCTCTGAAAGAGGAATAGCCTAGAGCTAAACCAGGAGGTATAGGAAAGCTGTTTCCTTGGCCAAATCTACTGTCAGAGGAGGGACTCCCTCTTCACCCACTGAAAGAGGCCTTATCATTTATTACTAGTCAGGCTCAGCTAGGAAGGTCTACACTGTTGAACCAGGGGTTTATTTTCATCCAGAATGGCAGCAGGACTACGGGGAAGGAGGCAGTGCCTTGTGACCCACATGTCAGAAGGGAAGTGATCACACAATGCATACACACATGTGCACGTGCACACTCACACACACATACACACACTCATGCTTCACCGCCTCATCTTTTCCCATTTCAAGGAAACAATCGAATGAATCACTCTTTTTTTTTTTTTTTTTATGGAAGAAGTTGAATGTGTTCGACACACGCTCTTAGCTCTAATCTGTGTCTCAGCCTTCCTGACTGTACCCTGGATTCTCTTCCAGCTATTATTCAGAACGAATACAGAGGCCTCTGAGCAATTTTTCCCATCAGACTCGGAAAAATGTTAATATAGAACAGAAACTTTTAGAAATACCCCATAGTATCCAGTGAGTTATACACATTTTCATTGCCTTAGGAGGGTGTAAGAGTAATTTATTTCCATGTAGTCCCAAGCCTTCAGGATTGAGCAATGAGGCCTCCCCAAGTACTTAGAGAAAAGGGAAATAAGGTTGTCCTGTGAGAATTAAATGACTCGAAAACAACACTTAGCAAAATGTTTTCTAGTTCCTTGGGAACATACTAGAATATCACTTAATTAGTGAAATTGTCACATCTGCAGTCAGCATAGATCATCTAACGGGAGCAGCCATGTAGCAGGTTGCTTGCACGGTTCAGGATACAAGAACTGAGATCGGGAAGTCATGAGCTTCTGGTCACCACACCTCATGAAAGGTCTGGATGAACCATCCTCAAGACCTTTGACCACACTCTATTCTGATTCTGCAATTACTGAGCAATCCTTTGATTTGATAATTCATCTTACCTGACACACATATATGGAAAAAACTGTGACCTTGAATAGGAAATAGAAGCACCTTCGTCCCTGTTTGGAAGTTAACTAACTGGCTTTCTCATTCACCTGTTAGTGTCAAGTTAATCTAGTTGTGATATATTTGTCTCTAAGCGTCTATTTTTGTGTTTACTTATAAGATTCACAAAAGCAATGCCACCCAGTGAGGAGTCCTTGGGGTCAGCCACAGCATCCCAGAAACTGTTGACAGATAGTCCACCCACATGAATGCTTTCTTCCACTTTACCTTCAATAATTCCTAGTTTCAGTAGGTATGACAAAGAATCTCTACACATTGAAATAGTCCTTGCATGTCCCTAAAATAGGAACCTGATTCTGTTGTCTTTTCCTATGAAATGTGTATATTTTCATTTCGGAATCTGGTCCCCAGTGATGCATGGCATGATGACACCAGGTCATTCCCATAGCTAAAGAATGGAAGGAAAAGCCAGCTCCACTTTATCCAAGTATGAGTGATTAGGATATAAAAAGGAACCGCTTTATTTTAAGTTCTTTTCTGTCAAAATACATTCCCTTCAGTTATCCATTTAATATATATATTTTTTCCAATGAACACAAATAAGATGTTTTATTGAGTAACATGGGGCTGATCAGGAAAAGCGTCTCTGGCAAAGTCACATTTAGACTCAGTCCTAAGGGATAAGTAGGGACCAGTCAGGGAAAGGAACTGAGGAAGAGCATCCAAGCACAGAGAAAAGTATGGTCAGAAATCTTGAAGTCAAAAGAAAATGGTGTATTCCAAGAACTTGAAGGAAGCCGGAATAGGTGAAATTGAGACCTGGGAGGTGAGAATAGAAGTTTAGACAGCAATCTGTGCCTGCTTGACATAGTAGTTTCCATTGTGAATTGTATTTATTCTTTAGTAAGTATCAACTGAAGGCCTACTATGAACCTGGAATGAATTGTTCCATGTATTCTCCATATGACAGGGAGGAATACCCTTGCGAGGGAGGTAAACAGTAAGTACATTTCTTGTTTATCAGAGGTGGTTAATATTGTGAAGAATAATGAAACAGACGAGGAAAACAAGGGTTGAAGTCCACTGACCATTTATATAGCGTGCTGAGAGATGTCCTTACTTATGAGGTGGTGGACCCAAAGTGAATACACGAGAGCAAATCAAGGGGATATCTACAGGAAAAGCAGTCAAAGGGAAAAACAAGCGCAAGGGCCCAGAGGTGAGACCATAATTGCAATGCTCAAAGAACAGCACAGTGGCCAGTACGTCCCAACTAATTAAGAGGGGAGCAATAAGAGGCAATATCAGAGAGATAGTATGTCTGTGGGGTCCAATCTTGTAGAAACTCCTAGGCCACTGTAAGACTTATTCTTTAAGAAGAAATAACAAGCTTTTATCAGGTTCTGAGCAATGAGTACCATGATTTAATTCTCATTTAAATAGTTCACTCTGGCTTTTGTGTTGATCAAGATGATGAGGGTGGAGAGCAGGAAAGGGCCATGGCAAGGAGACACTTAGGAAGCTATTTTCTTTATCCTAAAGTAATGGGAAATAATTAAAGAGTTTTAAGTCAGGGAGTGAAACCTTATTAAAATGTCATAATATTCAGATGCTGCCTGACTTAACGATGGTTTGACTTGTGATTTTTTGACTTTATGGTGCAAAAGCGATATGCACTCAGTAGAAATCATACTTTGAATTTTGAATTTTGAATTTTGATCTTTTCCCAAGCTAGCGATACGTGGTAGGATGCTGGGCGGTGGCAGCAAGCAGCGAGTTCCTGTCAGCCACGTGCCTAAACAGCTGATACACCAACAACCATTCTGTACCCATACAACTATTCTGTTTTTCGCTCTCAGTACAGCATTCAACAAATTATATGAGATATTTGAGACTTTATTATAAAGTAGGCTTTGCGGGAGATGATGATGCCCAACTGTAGGCCAATGTAAGTGTTCTGAGCACACAAAAGGAAGGCTAGGCTAAGCTATGCTGTTGAGCAGGTTAGGTGTGTTAAAGCCATTTTCCACTTAAAACACTTTCAACTTATGATGGGTTTATTGGGATAACCCCTTGTAAGTTGAGGAAGATCTGTATATTCTAATTATAAACCGCAGCTTAGTAAATAATTAAAAATACAAACACCTGGGATGCCTGCATGGCTCAGTCAGTTAAGCGTCTGCCTTCAGCTCAGGTCATGATCCCAGGGTCCTGGGATCGAGTCCTGCATCAGGCTCCTTGCTCAGTGGGGAACTTCTCCCCTCTGCCTGCCACTCCCCCTGCTCGTGCTCTCTCTCTTTCTCTCTGACTAATAAATAAAATCTTAAAAAAAAAAATACAAACACCTTAGTAAAATTAAACTACTGTATTAATTAATTACTGCTAAATTTCATTTTGACTTTTCTTCTCTAACATGCAGTCATTTAGCCTGGATGCATCTTCTAACCCTCTTCTGATAGTGTAATAAACTGGGCTAATTCTAGCTCTAATTACCCTACTAAGAAAACATTTGGGTTGTGTTTTTGCAGTCTCAAAAAATGCCTTCGGTCCCCGAGGCCCTCCTTGTGTAACAGATACCTGCAACACTAGAGAACAAGAAAACTTGAGTTTTCAATATTGTCAAGCATTTTAAATCACTCATTCTGGGATTTCCCGCTCCACCCACTGGATTGTACACGATTCCCAGAATTATGGTGTTGTCAGAAGAATGGAGACATTTCCCTTCCAACCCGATCACATGGTGTGTGGCTCCCTCCCTGTGCTCCCACGTGCAGCATGAATGGAGAAGACATCTCTGGTGGCACCTGCTGGCTCAGTGCCAAACTCCGTCCTGAGACCACCTCAGTTCAGCAACCAGAACTTTGGCCCTTCATGTTCGATCCTGCCACCCTTGTACCTGTTACCCTGCTAGCTTGCTGCTGCTGCGTTCCAGAGAATTTCTAATCACAGACACTCAGAAACGAGCAAACTGTAGCCTTCGTTTCCAGAGAATTAATTGTCTTCCAAGGGTCCGATTTAGATTCTCAGAAGCTAAGAATCTGGAAAGTCATGCGAGTGCCTTTGAATGTAGATGTCCCTGAACTAGCCAGACCACAATATCTGGTCTCAGTTCAAAGATGAGTAAAATAATGACTGGGATTGTATAAAATACCATTCATTTCCGTTTTCTACTAAATCAGCTAATAAGCTGTGTGAAGGATATGGATGACATATGAGCGGACATTCTCCGCCCTCCTCCATCGACATCTATGGTGGCTTGCCTGAAATCTGGTGTGCAGTGCAGCCCATGCTGGGTGAAGATTCAGCCAGGATCAAGGGCTCAGGACGTGGGCTTACTGCCTTTCTTAAACACTAGGTTGGCAGAAAAGCCATGTCAAAGCCTACACATTTCCCCATTGCCATAATCAGGAAATTCTTCTTGTGTACATACTTCTATGTACTTTCTTAGAGAGTAATCAAATTTACAGGATAGTTCTGGCCCCACCTCTCACCTCCACACTCATTCCCCCTCCAACTGCTACCAGTCTTGGGGGGAGGAACAATATAAACCAGAAAAACAGACAAACCCAAATTATTATCTCCATGGTTCACTACCTATCATTGGTATCAGAGTAAAATGATTCTGCTCTTTGATGTCACTATGCTTCCTTCTCTCCTTCCAGCAAATTGAAAGAATAGAGACTGTTTTACCTCCCATACATTTCCTGAAAATTTTTGTTTGCTTGACATCCTTGGCCCTTGGTTAGGGACCGTGTCTCCTCGTGTTCATCAGTGTGTGCCCCTGACCTGTCACAGTGTTTGGCATGCAGTTTTCATTTCCAGTTGACAGAAAGCTTTCTTGGCAACTCATTATATCCATTCCAACATTACTCTTCTGATTAACATCTAATCCCCTACATTTATTTTTATACTTACTTTTGTTGATCATCAGCAGTTTTAGATCTGGATCTCCACAGAAGACTTACGAGAGCTTATGCCTTTTAATTTTCAGGAGATAAATCTTGAAGCATTTTAACGGATGTATTTTTAGAAAAGAATGCGCAAAGACCTTTTCACAGAAACCAACAGTCTCTTAAGTCCACTCAGCACAAGGAACTATAGGCTTCCCTAAGCAGAGGTTGATAAAGAAAAAATCGTTGGAGAGGGAGCGAGGAGGATTTCAATCATTCAATGAGTACATGTCAAATATCTACCATTAACAATAGCTATATATATAACTATAGCTGTATATATATAAAATGTAGCTCCAACTCTTATGCAGACTGCGTCTTGCCTGGGCTCCTGAGTTTTCATAAGCAAATGTCAAGCTTACCTCAGCTCTACTGACTCTTATAGGTATGGCTCTGCTGTCAGTTTAAAACCATCTACCCTCCCAAGTATTTGCTCTCTTTGATGCTCTATATTTATGGTTGGTTGTAAAAAATATCTGTGATGAATGAGCTGAAGAATATAAAGTCTTTCTTTAATCTGTTTTAATTTCATCCTTGGATCATTTTGCATTGTTATTGAGCTGCTATATGAAACTATGACTTGGTATCATGCAGTTTGGCAGTGAAGAATGTTTATGAGTAAATATTCTCACCCTACATTTAATTTTAATGAGGTTCTTGAGGGCAGTGTTTCCCATATCACACACTTTCTTTTATGAGGATCTATAAAAGGACATTTTTATCAGGTTTCAATATGAAACAAAGCTTGCCTCTCCCTCACTCATGTTTTTTTTTAAACCAAGTCTAACTGAATTTTTACTACATGCCAAACACTGTGACAGGTCAGAGGTACACACCGATGAACACGAGGAGACACGGTCCCTAACCTCACGGAACTTAGAGTTTAATAAGCAAGAGATGTACAAAATATATTAGCCTATTAAAAAATGTTGAAATGAAGCTGCAATGTGTGCTCTGAATAAGAGTTCCATCATGTCATTAAGGCACAAGGTAAGGGACTTGACCCCTTTGTGAGGTCAGGGAAGAAGTGCAAGTGAAGATGGGAAGTCACTGAAGATTTTAAGCATGTTGAGAAAGTTTGACCTGATTAAACTCCTGTTTTGAAAAGAACACACAGTTGATGCATGAAGGGTAGATTGTGTTTCCCTTTTTGAACAGGCTCCTAGGAAGCTTAGACCAAATTTTCAGTCCACTTTTTGCTAAGTCTATAACCCTTGATGGCATTATTTCAGTTACTAACTTCATTCCTGACTCTGTATTACCTTCCTTCTCTTAATTTCCCTTTGCCCCATTTTTCTTGCTTAGCAATTTTCATTTTATTTTTCTGCATGTCTCTTTATAATCAATATTGTTTTCTTGGGGGGGAGGAGGAAGAGGTAAGATTCTAATAATAAGTAAGTGACAGGGAATATATCTTAGTTCTGAAAATGTTTACAACATATTTGAAGAATTAGAGAAAGAGTACGGAAGAAATGGCTCTGAAAAATACAATGACAGTTAATAGAATAGGTTTTCATAGATTATTTCACAGATAGGAGAATGTCATTTTTAAACAAAGTTGATTTGAACCAGTCAGCAGCTTTGGGATCTCAAGCTTTTTGAGTTGAGTGTCTTTTTCAATATAGATACAATTTTACTTCTCCTATATTTCTCTTTTGTTTCTCTTAATCTTGGGACTCTTGTTTGTTTGTCTTTTTAATTTCCTTAATTGTTTGCTATTAGGTAGTAAACTCATTGAGGGAAGACATCTTGCCTTTCACTTATTTATTTTTTGGACTGTGTCTACCCACACACACCCACAATAATAGCATCCAGTACAATACAACAGGTCTGCTTACTGAATAATTTATAGTTCTGCACTCAAAAAGCATTCATTCTTTCTCATAGCTTACACCTGTTATTGGTAGGGCTGGTCTTTGGATTTTCAAGCATCGGCATGTAAAATACACAATTACAATGAGTATTTCCTCTTTACTTTCCCTCTACTCCCTTCCTCCCTTTCAGTAGTTAAGAGAAGAGCACATTTGGACTGTGCAAGAGCCAATGTTCCTACATGAAATGCTGATGAACACTACCAGCAGCTTACACAGAATTGCCAAAAACATGAACAGAAAAGGGAGGCACCCATAATACATACTTCACCTCCCCTCCCATTTTCTTCCTTATAATTTTAATTTTATCCCCATATTTTTGGATAAAACATTAGCATACCAACCTACAGGGAAGTTAGCCTCTTGCGCCTGCCACCTCTGCTAAGGCTATCTTTGAAAAAAACAAATGCAAGGGGCCCAGCTGCTCCTGAGGCTGAGGGGAAATGACGTGAGGTCTCAGGAACCGGAGGCTGTTAACCTTCAGGCCGGTGAAAAATACTGAACACCGGGAGGGGAAGTGGATGGAGAAAATTTAGGGTCTTTATGGAAGGTTTTCTTCTTTTCCGCGTGAAAGCAACGTTAACCTTGTAAAAGATCTGCTTCTGTCTTGTTAACCCGGCTTTGAAGAGGAATGACCCTGGGAGGAAAACAATAGCAGCGGCCAAGTACAAAGGGTCATAAACTCCTAGGAGCCTTTTTACCGTCTTCAGAGTCGAGTCTGGGAAGAGATGAAGGCATACCCGCGAAGAAAACAGCATCGAGGGCGGTAAAACACGTCCCTGCTCTCTTCTCAAGATGGAGCTCTGCGTTGGCTTCTTCCTGAGGAAGCGTCCTTCTGTCTTCCTGCCGCATCCGGAAGGCATTTTCCTTTCTCTAGGCTCCTGGAATAGTTCCTTGTTTTTCCTTCATTTTCTCGCTCCCTTTTTTCCTTCTCTCTATTCCTCCTTGTTGCTAAAGGAACTGGCAGTGGCTCAGGAGGCCAGGCGGTGAGCTCCTGGGGAGCCACAGCGAGGAGACTGCGCCTCGTCACGGGGCTCTTCCGTCAGGGACCCTTGGAAAGGTTTTCAGCTGAGCAGACCTGGAACAGAAGCAGGCAGGCACTGGGCTTGGTCCGCGTTCATTACTAGTCGGAAATCCTTGGTCGAGATTTAAATATCTGACAGTTAATTACATGAACACATACTCTGGGCTAGGAGTCATCAACATCATGATTGTTTGATTTAATCTGAAAGACAGGGGTGTTGTGTTTGGATTTTTAGATTTCACTTATAGTTTTTATTGATCTATAGACATATATATGTAGTAGCTGTGTGGAGATCTACTGATCTGTTTATTAAACATCTAGAACAAGAAAAATATGAGAGTCAACACCCCTGAAGGACTCGTCTGAGCTCCTTATTACTATGACCCCTCCAAATGTAACCACTGTCCTGACTTGTAACACCACTTGTTTTGCCTGTTTTTCCCTGACTCTTTGTGTTTGATTCCTGAGACTCATACATATTGTTGTGGTAGCTGTAGATTGTTCATTCTCATCACTGGTCGCAATGATTCTCAACATGTGTCCCCAGATCTCGTTAGTATCAGCATCATAGGAACTTGTTAGAAATGCAAATATCTGAGCAAATTCTTGAGCCTTGACCTGCTTAATCAAAACCCGGGTGGGGCACAGCCCTCTGTATTTTAACCAACCTTCCAGACGATTCTGATACACACTAATTTTCAGAAACATTGCTATATAGTATCTCGTTCTCTGAATATATTTTTATCATTCCACCGCTGATGGACATTTGGACTGTTTCCAGTGTGAGGCTATTATGAAGAGCTATGAATATTCTAGTACGTGTCTTTTGGTGATCATGAAAATACATTTATTGTGGGTGTATACCGAGTAGTATAATTTCTGGGTCAGAGGATACGCTTTTGTTCAGCTGTAGTAGATATTACCATACAGTTATCTAAGTGGTTATACTAATTTACATTCCCCAGCTGGATACAAGAGTTGCAGTTTCCTAATATCCTCACCAAAAATATACTTGGTATTCATTTATTTTTAGCCATTCTGATGGAGATAGTGTATCTCGTTGATGTCTTAATATGCATTTCTCTAATGACTAGTGAGATCGAGCGCCTTGTCATATACTCATTAGCCACTTGTATATCTTCTTTATTAAAGTGTACATTCAAATCTTTTCCCATTTTTCTATTAAGTTGTCTATTTTTATCTCATTGATTTTTAAATACAAGTCTTTGTCAGATAAATGTAATGCAGATATATTTTCCCGCTTTGTGGAATGCAAGGTAATAATATTTTGATAGCAAACATTCCCAAAGTGTAAGTATGGGCTAAAAGCCTGCCCTGAAACTTACAGATTTTCTTTTTCAACATACTTTCCATTTCCTGATTGTTCACTAACTTTCTCTCATAATGAAGCGTTATTGCACGGAGTAGCAGAGCTTTGTTGTATTAAGTATGCAGCCGAGGAGATGTTGGTAAAACCATGCAAAAAGCTATATGGAATATTTGAGGCAGGTCAGTGTCTCACAGCAAACTCTAGATATTCTAAGGCTTAGGCATGTGCATCCTTATTTTTTCTGTGTCTCATAATCACTATTCCGTCTTTTTTTAAAATATGGTTCCTAGGTGACTGGCAAGTAGCTCAGTAACAGACCATGAATGATAAAGGAGGCATAACAAATCTGTGGGGAGAGGAAAAGATTATTCAATAAACAGAATTGGGGCAATTGGTTGGTTATTTGGATAAAAATCCATTCAGATTCTCCAGCCATTTATGAAAATAGGTTCCAAGTGGAACAAAGAGTTAATATAAAAATTCCAACCATGAAGAACTAGAAGATAATATTTGTGAATATTTTTCTGATTTCTTAGTGTGCAAGGAAATAGCAAAGGGAAAGATATTTAAATATAACTATACCACCACTTGAAACTTTTGAACTTCTAAATCCAAACTGAATTAAACTGGAAAAAGCAAACTGAAAAAATATTTTCAAGAACTATGACACACAGAGAGTATATCCTTAATCTTAAATTCTTAATACATATTCATCATGAACAGTTAGGAAACACATTAAGGTCCTAGTAGAAAATACAGAAAAAATAAGAAAAAGATATTTACAAACCATGAAATTCTACTGGTTAACTTAGTAGTTGTTAAAAAAAATTTTTTTAAAGGAAAAGAAGAAAAAGTCCAAACACACATAATCAAAGAAATAAAAATTAAGAAAGAAAAAAATGTATTTCAAATATTACAGAAAGTTTAGGCTTGATTTAGACTTAAATGTAGCTTAAATTAAGAAAGAAAAATTCTCATGGAGAAGCAAAATTCCAGTTTCTACTGTGACAAGGTGCAAGCTAAGAAGAGAAAAGAGGGGTGATTTCCCATTGCTAGTGAGCAGCAGAGAAAACAAGAAGTCCTCCAGAGGCTGCTGACAACCCCTAAGGGTTGGCATTTTGGGTGAGGTCAAAAGAAACCAACAACAAAAATAATCACAACAAAGGAGGAAATAAAATAGCAAAAATTTGGAGAAGATCAGAGATGATGGGTGTCATTAATTAGAATTGGAAGCAAAAATAAAGAGCAACCCACTTATTTTGTTTGTTGTTTGTTTTGTTTCGTTTGAGCAGCCCACACTTTTAAAGCGAGGAAAAAAAAATCAGTTATTTATTATGTTCAAAATGGTCCAGGCACTGTGGTTAGTGTTAGGTTGACAAAGACGAATGCAGCCCACTCCTGCCTTCAAGGAGCTTAGACAGGTTAGCTGATAATTTGAATAAAATATTGTTGAAGCGGTTATGATGTTGGCATCTTGAATAGGATTTTATTAAATTTGCCTGGGGCACTTCAACCTAGTGCCCTTGAAAACACAAGCCTTGTTTCTGCTGGGTTTCAGTACATCCTAACAACTGATGTTTCTAATGACCATCATGATTCCTAGGAATTGGTGAAATTGAGTTAGTCTATTCTGTTGAAGATGATGGAGGAAGTACAGGGTATATTTTAGAATGATTTGTGGCAAAACTGATTTCAAAAACAACTCTGGCTCTTACGGAGTTAATCTGCAACTCCCTCTCACTCTCTCTCTCTCTCTGAGTCAATGGAGAGAGCTCCGCAGAGCTGAAATTTCACTGCATACGCTACTTCAGTGCACAGGATTGATTGAAACATTAAAATGAGCTGCTTATTCCACTACCTTTGGGAATATAGACCAAAATAAAGATGGGTGGCTGGGAGAATAGGCACCCATTTAATTTTTATAGCACACAAATACCCTACACGCCAGTCACTTTAGGAAAAGTGATACAGAAATGAGGATAATAAACACCTGATATTACAGACACCACAAAAATCTGTTATTACAGTGAACGATTACCATAATTTAGATTGTTTTTTGCTTGACTCATTTAATTACCTCAAATCTCTGCTTTATTTTTTAATCTGATGCTATAGTTTATTATTGCTACTACCTGAAGAAATAAGTAAAACATCATAAAGTTCTTTTGCTTTTTGCAAACTAAAATCTTTGTTTTTGCAATACTGTATTTGGTAATAACATCAAAAACATTATTTTTTTCTAGAATTAGAAGCAACATTCACAAAAGAACTCTGAAAGTGTACTGGTTCAAAAAAAAAAGTTTTCTGCTTCATGTAACTGATTCTCTGGGAAATTTCATGACAAATACTCATCCATTGTTCTGTAGTAATCATTGCAACGTGAAATTAAAACAGACTCAATACTAAGCATTTTTAAAACAATTATCCAGCAATGAAATTACTATATATTTCTTCTAAAAGCAGATTGTATCATACATACATTTATGTGAAAAATGTCTGACCTTTTTAATTCAGTTCAGCAGCAACATTCATTAGATTTGCTTTTCTAATTTCTTCAATTGGAGCACATAAAATGCAAGGCTGTGCTGGGGGTTTAGGATGTGAACACTTGTACGTGATTCCTTTTGATCAACGGCAGAGCTGACCCTTCTCCCCACCCAGCTTTCCCTTTTTGTGCTTGTGTGTTCCGAACAGCCTTTCGCAAGAGTCCCAAATTGCAATGATGTCCCAAATCACAGGATTAATGTGTCTATGAACAGACCTCTTATGCCTCCAAAATGAAGTACTCCTTGCTAATTTCTCTTCAAGACACCAGCTTAATTGCATTTTAAATAAATGGGCTGCTTTGCTGGCCAACTTTTAAATGAGATAACAGCAATGTTCACTCTCCAGCAGTGATGAGTGCCTTGCAGTAGATTCAAAACTCTGTTCAATAACAGGTTTAATCTCACACCAGCAGATTTACTGCAGAATAAACTGCCACTGAGCTCATAATTAGTAAAACAACAACAAAAAATCCAACCTACTAAATATTATTTTCCAAAGCAGCAGGCAATGTTTTAGTGGAAAATTTCAGTCCTGTTCTTTGTGTGTTTTATTGATTTTATGTATGATATTGGGAATTCATGCTATGATTTAAGATAATGTTCTTTATCGATCACGTAAGCAGTTGCTTAGCTATCCAGTAACAAAATGATGCCCCCATTCACAGAATATGTAACACACACAGCCGGGGAGACTACAGTGCTTCTCTCTTTAATGTTTATTCCTTTTTTTTTTTTTTCTAAAAGCATATTCGCAATTGGAAAACAACAGCCAAAAAGCATTTGTGCTTTAGAAACAATCTTCTCATAATTTTCTTTGTTGCAGCTATTATCGGCCAATTGTGATTCAGTGAAAACCCCGTTCAGCAAACAGATGTTACAAAGTATATTCTCTGCTTGCTGCGTCTAAACAAATATTAATGAAGTAATGGGAACTATTTCGAAAAAAAAGGGTGCTTAGTATATATTTATGGTCTTATGTACAAAGCTATACTCTTGTAAAATTTCTCATTTATATTGCACAATAGTAAGACAGAGTTATAATGACATACCAAGGGACATATTTTTCATAATTGTCGTAAATATCTGTGCAAAAACCTGTATTGCACAATTCTAAAAAGCTCATCTGCAAATAAGTTTGAACAAAAGCTTTTGTGCAAAAAGTAGAGGAAACCAACTATAGCTATTTAAAAAAATCAACTTCATTCTATACGCCATGCACAGAATTTTAAAAATCTTCCCTTTCTGTGTGTAAATAGAAATTAAATATGTGAGAGCCAAAAAAAAAAAAGCTGTTATTAAATAGCTTCCAATTATTTGAGCAGTGAGCTTCTCCCGACATTTTTCAAACAGAAATAAGTTGTCTTTAGTATAAGCACTAGCTCACCTCCCATCACTCAAACATATAGTAATGGCATGTGAGGCTAGCTTTATTTCTGGCATTAACCTTTTGATAATGAGTGCTACATCAAATGGAATTTGAAGAATCTAATGGTACTGCTGTGCAGTTTATTTTTTTAAGACCCCCAAAGCAAATTAAACCTCAGTGAATCAGACATCATATTCGCAGACAATAGCAGTTTTAAGAAATAACTAAAAAATAGCAATTTACAAATAAAGCTTTTAACTCTATAGGTTTGCCAAGTGATGATTCAAAGAAAAATTGCTCATTCTTCTCTTCATTTAAATTGCCCCTAATTAGTACTGACCCTGATGATTAAAAGTTTTAGAAAGGAAGGAAGGAAAGAAAAGAAAGTATTTCTAGTTCTATCTTTGACTAATTACCATGGTATTTCTAAGTCATAGACCTAAAGAATTTTAGAAGTGAAAGGCCTCAGGAAGGACTCCATTCCCATAACTCACAAAGGAGAATAGTGTTCAGATGACTGATGTGTTAAGCCCAGGGGCACATTTTTCATTTGTCTCATCTATTACATGGGAGCAATATTTATTCTTTTATCATATACCTAATAAGAATCAGGAATATCATAGTCTATACTCTGGTCCATCAGATTTCAAAGTCATTGCTCTTAACCACCCACTGGATGACCTCATCTGAAATATGGCCACCTTATAGATCTTATGTAAGACCATGTTCTTCTTTCCCTGATCTGTTCAATTTTAGCCTACGTGCTGTTGGAGCAAGGATTTTAGTCAATTTTTGCCAACTTTATTGAAATGGAATAAACATGTAAGAAAATGCAGCTATTTCTAAGTATACAATTTGATGAATTTTGACAAATAACCTGTGTAACCATCATCCCGATCATGATATGGAACACTGCTTTCATTTCAAGAATTTCCTTTCTTCTTCTTTGCAATAAATCCACTCCCATCACCCATCATAGGAAATCACTGATCTAATTTCTATCATGGTGGATAAGTTTTCCAGAATTTCATATAAATAGAAGCACAGTTTTATTTATTAATCTGATTTGACAAATACTTATATAGAGCTTATTATGTGCCAGATCCTAAGTGCTATACAAATACAATATTTAATCCTCATAACCATCGTAAGGTGGGCATTATTATCTCCATCTTATAGTTGGTAAAGCAGAAGCCCAGAGAGGTTAAGTAATAATCCAAGGTCACACAGCTGGTAGATGGCAGACCTGAAATTTTAACCCAACCAGTTTGTTTCCAGAGCCTGTGCCCTAACCACTACATAATTCAGCATGAGAATTAATAATAATGATAACTACTAAACCTTATTCTCTATTGGCCACTCTTCTAAGCACTTGCACATATTAGCTCATTAGAATAATCCTTTGATGTAGGTAATATTGTTCTCTTCACTGACGAGGAAATGAAGACAGAGGCATGCACAGGGTGGTTATAAACCAAGAACTTGACATACATTATGTCTAAATCCCCAGGGCCTAGAAGAGTTCCTGCTATGTGATAGGTGCTCGATAATACATACAAACACACATTATATATGGCATATATATATATATCATTTATAACATACTATCTGACATTAGATATGCTATATATAATATATAATACATATTTTACATAAGTATATATACATTTAAAGTAAGTGAATAAATCTAATATATATCATCCATATATTAATTAATTCATTTAATAAATGAATTTGTGTTGATTTTATTAGCATTTGCATTCTACGAATGAGAAAATAGAACTGAGAGGTTCAGAAAGAGAAAGTAAGTAACCAAATCTGCAAAGCTAGTGAATGAACAGACTGCTTGGTTTTCAAGGCCTGTTGGGTTCCAAAGAGCACACATCTTTCATCCTATTTTCCCACTCATTTTTCAAGCACTCTGGTCGGTATTTTACCCCATAACTCATCTCATACAATCATTACAATGACCCTAGGAGAAGGTGTTCACATTGCTTTACATATTAGATAACCAGTATGCAGGCAGATTAAGCATATTCCCCATGGTCAGTTGGCTGGGGAGGTTTATACTCTATGGTCAAATTCAGATTAGGAGTTGAATCTGATGTTGATAAATTTGAAAAACTTCATTGTGTAAGTGACACATTGGAAGTGCATGAGATTACTGAAACCGAGGACGCAGAGGGGTAACACAAAGCTAATCAAAGTAATTTATAGCTAGTGAGTACCTCCAAGTGCTAGGAATTTTATATATGCATTTTATTGAATCTAAGTCATCATCAATTGTAAGACACTCACCCATTTCTCATTTGTTAAACTGTGAAAACCATCCATGATTTGGAATCCGTGAGCTACCATATGCTATATCTAATTCCTATAATGACCCTGTGAGATTATTATCTACCTTTTTTCCAATAAGGAAAACAAGGCTTGAAGAGAAAAATTGACACACCTGTGCCCCGGTCTGGCTCTGGGTAGCTCTGCAGCCTGTCCCTTTGTGAGGTCTGTCTCATCTGTCATTATTTTCTGCCTTGCCAGATTGCTTTGCGTGTTGGGGCACTGCTCCTGCAAAGTGAGGAGATACAGGTTTTTAGAAAGCATTTGCTATAAAGGAAGTTTGCCACTTTGTTAATCCAAATTATTGTCTGTTCATACTTTTGAACTATTTTTAGAATTTATAATGTACCACACAACCTACAATTAATTTGTTTCACAAGATCTCATGTTTTTGCTTTTATGGTTAACCCAGACATACCCTTCCTTTAGTTGCAAATGGTTAAATCCAACTGTTTTCCCAGAAGGTCACCCTGTCTTTCATGATAAACTAACTGCTGACTCATTATGCCAACAAGGCAAGTGTTATATTTTGGTGACATGCTCCCTTCAATATATTTTATTTTCATAGTGGGGCATTCTAAGATTCTGGTAAAAATATTTAGTCAAATAATTGCATAACATGAATAGGTTCCAATGTCTTAATTTAAATTTAAATTTTAAAACAGTATAAATTTATAGCTTCCCAAAGATAATTCATCAGAGGAATTAAGTCTGCTATACTCCTCACAATTCCCATTTTGATCTTCCATCTCTGAATTCATGTCTCCTTGTTACTTTTACATGTAACGGGAAATGTTCATCTGATTTTTCCTCAGCTGGACAGGACTTTTTTTCTGAAGTCACAGCAATAGCTTTTGTTCCACTTGTGAACAGCCTCTATAATTTAAATGGCTAGATTTTCTAATGGCATTTTTTTTTTCATATTCAGTTAAAAGTTTCTTGTGAAGAAAAATATGTGATTTTGTGGAAATAAACCCCTGACAAATAACTGACCAGGAGGTATGATTAGTTAACATCTGTAGGAAAAAAAAATGCTTTCTAGACTTATACTTTACACAACTAATGAGTAAGAATTTTTTGTTTTTCCTTGAAAAGTTCCAATTACCCATAAACTTTGAAATTTGCAATGTGTGGTGACGCCACATTTAAGCTTAGTTTTGTTCCAATTTTACTTTCTTTTTTCTCTTTCTCTCTCACACTTCCTCTCTCTCACCAGTTGCTGTTTATGAATCCAAATGAAAGAAGAAATGTTCCAGGAATACAGCATATATATATATATATACATACATATATGTATGTATATATATATAGGACATTTCAGGTAGGTTTTTTTAATCCCTCAAGAATGGAAATCTCCTTTACACATAAGCAACCTTTGGAAGTTGTCAGTGCATTTGAGCCTTCCTGCTTCCCCAGTCTCCACAATTACCTCAAGACAGGACAGTAGTAGTCATCAGGACTGGCTTCGTGGGCCTGCGATGTGCAGCTAAACAGGGCTCTGTGCTTGGAAAGCTTGATGCTCTGCCGTCATTGTCTTGGAATTCTCAATAATCTTTTAACAAAGAGTTCCACATTTTCACTTTGCATTTGGCCCCACAAATTATGTAACTGGTACTGAGAGGATGATTTATTTATTTCTCTCCACCACAGTAGGGGGATAGCTAGCAAAGAAGAACCAATAATAATAATAATAATAATAATAATAATAAAGGGCAGTTTGAAAAGTTAATCAGAATAAACAGAGTTGTTATGTTTTGGTTTCATTCTTTAGCTTGAAATACAAATTTGTAAAACATTAGACACATTCATACTCAATTACCATCTACCACCACATAGAAGGCTTTTATTTTATTTTAATGCTACTGAAAAATCCACACCCTAAAAGAGTAAATTGTCATATATTTGAATTCTTGCAAAGCCTGTCATAATTAAGGGCTGATCTCTCAATTACCTGGGATAACTTCAAAATACTAGCTTGGGGTATTTATATTTATTTATTTATTCAATTTTTTAGTTGGGGATATTCATAGATATCACATGACAGAATCCATTTAAAAAAAGGAGGCAAATACATTTAATTATACTTGGACAAATTATCTCACTGTTTTAAGTGTTGGATCTCCCTGTAAAAAAGCCTTATTTTATTAAGGCTTTAATTTATTATTAAATTATTTTTAAAAAACAAATGGGAAATTGTTACCTTGTAGAGACAAAAATATACCTTCAGGATAACTTTTTTTTAAGAAAAGCTAAAATGGTCTGTGAATGGGTGCTTGCAACTGCAGATAAAATTTCTAGGGACGGCATCATACACGAATTGGGAATGAATTGAAACAACTTTGACAGAAGTGCTCTGTGCTCTGGAAGATTGAAGAATAGGGCTGGTAAGGGGATGCTGGTGAGGGGAAAGTCACCAATGTTAGAGATCATGTGAAAAGTTTGATAAACTTATTTCATAAAATTTAAGTGTGGGAACATTTCATAAATTCATATTGTTTTGTAAAACATTTAAATTTAAGCTTGAAGAATTAAATTAATAAATATAAGTAGTCATGTGACTATTTAAGCAACACGCCTCACAGTTTTATATATTCAAGTTGTTCCTGTCATCCCCCGAAAAGATCTTTCTTTCATTTGGGAAAATTAGGTGTTGCCATGTATTTGGGCTTACCTTATCTTTAAACATTTGTGGTGGTAATCATAAACCTTTCAAAATCACATGTTAAAGTAAGGTGATTTTCTTGCTATTTTATGTTATTTGCTCTTTATACAATGTGGACTGTTGATTAGCATAGCTAATTGAAAGTTGAATATATTCAGCATTCTCAGTTGAAAGGTTCTTTATAGCTACAGAGTGCCAAATTGAATTATTTTCATCTCTCTCTAGTCCAAATCCTGGGCTGTGAATCTCTCTGGGACAGCTCTGCTGAGATTTATTACGTGCACACATCTGTATTCCCCCCCAAAGTCCTTCATTCCTGCCTAAATGAAGAGGGAGTCTGCCTGCCTGCCTGCCTGCCTGCCTCCCCCTTGTCCCCCAGATCGAGCTGAGGGCAGTTATGTTAGAGAGGATGAGGTCAGGACCACCAGCAACAACCCTGAGAATTTAAATCTATCTTGAATGAAAGCAAACAAACAAATGAAAATGAAATTAACCCTACTTACTCTGCACAGGCATGTCCTTTCTGTTCTTGCTTTGAAAAAATAATCACCCCCACCACCCCCCCGGAATGCTTCTACTTTTCTCTCTCACATCTTTCTCTTCCTTTCCATTCCTACTGTCACAGTCTTGCCACGGAATGTTTTCACTCCCTGTCTAGATTTCCTTCCTGCAATTAATCCTCTCCTTCTTATTTTTTACCCCTCATTTCAACCCATCTTCAAGCCTGCTGCCTAGGTGCTCTTTCAAGTGCCCGGTTAATATCCTCTCAATTCTAGCTTGCACAGTTTCTATGGCTCCTGACTGCTTATGAATAAAATAAAATTTTCTTATATCAGCATTTCAAACCCACTAAAACTCTAATCCCAATTCACTTTTCCAACTTCCCTTTTATTATTAGCAAGCTAAGCTCAACCAAGAAATACCTGAAGTGGTTCTTTAATATAATTGTTAATCATATTACCTTATTGTAATTTATGTATCCTTGTGGGATACTTTGTCTTGTCTAGAACAAAGTAGAATAAAAAAGTAAAAATACCCTAAATTGGAAATATCATATTTCCCAGCTCTTTGGTTTTTGTTCATGCTGTCCCCTCTGGAGTCTCATCCTAGTATTTACTATTGAAATTCTGTCCATGCTTCCTGGAGGCCCAGCCCATATGTCATTTCCCGCAGGATGAATTTCCTAATCATCGAGTCAGACTCTTCCCCCTTCCTGCCCTTGAACTCAGTAGAACCCTTATATGATAGCTCATATAGCCTGGTATTACAGATAACTGTGCACTTTACCTACTAAATTGTATGCTGATTACACATAAGCTTTATAGCTTGGAGTCTTAAAGTAAGTCTAGCACCGTATCTTACACAAAGGAGACACTCAGTAAACACATATTGACAGAATGAATGAAGAAATAAAAAGAGTTCAATTGTACACCTCTAAGTTTACGTTTCAATCATGTACTCCTGTCGAGGGTTTTATCTGGCAACTCTTGTTTTAAAAAAAATTAAGTAATTTCCTTAAGTGGACCACTTTATGATATTCATGTCATGGAAAGAATTCTACTTAGTAGGACATTCTTTGTAACTTTCTATTGGTGAGATGGTGGTCAAATCACTTAAAGTTTGGACTTTATTTTTATAATTAGGAGCAATGAGTGATAGTTAACATTTAAAGATTTTATTTATTTATTTGAGAGAGAGAGAGAGAGCACACATGCCAGAGCAGGAGAGAGGAGCAGAGCGGGAGGGACAGGGTAGGGGAAAGAACCCTAAGCAGACTCCGTGCTGAGTGCAGAGCCCAATGCAGGGCTGCTTGATCTCAGGATCGAGAGATCATGACCTGAGCTGAAACTAAGAGTTGAACGCCCAACCGATTGAGCCACCAGTCACCCCAATAATAGTTAACATTTAAATAAGCTTTACTGTCTGCCAGGAACTGTTCTAATATTTGATGTATATTATTTCATTTAACCCTCATTGATACCTATGTGGCAGATACTACAATTATTACCCTTTTACAAAACAGAAGCTAAGTAAGTTTCCTAAGTTCACATCGCTACTGGGTGACAAGAGATAGGGATTGCACCCACTTATTTTGGCTCCAAAGTCTGTGTGTATTCTAAATAGTAAGGTGGTTGGATGAAATAAATATTATTTTTATTTCAATAAAAAACTGAATATTTGATAAATATGAAGCCCTACTTCAGTCTTTCACTATGATGAAAAAATAAAAGGCAATATTCTTGAACTTTAGTGACATCTTGGGTTATTCCAAGAAGCTGTGGTTAAAAATAAAAACTGACTTCCCAGGTAAATAATCTGTGCAGTTTACAGACTCTGCATTTAGAGAAGCCCCATGTTTGGTCTTTTGCATCTTGAAATTTTTAGTAATTTTTGAATAAGGGATGCAGATTTTCATTTTTTACTGAGTCCCACAAATTATGTAGCTGGTCTTGATTTAATGTTTTGAGGACAAGTATAAGTATTTTCCCAGTATGTTCAACTGAACATTAAAGTTTTATCCCTTCCACTCTCACTTCTCTTTCCTTCAAACATGCCTCAAAAGGTATGGAATGAAGATCTTAAAATAGCTAAAGACCTCTTTTATAAGAAAGCAATAGAATTTCCTGAATAAGAGATTAATATTAATATGCCCATCTGGTAGACAGACAAAACATTTGTCTCACTTTCCTCATTCTGGTTTGGTTATGAATTGTCCCCTATATCCCATGAACCAAAATATATAAATATGTTTTTTTCTTCTAACTCTGTAATTTCTAGAGCTCCTCTTTACTCAGTTTTTTTGTGGCGTTTTTTTGTTGTTGTTGTTTTGTTTTGCTTTAATTCTTATTTTTCTCTCCCCTCTCCTTGGCTAGCTCTGGTTTGTTCTCCTAGCTGTCCACAATTTCTGGGTTATCTGTGGGATTCATGGCCATTCTTTCATTTGGCAAAGAATTCTACTGAGTCTCTACTACATTGGAGAATGAGGAACTCTGAGATAATGGGACCCCTGGTTGTGTAGTTTATCTTCCCATGGTGATAAAAATGCATAAAATGCATTTGAAGGATGGCCCAAGGATGAATAATATTCTGCAGTGTGAGCTGGGTCTAAACACAAGACACACAGATTGGGTCACTTTTCAGAGAACATATTTTCCTACCAAGAACATTATTTAAGTTAAGACACCTACTATGTGACAAAGAGGTGAAGATGCCGTTTCTGTCCTCTAGTAGCCACATAAAGGAGGAGAGAGTCATACATGTAGGCATCACATACTGACAAGCACATGATGTTAGTGTAAGGAAACTACATCATGGTTCCATGGGTGAGGTCAAATAGGACATAGATGAACGGGTACAGAACCAATAATATTTGAGCTTCCTCTGAGGGTGAGGAAGGACTGTCTTTGCAGCAGATTCAAAAGACAAAGTCATGTGATAGCAGCATCTGTTTGTGGAAGTGAGTGATCTGCTGCAACTGGGCCTGGGCTTCCTGAGGTTGAGAGGATAGGTGGGGACAGGTATGCCATGCATGGTGTGGGATGACATTCTGTTTAAAAGGATGAACCAGGGAGTGCCTGGGTGGCTCAGATGGTTGAGCGTCTGCCTTCGGCTCAGGTTGTGGTCCCGGGGTCCCAGGATCGAGTCCCACATCAGGCTCCTGACTCAGTGGGGAGCCTGCTTCTCCCTCTCCCTCTGCCTCTCCCCCTGCTCATGCACTTCTCTCTCTGTCTCAAATGAATAAATAAAATCTTAAAAAATATATATTAAAAAAAAAAAAGGATGAACCAATAAAAGGTTCCAAGGAGTGGAGATTTCATAGAAATGTGTATTTAACACAGGTGATACATATGGTACACAGAATAATGACTCCCCTGTGCCCACACAAAAATGTCTGCATGTTAATATCTGGAATCTGTGCATAATGAGATAGGGCAAAGGGGAAGGAAGGTTGTAGGTGGAATTAGGTTACTAACCAGCTGACCTGGAGGTGGAGAGAGGATCCTAGATCATCCAGGGGGGTCCAATGTAATCATAAAGGTCTGTATAAATGGAAAAGGGCGCTGAAGAGAAACAACCAGAGAAATGGATGCATGAAAATGATTCAGCCAGATGTTGCTGGCTTTGAAGATGGAGGAAGGCGGCCATGAAACAGAGAATGCAGGCAAAGAAGCCGGAAAAAGGCAAGGAAATAGATTCTTCTCTAGAGCCTCCAGAAAGAATGTAATCCTGCTGACCACTTGATTTTATTTAAGCCATGGAAACCAGTGTTGACCTTCTGCCCACAGAACTGTAAGATAATAAATGTGTGTTGTTTAAGATACAAATACTTTAAGTTGAATAAGATAATAAATTTGTGCTGTTGTGTTTCAGCATCATGGGAAACTAGTACAACATGTTAAATTTATAATAATATAATAAGATCCTTGAAAGTCAATTTTAAAATACGATTTAATGATCAATAAATATCAATAAATATATCCTGCTTCCCTCTGTTAATATTCATAGGTCTTGGCACACATTTCTTGGTGCTCCCTCTTTATGCCTTCTGCCTCCTACTGACCCCAGATAGCTTAGATGTGTAATCACAATCTTCTGCTTCCAGCTACATTCAGGACAGAAGCATAAATACCAATATCTAGCCACAAGTAAATAAAAAAGAGAGGCAGTTACTGAGTTTTTAGCATATCACCCACTGTCTTTCTCTTGGGCTGGAGACACTATCTTTCTATACATTATTCTGTGCCTAGATTAGTGTTTCTACCAGTATCAACTGCAAAATAATTTGGATCTGGCAAAAATATATACATTTAAAAGGTCAGAAAGGCCCTGTGTCTCAGATGCTTGACATACTGCCAAATCCATAACTGTAGATTTTGTTTATGCTATACCTCTTGCCACACGGTAACACAGCTGTGTAAAAACTCATTTACTTTAGGTTGACAATTCTGTTTAGATTAATTGACTAGGGAGATTAATATTTACTCTACTTCTCGATCACTGTTGAAATGTTAACTATATTGTATAAAATCCATTAAGTACTAAAGCATATTTTGCAAACTACAATATGTTGATTTCCTTCCAAAATGCAGCTCATAATGGTCACAAAATGGCAGAAAATCTTTGTGTGTTTTAAAGGGCAAATGATTTTATTTGAGCATCAGGAACATAATTAGTGGCATTTGAGTTTGAAGTAATTTATCCTTGTAGTGGAATGACCAAAGACCATTACATGAAAGTTAACTACTTTCAGAGAATTCGGTGGTATCCTGTTACCTAAGTGTGCCCTATCCTGAGCAGACCATCAGCAACTGGTGTCTGCTAGAGTAAATAAGAAGATAAATGTATTCCCATGTGCTGACATTGTAAATTCCTCATTGTGTAGTAGATGAGTGTAGTCTTAGGTGTGGTCTAGGAGCTGCCCTCTAGCTAGGAAAACAGTCCTGGTGAAACAAAGGTTGTTATTTCTTTTAATTAATTAATTAATTAGTTAATTATTTTTTATTAACATATAATGTATTATTTGTTTCAGGGGTACAGGTCTGTGATTCATCAGTTTTACACAATTCGCAGCGCTCACCATAGCACATACCCTCCTCAATGTCCATCAACCAGCCACCCCATCCCTCCCATCCCCCTCCACTCCAGCAACCCTCAGTTTGTTTCCTGAGATTGAGTCTCTTAAGGTTTGTCTCCCTCTCTGGTTTCATCTTGTTTCATTTTTCCCTCCCTTCCCCTATGATCCTCTGTCTTGTTTCTCAAATTCCTCATCTCAGTGAGATCATATTATACTTGTCTTTCTTTGATTGACTTATTTCACTTAGCATAATCCACGTCATTGCACATGGCAAGATTTCATTTTTTGATGGCTGCATAGTATTCTATTATATATATGTATATATTTAATATACATATATATATATACCACATCTTCTTTATAAAGGTTGTTATTTCTGTCAGACATTCTCCAACAGTTATGTGGTCAATATTAAATAAGGCATAGAGTTGCATAATTCATCATTTAATTGGAGTTACATTCCTCCTCACTGTTGTGAGACCATTTTCTTACACATTTTCCTTAGAATTATGGCTGAATCTTTCTTTATGCTTGATGGAAGGTTGACATCACCTGGTCAGAATGCTTTTGCAAACCATAGCTCTCTCTGAGTTGCCATATTGTAAAAAGTTGCAGCTTTTATGCAGAATTTATTCAAGAGCTAGGTTCAAAGGGCTTTCTGATGTGAAATGAAACAAACAAGCTTTTTGTTTGTCTTTTCTGTAGGTACCTTCTTGAAGAGGTGGGAGTTTCTCCATTCTGCTTAGAATAACATGGAAAATCCTTACTTCTCTTAATAAAAGCACTCACATGTGTGAGTGCTATCACTCACACTTAGGCATTCATCCTTAAAAATCTTAGGCATTCATCCTTAAAAATCTGTTAAGTATAAAAAGACTTCAGTCCTTTGTCTTACAGGAAAACCTTGAACTAATTGCTGTTTAGCTCTTAGCAACAGTCCCTCAAAGGCAAGCTCAAGGGAGAGGTCGCCAAAGTGCTACCATCCATCCACTTCTTTGGAGAATCAAATGTTCTTCTTTGATCAAATTAGACACCATCACTCAGTCACCTTCACTAAATTTTACTTCATTGTTACATCTTTCACTTTTATCAGATGCAGCTACAAGAGTTGGCTATATAAATTTAATTTCTGTTCTTTCTGCACAAATATGGATGATAGTCTTCACTACGCCCTGTATAATGCCTTCTGTAAATTGTCCCATATGAGAAATCTCTCTGAGAATTTAGGACCAGAAAAGTTTGTTGAGGATCTTGCTTTCTTCTTTGCAATAATGAGGATGATGTATTTCCTACTTCATGCCTTGTCATACTGCTATCACTCCATCACTTGACCTGCCAGGATGCTGAGAATCAAGAGTCACTCATTCACACAATTCAACATATTGTCCTCTGTTTGAATATTTGGATTTATCCTTTGACTTCCCATCTTTGTCTCTATGTCTTGAGAAAGGGAAAGAATACATAAATCAGTACAACTGATTTTAAAACCATGTTTTGTTATTAAAGAAGTTGAGAAAATAGATGTATTTAAAGCCAAGTAAGATAGAGAAGTTAAAATGGCTTAGGATTGATATTTTAAGAGGTAGATAAAGGAGGCTATAAAAGTAACTTCAGAGTATTCTGTAAAAAAAAAAAAAATCTTATTTTCTGGTGTGGTGGCAGGACTTAAAACAATAAAACTTAGTTAAATGAAAACAATAATTCATCCAAAGATATTTATCAAGGTTCTACTATGTGTATGACACAATTCCTGCCCTTAGGGAGTTTTCTCTTATAAGTATGAACAGGCAATTTCACTATATTATAGCATTTGCTATTTTAAAGGAAATATGGGCTGCCATAGGACCAAATTAGCAAGCACTTTTGATTTGAATTTAGGGTAGACTTGAAGAGGAAGCATTTTCAAAAGACCAGATGGAAGACAACAAAGAAATGTATCCAGAGGAAGAGGGAAGGGAAGGAGGCTCCAGAGAAAAGACAAAAAATTTGGAAAGACTTTGAATTATGAGTGGACACAGAGACTCCAGGGAACTAAAATATGTTAACAATGTGTTAGCCAGCACCTTCTCTCTCAGAGGCATTGAGGTTAATCTAATCTTCAGGATCCATGACTACAAATCTACTGTTAAAATTAATTACCTTATTAATGGTGATTTCATTATTCAGAGAGTAAGAATACACTCATATTTAATCTATAGTGATTACAAAACATTATTTAGAGAATGTTCCCAATTATATGTGTTACCGTGTAGTCTATGTATATATCTATAAGTATGACCTAAAAATAGCGACTTAAGGGGGATAGAATCTTCTTTCTCTTTCATGTAAAGCTCTGGATATATTCAGTCCAGGAATGCTGTGGTTTTCCCATTATCAGGGAGCAGCTTTCTGTTGTGTGGCTTCCATGCTCGATACTAAGTCATGGTAGGATCGCTGGCTCTTCCTGCTCTTGAAAGGGAAACAAAGGTACATACTTTTTTTTTTTAAGAAGTTGCTATAGTAGAGCTATTTTTATTAATCAATCAGAATGCAGTTATGGGGCAATACCTCGCTGTGGTTTGGGGCTGAAAAATGAAGTCTTTACTCAAGGTGGCAATGAGCTGATAAAAATTGTTAATATTTAAAGTGGAGAAAACATATTCTAAAAGATTACCCGGTTTCTGATACCATATTCATATAGCTATAGCTATCTCTGTATCTATAAAATAATGTTTACATATGTGCAGGTCTACCTCTATAAAAAGACAAACCACAAGATGTGAAAAGAAATTACCTCAAACTTGGTGATTTCCCACATTGTAGACAAATTCCTTCATTATGAACAGTTAAGTTGCATCTTATTCATTGACCTGATTGTTGAACCAATAAAATCGGGCTAATAAAAATTGTATAACACAACAAGCCACATTCTCTATCAGCTGTTTGAAAAGCGGAATAGAGATATTTACCTAGCTATAGCAAGCTGAGGATTTAATTTACCCGCAACATGGTGATTAATGTTTAGAAGTTTGGGTGGTTATTAATCATCCATAGAATCACCCTATTTCTCAAGGTATTTTGCCAATGTACACTTTACTCCATATCCTTTGTATAATATCTGGGGAAATGAATAGCTCATATTCTATTTATGTAAAACGGCATCTCTCAAAGGTATTGTGGCAATTATCCAGGGAACCCAGGTAATTTTTAAATGGTTTTGCTTGTACAATTTTAACAAACACAAGTTTTGGATCTAAATTGTCTGGATATTTGCACTTACGTTATACCTCTTTTTAAAGTGGGATTATTGCAAAAAACCAAAGTCTATGTGAGAATAACTGAAGTAGAAACGCAATGATTATATGGGGTAGTACTGTCAGTTAACGGAGTCAAATAAAGAAAGGAGTTATTTTTCTAGTCTCTAATTAGATTCGATCAAAAGTCAAATTTTACAGTTGCTTCTGTTAAAGTGAAGTTTCCGAATTCCCCCTCCCGCAATTTTTGTTAGACTTGGTCATTTCATTTTTCCTTAAAATAGTACAGTTCCCTTTTTATAGCACAAGCCCACAGTGGTCTGGGATGGGTGTATATAAAGAGGACCTTTCCCTTCCTGGGCCCTTCTCTCTCTAACCTCACAACTTGAAACTGGATTGGCCCAAGAAGGCATGGATGTCAAACCATATATCTTTTATCTTTCCAAAATTGCATAATAACAAATATCACAGAAATAATAAAATTATTTTGCAATTTAATATATAAAATTTTTATTCACATTTTGTACTCTTTCATATTTCAGACTCTTTAAACACATTATTTCTTTGGAGTTTGGGACTTAGGGGAGAATTATAAGAGTGTGAGCATTATGGGTGTATCAGCTGGTAATAAGCTGCTGTGTTTTGCTCTGTATACTTAACTTTGCTGGGACTTTGATGCTTATGGAGTTACACTGGCAGTTTTAATATTTTCTCATGCCCACAGGTAAAATATTTGGGCACAACAATTTGTGGTGATGTCTTTATTGTTTACAGATGAATCTGTGTAATTCTTTAATGTAACATTCTACTGCGGTTCAGTAGACTTCAATTCTTTGAACAATTATATCGATTCTCTGCTTTTGATAAGTTTAGAATACAAGATGTAGTAAGCACAAAATGAAGTTGGCAATTATTCTGTGCATTTGGGATATGTAGATAGGCAAACCATGAAATTTAAGGACAATATAGTCACTTTTGGACCTAAATTATCTGTACTGGTTTCCCCCATCAGTTAAATGTACCATAAAATTGTCAGTTTTCCACATTACTTCAAGCTCTATAAATCTGGAGAGAGGAGAAATTTTAAACAGAAAGGGGTGAAGATAATATTTTAAAGGTCACAGGGGGCATAGTATAAATGGTTTAAATATTATTACCTTCTGGATCTTTCTCAAATTGGTAGCAATTGGATATCAGGACTTGTTAATGTACTAGTTTTTGTACCAGAAAGCAGGAAAACTGGGTTCTCATATCTGTGTTTTACCAGTTACATAAACAAGAGAATAGTGTAATGATAAACTTATCTGCCTAAAGACACTGTTTTATTTTGTCGTCCATCGGAGCTACAAGACAATTATGCGACAAATCCAGGCTGCCACCTGATTTTGTCAATAAAGTTTTGTCGGAACCCAGCCCTGCCTATTTATTTAGGTATTGGCTCAGTCTGCTTTCATGCTTCAGTTGCAGAGCTGAGTAGTCGCGACAGAAACTTTGTGGCCCACCAAGCCAAAAATATTTGCTATCTTGTCCTTTATGGAAAAAAGTCACTGGCCTCTGCTATATTGGCTGTACTATTGTTATGCTGCACACATCCTTCTGTGGATGAGTGGCAGTTTCTGATAATTAATCATATGTTTTGTTTGAGGTCATCATACCCTTTGAATGTGCTTGAATCCAACACGGCAAAATGTTTCTATGTCAGGAAGGAAAGGTATAGATGGTCATAGTAGACCTGTTAGACAAATAGAAAGCAGATTTCTCTTAGGCAATCAGTTTGCCCTCTTTTGTGAGCATGAAATTCATTTTATAATTTTAGAGAGGAAAATGTGGTCTTAAGCATGGGAAAAAGTTTTAAAATATCTTATATTCTGTAATGTGATCTACCTTCTCACTGCTTGTTTCAACTCAGAAATAAAATATAACTCCCAAATGTGAAGGACTTTCCTGGGCTGTGAAATTGATAAGATCCAGACTCTTCATCTGGAAAATTTTCTCAAGCCTCTTCCCTTCCAATTCTCACCCCTTTCTGTCTGCGTATTTGAAAGAAAAGAATATTCCTTTAAATATGGGGCTCATATTTGCATGTGTGTGTTTTTTTTTTAAAGCAAAGGCAGTACATTTATTTTACAAAGAGTTACACTAAATTAAAAAATAGCATATAACAAAATAAAACACATATCAAAATGATTCACAGACCTTTCTAGTTCAAAAACAACAGCTATTTTCTCCAAGTGGGTATACCATAGTAATAGTGTGACATGTAAAATTACTTTAAAAGGAAAGAAAATTATTTGTTGCTCTCCTCCACTACTGCATCCTCTCCTTGGTTCTAAATAATCTATTGATTTATTTCTCTATTCAGTAGAGGGTTACTGCATGCCCCGTTATTTCTTCCTCTTTCCCATTCCCAGGGGCAATTGCTCATCACTCTATAACTGTATAATAGCTCCTAGAGTGTCCTATTCTTTTCTTGGCTACTATTAAGAATCCAAGTGATTCCTGAACAGTTATTTTGTTATATGTTGCAACCACAACCTTGGTCTCTCATCATAGCCTATATTAAACTAAATATAAACTAGTTTTGCTAAAAGATCAACATCAACCTTATTTAGGTAAGTCAAATAGAAGAAAAAAAAAAGATGGGGACATCAGGGAAGATGGCATAAGAAATTCATGCCTCAATCTTGACTAGACCAGAAATGAAACAGAAAATAAGGCTGAAGCCACATGTCTCCATCTCTGAGCCCAGAATCATACAGTAGGTACTGGGAATTTGGCATGTGTTGAATACTGAAAACCAACGGAGCGCCATGCCTGATTTGGGACCAGAACTTGAGATTTGAAGCTATGGAGTAGAATGTGGTCCAGCATTACAGCTGTATAAGACTCCAGGGGATGTGGGAAGCTGAGGATGAGCAGGAATTGAGTCAAGCCACCTGCTGGCCCAGTGACTGCATGTGTGGTATTTTCAATTCTAGATTCTATAAGAAATGTTTAGTATGTTAAAAATTTAGGTTACTCACTAAAAGACCAGAAATACAATGTTTAGTTTCAAACAGTAGAAGGAAACAAAGGAGGGTAATAAAGATAAAATTGTCGATCTCTGGAGAAGACAGGAAAGAATAAGAGGAGGTGGAATGGAGGGAGGAGGAGGAAGGAAAGGAGGAGGAGAAGAAGGAGAGTATATAAAAAGGGAAGTGGATACAAAATAATAATTATAGAAATTCTAAAGAGTCTACTGAAAATAATGTAAATGATTAAACCCATTTATTAAAAGACCAAAATTGTCTGGTTAAACAAATAATAAAGATCCAGTTGTATGCTATATACTTGATTCACACCTCCAAGAACCCCTCTTCTCCTGAAAGAGCAAAAATAAAGGAATGGAAATAAAAATATCTGGCACACACTGAGAAAAAGAAAGCTGCCTTAACAATGATACTCTCAGGCAAAATATTATTTAAAGCAATAAGAAGGACATTGCATTAATAATTAAAGGAATGACATGCCAGGAATATATAAAAATTACAATATATCCTAATCATATTATCCAAATTCTATCAAGCAAGAGGGCAGAAAATTATAAATAGAAACTCACAATCTTGTTTATGATTTTAATACATATTAGACACAGTAGGTCAAGTAAATAAAGACATGAGAAATTTAAAAAAGAAATGGACAAACTTGACCTAACACATATATACATAGAGAGAACCCTACATTCAAGAAATAGATTATTTTCATAGAGAATATTTGGGAAAAATAATTTAATTTTTTAATCACTTATTTTTACTTGCAAATCAAAAGTTAATGTGTATACTAAACCTAAACATTTAGATAATGAAGACACTAACAAAATAACTTTCAAAAGAATTATCATCAACCAAATACCATACTCTGAGGGCAATGTAAGTAAACAAGAAATTTATATTAAAAGTTGTTTTCTATGGTAAATTTGGAAACTTAAAAATACATTCTTAAAACCCATGAATTTCAAGAGGAAGTGGAAATCACACATTATTTGACACAGAAAGCAAAAGAACCATGTGCTAAAATACGTAGGATGCTTTTAAATGAGAGGGAATTTCATAGATTTAAATGCATTCATGAAAGATTAATTGAATCATTTTTGTGTTCAGTTGGAACAGTAAAAAAGAACAGAATGTACCTAAGAAAAATAGAAGGAAGGCTCTAAAGATATAAGCAGAAATTAATGAAATAGAAAGAATAAGCTCATATAACTCAAGATTAAGAATGGACAAAAAACTCAAATAGACATTTTTCCAAAGATATATAAACGGTAAATAGACACATGAAAAAGTGTTCAACATCACTAATCATCAGGGAAATGCAAATCAAAACCACAGTGAGGCATTAGCTCACATCTGTTAGAGTGGCTATCATCAGAAAGACAAGAAATAACAAGTACTGGTGAAGATGTGGGGAAGAGGGATCCCCTGTGCAATGGTGCTGGGGATGTACATTGGCACAGCCAGTGTGGAAAGCAGTATGGATGTTCCTCAAAAAATAAAAAAGTAGAAACACCATATGATCCGGCAGTCCCAATTCTGGGTATATATCCAAAGGGAATGGAATCACTATCTCGGAAAGAAATATGCACCTTCATGTTCATTACAACATTACTTAACAATAGCCAAGACTTGAAAAGGACCGAAGTATCTGTTGACAGATGAAAGGATAAAGAAACCGTGGTATATATGTAGACTGGATTATTATTTATCCCTTAAAAAAAGGTAATCCTGCCATTTGTGAGAGCATGGATGAAACTGAAGGGCATGATGCTAATGAAACAAGTCAGGCACAGAAAGACAATACTGTATGATCTCATTTAATATGTGGAATCTAAAAATACTGAACTCTGAACTCACAGAAACAGAGTAGGTTGGTGGTTGCTAGGGATGAATCAGGAGGCAAGGGGCAGGTAGGGAAAATGGATAAGTTGGTCAAGGGCTAGTTATAAGATATTCTAGTTATAAGATGTCTAATACATAGCATGGAGACTGTAATTAACAATACTGCCCTGTGTACTTGGAAGTTGCTAAGAGAGTACATCTTCCAAGTTCTCACCACATACACAAAAAAGTAAGGGAAAAATGGTAAAAAAAAAAAAAAAAAATTGAATGTGTTAGCTAGGCTGATTGTGGTAATCATTTTGCAATATATATATATCAAATCATCACATTATACACCTTAAACTTACACAGTGTTGTATGTCAATTATATCTCAATAAAGCGGGAAAAAAGAAAGGATGAAGGAGGAAAGCTGGTCCTTCTAAAAGACTAGTAGAATAGATAAATTTATAGTAAGCGTGATTCCATCTGTTCAGAGGACCCAGAACAAATACCTAGATGGAGTTACATATATCTCAGCTATGTCTAAATCCATGTCTGTGTATATCTACATTTACACTGTTATCAGTATCACCTATGGCTGTATTAACTATATCTGTAGCATCTCTATCTTCTAGAGCAAGATTTCTCAACCTTAGCACTGTTGAAATTTGGGGCCTGTTCAGTTGTTCATAACGGCCTGTACTATGCATTGTAGGATCTTTAGCAGCATCCATGATCTCTGGCCTCTAGATGCCAGTGACATCCATCCCCCTTCCTTCAAGAGGAGATAAAAATTTCTCCTTGCTTTATTACCAAATGTCCCCTGGGAAGCAAATTCATCTACCATAAGAGCCTAATACCCACTCTAGATATGGATGTGTAATCTGTATCCCTATCTTTCACTGTCTCAATGAAAAGAGTTCAGAGGTAAGAAATCAGAGTCTATATCCAGTATTTTATGGATGACTTACCCTACCTGGGACTAGGATTTCTCTGTAAAATGTAGATGATAATTTCTACCTTATCTTCTGTGTGGCTTGTTTGGGTGTTGAAAGGAGAGAGTAGGTGTGAAAATCTTTGAAAAACCCATTTGTGCTAACATGACAAAGATAAAACAATAGATATGATAATAGAATAGCAATAGAAATGATAATAAAACAGCAATTTGACCCTGTAATTATTGTGCAAACACAGGAATTAATGTTATATGGACATTGAAGTGGTTTATTAAAAAAAAAAAAGAACCAAAGCCAGGAGACTTGACGTGGGATGGTAACTTGGTTATTTGATGATAGATAACTACAGGCAAATCATTTATTTCATAGTTTCAAGCATTCAGTTCTTAATTGCTAACACAGGAATAGTAACCCAAGCCTTGTAGAATTTGGGGGAGAGATAAATCCATTGCTATATGTGGATAAAAATACTGGCCCATAGAAGGTACAAGAAAAAAATATTTGTAGAATCCAGTCAAACCTCTTTCTTGTAATGTCCCGGGGTATTTCCTTTTGAAACTGGACTTTTTCTTTAGTCTTCTTGAGGGGTTTCTCTATTCCATTTTCCTCAATCCCTAGCAATCTTACATACTATTCATTTTTTCTTATGGGGTCCTAAGATTTTATTCTCTGTCCACGATGACTTCTACTGCTTTGTCATCCAAAAGGATACAATTCTCCTATTTGCAAATTTTGGAGAGTATTCCCAATGACACTACGCTTAGAATAAATACCAGCTCTGGTAATAAGACACGATTCAACCAAATTACCTTTGTGTAATAGCTAACCAGTACCATGTATTCAAATATTAAGGACTAAAACCCAAACGTGTCCTTCTTTAAAGAATAACATCCCTGCAGTGGTTACTAACAGTTAAAACTGTTTCTATGTTTATGCCATAAATCCTTTGTTTTAAAAGTCAGTGTCTCAGCTGTGAAAATTCTCTTTGTGGTTAAACTTGGCAGAAAGGTTGACACTCCAGAGTGATATTTTCCTCTTCTCAAGTTTAGAGGGAAAGCCATTAGTTTATTTTTAAGATCTTAGCAGGAAGACAAGGGAAGGGAGTGCCAACAGAGATGTTTCAAAGGCTTTTTATTGCTAGAAAATTGAATAACCAGTTGGCTTTATTTTAAGCAATATGGTAACATGTAAACTTGCTTTGGACTTGTGAGGATCCTCTCCCACATATGATACCACCAACCAGTGTAGTTGATTGTAATTTTCTCTTTTAACATGTAAAGGGGATTCTGGCCCATGCGCAGTTACTCCCTTTCTTCAGAAATTTCATAAGGATTTTTAGTATGGAAAGTTATTGAGCATGCAAGGTTCTGCGGATGAAAAGCTCCCAAAGCATGCATTGACAAGGAGGACCAGGGTTGTTACAGTTTGTTGTGTCAATGATTTGCAAATAATGGGTCTCTAGGAGATTTTTAAATTGCAGCTTTCACTCCAGGCCATGGTGCTTTTTAGGATGAGCTGAGTTGCTCTGAGGCTTGGCACTCTTCAATGCACCTTAGGCAGGGGCTCTAATACTTCCACTGAGATCATAACAGCTGGCCATTACAATCAATCTCAATGACATATTTTTCTTGCATTTTTTCTTTTAATAAAAAACAAGAAAAACACACTCAAAAGACAATATTAAAGTTGTAACTTAAGCCAGCTGAAGTGAAGTGCTTTCACTGAAAGCCTTCAACACCATGAATCAAGCCTTTACAGAACCATATTTAAGCCACACATTGATTACAATATGGATACTTCAACACCTCATTCTAAAGGGGTGAATTTGAGTCAGTTAAAATGGCACCAAAAAGACATGAATTGTACATGGAATTAGGAAATGTGGGACAATCAAAGCATGCATTATGGATCAAAGTACATGAAGACTCTATATTAATAGTTCCCCAAAGTACAAGACATTTGGTATGTCCTAAGTTTGAATATCTCAAAAATCACACTTCTGTTTTTTGCATAGCTGACTTTTAATTTGTCAAAGTGTCTAACTCAGGATCACTGAAGTTAATCTAGTACTGTGGAATTAAGGAAATAAAGAGAATTTTTTAGATCACTAACGTCTCTTAGGATTTGACAGCCTGAAGATCTCTTCAGGTGGGTGATATGCAGGAATACCCCGTGAATGTAACACTGACTAATCCACGTAAAGTTAAAATCTGAGAAAATACATTTGTTGATAGGAGATCCTCCAACTAAGTATAATTTTGTCTTATGGATCATTAAAGAACTGATGGTTATCTATAAATATGACTTTGAACAGGAAAATGCACAGGATATGTTTATGATTTTCAAGGGTTCCTATGGGTTTATCTTGTTTTTACTTGAAAATTGTGAGATCTTGTGCTGCAAAGATACCATCTTCTATGTTATTTATCACTCACTCAACTTCTAGCAGAAAGCCTGACACAGTGGACAACAAATATTTGTTGAAATTGGGTTATCGAATGACTACAGTGCCTGTGCCAAAAGTTCTGTCAACATTTCCAGACAGCTCTGGCCAAAATTGAAAAGGGAATTTGAGAAATATTCAGAAAGTTAGAAAAAGTCAGTGTGAATCAGACACTGACTGCTATCCACAAACTGATATAAAATCATTAATATATTCTTGAGAAATTATAAGTGATGGGCATTAAGTGTAAACAGACAATCATGAGAACATGAACTGTTGAAATCAGATTTTTAACTTGTAATTATGTTAAACCAAGAAGGAGTTCCCTCTCCTAGAAGATAGCAAGAGATGTTACAAAATGGAAAAGAAGTATTCAGGGAAGGAATTAAGGTTTTTAGTAACTGGAATATACTGATGGCAAGCTTATTTAAACCTATAAGAAGAAGAAAAAAAGGATTGCATTAAGGCAACTAACAAAAGAGATGAGTTGTGATTTTTCTCACCTTTTTTTACCCAGAACATTTCTTTGGTCTTTCAAATTTTTGACGGAAAGGATTTGGATGTATTTTCCATTATAAACTGGCAGTGGACAGAGATGTCAGTAACGTGTTGAAGGATACAAGCAGAGTTGAATGATGTAAATAGGAAATCCTGGTTGATGGCAAAGTTTGAGAAAACAACGGCCAAGATGCAGAAGGGGAAAAAGGCTCCATATACGATTTAATGAGAGGTAGCGTCATCGGCACATAGTAGAAAGGGGCAGATAAGTAGACTTAGACATAGGAAAAAAACAAACAAACAAACAAAAACAAACCCTGGGATATATTCCAAGAAATGGAAATTCAGACTTAGGGAAGAGAGTTTGGGGATGGAGTTCTATACATTTTATTCAATACATTTTGACACTTACAAGAATCATAATAGAATTACTTGCTTCAATCAATGCTTCAAAGTTTCCCAGCAGCAAAAACTATGAAACCATCCCATTTCAAAGCCATCTGGGCATGATCTTATTTTGAGGCTTAAGTTCCCCAGCCATGTGTTGAATGGAGTGAAAGAGGAATGCTTTTTTTGGAGCTGAAGTCTATGTCCAATCTCTGGAAGTCTAAGCGGATAGTCTTGAGTTCTCTTTTCTTTTTCTCTTCTTCTTCTTTTTTTTTTTTTAATGTTGTATATCTTTATGTCTACATCCTGAAATAATTCCCTAAGAGTCAGAAACAGGTGAAAAGCCTTTTGTGGGATGATCCATGCACTCAGCTGCTTTAGATTAACTATGAATAACGTGCCTTTCAATGCAATTAGATCTAACAAGGTGCACGTGGAGTTGATGGGGGCCACCTTGTATCCACATTATCTAATCTGTTAGTTGGCATTTCAATCAATTGATTTGACCTTGATTTTGATGGCTGTCTGGCACAAAGAATTTCCTGGCGTATCCACCAACTTTCCTGAGTATGGTGCTATGACCAATATTTAAAAACTAATGAATAAATTAAATAAAAGAGAAGTCTCCCTAAAAACCATGGGAGCTTGATGTTAACAAGTACTTTACTATTGGAATTAAACTGTACAGAGAGTGGTACTTTTTCTCTTAATATTGATTTTCAGTTTTTTTTCCATATCTCAAATTATTTTGGCATTAAGGGCTAAATTGCCCCCAAATAAAATTTGATCTGCTCTAGTATTATAGAAATAGACAAAAATAAGATAGAAACACCAACATTCTCAAGGAGGCAGATTTTTCTAAAGGCAAATGAAACTTACCATACTTGCTTATTTAGGGTGAAGATGTTTGTAAGGAATGTGGCTTGGTCTCTTTAAGCTCTCTATAAATAAATAAAGGGGTCTAATTATTTCAGACTGTCCTCTTTAAATCAACAAGACAATGACGTGTACAATAAGTATTTTAATGTGGGTGTCAAAGTCAACATCAGTAGGTGATTACCCCATTTTTAGCATTTCCTTCCCACAAGAATTTTAAGGAAAGTGCTTATTTTTCTAGAGTGCTTAAATATGACTTAATCCAGAGAAGCCCGTGACTATGTGTTGGCAAACTAATGTTTTGACAAGAAATAAATCAATGCGTGTGGACACGGGTGTATATGAATCACCCCAATAAAACATTTCGTCAAGATATGTCTTTCAAACCAATCTGTCTGTCATAATTCTTGGGCCAAATGTTTAATGAACAGTTCATCTAAACACTACTGTCAAGAGAGAATGTTATTGGCTGTCAGCTGCCCACATGCAAGTGATTAATAAAGTGACAAATTCAAGATCAAAGCTTTCAAGGTCTAGGACATATTTAGCAGTGAGTGTACGAGATACGGGTTTTTGAACAGAGATTGCGCCTCCGGATCTGATCACGTGAACATCCTACACAGTATTTAATATGCTCCCTCCATTTTGTCAGCCCACTGTCTAAAATATTTGAGGATAGCATTTGGAAATTAGAAAATGGTTTTTCACTGTGTTGCCTGGACTAAAATAGAAGATTGTTCCAATGTGCATTAACTAGGAATTCAGGGCTAATTGCTGATGCTGAATCAGAAATTACGGCAATGTCTTATTTTTCACTTATAAACACAAAATATGTACAATTTGTTCTATATATTGCTACCCAACACCTTTTAAGTAAATAAAAGCATTTTATTCTCTGAGTTTGTAAAATTTCATAAATAGTAAAATTTCAGAAAACATTAATGTTTCCTTGATCAGAATGAATGATATTTTCTCCAAATGTTCAAATGAACAACTTTCAAATTTTGCATTTTATTAAACTTTATTAAGTAGTCAATAATTTGAAAACGTGACTTTGAAGTCAAAGCCTTTCCTAAGTGTTTCAATATTATTTATATGTTATGACATTAGTAACACCTAGAAGTTAATAACCTAAATCTATTTGTTTATGAAATATATATGTATTTCTATGACAAAAAGTGTGTGAAATTTATTGGTTAATATGTGGAGCATGCCAATTGCACATTCTATATGTGCAAAGAGAATGCTATATCAAAGAGAATAGAAATTTTTTAATGTTTAAATCTGCTAAATTGTACTTAAAACAATTTAAATCTGCTAAATTGTACTTAAAACAATTAATCCAAGAATATATAAAGAACTGCCTTATGTGAAATGTAAAATTATTTTATTACTGGCTGCTGTGTATGTAAATTATGTAGAAGGACATTTCAAGAAAATCATAATACTTTATGTGTTTAATATACAATTTTCTATTTATACATACATTGGGTTTGGTTTAAAATGGTTTAACTGTATCAATCCAGTTCGCATGTGAGTAAATTAATGGCACTAAACTATATTTCCTTTTGTAAATTACAAAAGAGACATTGTGACAAAGGTCACTGGTTTCACAATGTATAATAAATAAATGTAATAGAAAATAAAATATTTAATTAACCTAATAACATCATTTAAATTATTTTTGTTCCAATTCAAACGAATTCAAATTAATGACATCTTTTTTTATTTATTCACTCTGCTGCAAGGGTGTTTTATGTGGCATGTACTGATTTGAGAAAGGTAATGTTATATCAACTTCAATCCAAAGAAGCTAATGAATTCTAATGGATGAATGGTGCGGGTGGGTGGAGAAGGGAGGGGGAAAGCCTGGGTTTCAAAAATGCTTTTGTTGTGAAAATCTCTCTTTACCTGTGCCTCTCATCAGGCATAAGAAACCTCTGGGTTCTGGTTATCACTGATTTGAGGAAAGACGGTCACCAACCAATGGACCAGTCAAGACAATAAGTGTTGGCCGCATATACTGAGGATCCAAAAGAAATCAGGCGTTAGGCCTAATAAGAATCAGGTAATGTACCTAATAAAAGTCAGGCAACGGGCCTAATGAATCTTACGCATGGAGACTCATGAAAACCCGGCAGTGGGCCTAATGAGACAGAGGCAACAGGCCTAATGAAAATCAGGCAACGGGCCTAATGAGAAATGCCATAGACTTCATTTTGGTTTGTCTCTCCATGGAAGTGGTACCGTGTGCTCTACGTGGACCTACTTGGAAACATGCTTGAGGTGTATTTATCTGACTAAGTGCAAAGCAGTAGAAAAAGGAAGCGCTACGGGCGCAGAAAGTAGAGCCAATGCTCCATTTATCTGCCTTATTGAATTGTTTAAGCACAAGGAATTTGAAAACCATCAAGGCTGGCGTACATCACAGTACTATTTTTTAGTAAATATGCCACAACTCTAATTTGAGATTTATCCTGAGTGCCTGGATTTATGTCTTGTTCCTATGCCCTAGTCAGCCTTTCTTTCAGCTATTTATCAATTTATTTATAGTAATTTATTAAATCATTCTATAAGCACTTATGAGAATCTACATGCCAAGTATGAACCTGGCCATAAAAAAAAAGACTCTAAGCCTTCTAATATTTAATACTTAGAAGAGAATAGAATCATTTATATAATTTCAATGGTCCTTAGGTTAAAAAGGATATGTAAAATACAGGAGAAATGTTGGTCTTTTATTGATTCTTTCAGAAACTCTGGGTGTACTAAATGACAGCGTTGATGAAACCTATATGAACTTTCCGTGGTGAAGTTTTTAGTCCAAGGGGTTGGGGGTTGGGGAGGGAGACAGAGAGTAAATGAATTATAAAACTACGAATTGCAAAAAGTGCTGTGAACAAAACAAGAGTACTGTGATAGGTAGTACTGGGGCAGGAGGACCAAGGTTTGGTTGTGTGGCCAGGGAAGTCCTCTCTAGGATGAGAGGATGAGCTACAGACTGTGAGAGCAGGGATGAATATTTCCGACCCAGGGAACATCATGAGCAAAGCAGGATAGTGGCTAGCACGCTTGATGGACTAAAAGATCAGTTCGAATTATTAGTTGTCAGTGAAATGGGCAATGTAAGATATAGTTTAAGGACTGGAAAGGCAGAAATGCTTCAGTTCCGTTCCTGTTTCTTGTGTTTAGTAATTTACAATCAAAGGAAACGTATTTATCCTCTTTTAGCTTTACATCCTCCTTGTCTATAATGCAATATATAATATTATGACCTGTAAGACATTTTTGGGTAAGGATAGAACTAAAATATATAATTTTTTATTCTTTCACTTATATATTTCAATTTAGTATAATTTGTTGTTGTTGTTGTTGTTGCTGTTATTTAAATTTTAGGGCAGAAAAAGAAAGACTAAAACCAACTTGTTGCTCATAAACAATTGAAATGTTGAATTTGATCTTTGCAAATGTAAACATTATCAAAACAATATGATAGGAAATATGAATCATGAAAATGAAGAATAAGTCTATGACATAGTATAATGAAACTTAATCACTCTGATTCTAAAATTATTTTGGCTGTGTCAGTGTTCAAGCAACAGATAAAAGATGATTGCTGTATGCAAATCTGACCTAGAACCACATAATATACAATGTGTATTGTAAATAAAATGTTTGGAATTTTATATTATTTTAATTATATTAGTCAGTCTAATTTTGTTTACATTGTTCCTACAATGAATATTAGATATATAATACAGTAACTGTTTGGGACATAGTACATTCTTTTGATTTCAAATTGAATTAGAACAAACCCCACCAAAAAAGGCACAGAATAGTATGTCTGATGTAGTTTCCCTTCAGGAGATGTTGAGTTTTTAGATTTTACCAGGTCCCTTGGAAGCTTTAGGGTTCTTAGGATGCCTGGAGTCAATTTTGAACAACTTTGCAATTTACTATAGGGAATCTTAATTCAAATTCAACAAACACTGAAAAGGGGAATACTTTGGGGGCAATTAAGTTTCTCCAAGGACATCAAAATGAAACCCTGATAGGGAGAAGGAAGAGATAGATAATACATGTGTGATAATGCAATATGTTAAATGGAATCAATGATAAGAAAATTATAAGTAAAAAACTTAATATTTATCCATTTCATTAAGAGAATTAAGACTACTTCTAAAGACCAAATAAAAGTTCATGACAGTTTACCAATGAGAAAAACCCTATTTAAGGCTTCTATTCATATATTTATTCTAAAATATTTCATTTGATGGAAATTCTGACTTGCATAATCAGTGACAGAAACTAAATGACTGTGTTTAAAGTTTTAATGATGCCCTCTGTCTGCATTCAATCAACCAATCATCTGTCCATCCACCCATCCATTCATTCAACACACACTTATTCAGGACTTACTATGTGTCAGGTATTATTCTAGGTGTGGGGGTGCAAAAGTGAACAAAAGAATGTGTGTTCCCTTCTCTCTTTTCTCAAATCTAATTGATAAGTGGTATTGTATACTTTCTGTTGCATTATATGGGGAGGCATATTGTCTTTTTTTTTTAAAGATTTTATTTATTTATTTATTTATTTATTTATTTTAGAGCATTAGTTGGAGGAGTCGCAGAGGCGGAAGGAGAAGAAGGGGGAAAGAATCTCAAGCAGACTCCCTGCTGAGTGTGGAGCGGGTCATGGGGCTCAATCTCAGGACCCCTGGATCACCCCAGGAGACATATTGTTTTTTAGCCATTAATTAATATTGAGTAATGGATTCAGATGTTTTCATCTTGATCCATTCATTGTAGTTGTTCATTTGCCTTTTGCTGCATGGTTTTAGCAGTCATTGATGATTATTGCCTGGAATCCATTAATTCGTTAGTTGTTAAAAATAGTAGTTTTGCTTTTTTCATTACTTCTGCTGTTTAGAGTTCTTTTGTAAAGAACAACTTTCCTTATCAGTTTGTTTGTTTATATGAAAATAAGTTTGTTCAGGAAAGATAGGTGAGATGCTCGATTCATAGCCTATACTTAATGTTTGCAGAATGAGTTGATTCCTAAGACAGGAAACTGAAGATATGTTTGGTTTGGATTGGTTTCTTTCAGTATCATTATAAATTCAGGAATTTTAACATATTTGATGTATTTAAATCCATTGCAGTCCTTGCTCTTTTGATGGTCAAATTGTTCTGTTTTTAAAGTTGGCTTCCAGGACATTTCAAAAAGACCCAGAGGTCATAGCTCCCTTTATTCTTGGTAGAATAAGATTTTTCAGATTCATCGTGTAGAATTCTTGCTTCAAGTCTGGGCTGACCTGTCTCTTCAAGCATCCCTGGTTCCTTTTAGAGAAAGTGGTGTTCAGAGACCACATTACAGGTGCTAGGGGTATTCATTGCCATATGATTAGACTTTCAGTGGACAAAACCAAGAAAAACTTTGTTGGTTATTTTGTAAATTAATCATAAATTCATATTGTTATTTCTGTTTCACATTTATGAGGAAAGGGTTTTTGATTTTAATAATGGGTTTATTTCTGTGGATTTTTTATTCTCATTGGTAGAGATGACAATTCAGAAGCATCTAACCTAAGTATTACATTTTACTTAATCAATGGTTAGTCTTCATATTGGAAGTAGAAATAGAATCTAATTCTTGAGGTGCTTGTGGTTTTCTCCTAGTGCACACATTAGTCTTATCAACTCTTCTTATATAAAATACTATTTCAGAAATAACACCATCCTTTACCTAATATTTTATGACAAGAGCCAGTCAATTACACATGGCTCTACCACCTTTAATCTTTTAAATCCTACAAAAATAAGTATTTCATTCGGATGTCATTATCATCTTGGATTCACAATGGCCAAGCAAACCTCTCATAAAGATGACAGAATTTCTGCTAATTATCTAAAAAAAAATTAATGAATAGTCTTACAATAATTTATCTTAAATTCCCTTTGAATAATTACTATCGTGATTTAGTAAGAGGAAGAGGCAAAGAGAGAAGACCTCTTTTATCATATCCCATTGTCCTCTTCTTCTTGAGATATTTAGTCATAATATAAATTATTTTAATGTGGATATTTAATTTAATGAAATGAAAATTGCAGTGATGACAAATGCACAAGATTTTAACTGCAAGTAATAAAACTCAACAAAAAAACTTTTATTGAAGTATGCAAAAGCCATCTTAAATGATAACACTATGGAAAAGTGCGGCATTTCTTCCTTATTAGAAAAGCTCAATCTATAAACTACAATGTAAGTGAGTATGCTATCAAATAAGGTGGTATTGCTTATTGTGGATGTTATAAAAAATAAATTCCAAAGGCATTTTTCCCTTTAAAGTTGAATATGTTGCTGTATATTAGCTGTTTATAGTTAAAACAGTAGAGAAATATTTCCAAATATATAAGATGTGCAAAGTGTTGAATATGAAATGAGTACTCTATATTAAATATAGTATTTGTGGAAGTTAAGCAACCGATATGTTGACACATATTAACTAACTAGATGAAGGTCATAGTTTTCCACATATTTAAATTTTGCCTATATTACAAAGACAACTGTATTTTTTTGGAGGGAAGCATGGTTAAAATTCAAAATAGAACGTTCTTGTTAATGTGACAGTAAATTAGTAATACACAAAAATCTGCATAGTAAAAACGCATAGAGTCATATATAAGGACAAAAAAAAAAATGCTGGAAACCAGTGAGAAGAGACCAAATGTCAAAATATGGTATAAATATTCACTAGTTGTGACATTGATGTGAATACAACAGCAATAATTAATATTCTGGATTATGTAAAGCAATATGGTCTATCACTAAGGGGGCAGGAATAAGACTTGACTTAATCTTGTTGATTGAGATATGAGTATCACTGAACAGAGACGGACTGTCCACTCCAAATTCCAATGGATAAAAATGATTTCTGAACTAACCAGGGTTGGCTATTTTGTTTTTTATCAAATTATCCATTTTCTTTATGCATCTGTTTGAGGATTAACAAGCATAGTATAGTACAGATATATTTTAGTAATAATAACATTAAGATTCTTATATAATTTAATTTTAATAATAATTCTTAATTACTATTCCTGTATGATTGAATTTTTTTTTTTTTCATATTGATGGTAGGGTATGTCTCAGGCAATGTTCTAGCCCTTCCACTCTATGGCCATTGTCACATTAATACTAAAGATAGGAAGTGGTATCTTCACTGTATAGATGAGGAAACAGGGAAACTAAAACTCATAAGTGACTAAGTTGGAATTTGATTTTAGGTCTGACTGAGCAGCTCTTTAGGATGAGAGTGAAGGGGACGAAGAGGAAATAGAGAGAGAAGGGCAAAGAGGATTGGTGCTAACACAAGTGTCAGATATTCTATAGAAACATGCTGGACTTACTTAGATCTCATCTTCTTCCAATAGAAATAGACAAAAAATTAACCAAAAAATATTTCCTTGGGGCATAGGAATCAAACGTTTTTTAAAAGTAAAGAAGTGTTCACGCTTCTCTGTGTTTTGGCTAACAAGAAACGATAAAATAGCTTCTGTGTCCTGACTTTTTCAAATTCAATGAAAAAAATGGTCTCTTTAGGCTTCAGGAAAGAAAAAACTATTTTAAGTTATACTGAATTAGGCCGACAACAACAACCACAATAAGAAATCCAATTAATGGATCCAGAAATTTAAAAAAAATTCAACTCACATTTGAGTTATGTGGAAGTGCTCCTACCAAAATTAAGTTATTTTAAACCTTTCTATGTATAAGAGAGAGAGAACAAAAAATATGAGAATAATAGGAGAAAAGGTTATAGTTTGATAAGAAGAATTGACTAAATGACTTCGATCTATGAAAACTAGTTTTCCTAAAAAAAAAGGAAACAAGAATAAAATTAAGGAAAACAATACTGAAAGACACAATTGAATGGGGCGCCTGGGTGGCTCAGTCGGTTAAGCGTCTGCCGTTGGCTTGGGTCATGATCCCAGAGTCCTGGGATCGAGCCCTGCATCAGGCTCCCAGCTCAGAGGAGAGCCTGCTTCTCCCTCTCCCTCTGCTGCTCCCTCCACTTGTTCTCCCTCCCTCTCTCTCTGTCAAACAAATAAATAAAATATTTTTTAAAAACCAGCTAAACTTGACTTGGAGGAAGAGCCTTATGTAATTATATCATTAGTAGAGTTTCCAAAGCCCCTAACTATTGCAGTTCACTAGGGCTAGGAGGAAGGGGAGGGAACATTAGCAGAGAAAAAGGAAAAGACCAGCATGGGTCCTTTTTCTTTAGTTTTTTCATCCTATCGTATCCATAGTTTGTCCTTAATGATATTTCAAATATGCTATGACTAGAAACCTACGTTATTTAGACTTGTTCTACTCTACAGTGTTCAAATTTTAGTTTTTTCTTAATTCTTTGGAGGCTGAAATTGACCCCAAATTATCAAAGGTATTATGATGCATCTAGCCAAATTGGGGGGCGGGAAGCAAACTATTATGCAAAATGTTTGCCTATTCAATGAACTACCTTACCATAAATGTTAACTAATAGTATTTTTTTTAAAAAGCAGGATTGCATGAGTTTTTATTTATGAATATCATGTACTTTTCTGATTATAATATTGCACCTTATCAATGCCTTCCTCTTCATTTTACAATCAAATTCTTCCAGGCGTGGAGTGAACAAAAAGAGTAGGAAATGAGGTTAAACAGGCAAGAGCTTTGGCTTTGCTCTAAGTGAAACAAGGAGCTATTGTGCAGTCTTAAGAAAAGGGGTGACATGATCTGTGAAGAGAGCAATAGTGACTGGGCAGGGCAATGTGCTTCTATTTCTTGTTCTTGGCACTGACTACTTAAGTGTGCTAACTTTGTGAGAATTCAGTCATCTGGTACACTTACAATCTGTAAGTTATATTTCAATAAAAAGTTTACTTAAAAATACAAATAATTAACATCTACAGTTGGCCAGTTATGGCCATAGTATTGCTAAATGTTAAAATCTGTTTAATCTTGTTTAAAAAAATGTGTATCTTATTTGTGGCCCAGGTAGTGGGGGAAATCTATGCTGCTGTAGGTCCTGCAGTAACTGGAAGTGATGTCATTACTTTTTTTATTTTGAACATACCCTTTTGGATGCATGCAGAATCCACTCTCGGGAAATGTTTATTTGTAGAAGTCACATCTTCATTACTTTGGGCCCAAATCCATTGCACTTTTGGTATTATTTAATAAGAGTATTGCTTTTCTGTTGAGAAAGGTTGGACATTGCTAATTAAATGGAATTAGACTCAATGTTACCCCCGTCTCTGCTGTTAAAATCCATTCTCTGCCCTATGTAAAGACTCATGAAACAGCAGCTAGTCTTCACTAACTTATTTCATTCAATTAAAATTAAATTACACAATAGAACTTTTTTATTGTCTAGTCTATATAACATTTTAGTTAATTGCTTAATTAAAACTGAAGCCTGACATTTGTTTCTTTCTCTTTAGGAAAAAAGGAAAAAGAGAAATTAAGAAAAAGAAAATATATTCAGTGCTACTTTCCAATTCAGTCATTCAACAGGAAGCTCTGGAAATAATTTTCTAATACTAAAGAAAGAAATAGATCACACCTCCCATGAAAATATTTATAAAAAAAGATATGAGCATGTTCATTATAGAGTTTAATGTCAGCTTACAGTTTCTAAGAAGGCATTTAAAATGCAACTGTATTTAAAGAATATCTCCAGTTTTCCTTGTACCAAAAAAAAAAAAACAAAAAAACAAAAAACCAAACCCAAAAAACAAAAATACCAACTTGATTTTCCTTAGTATCCTTATCATTTTCTGGTAGCCTTTTCTTATGTGGAAATAGAAAGTGACTCTATCCATTGGTATTAATATATCATAATGTTGCTCCAAAAATCTAATCTCCTCCAATATAGTCACTATCATTTGTACAGTGGTTGCTATTTTAACACTGTCAAATCATTTTGTTTACATTAACTCATTTAATATTTATAACATCCTGTGAAATAGGTACCATCATTATTCCCTTTTCATCGATGAGAAAACTGAGGCACAAGGTGGTTAAGAGATTTGCCCAGGGTTATATAGCTAATAAATGCCAGAGCTGGGATTTTCATCCAGAATTTCATTTTTATTTTACTAATTTATCTTTAGAGGTTACACTCTTAACCACTGCATTGTAATGCCCCCAATAGGATCCACACAGGCCAACAGGTAGCTCTACTCCTGAACCCACAGAATGTATTTTTTTCTATTAATTTATAGCTATTTACTGAGCTCCTACAATATATTTCCGATGTGCTAGGTGATAGGTAAACATTAGTGAATAAAACAGCTATCATCCTTGCCCTCACAGAACTTAAAGGCAATAAACATGATGGATGTTAACTAAGCTTACTGTGGTAACCATTTCACAATGCAGGTGTAAGTCAAATCATTACGCTGTACACCTTAAATTTGTACAGTGCTATATATCAACTGCATTTCAATAAAACTGGAAGAATAAAAAGACAATGTTAACAGGTGAAAACAAATGAATAATCATACAATTAAAGAAAGAAAACTAATGCACATATAATCATAGGCAGCCCTCACTCTGCACAGTTCCAGAATATGCAAATTTCAGTTACTGCATTTACTTAAATAAAGCCAGTCCCTCAACAAATGGTTCAAATTTCAGTTACCATAGTCTAGTCTATTAACCATAAGTAATTGCACAAAGTACAAAATGGGCTGCTGGCTCTTCAGCCCACAAACTACTACACAAAAAACAGATGCGCATTATGATCACTGACCATTCACATCATATTTTTTCAAAGTCTGTGATTGATCACTGCTCATCTGTTATTCAGTTCACTTACATACAGTAAAGCCTTTAGCTACGTTGCTTCTTTGTCTCCCAGTGGTAAACCCACATGACATTACACAAATATGGGTAATTGAAACAGGGAATTGGGCAACAAACATGAGTATGCAGCAAAGAACCAAAAAGGGATGATGCTGACAGTGAAATTAGAATTGAAGGTAAATGGACTTAGAGAAGAAATAGCTGATCGTGTTGGCAATGTTGCCATTGCAAGACTCTAGATAAGCAGCCAGAGGAACTTAGTGAAGGTGAATTTATTGACATAAATGAGAAAAATGATTTTGACATAAAGGACAAAGATGTCACAGAGTAAGTGACATGAGCAAAAAACTTCCCATTGAAGAATTCTCAAAGATGTTTCATGACATTGAAAGCACATAGGATAAAATGTTGGGAACTAATCCAAACTCAGAAAGGAGCGTGACAATTTGCCAAGACATAAAAAATGAAAAAGGTGCTTGCTTTGTAAGTTACATGATGAGAAGAGGCAAACACTGTGCAACAATTTTGATAGCTATTTTACAAAGGAATAAAACACTTGTCAATGTTTCTGATCTATTAATTACAGTATAGTAAGTATACATATTTACTGTATTTTTATTTCCCTATCCATTGATTACTGACAGTAAGAGAGTTTTTAATGTTTGACAAAATTTTTAAAGGTCATGGAAAAATTGTAATGTTTCCCATCTATTATTAAAATAGCCTTGAACAATTTCAGCTTGCATATTCATTTTCAGAATCCCACATTATTGTGCAAAGCAAAAATTGCCTGTTCCAAAAAAAAAAAAAAGCGTACAATCCTTATGCCTCAACCAATGTCTTAATCCCTAATATTCTCCACTGGGGGAACGACAAGTAAAATAATATTTCTATAGCTAACTCTTTCTGAAATTACCAACTTTAAATTGTTTGATTGCCTGCTATAATAGAAGAGACTTTTACTTATGTTCACTTTGCCTCTTCTTCCTTGTCTCAGTATGGTATGTCACCATTTTAGTTCAGGTAAATTAATTATATTAATTATCTTTACATCTATAAGTAACATAGCTCCACTTTTATTTCCTCTTTCCTAAGCTATACCTAATATTTTTCTGATTCCGTACTTGAAAATATGACCTTAGGGCCCTATCTGTTCTTCTGACATCTCTTAACCACCAACCCTAAAATTCTGACATTGTACTTTTACTTTTATATCATCAAGGTTAACTAAAGTTATTCATTATATAGTCATATATATATGTTATATATATATTATATATATATAATATAGTAGAGATCTGCTGATGAATTTTTCCTACTTTTGTATAGAAAGTATCACTGATCTTCACTTTTTGAAAGCTACTTTTACTAAATAAACAATTCTAAGTTGACAGTTTCTTAAATTCAATACTTTAAATATGTTGTTCTACTGTCTTTTAGCTTGTATTTTTTTCTGACAAGAAATCTGCTGCCATCCTTGTCTTTGTTTCTCTACAAATAATGTCTTTCTTTCTCTATATTCTTTTAAGATTTTTTTTTTTACCACAGATTTTAGACCATTTGTTTATGATGTGTCTTGATAGAGGTTTTTTTTTCCTGCATATTTTTGTGCTTGAGTTTTGTTGAGCTTCTTGGATCTGTGAGTTTATAATTTTCTTCCAATTTGGTATTTGTTTAGCCATTATTTGTTCAGATATATTTTGTCTCCCATTTCCTTTGGAGACTCCAATACATAGAACTGACAGCTTATAGTTAGCCCACAGCTCACTGATGCTCTGTCAATTTCTTTCAGTCCTTTTCTGTGTTCCATTTTGGATCATTTCTATTGTTATGTCTTCCAGTTGCTAATCTTTTCTTCTGCAATCTGCCATTAATCCCATACAGTGTATTTTTCATGTCAGACCTTAAAGTTTTCATCTCTAGAAGTTTGATTTATTTTTGTTGTTCTGGCTAATATTTTTCATGTCTTTATTTAACCTTTGGAACTTATGGAATATAATTATAATATCTGTTTTAATGTCATTGTCTGCTAATTCTAACATCAGTGTCTCTTTTGGTTGGTTTTGATTGACTATTCTCCTTATTATGGATAGTGCTTTTCTGCTTCTTTGCATTCCTCAAAATCTTTGATTGAATACCAGCCATTATGAATTTCATCTTGTTTGTGTTCATATAGATATTCTTGAGCTTTTTCAGGATGTGGTTGAGTTGTGATCCTTTGAGGTCTTGTTTTCAGGTGAAACCAGAGCTGAGTTTAATCTGGGGTCAATATCCAGCATCCATTCTAAGAAGGCAAGACCTTTCTTAGTATTCTCACCAATACCTCTTGAACTATGAGGTTTTCTACACTTGTTGGAAACAGACACTATTCCTGGCCCTGTGTGAACTGTGGACACTGCTCTCTTAATCCTGTTGAGTGGTTCTTTCCCATCCTAGGAGAGTTTCTTCACACAATTGTGCTTCAGTTCTCAGCCGAATCCTCCTGAAAGACCCTTTGCAGATCTGCAGATTTCTCTCTCCGTGTAGCTCTCTTGTCTCTGGTCCTCTGTCCTAGGACTTCACTTCTTCATCTTTTGTGGACTTGCAGCTCTGATTCCTTGATGCAGGAAGACCATAGGACTTCTCCTCCTTGCACCACAGTCTAGAAACTCTCTAGTCAACAAGCTGGGGCAATCATAGGACTCACCTTGTTCAAAATTTCTCAGGAATTATGGTCCTTTGTTTTTGATGCTGATGACTTGAGTCTTGTTATTTTAAACATTTTTCCTGATTTTTTTTTTTTTTTTAGTTGTTTCAGGCATGGGAGTAAATTTCATTGCTGTAGCTCATGGTCATTATTTGAAATAGTATTTGTTGAGCACTAAGTTTTTATAGTATTAGCAGTGAAATGCAACAGAAAATTAATAACGAGAGAACAAAAAAACCTTAGCATTGAAAGACTTAAATGCCCAGAGACATAAACATTTTTCAAGGCGTAATTATGCAAATAGATGGCAAAGTTTAAAATAAAGGTGTCAACTCTTCAACCTCATTTAGTATGACAGAGCATAGTTTGAACAAAAAATATCTTAATTTATAAGGACATTTTTCTAAAAGAAAACCTTATCAAGAGGACAGTGTGGACTCTATTAGTTTGGCTCATTAAATTGAAAGTGGACTTGAAAAAGGTCATTGGGAATTAGAGGTTAGATAAGCCATAATCAAAGCAATTAGCAATGGATTATGTCTCATGAGCTCCCTAGAAAAGGGAATCTCAGTTGAAATTGTTGAATACCGAAGGTGGAATTCATTTGCCTAGCTGGACCAAATCCAATAACCAACTGACGTGTTCAGTTCATAGATACAAATAGTACTCAAACTCCCCTTTATCTAAACTTAAACATTATAAAGGGTACAAATTGATTTTCAACTATATACATGTTACACAAGTCACAACTTTGGACAAGGACTTTAATTTTATAGAAAATTTTATAGAAATACTAACTAGAAAGGGCACTCTAAATGCAGCTCACTGGTTGTCTTTAATAGAACTTAGATATTTAATATTATTGAACTCTGGAAAGTATTCTGGACTTCTGAGTACAGCTCAGTTAAATGATATCTAAATCTTAACTACCAATTTCTGCTTTTCTTTGAATTGTACTTTATTGTTTCCTATCACTGACACCATTTTTTGTTTGTTTGTTTGTTTGATTTGTCTTTTTAAGGATATGCTTTAAAACACTACACCCAGTCTTTCAATTCTTGAATTCTATCTCGTAGGATGTTAGTGTCTTTGACACTCTCTGAGCCTCAGTTTCTGTGAAATGTGGCTAAAAACACTTATTGTTTGACTTCCCTAATGAGGGTTTCCTATTTTTCATTGTTGGTCTTGAGAATCGGATGCTATATCTGAATGTGTAAATTTGTATATAAACCAAAATTTGAGGACATGAATTTCAAAATTCCAGTCTGCTATCATGCACAAGTACACCAGACACTTGCCTGTTTTGTTGAGCATGTAAAGATAAGGAGGTCTAGCAGTGGTCTAAATCTGAGAGAAAAATGAAATGCTGGAGTGACAAACTTCAAGATCAATAACTAGGGAGCAGCATGAAACCTGAAAAGGTAGACAACCAAGAGATCTGTAAGAGATCACTTAGAAAGAGAAATAATTATTAAATGAAAGTATCTGAATCTAATGAGGAAAATAAAATTCCATAAGATGGAAAAGCAGGAGAAATCAAAGATCAGAGCAGAATTGGATTTAAATTCATCATCATACCCTATTTTATCAATAAAGGACATAAAGTATCCTTGTTTTTGTGTATGGCAATGCTTTGCCATAATATTCTAAGAGCAAACATTCATTTTTCTTTCTAGCTGTTGGTGGCTTTAAGGTATTAAATCTGTACTTCCATTGGAGAAGACCCATTGATTAAAATATTTGAGAGTCCTATGGCCTGGGTTAAAACATCTGTTCATGATGTTAGATAATATTAAGGAATTATAGTTTATTTTTATAGGTGCAGTGAAGGTTTTGGGGTTATGTTTTTTAAAAGGGTCCTTATCTCTTAGAGCTAGATTCTAAAATATTTACAGTTAAAATATGTGATATGGGAATTTGTTTCAAAATAAGCCAGAGAGTGGTAAGAGTGTAGGGATTTGGATAAAATAAGACTGGTCATAAATTGATAATTATTGAAACCAGATGATGAGTTCATATTATTCTTCTCTCTACTTTTTAAATTTTTTTGAAACTAAAGTGAAACGAAACAAATTTTGTTTCATCATTTAAGTTTCTGTGACCTTACACAAGTTACTTAATACTCAGTTCATCATTTATACAAGAGAGAATAAGAGATACCTGCTTCATAGGATTTTTTTGAGGACTAAATGAGTTAATTGATGTAAACACTTAGAATGTTGCATGTCTCGTGGGAGGTGCTATATAAATACTACCTTAAAAATTATCCATTCCATGTCCATTTTTTAAATTAAACTTTTTGTTTTGGGATATATAGATTCACATGCAGTAGAAAGAAATAACATGGAGCAATCTGTAGCATTTACCCAGTTTCTCCCAATGGTAACATCTTCCACAACTATGGTATAATATCACAATCAGGATATGAACATCTATACTATCAAAGGTACAGAATATTTCCATCACTACAAGGATCCCTCATGTTGTCCTTTTCTAGCTACACTGCTGCTCTTTTCCACCGTAATCCCTGACTACCACCATTCTGTTCTCCATTCCTATAACTCAGTCTTTTAAGAATGTTATGTAAATGAAATCATAGTGTCTGTGACATTTTGGGATTTACATTTTTTACTCAATATAATTCTCTGGATACTCATCCAGATTGTTGGTGTATACCAGTAGTTTATTAATTCTTTTTTTAAAAGTATTTCTAAATTTATTATTTCATAATTTTTGGCAAGAAACGATCATAACCAACATTTTCCAAGGATAACAATTCTCAGAAAGGCCATGAAACCTACTTAAGCAGACAGATGTTCGTTCTCTGCCACTAACTGTCTTTCTTTTCTATGCTCCACGAATGTTTCCTTTTTTGGTGGATTTCAGCAATTTGATGATGACGTGTCCTGGTGTTATTAATTCTTATTGCTGAGTAGTATTCCATAATATGGATATTTCATATTTAACCAGTCACTGTTCACTGAAAAATATCTGGGCTACTTCCAATATCTGGCTATTATGAATTAAGCTTCTTTAAACATTTGTATACAGATTTTTGTGTGAACATAACTTTTCTTTTCTTTGGGGTGAATGCCCAGCAGTACAATTGTTGGGTCATATTGCAGTTGCTTATTTAGTGTTTTTAGATATTGCTAAAATGTTTTCCAGAGTGGCTTTAACACTTAAAATTCCCATCAGCAATGGATGAATAATCCAGTTTCTCCACATTCTTTTTAGCAAGAATTAAATAGTGTTCTTATTTATTTATGTTTAAAAATTTTAGCCTATTGTGATAGGTATATAGTGACATTTCATTGTGCACCTAATTTTCTCAGAAATCTTTTCATATGCTTATTTGCCATCTGTATATTCTCTTCAGGGGAATATTTGTCCATGTCTTTTGCCCATTTTATAATTGAATTATTGCTTTTTATGATGTTAAGATAATGACATGTAGAGAACGTGTTAGACAGTGACAAGTACTACAGGACTAATTTACAGCAGGAAAAGGGGGACTGAGGATCAGGATCACAGGTGCAGGTTATGGTTTCAAATAGGTTATTCATGCCTAAATATGTATGTATGTGTGGGCACATTTGTCTTTTGAACAATAGTAAGGAAATGTAAACATTAAGAGCGAAGTTACTAATGTACTACAATATTATCCCAACTTGAAAAGTGGTTTTCTGGATTTATACTATGTAGAGGAAATATTAGTGTCATAATAGCAAAGATTTATTAAATGCCAAGTGCTTATCAATGCATTTTACATATTCTATCTCTTTGAATACTTACATGAGAGTGTGTTTTATATTCTCTAAATGTGTTAAATTAATGTACATGTCCAAGGCCCTACAGCTTTCCCCATTATGTTTGATAATACCAAGACAACTGAGAATAATTTAGGTAATCTATTATGGATTAGGTAAATACATATATACATACACACTTTTGCCACATAAGCTTTTTTTCATTGTTAGGTTTCAAAAAGCTTTATGGCAGGGTGCCTCGGTGGCTCAGTTGGTTAAGCGTCTGCCTTTGACTCAGGTCATGATCTCAGGGTCTCTGCTCAGCGGAAGACTGCTTCTCGCTCTCCCTGCTGCTCCCCCTGCTTGTGCTCTCTCTCTGTGTCAAATAAATACATAAAATCTTAAAAAAAATCTTTATGGCATCTACATTAACTGCCCCTACTCTCTTGCCTGAATCTCTCACCCTTTTGTATGACTGGCTTTCTCATATTCATATATAGGCTTAATGGAGAACTCCTTATGCTTTGAATCAATAGTCCAGGTAGGCTGTCTCTATTATCCTTTTTAATTTCCTTTATGGAGTGCCTGGGTGGCTCAGTCAGTTAAGCATCTGCCTTTGGCTCAGGTCATGATCCCAGAGTCCCAGAATGGATCCCCATGTGTGGCTCCTTGCTCAGCGAGGATTTTGTTTTTCCCTCCACTCCTTCCCCCACTCCCTACCCCCTGGCTCATGTTCTCTCTCTCTCACTCACTCACATTCTCTCTCTCAAATAAATAAGTTAAAAAAAATTTCCTGCAAAGTATTTGCAGAAGTTTCCTTGGTTGGTTATTGTCCAACAACTTGACCATGCCAGTTTAGTTCACTGTAGTATCCCCAGTCCTTGTTTGCTGAAGAAAAAAATTATGGGTGCCCAACATATCAATAGTAGCTTAACTCTATGTGATGGCATTAGAATATTTCATATTTTAATCTTTAAAACTTCTACAGTTTTGTTTAATCATGTTTAATGCTATTCATCACGTTGAGTGTTTTCCTAAAATATTAAAATATCTCTCTCCAACTTCTTTTTCATTTCATTTATGACCTCTTCCTCAGCCCATACTCTAAAAAAATACTGACCCTTGGCAGTCCTCTACCAGATGATCCATGGCTTCATTTAGCATTAGTCAAAAACTGGCTGCAAGGGGAAACATTTCCAGAGACCTGGCAGTTGTACATTGTCTTATACCTTGCCAATTCACTACGTGCCTGGCCACCGCACTCCAAGACCAAGAGTACCAGGAGCTTGTGCTGAGTTCCAGACTCATATTCAGCGACACTGTGGGTTCCATGTATCCCAAATCAAATTCTTTTCCCTTAGATATGTACACTACAACATTTTGGGACTTTGGAAAAAAGGAACAGGATTCATTTTGACCAAATTGTTGAAAATATCAGTTATCCTGACTGTGTGACTAATTCAGATCTGGTCTCAGGAACCGTTTGTGTAGCTACTTAGGGAAAATGATCATACATATGTCCTATCCATCTAGGTGACAGTAAATGCAATTGCTTTGTACACAGTCTTTGGCCAGTCCTAATCCAGACTTTATTTCAACAGCAATCTGTTTCCCTATAAACTTAATCAAAAACTTGTTTTACACATCCAGTTATGCTATGTTCCCCTCTTTTTTCATCATTGACTATATTATCCCCCATTTTTCAGCTTGAGAAAGTAGGACTTTCAAAATCACATTAACACGAAGACTAAGTGTTCCATGGTTTGGTTTGTAATCCAACTATCATTTTAAAGCCTGGATTTTTTTTTTTTTCTCAGTAATTCTTGTTTCTCCACCTTGCTCTTTTTATACCACCACAGGCTAATTAAGAGAAAAGAGACTTGGCCCACTGCCTCTGTGGACCAATTTATAAGGGGTTTAAAATATTAATTTGGTGCTAAGATAACATGGGGAACATACTGAGGTGAAGAAAATTCTATTTCACAGAGCTGCTGTCAAGAACTGCCTTGTCTGGGGGCGCCTGGGTGGCTCAGTCAGTTAAGCGACTGCCTTCGGTTCAGGTCATGATCCTGGAGTCCCTGGATCGAGTCCCGCATCGGGCTCCCTGCTCGGCAGGGAGTCTGCCTCTCTCTCTGACCCTCCCCCATCTCATGCTCTCTCTCTCATTCTCTCTCTCAAATAAATAAATAAAATCTTAAAAAAAAAAAGAACTGCCCTGTCTGTTTTTGAAAGAAATACTTGATAAACCATTTGCAGTGCTTCCAAGGATGGGGTGTGCAAATGTGGGACCTCGGTTAAATTATGCAGACCAAGGGAGCAGATTCCAACACTAGTTCTCCCTCGCCACTTATCCCCACACAGAGTCCAACCACTGTTCTAAATTAGTAGTGAGCAAATATTTAATATTTAAGTTTGAAAGGGTGAAAAGTGATCAGCTTATTGGGACTGGCATTTATCTCAGTGTGCCCTGAGCTCAGCTCTGTACTTTGTGGGTCATGAGAAATGCTCATGTGAAGAAATGCATCCCTGTCGACACTCCTGCGGACGCATTTTTCCCCCACAAGGGTAAAAATTGATTTTAAATACCTTCAAAGTTTCAAAGAAATGGAAATAATGATACAAGGCTGTAGTTAATTTGTCGGCAAATGCAGCAGAAAACTTAAAGACGGTTTCTCAGTCACAAAAGGAAAAGACACTTAGACCAAAAGTTGAGACTTTGGGGCCAAGTTGAAAGGTTAAAATAAAATGGAAAACAGATGACTGTTGATATGGACGATGGTACAGGTGTCATGCTGTCCAGAAGATGTGTTCCTGCAAAACTTTGGTAAGACTGCTACAGCTTTAAGGGTCAGATTTAAAGGATTGGGTGGTGGCTTTGAGAGTGATTCAACTTCTTCCAGGACTTTAAGGACAAAAATGTTGTCGTAGAATCCACTTTTGGAGATATACGACCACAGTAGGAGCATGGTCAGACATTGGGGAAAATCTGACAAACTACACTTTCTTCTCCGACACAAGTTTTCCACAACAAATCAGGGTAGAAAACATGGCAGTCTTCCTACCTTGGAAGAAGACTAGCCTGGAGAGCAATAAAACAAGTATATTGCAATGTTCGTTATGGACAAAGTCAAGATTTATTTTTGGTATTGGAAATCGGCCATCCTATGGAACTGGAGGGTGTTATGCTGAGCGAAATAAGTCAATCAGAGAAAGACATGTATCATATGATCTCACTGATATGGAGAATTCTTAATCTCAGGAAACAAACTGAGGGTTGCTGGAGTGGTGGGGGGTGGGAGGAATGGGGTGGCTGCGTGATAGACACTGGGGAGGGTATGTGCCATGGTGAGTGCTGTGAAGTGTGCAAGGCTGTTGAATCACAGACTTATACCTCTGAAACAAATAATACATTATATGTTAAAAAAAAAAAAGAAGAAGAAGATAGCAGGAGGGGAAGAATGAAGCAGGGAGAAATCGGAGGGGGAGACCAACCATGAGAGACTATGGATTCTGAGAAACAAACTGGGGGTTCTAGAGGGGAGGGGTGGGGGGATGGGTTAGCCTGGTGATGGGTATTAAAGAGGGCGTGTTCTGCATGGAGCACTGGGTGTTATGCACAAACAATGAATCATGGAACACTACATCTAAAACTAATGATGTAATGTGTGGTGATTAACGTAACATAATAATAAAAAATAAATAAAACATGCAAAGTTAAAAAAAGAAAAGAAAAAGAAATAGGCCATCCTAAACATATAAGGGCACATTTAAATTCACTGACAGATATCCAAACAGTAATATTAAAGAAATCTTATTAGCACATTTGTAAAAGTAGGAGGAATTTCTGAGAATATGTATAAATATATATAATATTGCTGGAGCAGACTTGAATATACAATGAACAAGTAAAAGATCATTTTTGAAATTTTAGCCTGAAGTCTTTATAAGTAAAATATTTAACTTAGCTATCCACTCCTAGAAGCCTGCAATGAAAACCACCACAGTAATCTTAACACTGCCCTGTGTTCCCATTTTCTATTTTAATAACAATATTTTCAGTTGCAAAAGTCAGGTTTATGCCCTCAAGTGAAATTGAGAATTGAGGTAATTGCATAGACAATTTAGACTAAAAATATCTTCCCATATCTGAGATTTCCTTATCACTGAGATTTATTGCATTGGAATTATGTGAATGATATCCACCTGCTTTTTCTTTTTTTTTTTTGATATCCACCTTCTTAAAATGTAGGGATCATTTGCACTTTTAGTAATTACCAAGAGCATCTTGAAAAATCTCTTCTGTGGATTCATTTATTGACTTCCATAATTTAAAAGGGATTACAGAAAGAATTCTGGATTTCATGCTGCATTTCCAAAGGCATCTTGTGACAAAGCAAAAAGCTAACAATTTTGCTACACACCTTTGCCCAGTGACATTTAACCTGATCTAAGCGAAAATATATTTATGTTGAAATCATCACAATAAATGATGATCAAAATTCTGGTAAATATGGTAGTTCTGTTTTCCTGAGGTGTGAGTTTACAATTTAACACAAGGTAATAGGCATAAAGAGTAATTTGATTGTTCATTTTATTAATTAGAATTATCCTTAGATTAATTTCTAATGGGATTTAGATTACTTTGACTCCATAGCTGTATAACCCTTCGCTCTCAGTAACTTTTCCAATTTTGGTAATGAAAGTATTTGGGTACTCATGCTTGCACCATTCCTTGAAATCCTGCCTATTAGTTTGCTTGAACCTCATAAAATATTAACTTGTGTTGTGTGCAGTAAGGAGACCAATAAAACACCATATGTTTGGTGACTAAACCATTAAAAAATGTCCTAGCACCTCTTCCATAATATTCTGTGACATGTAAGAATTTCAGACTTGACCATTTTTTTTTAAACAGTTTTTTTTTTAAAGATTTTATTTATTTATTTGAGAGAGAGAATGAGATAGAGAGAGAGAGCATGAGACGGGGGAGGGTCAGAGGGAGAAGCAGACTCCCCGCTGAGCAGGGAGCCCGATGCGGGACTCGATCCCGGGACTCCAGGATCGTGACCTGAGCCGAAGGCAGTCGCTCAACCAACTGAGCCACCCAGGCACCCAGACTTGACCATTTTTAACAATAAGTGTGAAATATTCTTTGTTCTTACTATACCTTCTTCGTATTCTTTTAGAGAGAAATTCCTTACACATGTAAGAAAAAGAAACAGTTCTGCTTCATCAATTTATTTTAAGAAATAAATTTGGGGAAAACTCTGCTTACTTCACCCCCTTATCTTATTTATCTTTTTAGTAATCAAAAGGTAATTACTATAAGCAGCCAGAGAACAAAAACAGTGTTCTATTCATCCTCAGTGCCTAGAAAATAAAAGACTCTCCATAAAAGTATATAAACAGAAAATCAATGCATTCTAAACCAACTTTCTAAAGTACAGTTTCTCTTAGATACCAAATTTGGATAAGGGAAAACAGAATTATCCTTCAACAAGATGAAAAACTACCAAATATGAGACTTGAAAGATTTCAATTTAAAACTCCATTTAGTCTGCTAATCATGGCAATATTACCTACCAAACTAAACTGGAATCAGTGAAATAAAGGGAAGAATTTATTTATAACCAAACCAAACCAAAACAAATAATTAAAAACAAACCCAGAATTGTTAGGAAAAACCATAGTGGTTTTCTACTTCTACTCAACATCTTTTGCTGCAGAGACAGATAGGGCCCCCTCTCCTGAGTAAGCCAAAGCAAACAAAACAAAACAAAAGCAAAGGAAAAAATGCACCAAAATATGTGAATCTGAAACTGGGTGGTAAACAAGTTTCCAGAAAAACCTAGTCAATATCGCATGGTCATTTCAAACTTTCTGTCTATGAAAGCCCTCAATTGCAAATTGTTTCATTTGATGAATACAATTTAATAGCAGGTTGAAACAGATATATAACTAATTGGGCTTTTTTTTTTTTTTTTTTTTGGTGTTTGAATGGACCCACACCTCCAATCTCTCTAAATGGGGAATATTAAGTCCAGAGAATATAACCACTGTCTTTGGGAATGCATGTTGTGACTGAGTCATCTTGTAACATGCTTCAGACCGTGGAGCATAGGAAGTGTGAAGAATGCTAGAGATGGAGGAAGGCAAAGGATAGTGTTAATCTTTTAAAATGCAAAGCATGTCTCTCTCAAATCTTCTACCCCTTCATTACCCATCACCCACTCCAGTTAGAATGTCAGCCATGCTCTCTTGTCCAGCTGTCTTGGTTAGGTAAATAAATATTCCAACGCCCACTTGGTCTCTCTACTCTTCAGAAGGATAAAAAGGAAAACAAAATCTAAATATAAGCAGCCATACTTTAAAACTGATTTCTGTGATAAAGTATCCTTATAATTTAATAGTGAATGTATGGATTGCTTCCGATTTAAGTACTGAGTTATTTCATGTTTTAGCCCAGTTACCAGCTCACTATTGAATCTTACTTTTAAAATAATGCCTTAATTTCACCATCTGTTTACATATGTTAAGTCACTGGACAAGGAGTGGGAGATGGAAACAAATATTTATAAAGAACTCTGAGACCCCTTGGTGAAAGATGACATAGGTGTGTGAAGAGTTACTGTAGATATTGGAAAAAAGCAATGCACATGTCCCATTTCTGTAGTAATTGATGGGTTGATAGGCTAAATCAGAACTTTTAGCTTCCTTCAAATTTGCAATAAAAATGAAATCCAATCTAAATACTCTTAAATAGAATACATACAACTTTGGTGGTAATGATGCACATAGATTTCCTCTTCTAATATAATATTTGAGAGATCACATAGCATACTCAATGACATTGATTTTGGGCTGAACTCAATTTCCACACATCATCCACTGTTCGTAAAGGTTACAGGAAAGGTGGGAAAATAGATCAAAAGAGACTGAAGAGGTCAATAGCTTGGCATCAAGGGCCATACAGCTCTCCACTTAGGGCAGGGTTTAATGCAGTTGTGCAGTGTTCATACTTCTCATTAAACAAGAAGAGAGGGAAAAACTTCAAGTTAGGAGATTTCAGGACATTCATTCTTTTATAACTTTTTGTACCTCTATAGGAAGAAATATGAATTTTCATTAAAATATGAACATTTTAGGGGCACCTGGGTGGCACAGTTGGTTAAGCATCCAGCTCTTGGCTTCTGCTCAGGTCGTGACCTCAGGGTCATGAGATGGAGCCCCATGTCAGGCTCTGTGCTCAGGGTGGAGTCTGCTTAAGACTCTCTCTCCCTCTCAGTCTGTCCCTCCACCCCCTGTTCTCTCTCTCAGATAAATAAATAAATCCTTAAAAAAATAATGAGAACATAAAAATATGAACATTTTAGTATCAAATGTACAGATTAGCCCGTTAAACAAAATACTCCTCATACTTAAAATTTTGGAAATGTTACCTTTTAAAGACTAAGAATGTGGTCCTGATTCCTGACATGTAGAATGTACTCTGAGTCAAGAGTTCAGAACAAATCATTTGCACCTATCCTGACTTTAGTGACCTATAAAGAATGAAGTCAATGGCATGCTGAGGTCTCCACTGCAGACCCAGGGTGGCTTTGGCAAGCTTTTGCTGCTTTTGGTACCAGCTTACCAGAGCTTTCTGTACAAATATGGAATGTAGTGGGAAGGTAAAAGCTCATAATCTTTCATGTTATCTAAGCCTTCTTGAGTTTAGTATTAGCTCTATCCTGACTTGAAACTGCATGAATGTACATTCTTTTGGTTCCTATGTTAACAGATTTGTAATTGACATGTGTAGCAACAGTAATCACACTATTTTTTTTATTTCTATATCATTTTGAAATTAGGTTTCAAATGAATGTTTCTAATTTGATAAGAAAAATTAAATCTGGAATAAATGTAATGAATCAGTGTGCCTGTCATGTTGATGAGATGGGGGTTTGTAGTATATATTAGTTTTTTATTGCTACTATGACAAATCACCATGATGATATGGCTTAACACGACATAAATTTATTGTCTTACAGTTCTTTAGGTCAGATACAGTTTACTGAGCTAAAATAGAGGTATTGGCAGAGCTGCATTCCTTTCAGGAGACTATAGGAGAAAATCTCTTTCCTTCCTTTGCTTCTAGAGGCCACCTGCATTCCTTGGCTTGTGGCTCCTTCCTCCATCTTCAAAGCCAGCAACCTCAGGTCAAGTTCTTCTCATGCTGCCATATTTCTCATTCTTTGCAGTTAGGAAGGGTTCTTGTTTTTAAAGAATCATGAGTTTAGATTGGGTCCCCTTTGGTAATACACAATAACCTTCCCTTCTCAAGCTTCTTAACTTTAATCACATCTGCCAAGTCTCTTCCACTATGTAAAGTCACATATTCACAGGTTCCAGGAACCGATGCACTGGGGATCATTAGTTTTCCAACCACATGATAATAGTTACAGGTTATGTGGACATGATTTTAATCTTTTAAATCATCAACAGTTTCATGCAATTTAATGATCATGCAGCCTACTTTTGTTCTTAGCCACATGAAAACTTCCTTGACCACAATTATATAAAGAGCTTTCCAACATTTCTAAGCTAATCCTAGGCCTCTTGAAGGAAAGAGAATCACTATTATTTAAACACTCCAGCTTTAGGATTTTTAAAATTCAATAATAACAAACAAATGATTAATGTTATTACTTTGGAAAACAAGCATATTTTCAGAATGTATTTGATCATTACAGGAAGAGAAGAACTGAGTTTTAGCCTGGAAATGCCATGCACTGTGTGATCTTTGTTGACCATGTCTCTCAAGCTCTTCAGGCAGCAGAACCTCATACATGAAATGAGTAAATTGGATTATGTGATCTCTAAAAACCCTTGAATCACACAATTCTGTAATTTTCACTTCATGAACATAATTAGTTCTCAAAATCTGTAGGAATTAAAAGCTACTACAAAATGTCCTGAAGATCATTACTGATGAATTCCGAAATAATTAAAGAAATGAAATCCAGAATCAAAGAGTTAAGATAAAGTTAATTTTCATAAAATGAGTGTACACATTATCAATATAGGATACAAACCAGTTATTTGGTTACTATCAAGTTTGATAAATTGCAATTGAATAAAATTCTGGATTTATATCCAGCATTCAACTCTTTAAAAATTATATTCAGACAAATTTTTACCTGTTGATTGGCCAAAAAAAACTAAAAGAAGGTATTTTATTTAAGAAATAATTTCTTGGGGAAAAAAACCTGGTTGTAGATGGAAAGGAAGTTTGTTATAAACACATTAGGCTGTAGCAAGATTAATATTAGCTGAAATACTTAAAATCATTTTGCTATAACTAAACCTGTGTCTTGAATATTTCTTCTGGCAAAATATTCCAGTGTTCTAGCTAAGAATAATAACATTAGACCAGAATTCTAGCCTACTTGGAAAAGCCTCATTTTGTATCCTGAAACAAAATTCCTTTGTGGATTCCATTGAGAATGTCTTTACCTCCTGATGTTGTCTAAGCTGCCTAGTGGCAATTATGTTACAAACCAGAAACAATGAATTATGTGAAGTGATACTATATGACTTAGTATATAAATTCAGGAATATTTATTCAGAATGCTTATAATTATATGTTCCACACAGAGCCACTTCTACTCTTAAAACTTTGTAGGGTTAGGATATCCTAGTGCTAACAGCAAGGTAATAATTTCCCTCAGGTGTTTCATGACACTTATTTCCTTCTAAATCTATCTGGAACCTTGATTGGCTTTCCCCCTAAAGAACACTGGGGTAACCAACACTTCAGTAGACTTATTGGTCCAGCAAACAAGACTGGTAGTGTTTTGTTTCTGTGTTTGTTTTAATTGGCATATATTGCCTTTCATTAATATTTCACTCTTTATATTTAGGTTACATTTGTGCCAATTAAAGGTACGTTTGCTCAAGGCTGTGGCTATGCTCTTACATCTACCTGCATGTCAGTCTCTGAACAAGTGCTTTTTCATAGTCTGTTCCCAATATGGACAGTTTAGTTAAACGAAATCTTTAGTGCTATTAATCCTAGAGTTGGAGATAGAACTTTGGGGGACGGTGGAGTAATGTCTTCCATAAATCCACTCCTCTATAAAGGCAACAAAGACATTGGCAAAAATTGTCACTATCAATGTTTTTCAAACTCTGGAAATTAGCTAAGGACTCAAAAAAATATGAGGAGCATTTATTCAAGAAAAACTGCTGAGCTTTGGTAAGAACAGGGTTTGAGTGTTGTAACTTTACCTCTTCCCATACCTTTCTCCCCAGTGCTGCAGAACTCTGGAAAACCAGTGACCTTGCAATCGTAGGAGCTGTGAAACCAGAAGCTATGCAGCTATTGCAAGAGGACCTAATCTGGTCCTTAAAAAGGTCTATCCCTATGGCATTGTCACTATTTGACCTGACGCCTCCCAGGAAAAGCCCCATTCCTGGTGTGTTATTATTTGACCTGGTCGGGACCTATCCCCAGAGTGTTTGTGGTAAACTTACTCAGCAAAAATCATTTAACATGGCAGCTGCTTAAGGCTGCAATACCAGTTCAGGTAAACAAGAGCCTGGTTTAAAAAAAAATTTTTTTTAAGATTTATTTATTTATTTATTTATTGAGAGAACGAGAGAGAGACAGAGAGAAAGAGCTTGTGAGTGAGATCAATCATGAGCAGGAGGCAGGTGGGGAGTGGCAAAGGGAGAAGCAGACTTCCCACTGAGCAGGGAAACTAAGGAGGGGGGTGCTCAATCCCAGGACCCTGGGATCATGTCCTGAGCCAAGGCAGACGCTTAACTGACTGGGCCACCGAGGCACCCCTAGCTAAAAACTTAAAAGGAAAATCTGGGAAGCAAGATGTCTATGGAGCTTTGAAAAGCTCTGACATATTTCCAGAGTTCTAATTCAAGTTTGTTTTAACATCCGAAGAGTCAACCAATATATTATGCTAGATGTAGTGGGCTCAGTAATGCTCCCCCCAATATGTCCGTATTCCAGAACATGTGAATGTGATTTTATTTTGAAAAAGAGTCTTTGCAAATGTAAATGAGTTAAAGATCTTGGGTTATCCCTGAGGGCCCTAAATCCAATGACAAGTGTCCTTATGAGAGAAAAAGAAAGGAAGCTTTCAGACAAACAGAAGGGGAGGGAAGATAGAAGAGGAGAAGGTAATGGAGTCAGAGTCTGGAGTGATGCAGCTGCAAGACAAGGAAGGATTTCTTGCTAAAGCATTCAGAGGCAGAGTGGCAATGCTGACACTTTAATTTCTGACTTGTGGCTTCTAGAACTGTGAGATAATAACCACACCAAATAATTTATGGTAACATGTTGCAGCAATCCTCGGAAAATCATACACTATATTAATAGAGTAAAGAATAAAAACCACATGATGGTTTCAATAGACACAGAAAAACTATTCGACAATATTGAACACCCTTTTATGATAAAAACAGTCAGAAATCAAGGAAGAAAAGGGAACTTCTTCAACTTGATAAAAAGCATCATGAAAAACCTACAACTAACATCAGACGTCATGGTGAAAAACTGAATGCTTTCTCCCTAAGTTCAGGAACAAGACAAAGATGTCCACTCTCATCACTTCCATTCAGCATTATACTGGAGGTTCGCACCAGGGGAATTAGACAAGAAAAAGAGATAAAAGTCATCCACATTGTAAAAAAAGTAGTAAGGCTATCTTTATGTCCAGATGACATGATATTGTATATAGACAATCCTAAGAAATCCACTAAAAACTGTTAGAACTGACAAACAAGTTCAGTAAACTTTCAGGGTATGATATCGTTATACAAAAATCAATTGTATTCCTATACACTAGCAAAGAACAATGCAAAAATAAGATTAACAATAGCATCGAAAAGAATAAAATACCTAGCAATCAGTTCAATAAACAAAGTGTAAAGCTTGTATGCTGAAAACTACAAAAATTGTTGTAAGCTTTCAAGATTTGGAGGGCTGCTGCAGGGATCCATTCATCTTGCTGCTGCCCAAGACAAGCCTCGTATGTAAGTTCCTTTTGCTGTTATTAAAACTGCCACCTGCTGACATGGAGTGACCTGTCTCTTTCTTCAGTCTCCCCTTGCCCTCTGGGTGTGGGGGCCAGTTTCAGAGCACACCCTAAGGGGGTTGTGAACCTACAGTTGGTGAGTCAGCCAAGAGCTGAAAGAGATGGGCCTTGGGAAAGAGGCATCAGCAGAGAAAATCTTGAGTTGGCCATTAACCGCTGTGTGGAGAGGGGTAGCCCATATGTTAGATACCTGTGGTCTACTGCATGAGTATGGGGATGTCCTGAAAATGCCACCCAGACTAATATGCTTGTTGGAGGAACTGTACACTGTTCACTGTGGTCAAAAAGAGACACACATGGTAGACACAGAGGGCTGACCACTGTTGCCCAACTGAAGGCTGAAGCTCATGTCAGAAAGTTAGAGGAGGAGCTAAGATCAGAGAAGGACAGGGTAGACAAGGTGGGAGAGCAGGATGATAAATTAGAGAGCTCAGTGTGCCAAAGCTAGGAGGATGCAAGCAGCCACAGACCATGGCCAGGGCTCTTGTGACTAAACCTGGTTGGGGGCACCAAAACATGGAATCCCTGGAGGAGTGATGAAAGTGAGGAGGAGGAGATTATGGTGATTGTTAGTGAAGCAGATGGAACACCCATGCCCTTGGACCCCTAATATGATGGAAAACAAAAGCACAGCAACAGCAATTTCAACCTGCAGGAGAGGGCCCAGTTCAGGAAATGTTCATGGTGAGAGAATATATTCCCACTGAGCTTATTCGCATGAGAGAGAAAATGAGCAACATCACTATACACCTTGCCCTCTGGCAGCACCTGCATGGTGCCCAGGTTGGGGGTGGGTAGGGGGAGAGGAGGAAGGTTCAAGGTACTCATTCCCTTAAAGATTGGATCATTCTATTCTGCAGGGAGGCTTGGCCCAATGAGGGGAACATTCCTGGGCATGTGTAACCCTGAAAGTCTATAGAGGAGATGCAGCAAATAGATTAAAGCTCTGGATGTCTCCTAAGCAGGGCTACCATTTGAGCTGTTTGACTCTAGAAGGTATGGGTTGGGCACTGTGGCAGAAACAATAAAAAGAAGGAATGCCTTTGGGATTTTGGTCCCAGTTCTGGAAGGGGGCAAAACCCTGATATACCTTCATAGAGCAGTGCACACAGCACGTGTCCTGGTGAAGATTCTCACACAGCAACAAATACAGCAGCCAATGGGTGAGCTCTGGCAAGTCTGGCTGGTGATTACTCATTAACTCTTTGCACTGACAGTTGGGCTCTTCTAAAGGGATTAACCTTATGGTTTGGACAATGGGAAGCTGAGGGATGAATGATTATAAATAAGCCCTTATGGGGCCAGGATATGTGGAAAAAATTTGGGTTCATCTACAAGAGCCTAAGACAATGCTCATTGTTTTTCATGTCCCAGTTCATAAGGTGCTGACACCCCCTGACATTCAGGAAGCTGATGTCCTAGCTTGGGTACAAGCTCTACCTACTGACCCTTCAGTAGTTATAGTAAATTGGGTGCATAAAAGAGTGGTCATCACAGTGCCTGAATAAGACGGTGTACTGCCAAGAATGCCAGATTGCCCTTGAAGTACAGTGACTTGGGTAAAGCAGTAACAGCCTGTTCTGTGTGTTCTAAGCTCTACCCAAGGCAACTGCCAAAGGAGTCAGGAGCCATCCACCAGAGTTCCAACTGGTGAGGGATTGGTAAATTAATTATACTCACTCCCTCCCACCCCTGCTCTCTCAAGTGAGAGTTCTAAATATGTCCTGTTTTGTGTGGACACCATATCAGGCCTAACCCAAGCTTTCCCCTGCCACTGGGCAAACTACGCTGCCACCATTAGAGGAACAGAGAAACTGTACTATGTATGGATACTCTCATTGAGTAGATACTGATCGGGGGTCACATTTCAAAGGTTATGATGTGTAAGGCTGGGCAAAAGAGCTGACATTAAATGGAGGTTCCTTCTCCCCTATAACCCACAAGTAGCAGTTGGTAGAAAGGAAAAGTCGAATATTAAAGCAGCAAATTATATTGTTAAAAGGTAAAATCACCTTGCCTGGGTGAACTAAAGTACCATCCCAGGCTTTAACACATTTGAATGATCAACCAATAGGACCTGTTGCCCAATATACCAACCTCAGATCCCTGCTGAAGCACCCAATGTCATAAAGGTGTAGAAGTTGTTGGAAAAAAAGCCATTGCCCCAACTCTCACCATGGATCAATGTGATATGCTGCTGAGAACACCAAGCTCCATCACACCTGGGAAAGGAATTATCTACTGGAATTTGCAATGGGATATACCACCAGGATGGATGAGTTACTTCACACCTCTGGGCGAGGGGGAACTACTCAATCTCCAATGGGATCCCATTGTCCTACTGCAAGCTGGGCCCTGTTGAAACACACTAGATCTGGAATTGAATAATGCACCATTGAAAGAAGGGAGTAGGTGGGGGTCTTGGTCTGGCAGATCCCATCCCCAATCCATCTCCTCACTCCTGACAGTGTTACCTCCCCCAGCCAATGGTATACACAACTAGGTCAAATTTCTAAAGCTGCAGTCACATTAACATCTATAGTTCATGCCACAAATGTAATTCTTGTAGAAGGAGAATATCTTCCCATACAAGTTCCTACTAAATGTCTGTCTTTTTTGGCCTTAGACGTCTGCTGCTCCTGAGGTGTCCAGTCATGGGATAGGCACCTGATGGAAATATGATCATCAGAGCCATGGGTGGCTATGCTCAGATTTGGGATGGATTTATGTGGCTTGTCACTCTGAACAGAATCAACGTAATTATACTAGAAACATGGGATGAATACCACTGGAATTGTATAGTCATTCTGTCATATTAAGGGAGAGTGACTGTTCTGGCACTGATTGGTTGCAAGACCCAGGTATTTATTGGGTAGCACCAAATGGAACACGATGTTCGGTGTGGCACAAATCTTTGGCCATGGCTTCCATCCGAATGGTTGGGCTGTTGTACCCTGGGCTTTCCCGAGGCACATAGAAGAGTCTGTCCTACAGTAACAATAGCTGCTAATCTTCAAAGCCACGTGGTACGACCATTAGGCCACCCTCTTAGGCCTGGAGGATGTTACAGCATATATTTAGTAAGGGTGTCTCCTTACTAAATTCACTCAGCAAGCCCTGAATGATAGTCAATACAGCCTATCCTTTTTGGACCCTGAAATAAGTCTAATGAGAAAAAAGCTATCCTCCAGAATAAGATGGTCTTGGACATTATTACTATGTCACAAGGAAACACCTGTGCCATTATCCAAACAGAATGTTGTGTGCTCCTACCTGGTGAGTCTGCTAATGTATCATCTTTATTAAATCACATGAGTACACAAATGAATGCCCTGAGTGATCCAACTCCCAGCCCAGGAGACTTACTAAATCAATTATTTGGATCCTAGGGCTCTTGGTAGAAAAAATTGTCACTGGTTTAGAGAATTATAGTCTTCATCTGTGCCTGTATCACTGCTATGGCATCTGCCTCCAATGCAGCAGATAGCCACCAAAAGAGCCACCTCCAGGTTAATGAAACCCCGTGCTGACCACTCAGGGCTCATTGTGGAAGAGGGGGGCATGTGAGATTGTAAGAGCCAGTCACAAGGGGTGGAGTGTTGGGGAATGTCATCAAAAAGACATGACCGCCAATTGACCTGGGAGTTGGACCTGGGCACTTAAGCTCCTCACCAACTTCTTTCCTTTGGGAATGTGGATTCTGCTTGCCTTTCCTAATCCCAGAGACAGCTCCAAGAACATACCCTTGAGATAGTGATGTGGTATTGAGAACACCTGCATGGTATATCTGACTGAACTTAGTTAGGGCCTCTTTATAAGCTTTTAAGATTTAGTGGGCAGGTGCAAGAATCCATTCATCTTGCTGCCACCCAAGACAAGCTTCATATGTAAATTCCCTTTATTTATTAAAACTGTCACCTCCAACCCAGAGTGGCTTGCCCTTTTCTTTAGTCTCTCCCTGCCCTCTGAGTACAAGGGCCAGTTTCATATTATACCAGGGAAGCTCCTGAGAGTGTTACAAACCAAAAAGCTGATCTTAAAATTCACTTGAAAATGCAAAGAACCCATTATTGCCAAAACATTCTTGAACAAAAACAAAATTGTTGGACTCACACTTCTAACTTCACAACTTACTACAAAGCTACAGTAATTAAACAGAGTGGTGCTGGCCTAAGGATAAATATAGAGATCGGTGGAATAGAATTTAGTGTCCAGAAATAAACTCTATTTATGGTGAATTGATTTTTGACAGTGATGCCAAGACATCTCAATGTTAAAAGAATAGTATTTTCAAGAAATGGTGCTGGAACATTTGAATATCTTTATGCAAAATATGAAATTAGACTCCTACCTTACATCATACATAACAATGAACTCAAATCATATATATATATATATATGTAAGAACTAAAACTATCAAAAATCTTGGAGAAAATATAGGAATAAATCTTTGTAACTTTGGGTCAACAAGTGGTTTCTTAGGACGCCAAAAGCACAAGCGACCAAAAACAAACAAACAAAAAAGAATAATTAGACTTCACCAGAATTAAATAGTTTTGTGATTTAAAGGTTACAATCAAAAAAGTTAAAAGATGATGCACAGAATAAGAGAAAACATTTGCAAATTATCTACTAATTTGGGGACATATTCAGATAATAAGGGACACATATTCAGAATATATAAAGAACACATACTCAGCAGTAAAAATTCAATAATAAAACCTCAATTAATAAAAAGACAAATAACCTAATTAATAAAAGGCAAATATATGAATAGACATTTCTTCAAAGAAGATACACGAATTGCCAATGATTACATTAAAAAAATCAACATTTTTTTAATCATAGAAATGCAAATCAGGGGTGCCTGGGTGGCTCAGTTGGTTGAGTGTCTGACTTTTGATTTCAGCTCAAGTCATGATCTCAGGGTCATGGGATTGAGCCCCATGTCAGATTCAGCAGGGAGTTTGCCTGGGATTCTCTCTCTCTCCCTCTCTCTGCCCCTCCCCCTGCTCTCTCTCTCTAAAATAAATAAATAAATCTTTAAAAAAAAAGAAAAGAAATGCAAATCGGAGCAGTGAGATGCCATTTCACACCCATTAGGAAGTCTACAAAAATAACAACAGACAACAATAAATGTTGGTGATGATGTGGAAAAATTAGATCCCTAATATATCGCTAGTGAGATTTTAAAATGTGCAACCACTTTGGAAAGAAGTCTAACAGTTCCTCAGAATCTTAAATGGAGTCACCACATGACCTGACAATTCTATTTCTAGGTATACTCAAGAGAGATGAAAACATATGTCTACACAAAAACTTGTAAACAAATGTCCTTGGTGGCAATTCACAATAGTCAAAAGGTGGAAACGACTCCAATTTTTTATCAATGGTGAATAGTTAAACAAATTGTGGTATGTCCATATAATGGAATATTATTTGACAGTAAAAAGAAAAAAAATACTAATATGTACTATTATATGGATTAACCTTGAAGACATTATGCTAAGTGAAAGAAGCCAGTCACATATTATGATTTTATTTGTATGAAATGTCCAGAATGGGCAAATTTATATAGACAGAAAGTTAGTCAGTAGTTGCCTGGGGTTTGGCAATGTGGAGATGGGGACTGATTGCTAATAGGTATGAAATTTCTTTTTGGGGTAATAAAATGTAATAAAATTATATTGTCATAGTGATTGCACAACTCTAGGGAATATGCTTTTTTTAAATAAGTTATTGAATTGGACACTTTAAATGGGTGAATTTTATGCTATGTGAATTCTCCCATTTAAGCTAGATTCTTTTACCTTGTAGCAAATTGGGATAAACACACTTAATGAGTAACATCAGATAAAATTGAATGGAAACCTCAAGTGAAATATAAATAAGGTGATAATTCGTGGGAAAGATGCATTATGAGGCAGGTCCTGTGAGAATCAGACATTTTCATTAAGGGAGTAATATTTCACTGGATCTTGTAAGATTCTTATAAGATTGATAAATTTTGATATTCAGAGAAAGATGGTAAAAATATTTCATGAGAGTGGGGCAATTAGCATGGCAATATTTTGGAGATACCTAAGTATAGGGATATTTTGTTAAATAGAAAGTAAGTAGTCTAATTTGGCAGATATGTTGATTATGATAAAGGTACTAATTATAGAATTAAATATGGAAAAATATGTTGAAAATCATAAAGTGGAGAAACTAGACTCTTAGAGAAAGGAACATGTTTTTAGTTCACTAAATTACAAGAATAATCTAGGTGCAAAGCACTCATTTTCTTTTAATCTCTAAATCCTTTAGAATAAGAAGATGGGGAAAAGGGAAAGTACTGATAAAATGTGGGTCTTTTTAACATCATCAATCAGTGCCATCTGTTGGTCTTTCAAGAGAGTAAGACTTATCTTCTTCTGACCTGAAGAAGAAACTGGAGGAAAGAACATGAGAAAAAAGTGATTGCCCAGGTTTGGGACACAAAGATCACCCTTTAATTACCTAGCATTATACAGCAAAGGAAAAATCATTTATGTAGTAGACATATTTGTGCTGCAAAGTATGGTTTTGCCTAGGTTGTTGCAAGGTTTGAGTTCTATGTTAATCACATGGCATTTATATGTTCATAGCTATATCACTTAACCTTCTAAGTATCCATTCTTATACATGTAAAATTTTATAATATCAACTACTCTATTTTTTTTAGAGGCTTAAAAGCTTAACACAATTCCTTGCTTTTACTATAATTTCAAATCATCATACAGACTTCTAACTGCCCTTGGTAAGATCAGCATGTCTAATCACCCTACACCAAAGATGTCAAAATACAAGCTGCTTCAGAGCAATTCCAAGAAGGAGTCTGTGATCAGAAATGATTATCCAGCTTCTTCTAAAGGCCAGGATCTCCAAGATTCCTTTTTAAGCATGAAATGTAAATATAACACTATTAAAATTCTGACCGAGATATATTCATATCACCCCTGCTGATGAACTTGTATCAAGGTCCCAGCCCATGAAATAATAAATGAGAAGAAAAAGAGAGTGATAATTGAAAATGGAGGGAAAAAAACTTTTTTTACAGTTGATATGACCATTTAATCACTTACCAATAAAATCTAAGAGAATCAATAGGTAAATCTAACAAGTGAATTTGGGCAAAATTTGCAAACACAAATCAATAGCATCCCTATACTGTCAATAATAAAAATACAGAAAATGTTAGAGAAAAAATAACATTTACAATAACAACAAAACTTATAAGATATCTAGGAATAATTGTAAAAATACATAATAAAAATTATAGAAATAAGTGAAATAAAATCCAAATACATGAAGAAATATGTCAAGTCAATGGATGAAAAGGTGAAATTTTATAAGATATCAAATTTGTTCAAGTTATTCCATAAATTTAATACAATCCCAGTTAATAGCCCTGTAGCTGTTAGATGAAATTTTATAAGCCAATACTAAAGTTCAAATAGCAAAGAACAAAAATAAAGAATAACAAGAAAGATTTTCAATAATAATAAGTGGAAGGAAATTTTTTAGAAGTAGCTAAAGAAAGTTTAAGGCCTAGTAAATTAAGACAATGTGCCTTTTATTCTGGGATAAGTTAACAGATCAGTAGAACTTTAAAAAGAGCCTAGAATTATTGCACATATGAAATCTAGAGATATGATAAAGATGGCAAAGGAAAAAGCACCAGCTTTCAATAAATGGTTCTGGATCAACTGGTTATCTGTACCACATCCCATACGGGAAAAATAGGTTTTTGTTTGTAAAAGTGAAAAGCAAAATTTTAAACTTTTAGAATAATCTTAGAGGGATATCTTTTTAAATTGGTAATAGAGAAGGATTTTGAAATAGAACTAAAAAAACACATCCATAAAGGAAAACGATTGATACATTTAACTACATTAAAAAAATAACAACAGTAACAAAAATAAATGGGGTGTCAATGCACCATAAACAAAGATGTAGCCTGAGAAAATATTTACAAATCAGAAAATCAACAAAAGAATAATATCCAGAATATGTAAAGCACTTCCACAGGTCTATAGGAAAAGACAAATGACCTGATCAAAAAAATGGGTAAAGGAATTGAAGTCCATTTCACAGATATGGTCAACTTTTTTATAATTAGAGAAATGCAAATTTAAAAGTATAATATTATATTCATCAGTTTGGAAAAGAACAAAGAGGATAAAAATAAACACATATTTCTATACCCAGAGAGTAGACATGTAAACAGACAGAGCCGCATTAGTAAGGAGTTTAGCAATCTACAGGAAAACAAGAATATATACTTCAACCCAATAATCCCAGTCCTAGAAAACCTTCAGTGCAGCATTTCTACAAGGAAACACAAATAAGACCATTCATTAACAACATTGTACACAAAGGCCAAGATTGGGAATAACTATCCCTCAATAGGAAACTGAATAAGCATCTATGGTAAATGCATGTGATTGAATATCATAAAGCTATTAATCTGGATGAATTAGAGTTGCACATATCCACATGGATACACCTCACAAAGTTGAATAAAAATAAAAAAATAATGCATTTAGTGTGATACCATTTATCTAAATTTAAGAGCATGCAAATCAATAACATATCATTATGGCTATACAAGGATATGTTAGAGGCAGAAACACATTGGAAGGGTGTACACCAAATCCAGGGTGATGGGTGTGTTGGAGGAAAGATGAAGGGCAAAATGGGATTGCAAAGACACACATACAGAATTTGCAAATATATCTGGATTGTTTTAGAAGAAGATCTGGGGGAAAATATGGCAAATATTAAAAATTTACAAAGCTTGGTATTGGGATATCAGCATTTATTAAATTATTCTTTAAACTTTTTGGTATTTTGAAGCTTTCTATAATAAAAGTAGAAAAGAAATCAGGTGGACTTGAGACTTTGAAGAGAGGAGAAAATCAGCAATAAGGATTTAAGCAATAAAGAATATAAGGGATTTCAAAATACCAAGAAGAGTGTTGCAAGGTATAAGATGGAACACCTCCACCCTCCACCTTAAAAAAAAAAAAAGGCAAAATAGCTTAAAGAAATGATAAATTTAAGAATTCTTATAGTCAGTCCTGCTTTGATTCCTAGCTCTCACCCAAATTTCTCAGTTTTATTATATTCTTCTTTCAGAACTTGTTTTAAACTCTAGCATCCTTACTGGACTCTAGACTTCTGCACACTTATATTTTTAAATATGCAAAATCTTGTCTCATAAACATCCAATATGCCATGCCTCCAACAACTGGAACATGGCAATAACACAGCCCTTTACAGCTTTTAGGGATTAATGGGATGTTTAAATGTTCAAATGTAGATAAAAATATACAATATACTTGAGGTGAATAAAAAGGATTCTCCTTTGAAAAACATTGACCCAGACAACTGGGGGGAATATTTCAATCTCTGACTGAATGAAGATATACTGAACAAATTGGCTCAGTAGAAAAGCATCACCACAAGTGATAAGAAAAATGGGCTCTGGCACATTGAACTGGATGGAGAGAGTGCATATTTATGCACCTGCCATGAGTCATTTGTGCAAGACTGCTCTGCGAGTGCCATTTGGGATCAGCTTTAACTCTGAAGTTTTCCAAATTAAAAAATATATATGTAGTTGAAACCTTCTATGACTTAGAAGGGGAAACTATCAATTCTGATTATCTAAGCATAATGCATATGATGTTGCTTAAAGTGACTTATTACTTGGAGAGTCAATGAATGGGGTGAATAAAGCAGAAGCCAAATTTAATAAGAAGTAAATTAAGTTCAAAGAATACAATGAATAGTAGGAAAAAGTTGGGCTATATTGTCTCCAAAGATGGATTAAATTCAGGAGGAAACAGACAGGCAATACCAATGATGCCAAAATCAGAAAGCTAACAAGACAAGAGGCATGTGCCAGGTACAATTAGCTGCCTGTCAGAGTTCATAGAATACACAGTGTTTAATCCCAAAGCTCTCCTGAGCCCTGTTCTCAAAAGGACACTGGGGGAATAGAGATTCATAGGCAACAAACACCCTGAAGTACAGAAACAAAGGGTTTTCAACCTTAACTGCTTGTTTTGATGTAAAAGACTGGATAAGACTGTCCGTGAAAGATGATTTGTCTCCTATCTCCAGAAAATAATCTTTAATTGTACAGGAAAAGTACTGGAGTGAAAGGATGATAGTGAGAAAACCAGACATCTTTTCCAAGTCCCTTTTTTTTTTTAAAGATTTTATTTATTTATTTGAGAGAGAGAGAGAATGAGAGACAGAGAGCATGAGAGGGGGGAGGGTCAGAAGGAGAAGCAGACCCCCTCCGAGCAGGGAGCCCGATGCGGGACTCGATCCCGGGACTCCAGGATCATGACCTGAGCCGAAGGCAGTCGCTTAACCAACTGAGCCACCCAGGCGCCCCTTCCAAGTCCCTTTTTATGCTTTGTCACCTACTGTGAAATAAATATAAAGCTATATAATCACTTTGTAGTGGCATTATGGAGCTTAGTTTATAAGTGCATAGAAGGCTTTGAATAAATTCTCAACACAGAGTTAACATTATTTATTCATTTAGCAAACATTTTTACAGCACTTACAATGTACCAAGTTCCGATGTAAATGCTTTGAAACTATTAGCTTGCTTAATTCTTATTTTAACCCTATTGCCTGGGTATTATAATCCTCCATTTAAAGAAGGGAAACCGAGGCAAAATAAGATTAAGTAGCTTGCCCAAGGTCACACAGCTGACCAGGCAGTCTGACGCAAGTCCATGATCTTAACTGCTCCTATATCTATATCTCTAATCTATATTCTAAATTTGAAGCTCACTACTTAAATGCTGGGAAGGAAGTTCTATAAGGAAGGGTTTTGCACAGAAATGAAATGAAAGATGAAACAGGAAATGGGCAAAGATTTTTAGAGAGATAAAAAAAGATGAATATCTTAAAGAAAAAAAGAAATGAGTCTCCCTCCCCTCTGGAATTTTTGCAAGAGTTTTATTTGTAGTCCAGAATAATAAAGCAGGGAAGCAAGATACCCAACTGTCATCCTTAAAATGTTTAGATATAAGATTGAAAACTGAATGCAATGATTTCAAAGAAGGGGAAAAAGAAGAAAAGCTTAGCTCATTTTCTTTTCTGATGAATACTATTATTATGCCACTCATAATAGTGGAAATTTAGTGATGTGGCATCACTGGATTCCATTCTTAACCACTGAATTACTGTTGTTAAAATAATTTTATTTAATAATTCATTAATATAACTCTAATCCAGAAATGTTTGAAAGGCCTGGCATATGGAATAAAAAAACTCTAATTATTCCAGAAATCACATACTCTAAACAAACCAAACTATTCATAATATTCAGGATCTTTCATAGATATAATAGGAAATACAAATGTCACATAAACCTTAATCACACAGTCAGTGGATTACTCTCAACTAGATGCTGCAAGGTTATGAAGAAAGTTAATGCATGTAGTTCTTGCTCAATAAGAGCATTTAGCATAGTATGTCAGAATTCATGCATGAATAAACTAGGGAGCAATTCAAGAGTGAGTAAGAAGTAGTCTTCTGTATACTGTCTCTATCAAGGCAGCAGGAACTTGACCCTCATAGAATGAATGGGGTGCTTTCTTTAAAAGAACTTATCTGGGCCTTGTGGGAAGTATCGCATTTGAGTTGGAAAGGAGGCAAGATAAGAAGAGTGACTATGAAGAAACAATGGTTTGGAGTGTAGGCTGTGAAATTGGCTTTCTGGGTTCTAACACTACCTACTTGACTTTGAGTACATAACTTCTGCTTCTCATCTTTCAAATAAAGATAATAACAGCATTTGTTACAAAAGATTTTTAATAAGAATTAAGAGGTCAGCTTAATACTGTGAGCCAAGAACACTGATGGCAAGAAGGGTATTAATAAATGCTAACAGTTAATGTTATTATTAACAGAGGAATAAATATAAAAGAAAGAAAATTACGAGTTGAAATCACAAGTTATTACCTCTTGATTCATGATTGGTCATTTCAGTGGTAGGAAACTGTATGTAGTTCAAAGAAATATAGCGATTCTAGCAAAGATTAACCTAAAAAAAAAAAAAAAATCAAACCCGCAACTGAATGCCAATGTATGTGCTTCTCTTTCTCTTCCCTCCAATTCTTTCGCCTTCACATGAGATGAGAATCTCAGCTCAGAAGTACAGAGGAGGGAAGAAAGGAGGAGGGAAAATAGTAAGCCTAAATAGCTGGTAAACTTGAACAGTGCTGAAATAGAATATCCAAACAACTGTCAAACATGTAAGAGGCCCTTTTTATTAACCAGATGCTACCAGGCCTGAGCAAACGCAGGAGAGGGTACCCAGCACGAACTCTGCTTTGCTCTGACAGGTCTGATTTGTGAAACAGATGATTTGTTATTTATTGATCAGAGACTGATTCTACTCACTGAGTTAAGAAGAAGCTTGATAAAAGGCAATCATGCATCTCATTTGGTTCTGAGCAAAAATCATGTCTATTGGCTTGCTGTGTCAACTTTGATGCTACAACATCCAGATGTTCAACATGTGCAAACTTCAAAAACAAAACAAAACAAAACACAAAACAAAACGGGCCTCTTCTGCCATAAAAGAGAGAAAAACATTTAAAACATGTCCCATGGAAAAAGAACTCGTCAGAAATGCACACTAGAGTCTGAAATGTATTTTTAAATAGAAAATAAGAAAGATTTCCTGAATTAATTATTTTCTATTCTTTCATTTATTGAGGGCTCTCCATGTTGAAGGCTTTGTGTGAAGCACTGTATTGACATTTAAAATGTTCTACATGCAAATACAGAGTTCCAGGAAATTACTAATTCAAATAAAGTTTCACCAACATGCTCAAAGCAAGCCTGATACTTTTTCATCTTCCACAGAATCAAAGCTCTTATTAAGTTAATTATTTTTCAGTCTTGGTATCATAACACGGTTGCCATTTGTTCTTTCTTATTCAGGAAATTCCTTCAGCTTTGTTGTTCTCTCCAATCAGTCCAGCGGAAAGCTACATATAACTGGGTTTTGAGATAAGACACATGACTACTTAGTCTGGAAGCATGGAAGCTTTTATATTCTAGTTTAGTGCATTTTAAATATGATGCCGAAATTTGCACAACATCAGTTGTGCCACATAATGATTTTGTATTTTTCCAGAAGCTATTAATGATGGAAAACATTAACCCCTACTTTGTTGCTTGAAGATTTATGTTTTCCCTCTTTTCTAAGTATGCTCTAAAAACAGGAAAAAGAATGAGCTGATTATGTTAAGTTAGGTGTTCAACTGTTTCTTTTTCAACAATTTTTCTGGGGATGATCTCATCCAAGATGGAGTGGTAAATATTTGTAGGTAGCCTGTCTTAATTGATTTGGGTTTGTATTAGAAACAGAGTTTCATTTTCTTCTCACAGTTGTCTCAGAAATAGATGGCACTATGTTATCACCCTTGGCCCTTGGGTTTCACAAAACTAGTTAAACAAACACCACATCATGGGGAATACAGTCATTATCACTCTAAGAGCACTAAGCTGTAAAGTTGGTAGCAAAAACCTTATGCAGTTATAATGAACTGCCACATTTGAGTATTGTAACAAAGAGGGGTTATCTTCAAAAGCAAAGTTTCCTGGAAGCCAGAAATTCACCAGCTTGTTTGTCTTGATTACAAAATACAGTGGAGTATGGCAGAAAGTATATGGGCAATAATTAGGCAAACTTGGATTTGATTTTCAGTTCTTCCTCTTAAAGTAGCTTTGATTGACATCTCTGAATATCTTCTTCACTCTGTCAGTTTGGGATTGTGACTCCCATACCTAAGATTTGTTGAATTGATGTTTAGACCGTGTATTCTTTTTTTTTTTTTTTTAAGATTTATTTATTTATTTGAGAGAGAGAGCGAGCACACATGTGCATGAGGGAGCACAGGGGCAGGTAGGGGCAGAAGGAGAGGGAGAGAAGAAACTTAAGCAGACTCTGTGCCCAGTGTGGAGTCCGACATGGGGCTTGATCTCAAGACTCTGATATCATGACCTGAGCTGAAACCAGACGCTGGAGGCTTAACTGACTGAGCCACCCAGGCACCCCTAGACTGTGTATTCTAACAAGATAATTTTATAACATGGCACCATGTTGGCCTCCGGTAAATATTTAGGAAGAAAAATCTTAATTTCTTTTCCCTTGCTAGCCTTCTACGGTTATGGAGATTAAGTGGATAATTGGGTGCCATATTAACTGGCCTTAGCTTTTTGGGGGAAGACTATTGCTCTTCACCAGTCTATATTTTGATTGGATGCAAAAATCACCTAAATTTCAGAATTTGGTCTTTGTGTCTCTAGAGAGTAAGCCAACACATCCAATTTATTTGCAAATTTTATAACGCTCTATACGGTATTATTTCTTTTTGTAGTTTGAGCAAGATTAACTTGCTGGTAAATATAGAGCATACACTGTCACTTTGTTGAAGATTGTTCCTTAGTTGTCCACACCCATTTCTTCATTTATTCATGCAAAACATTTATTGAGTACCTATTTTATGTAAGACAAAAGGGAATAACAACACTTTTTTTTTTTTAAAGATTTTATTTTATTTATTTGACAGAGAGAGAGAGAGACAGCTAGAAAGGGAACACACAAGCAGGGGGAGTGGGAGAGGGAGAAGCAGGCTCCCCGCTGAGCAGGGAGCCCGATGCGGGGCTCAATCCCAGGACTCTGGGATCATGACCTGAGCCGAAGGCAGACGCTTAATGACTGAGCCACCCAGGCGCCCCAACAACACTTTTTTTGAACATTGTGAAATTTTGCTTAAATTGGATGCCATACCCCAACCTCTTAATTTGAGTATGTTCATCTTTCTCCTTTAGCACCAGAAGAAAATGATTACCCATTATAGGCAGGCACTCTGTTGCTTGCTTTTCTTATGTATCTCATTTAATCTTTACACCATAAGGTAAACTTAGGTTGGTGTTACTGTCTACATCTTACAGATAAGGGGGTGAAGTTCAGTGAGATTAAGTTTTACATATTTAAGATTATACAATTAATGACAAAGCCGAGCTTGAATTCAGGGAAGTCACTAGAGCTGAATCTTTTACCACCAGGCCCAAGAACAGCAAGTTTTCCAGTACTGTGAGAGGGGAGGCAGAAAGTGTTAATAGTACTTTTTGACAATAAGATCCTAGAATTTCAAGAAATTTGAAGGTGAAATAAGTTGGAGAAGAATAAAAATGTTTCAAACCAGTCAGAGATGCTAATTCAGTAAAATATGTCCCTCTATGCTTCATACTTTTAATTATACTCTTCTCATAATTTATTGTAGAAATAATCCCTGAACAAATGGCCTTTAGGAGAGTACATTAGTTTAATTATCAAAAGTTCCCTAACTCTCTGCTATCTGGATATTTGATAATACAACATTCAAGTTTTGGTTATTTGTAAATGAGCAAAAAGATGTTTATTGTATAGTCGTGGAACTTTTCTGAGTTGTGGGTTATTTTAATCTGGGTGATCAACATGTCGGAGTGAGTCACTAGCTAGAAAATGTGTGTCACTTGCTTCTGGTAGTAAACATCTTCTGGAGAATTTTTCAAATTTGGCATTGCTGAAGTTGTTTGGAGTCATCCATTACAGATGACGGGGATGGCTGTCTATAGTGTGGTCCTCACATAGGTCGTGTGGAGGCTGCAAAAACAGTATGATGTGTAGGCCCCATCTGCAGTAAGTTTACCATCTAGATAAAATAGAATTTTGCTGAAATATAGACAAAATACTATTTACACAGACAATCTATCACTTTTCAACATACTTTTAAATTACCTTCTCATTTCACTCATCTTGTTCTTCCAATGTAACTGTTTGTTAGATGGCTATCTCTTTGATTAGACTTTTCTCTTTGAGAATACAATTAATAAAAAGGTAGAAGATATAAAGTCACCCATCTTTGCAACCTCAATCTTCAGCACAGCGTCTAGACTCCTGTGAATGAATGAAGACCTTTATGATTCTTAAATGGAATAACATTTGTGTGCTTCTTCCTTTACCCATTGGCTTATAATTTTATTGAAAAAAAAGACCATGTCTAAAGTCCACTGCATTTCATTCTAAATTTAAAGTTCTGGAATAATTTACTATATATATTAAGTATTTAATAAGTATAATCCATCAATCATAGTTATTGAGAAGGCCCATTAAGATTAGTAGACTATTGGAGCGCCTGGGTGGCTCAGTCGGTTAAGCCGCTGCCTTCGGCTCAGGTCATGATCCCGGGGTCCTGGGATCGAGCCCCGCATCGGGCTCCCTGCTCAGCAGGAAGCCTGCTTCTCCCTCTCCCTCTGCCTGCCTCTCTGCCTACTTGTTCTCTCTCTCTCTCTGTCAAATAAATGAATAAAATCTTTAAAAAAAAAAAAAAAGATTAGTAGACTATTAAGAACACACAATTCCCCTTCTTGCTTTCCTGTGTCCTTGAATTAATTATCTGATATCAGTCTCTATATTCCAGTTTACTTTCCCCTGAAGAGTTAAGGAGTGCAAAGCTGAAGATAATCTAAATTATTATTATTTTAAAAACTTTTTTTTACCTAAATAATGCTTTTGACCACAACCTGTACATTATTTGTGTGCTCCTAGCATCTAAAAGTCCCAGAATTTGTGCATAGGGGAAAAAAAGAACCAAAAAAGATAAACTTAGATTTAGCTCAAATCTTGAACAATAGAAAGTAAATGAATATAAACAAGCTAAAAAGCCCAGAAAGTTCCATTTGCCATGCCATAATGTTATACTCCCAAAGAAAATGTCACAAAATGAAGCATCACATTTATATTCCTGAGAATAATATTACCATACAAAAATGATCTATTTTTTAAAGTATTTGTGAATTTGATCAAAGGTAAAATTTGAAAATAGTTTTTCACTAAGGAAAAGGACATATTCTGCCTCCAGTCAAAATATTCATTTTTAAAAGAACAAATTAGCAGATACTGAAGGAATAAATAACATTTGTGTGTGTGTATGTGTGTGTGGCCTAAATTGACACCTCTAGTAACTATTCTATATATGACTGGTAGAAAAATCTTTCAAATTCTCAGGCTATTATTAAATATTACCTTAAGTGAGAATTAAACTAATCTAAAACATACATTAGATGTCAAATTAAATCAAAACAACATCATTGCAAATTCAAAACATGGCCAGAAAAGCTATGGCTTAGAAAGTACAATAAACTGTCATGGGGTGAATTCTATACATAAAGCAGATCACCAAATCTAAAGAAATAATACAAACTACAGAGGCAGCTCTCTGACAGGTTTCTCCCATTTTAATGAAACAAGTTTCCTTGGAGAACTTAAAAGATTAAAAACTCGCAACAAAATAACTCTCATACATTTTTCTCAGGGCTGTCTCCACAGCCCCAAATGAAGTAGAGATTTGGCAGTTCTCCCATAATGGAATCAGCGAGGAGACAGTCAAGCTAAATGGGACACTAAAGAACCTGCATTTTCTAGATTAGTTGTCTAGCTTGAGCAAATAGACCATATATTGGCTAAATTTCCAGTTCAGGTATACTGGGTAGACATGTACAAATCCCCACTATATTTGGCTCTGGAGTAATAATCAGTTTCCAGAAACAATACATTCAGCTTCAACAACTCTCTGACAATAAATTCCGTCTTATATTGGAGTTATGCTCTTTTTCACGGTTTAAGAAAACCTCTAAAAGATATTACAACAGTTTTTTGATACTGAAAATTATATTCTTTATTACACCCAATTCACTGATGAGTTCATTATGAAACAGTCAACCTAAAACAGCTCCAGGGTATCTATGTAGAAAGATGTTTTGCTTATGGGAAATTGTCAATGGTTAAAAAACAAACACTGATATCTTTATCACCCATTTGCTCGGAAGAGAAAAAGTGAGGATTTCAAATCTGAGAACATTAGAGACAGGAATTTGACTTTAAAAAATGCATACTAAATTATTATTGTTTTAAAAATATTGCAAGGTTCACATAATTTTGTATTTTCGTTAATAAATATTAAGTTATGCAATGCCTTAGGAGAGTCAATCATTTTGTTTATAAAGCAAAGGAAGGATGTGGGAAAAAATGTGAGTCATCTTGCTGAAGTTGTATCACCAGTTTGTCTAACTGGTGTTGCTACATAGTCACATGTACACAACTGATCATGGATATTCGCAAGTAATCTGACATTTTGATAATGATGAACTTGACTCCAATTAGTTAATTCTACCCTTGAACAATATATATTTTTTCAGATTGTTTCCTTTCATTTGTAGTGTGACTTTTTATCTTAAAGTCTCTGTGATAGCCATATCTCTGTTAATCAGTTGGGTAAATGTGAATCCTATTACTGGGCCAAAGACCCCAAACTGACTATTTGTGACTTTTTTACTCTCGTTGACTAATTGTGTGGCAGTTAACTCATTTAATTGAATTAGGAAGGATTATGAAATATATTTAGTACAAAGAATGCCAGAAAGATGAGATGGCTAAAGATAAATCATGGGCTTAGGCTGTGTCATAGTCTCACCTGCTCCTTAAAACAAAATTAACTTAGTCTTACATCATTTACATCATCCTTATCATATATGATTGACTAAAACTCTTATGAGCAAGCTGTGGAAAGTATTGGAGCTTCCAACTTAGACCTATTCCAAGAGATGGTGCGTATTGATGCCGCCATGTTGTGTGCACACAAAAAGTGCCAAACGCATGTGTACAACATCCCCAAACATGTTGATGACTTTTCCCCAAAAACATCTTCAGGAAAATAAAGCAAATTGTGCAGAACAAGACGAGGCAGGCTGAAGGGTTCTATGTAATCTCCAGCATATCAACTGTGCCCCACTCATGAAAGCATCTTAGACTAGGAGATAGTGAGAGCATTGTAAGGTTAAGTGTTTCTCACAATTTGTTAAAAAGATAAATTATTTAGAAACATTGGTATTTAAACTCATTAGTAACAATTTATTTGTTGTTCATGATGTAACTCATGTCATTCAATTTGTGTGCTGCAATTTCTTGGCTGAAAACTCAAGAAAAGAAAGATACTCTAGTGAGAGACACTACCAATATTGCTAAAATACAGTAGACTGTGAATGAATTGTGATCTGGTTATTGAGACCGCTTAGGGAGGACACTTCCTTCGCCCAAGGGATTGAGAGAGTTGGCAACCATTGCTATTACAAAAGAGAGGAGGAGGATTAGAAGAACGAAGTGACCTGAGAGTGGAAATGAAAGTAATATTTCAAGGAAGGAAGGGAAGGGAAGCCAATGTGTCAAATTATGCAAGAAGTTTCAGTGGAATGAAAATCAATAGGAATTCATTGGATTTATTAACTAGATGTTCAAAAAATACTCATTTTAATCAATGTTACTACTCTCTTGACATTAATACTTAATTCCAACACTTCCTACAATCCATAAACCTTTTTCTTTGTCATCCATCCATTCAGAATTAAGCCCTTATCTTTTGTACTCATTTCGTTTTTCCTGTTGCAATATTTCTCAAAGTCTGCCTTGACTTATACATGGTTATATTTTGTGTGTGACTTTCTCCTCCACTAAATGGAAACTAGAAGCAAAAATCATGACTTTTCAGATCTCAGATAGAGGTAGAACTAAAAAATGCTGTCTAGGTTGATTTCAATTTCTTCACTTTTTTCAAATTCACATGCATACCATTTTTCCAACTGGATATTAGTGGAAATGAATAGAAAAGTAGAGAAAACATGTCAGGTCTGCAGTGGTGGCTACAGGGCAGGGCAGGAAGCTGTCTCACCTCCACTACACAAATAGCTCCCTATGCCTCTGCTGTGGTCTCTGAAAAGCAATATACACACATCAGAAATAACCAGGCAGAAATTATTTTTATGGATTCAGGATAGTCAATTTGTATGTGGCAGTTACGTTCATAATGCTTTATCTGCTCAGGAATTTCAGACAGCTGAAAATACACAGACTTAGAATTTAATATCAGAAAACAGAAGGAAACAGATTTTCACCATAAGAAAGATCATTTTGTCAAATGGGACAAGCTGCTTTATGAGGGGTGAGTTTCCCATTATTTAGTTTCCAACAGGAAAACAGATGACCATTTGTCAGGGTTATTATTGAGAATTTCTGAATTGAGAAAATGGGTATCCCTAAAGTCTCTTTTTACATTAATATTCTATTAGGATGTACTATTTTGAAGTTGACACAATATTTATATTTAGAAAATTCCAGGGCAAAATTAGAGAAGTTACTGGGTATAGAGATTTGAAAAATAAATTTTTTAACTAATTTACCATTTATTTACTCATTCATTCAACAACTATATAGTTAAGCACCTATTTTGTTCCAGGCCTTAGTTTATTCCTGGGAATACAATAGTATACAAAACAGACAAAGTTCCTGTCCTCAAGGGGCTCACAGTTATGACAGAAAATGTTCTTTGCATTTTTTGATAGTTCTTATCAGAAGAAAAGATATATATATATATATATATATATGTGTGTGTGTGCATATATATATAATATGCTTAAACAACAAAGATTTGAATGCACATGTCCACTTATGCATAGTTTTTTGATAAATAGAGTAGTGTAAGTGTATTTTCTCTACCTTATCATTTTCTTTTCTCTAGTTTATTGTAATACAATATATAATACATATAACATGCAAAATATGCATTATTTGACTATGTTATTGTTAAGGCTTTTGTAGGCTATTAAGTTTTTGGGAAGTCAATGTTATACACAGAGTTTTGGCTGCCGGTGGTGGGGGTTAGGGCACCTAACCCCTGTCATTCCAGAGTCAACTGTATAAATATATCCCTGTGCCAAACACACAGGGGCTCTGTCACTCTCTGCGTAGATATTCACTGGCTAGTTGGAAAACACAACAGAAGTAAAAAGACACTAATGCAAAGAGAAGATCTAGCTAAATAAATTGCAAAATGATTATTGCATTTAGAAGAGACACAGAAATAATAAGAATCATTGAAATTATCTTTCATTATTAGTATTTTTTTATCCTACCAACAACTATGTGAGCTGTGTAGTCATTGAGATTAACTGACTTTTCTATGGTCATTTCCCTCATCAGTTTTGGAGACAGAAATGTAACTCAGGGTTTTTTCTTTGAGCCATCATCTACTTTACTGACTGCATGCATATTTCTTTTCACTGCTAAAATCACAGATTATAAAAACTAAAAGGGAAAAAAAGGTTACTCGCCTTTATATTTAATTCTCCTTTTTAAAAAATAATAAGATAATCATATATTACTTTGGTTCAGGAACTCAAAAGTAGAAGGATAACTTGCTAGGAATAGAATCAGTAGAAGAAGATGCCTGGAAAGAACTTGGAGATCTCTAAGTGCTGTTTCTTAGAATCCTTGGAGTTGCATTGACCATTTCAGGAAATCTATAAAGTTAAAACTATTTTTATAATAATACCAGGGTATTATTTGTCTTTTTACTTCTCATTTCCTTACAAGTGTGTGGTGGAGTTTTCCAGAGGCTATATACATATGATAGTGCAACTGACTGAATGCAGAAACAGGTATGGCGGCGCCTGGGTCGCTCAGTCAGTTGAGCATCTAACTCTCAGTTTCAGCTCAGGTCATGATCTCAGGGGCGTGAGACTGAGCCCCACATCAGGCTCCATGCTCAGCAGAGAGTCTGCTTGAGATTCCCTTTCTCCCTGCCACCCACCCCTCCCCCAGCTCACGTGTGTGCTCTTTCTCTGTAAAATAAATAAATCAATCTTACAAAAAAAAAAAAAAAAGAAACTGGTATGAGAATCCAGCTATCTTCTGTTAAGCAAGATATTAAAGAGATTTGCAAAAATGTGAAGCAATGCTACTTTCTGACTAATTTTTTTTTAAAGATTTTATTTATTTATTTGAGAGAGAGAGAGAGAGAGCACATGAGAGGGGGGAGGGTCAGAGGGAGAGGCAGACTCCCTGCTGAGCAGGGAGCCTGATGTGGGACTTCATCCCGGGACTCCATCCCGGGACTCCAGGATCATGACCTGAGCCGAAGGCAGTCGCTTAACCAACTGAGCCACCCAGGCGCCCTCTGACTAATTTTTAAAAAAATATAGACTTGTTTCAAAAATATAATTTATGTTATTATTATTATGTTTAAATGGGTAAATACTATAGTTTAAAATTTTCTGCTCGATTTTGTAATACAGTAAATATCAGTAGCTATAACCCATATAGATAGTCAAAAGTTCTCTGAGGTCATTAGTATTTAAGAGTGATTTAATGGTCCTAAGATGAACACATTTAGGAACCAGGGTTCTCGTGAAATTTCTTGCCCATCTGATAAATTCTGAGTACCATACTCCAAACTCTTCTTCTCTTCTAATGAATGGCCCTCGTCCCTTCTCAAAGCAGGCCTCTCCTTTTTTAGGCATAGTAATCAGTATTTTCTTATACTGAATCAAAACCTCTTCCTTATACTTTTCAACACTGATCCAAGCTGTATCACTTGGGGCAAGGGAGAGTTTACTGCATTAATTCATAACATTTAATCGAGTGAAACTGTTTTTTGGGCAGTTCTTTTATATTGTTGGTTACTGTTAACTGTCGGGACACTTTCCTTCACTCCGTTCATCTATTTATGCCACTGGAGTTTTGTAAACGTGTGGAATTCTCCTTTTTTTGTCTAAAATTACTTCATTGGCTAGACTTATTCTAACTTGAAGCTACTGTATCTAAATTTACAGTAATCATGATTGGAACATTTCTTAAATTTTATCTCAATGTCACTAAAAAAATGAAACAATTTTTATCAGGAAATAAATTTAAAGTAGTTTGACACTCTTGATGGGGGGTTTGATTGTGACTGGCCAAAAGCCAAGTAGTTGTCCAATGGATATTGGCAATAGATGAAAAATAAAATCTCTTGCTATTTCTGTTCTTGCCTCTGAACATAAATATTATCCTTCTTTTCTCAGCTAAATGCACAGATTGTAAGAACAAAGCGTTATTTTGTAGCGAGTAAATGATGGGTCATTCAACCGTTAAAATAATTCTTTATTAACAAATACAGCCATTTTTCAATTTAAATTTCAGTCATTAATTATTCACAGATTAATTAGCTAACCTTTTCTGTGCTGACTAAAAAAGTTATTTTTAAAAAAGTCAAGAGTTTTCTTAAACTATACTGTTTTATTTTTCTGACATTAGATGTCTGCAGATGTTATTGTGAACTTGAAAAATATATGACTTTCAGGGCTAAGTATTAGAAAAAGGACGTATAACATGACATTACTTTCCTATTTCAGTGTGAGTTCCCTGGCAATTCAAAGTGGAAACCCACAGGGTAACCACAGGAGGTAACACCTTCCTGGATCAATATTTGTGCATCAGATGTTATAAGAATGTTTTGTAAGGTTCATAAATAAAGGGCTTTCTTTTTTTTTCCCCCACACTCAGAAAATGAAATTAAAAGGAATGTGGCTGTCAAGAGACCTGCCTTTTCTGGAGCAAATATCCAACCAAAAGAAGGCTTTAAATTAGTCAATTAAAGGCAAATATTAGTGAAAAAGAATGTGAGAAATATTCCTTCTTTAAGAGGCATTTTCTTCCCAGGCAACTGGTTTCACAAAAGCTGTGTCATATCAAACAAAATCAAATCCACAAACCTTTTCTAAGTGTCAAGTTTGATTCCATGCCATTCAACAAACATTTGTTAAATAACTACTATTTATGCACCAGGATTATGCTAAGATTTGGATTTCAAACCATGAACAAAATAAAGCCTGGCCTCTACGATCTTACAGTCTGGTGTGGGAGCCAGACAACAGCAAAAATGTTTGCGTAACTTCGTTATCTCTGGATTTGCCAGAGGCAACAATGACTGGATGGAGTGTTGCAGAATGAGGTGAAGCAAGAAAGGAGGGCATCCTAGAAAGAGGCAGTAACCTAAGAAAAATATATTGTTGACCGGCATGATACTTTTGAGGGACTACGAGAAGCTAAACCTGGTAATAATGGGGAAGATTGACATGGTCTTAAGGGCCAAATTTAGATAGCCTCCCAGGGCATATGAACAGCTAAATTCAGTAAGGGTTGTAAGCTACAGAGGAGTTTTCAGCAGGGAGTCATGTGATTAGGTTAAACCTCATTAATAGGTAAAGAAAGATTGTCCCTATCAGCCTCGCCTGGTCCCGGGATCAGATGTCAGGGACTCCACCTCAGTACTGTGAAGCAGAAGTGGGAACTCCACAGTGAGGAGGGGTTGACAGTGGAACTGAGCCTTATTCACTTGCTTATTGCATATTCTAAAGTAGTGTTTTTTTTTTTTTAAAGATTTTATTTATTTATTTGACAGAGAGAGATAGCGAGAGCAGGAACACAAGCAGGGGGAGTGGGAGAGGGAGAAGCAGGCTTCCTGCCCAGCAGGGAGCCCAATGCAGGGCTCGATCCCAGGACCCTGGGATCATGACCTGAGCCGAAGGCAGACGCTTAACAACTGAGCCACCCAGGCGCCCCTAAAATAGTGTTTTGTTGAGTGGATTTCCAAATTCTATTATCTTAAACAATAGAATTACAGTATTTTCTAATCAGATGGGATTGACCTTGAAAATTTGTTATACTAAAAAAAGATTTTCTGGTTACCTCATTGGCAAAGTACTTAAAAAGAGCTATTGACTCATGACCCATTGAAGTTTCTTCCAGGGGTGCAAAGGTAGTCCAACATTAGGAAATCCATTAATATAATTAATCATTTAATAGAGCAAAGAAAAGAAGTATTATCATCTCTAAAGATGCCAAAACCACATTTAACAGAATTGATCATAGTACAGTGGAGAAACTTGGCAGATATCACCTTAGACAACTGATCAAGATTACTATCACCAGTAATAGAACATACCAACATCATGTACCTCCTAATATGATGCACTGAGAAGCACACTTCTGTGCTCTTCTTCACTCAAAATTATAATCTCAATCTAATTATGAGAAAATATCAGAAAAATCCAAATTGGGGTACATTCTACAAAATAAGTGACTCATTCTCTTCAAAAGTATCAAGGTCATGAAAGACAAGGAAAAACTGAGAAAATGCCATAGATTAGGAGAGTAGGAGACACGGCCATTAGATGCATTGTTAAGACTTTGGATTAAATCCTGGAACAGAATAAGGAGATTAGTGGAAGAACTTTTGAAATCTGAATACAAAATATAGCTTAATTAATAACATTATACCAATGTTAAACTCTTAATTTTGATAAATGTACCATGGTGTATGAGATGTTAATATCAGAAGAAACTGGATGAAGAATATAAGAGAATTCTTCGTACTGTCTTGAAATTCTTCTGTAAATCTAAAATTAATTCCAAATAACTTCTTTTTAAAAACCTCATCAAACTGTATACTTAAAATTGGTGAATTTAATTATATATAAATTAAACTTCAATGAAGATAATCTTTAAAAAAGAAATTGTTAATTTTGTTAGGTATGATGGATATTATGGATATTATCTTAAAAATATTTATCTATTAGATCTACATTCTTAAGTATTTGTAGATAAATAACATGCTATCTGGGATCCACTTTAAAATACTAAAATCAAAATAAGAGCAGTTATAGACAAAACAAAAACTGTTGAAGTTGGGTGATTAATACAATAGAATTCTGTATACTATTTTCTCTACTTTTGTGAACGTTTAACATTTTCCACAAATAAAAATTATAGTCATTGAATGTTTTTATTTTTCAAAAAATAAGAGTTCAGGGCGCCTGGGTGGCTCAGTCATTAAGCATCTGCCTTCGGCTCAGGTCATGATCCCTGGGTCCTGGGATGGAGCCCCGCATCGGGCTCCCTGCGTGGTGGGAAGTCTGCTTCTCTCTCTCCCACTTCCCCTGCTTGTGTTCCCTCTCTTGCTGTGTCTCTCTCTGTCAAATAAATAAATAAAATCTTTTTAAAAAAATACGAGTTTAAAATTGATGACTTTTATTTTAAGTAGTTGTCAAGAGCATGTATCCAAGCAATTATTTTTGAATACAATAAATATTCCTGATTATTTCCTTCAAGGTAAAGATGGTATTTTAAAAAGTCAGAAACCATTTATTAAAAAAACAAAAACAAAACCCAACATGTTATGAAAACAGCATTGAGAATGTTTGGAAATGTTTCCATTGTTATATGACTTCATAAATGAAAATGGTGTTTGTCTCATTAAAATTCTTATATCTTAATGCTTTAAAAAGATGGAAACAAAATTTTTAAGCTATTTTTAGAAAATATTCCAATGACAGGTTTTATTGGGTATTATTAAATCCTTTGCAAGAAGAACTGGTTTATATCAAAGATAGACATTAAAATAAAATTTTAAAAACAAATTTTAAAATAATTTTTGAGAGGGGGAAAAGAAAGAATTTACTGAAAATATATTTTTTCCCTGGATCTACAGTTCTTTAGAAGTATTCTTTTCAGCTATGATAGCCATATAAACTAGTTTTGAAACAAATTAGATTTATCTAAGCCTTTAAATCACTATATCAAAGAGATTTAAAACAAAATTTTATCTTTTTTAATGTAATTTAATTTTTTAAAATTTTTTTTCAGAGAAAGAGAGTGTGTGAGAGCAAGGATCGGCGGGTGGGGGAGAGGGAGAGAGAGAATCTCAGGTAGGCTCCACGCCCAACATGGAGTTGGACGTGGGGTTTGATCTAACAACACTGAGATCAAGACCTGAGCTGAAATCAAGAGTTGGAGCTTAACCGACTGAGCCACCCGGGTACCCCAACACAAAATTAAAAAAAATAATTAACCATATTCAGTGATATCGCTAAAAATAAAAATTATTTTAGGGAAAGAAAAAATATTTTGGCATGAATGATAAAACAAGTTATTGCATCCTTTCCTAATTTCTCATTTTGTTTGTGGATTATAAGGTATGCAGCATATTAGCCCAGTAGTGCCTGCATACACTTTTTAAACATGGATTTCTGTTTCTGCAAATATGGTGGACTAAATCACCTGGAAAGTCTTTTTCTATAGGATGCTTAGAAGAGGTAGATGTCATATAACAAATATCCTTCAAATATATAACTCTATGCTCCAGAAAGTAAGGACAGTACTTGAAGTTAAAAAAAAAAATGAGGAGGGGCGCCTGGGTGGCTCAGTCGGTTGAGCGACTGCCTTCGGCTCAGGTCATGATCCTGGAGTCCCGGGATCGAGTCCCGCATCGGGCTCCCTGCTCGGCGGGGAGTCTGCTTCTCCCTCTGCCCCTCCCCCCTCTCATGCTCTCTGTCTCTCATTCTCTCTCTCTCAAATAAATAAATAAAATCTTTAAAAAAAAATAAGGAATTGTAAGTGGAATTTGGGCTGAAGTAGTAGATTAGTAAAAAAGGTAACACAGTTTATTTCTTCTTTTTTCTTTTCATTATAAAACTCAATTGGGGCACCTGGGTGGCTCAGTCGTTAAGTGTCTGCCTTCGGCTCAGGTCATGATCTTGGAGTCCCTGGATCGAGTCCCTCATCGGGCTCCCTGCTCGGCACGGAGTCTGCTTCTCCCTCTGCCCCTCCCCCCTCTCATGTGCTCTCTCTCATTCTCGCTTTCTCAAATAAATAAATAAATCTTTAAAAAAAAAAAGAAAAAAGAAAATGTCAGTTTAAAAAGTTAAATAGTACTAGGGCGCCTGGGTGGCTCAGTTGGTTAAGCGACTGCCTTCGGCTCAGGTCATGATACTGGAGTCCCGCATCGGGCTCCCTGCTCGGCAGGGAGTCTGCTTCTCCCTCTGCCCCTCCCCCCTCTCATGCTCTCTGTCTCTCATTCTCTCTGTCTCAAATAAATAAATAAAATCTTTAAAACAAAATGAGGAGAGAGCTTAAGCACATGGTGGAGAGCAGGTAAGGGGGTGCTGTGCCGCTCTTTGTAAGACTGGATCTTGTGATTTAATGCCTGTAGTAACAGGAGTTGATGCCACCATCTATAAAAGTCAGACTCTTTGATGGGTAAACTAGGAAAGATATGACGAGCATCCCAGAAAGACCAGAAGGAAGCTTGTGCCTCAACCTACAAAATATGTATAGGATGAAAAAGAAATGTTGTCCTTGAAAGTTTCTAACCACAGCCCTACTCAATACACAGGTCTGTAAGCTAACTTTGTACTGAATTTTTATTACCTAGTAATCCTGGCATGCCCCAAGACAAGAAATCGGCCTAAAAAGTTGTCTCAGTCCAGTTATGTACTTGGAACTCTGGCAGAAGCAAAAGACATGCTTTGAAGGGACATGCCCTTCACTTAAGTTTTATAGGATCCTACAGAAAAAGTATCATTGGACATGTGCAAAAATATCAAAATCATACAGCACATGAAAAATATTCAATCATGACAGAAAGTCAGCATACATGATAAGTAGGAGTTTAGACTGCCCAAGAACTTCAGATAATAGAACAATTGGAGTATCTATAAGAAATCATTAAAATCATTAAGAAACAAAATCATAAGGCCCTAAAATTTATAAAAAGAAGGAAATAAAAACAAGTGAAATACATGACACAATAAAAAATGAAGGTATGTCAAACAATAAAAGAGAACTTCTAGAAATTAAAAATATAGTATTAGAATATAATTTATATGTAAAAATATATACACATGGGGGAATGCTGAAACGTTTTTACCATAGCGTTGCATAATTGAAATGTTTAAGGTTACCCAGTTTACAGAATTAGGGCAAGTAATATAAAGTGTGGAGTAGACTGATTGCAAGTCAAAATTAATGAAAAATGGATACTACATGACTTGTGTAAAGAGGCAGTGTTTATACAGTTCTGCCAATTTTTGACATGGGATATGTGGACACAGTGTCACTACCATTTATTCTGGTTTCTCAGAAGAAATGGTAAATTCCAAATTTTTATGTAAAATTTAATAATTTTTAAATATTGGTAATGATTTCAAATCCTTTTTAAACACTGTGTGGACCTAAAGAAATTTAACAATGAATACCATGTTGCACTCGATATTTGAAGAGCTGGTCAAAGAGAGAGGAACTATAAAAAGGTTGAGAAAGAATGGTCAGAAGTCCAAGAATAACAGAAGCTGACATTTTTCAGGTGGGAATGTGTTCTGTGTGGTAGGAAGAGAAACGGATAAGGATTGAATTCATCCCACTCCATTTTGAAATGTATGCTTTAGTGATTTTTAGAGAAAAGTTTCAGTGGAGTTTTGATAACTAAAACCATATGTCAGTGAATTGAGAAATAATTATTAATCAGGAAAATAGAGTTGACATGTATCTATATTTGGCTGAGAAAGAGGTACTGACTCAAGGTCAGAAGAGGATTATTTGTTAATCGTGTGTGTGTGTGTGTGTGTGTGTGTGTGTGTGTGTAAAGAAAGAAAGAGACTAGAGCATGCTTATAGTGTAAGGGCAAAGATCCAATGGGGAGAGAGAGAGAAAAAGGAAGTAATTTGTGAAGGAGATCAAATCCAAAGCATTGGCCTTGAGCAGGGGAAAGGCTCTTTTTCTCCAAAAATAGAGAAAAAGATAGGTACTCTTATAAATACCTGTATGAGGTGGTAAATCCATTTGGACACTGATTACTTTTATTTTCTTGATAAACTAGGAGACACAAGCAACATTTGGTAAGGGTTAGGGATCGACCTTGAAGAGAGAGGTGAAGACCAGACATGTTTGCTACATTGAGGGAAAGCTTTAAAGGCCAAAGAAGAATTGGGGAAAACAAGTGCTGAGGTAGATAAATCTGTTGTGAAATCTGAGGTAATTAAAATGAACAAACTACTGCAAGGTTAAAAAAAATGAAGGGGGGGATACCAGAGGGGGAGACGAACCATGAGAGACTATGGACTCTGAGAAACAAACTGAGGGTTCTAGAGGGGAGGGGGATTGGGGGATGGGTTAGCCTGGTGATGGGTATTAAGGAGGGCACGTATTGAATGGAGCACTGGGTGTTATACGCAAACAATGAATCATGGAACACTACATCAAAAACTAATATGTGTACCTTGAAACAAATAATACATTATATGTTTTAAAAAAAAAGAAGATAGTAGGAAGGGAAAAATGAAGGGGGGAATCAGAGGGGGAGAGGAACCATGAGAAACTGTGGACTCTGAGAAACAAACTGAGGGTTCTAGAGGGGAGGGGGGTGGGGGGATGGGTTAGCCAGGTGATGCGTATTAAAGAGGGCACATATTGAATGGAGCACTGGGTGTTATATGCAAACAATGAATCGTGGAACACTACATCAAAAACTAATGATGTAATGTATGGTGATTAACATAACATAATAAAATTAAATTAAAAAAAAACCTAATGATGTAATGTATGGCGACTAACATAACATAATAAAATAAAATTTAAAAAAAATCAAACAGTGGGGAGTCATAGTATAAAGTAAAAATTACTCTTGGCACAACTCACCCATCATTAAAAATAAACAAAAAACCAATGATATCTGCTTGCACACCCTTAGTCTCTTACCTCAAAAGGTAATCACTAAATAATTTCTTGAATCTTATTTCATTAGAAAATATTTTTGCCTTTATAATTAATACACACATGCTATTAAAAATGGCATAAACATTACAACAAAGCAAGTAGGGTGAGTCCAAGAATAGATTCAGGGTACTATGAAAATACAAAGAAAAGATATGTAACTAACACATAACGGAACAGAAAAGACTTAATATAACAATTGATGACTAAGCTGAGACGCAAATAATTAATATAATTTAGTAAGATGAGGTTTGAACACTTTTTTTCTCCAATCAGAAAACAAAAGGCCTGCAGAGTCCTTATGGCAAGAGAAAGTATGTTTTAACATGGTCAGACCCAGCTATTGCTCAAATATCACATGTTGGGTGTCTTTGATGCCTATGTTAATGATTCCTTCATTTATTATGTTTCCAACAAATTTGATTCCTTCGTTTATTATGTTTCCAACAAATTTTTTATTGATTATCAATCATGCATTAAGCACTGTGCTAGGAACTACAGATTAACAATGAGTAAGTCAGGTATGATAGCTGTCTTCATAGAAGTTAGAGTTTAATAGGGACAAAATCAAATAAGCAGTTATAATCATGCATGTCAATTTCACAGTTGCTTTATCCCCTCAACTACAGTGACCATTTCTTCTACTCTATCCACTCAGATTCATTACCATACCCGCTAGGATTCTGAAATTGCTTTTGTCAGATATTTTTATCCATTATTTTCCAATTCTTTGACATTCATCCACCTTCCTCACTCTATCGTGCCCAATAACAAATTCTTAGATCCGTGGAAACAGTTAGTGTACTAATTGCTTCATTTCCTCCCAATTGCTCTGTTTGATCTTGGCCTTTCCTACTTCTCTGTCCATCTTGGACTGCATGGATTACAATCTAAATCACTCCCTCATAGCACTTTTGATAACCATGAGTACTCTCCTTAAGCCTAATTACCTAGCAAAAAACTGAATTGCAATTCATCCAGAACTCTGCCATCTCATGTAGGAACCTGGGTGCAAGAAGACTTCACACAACTGTGAAGATTTTTGTTAGAACAAATTCATGTTCTTTAACTTTAGCTGGATTCATGGCACAAATCGCCAACCATAGTGTGGTAACACTATGTTGAAATATATTAATGCTCTTTCTTAGAGTTCCTTTGCCATGACTTTCTCTCTAATGAGCCAGAGTCACCCAGGAGAGCTGTGATAAGTGTTTTGCAAGGAGAAAAAAGAGAATCAATATTTAGCCTTTTACCTTAAAATTGGGCTCTTGAAACTCATTTCTGAAAAAAATACAGCTGTGAAAATGAAGACTTATGATTTATAAAAGTAAGGGTTTTTAGTAAGAAGACAACCACAAAAACCACTTTGCAAATGAAAAAGCATAATTCAGTAATGGCCTGTCGTATTATCAAAGGCAATTAGCAGATTAGGCAGAAAATAGATGAAGAATTGGGCTCCAGTGTGAATCACAAGAAAGCACAATGTGAGAATAGCTCTGGCTTGTGCTGAGGGCTACAGTCGGCTGTAGCTTTCTGGAGAAGGCCCATGTCAACAGCTAACTGCAAAGCACCTCTCAATGGTTTCAAGGCATCTGTGCTTCAAGATGTTCTCAGATCATCTAAATACTTCCACTGTCACCAGATTCCAAAACTCTTGATCCCTGTAAGCATCAAGAATTAGTGAGGGGGACTTTAGATGGCCAGAGAGGGCATAAGTGTATGGAAGGGAACGCCCCCAGCACTTGCCTCTGTGTGGATTAAATGGAAACAGCTCAAGATTTGCTCCCAAATCCAAGAGAAGAGATAAATCCAGTCCTTCATTATTTAGTCATGGGATCTGGCACGTCATAAGCACCCAACAAATATCTACTGAATAAACACAGGTGTAAATGAATATATGGAAATATATGGAAGTCTAGTTCTGGAAAGTGATACTGGGGCAACAGACAGATGGTCAGGAGATGAATAGGATGAAGAGAGATAAAGGGGTTATAGCTGGGTAACAAGACCTCAAAGGAAGAAGGTTTTATATGAGGGTGGAGGAAGAGCTGCTCTGGAAGTTAATGGGTTCCAGGTGTTATGCTTAGTAGGGGCAATTATTGGTATAGAATGAACATACCTAACAAATATCTCTATGCCCATTAGTGAGTGCATTTTTGGAACCAACGGTAATGTGTGGAAAGAGGATAATGAAAAAAGGCGAGGATATGGAATAGGTATTCTTTCATCTAATAAACATACATTGGACACTTAAAATACTCCAGGCATCCAGTTAGGCTCTAGGAAAAGGCAACAAACCAAACAGATGTGATTCCTGTCCTCTAGTGACTTACCAGCTATTGAAGAAAACTAACATTAAACAAATTCAATTTTTTTATTTATGCACGATGTAAATTGTGGAAACTTCTGTGAAGTAGAATAGAGTATCATTTGAAAGAATTGTAAGGAAGTAGGGGAAGATTTCTCAGGAAAAAGACCAATGAGCTCAGGCTGAGGGAAGAGAAAGGAGTTAGCCAGGCACAGAGAGTTCGGAACTTTTCATTTCTTTAGAACAGGCTAAAAAGGGAATGTATTGGCTAGTAGAAAACAAGCTGAAAGAACTTGTACAGTCAAAGCAAATATACATATATACACATACACATACAAATACACAGGCACATGTATGAATATATGATATATAAAAATGTATATCATGTGTCATATATATCCTCATAATGCACATATTGAATGGATTTATTAAGAAAATTCATTCTTATGGCATGTTAGTAGCTGGTTAAATAGTCTAGGAGAAGCTGTTGTCTGGTGCGAAGCAGGTAGATGGAAGGAAAGATAGACATGAAGTAGCAGCAAAGGCAAAGTGCAACCCACAAAAGTGAGCTAGAGCCCATGCTTTCAGACTGGAACCTTTGTTCTCACCTTTTCCAAGCTTCCGCCTTTGATGAATACTGGTGACCTTGAAAAAGTGGGCTCACTTTCTTACAGTGCTAAGCACACACCTGACCCAAGATTCATAGAAATTGAAGGGTGATCAGGTGAGGGCTGGGGAATCTGCAGGCACAGCTCTTGCCGTACGTCGACAAGGTAAACCAGCAGACTTGTGGGAATTGGCTTTGCACTTCAATACAGTTTCATGCCCCACTCCAGTCTTCCAAATATGAAATGAATATGGCTGCTGCTTCACATGTCCCGTTCGAAGCCCGGCCACACTCACAGGTACGCAGGGAAGCAAATTCTGAGAAATATCGTTCCAGCGTAGATAAACTGACACAATACATATCTATGGCACCGATCGTTGTTACTGAAAAAAAAAATCTTTCTGGAGGTCTTTCAGGGTAGAAAGACAATTGAATAACCCTTATTGCTAGGAACTGAACGTAAGTAGGAAGATGAGAGACTTGGCCACGTGCCCTGTTTTTGGCATGAGAGTAGACTCAGGTATAAGATAAACAGAGGGAGAATATTAAAGCTTTAGGAATTCTAGCGTTCAAATGGAGGACAGCTCTGTGATCCAGGTCTCTTATTGGGGTGGGGTATTCAGTCAGGCTATTCTCTAAAGGAAATGGGGGAAGAAGGAAACTAAAGGCAACCATAATCACACCAATTTAATAGAGTTCATCTGGGGAATACCACAAAGAAATACAAGAGTTTTGTGCAGCCAGATCATGTTTCTCGTAACCCAGCCAAAAAATCCATTCCTTCATGAAGCATCTCTAAACTAACCCCACTTGGCTTCTTTTAGTTTCAATCACCTAAACTTCTTCCTGTCCACTTCCCTGAATACTGAACACTTACTAAATGTCTCTTTACAGCCGTAGGCTTCCATCTGGCAGATGTTTCTGTCACTCGAGTTTATAATTTTATAGGTCCACTTTGTACCTTCATGGGGCCATAATCTCCACAAGAGCAGCACTGGGCTTCTTGTTCCTTTCATAATATTATTTTGGTTCTTACTCTCCACATGCGGGTCCCTTAGAAAACATTATTGACTGACTGATTAAAAGATTGTCCTGTTTGGAGAAACCACTGGTCCAATGCGGACAATCGGACAAGATCTTGCTTACAAACTGCTGAAACAATGTGATAAAAGGTAGATCTTCTAAATAAAAGGTATACAAGGAGTTGTTATCATGGAAAATTTTATAATTTCAATGTGAGAAATTCTTCAAATCCAAACTGAGTTTTTTGTTTGTTTTGATTTATTATATCAACATATCCTTATTATCATATTCTGTTCTTAAAAGTTTGCCTTGCTCCCCAAAGAAAGTTTCTGCGAGCTTAGCGAGAAGGAAATTCTGCCCCATTTACTCGGAAGTACTGCTGGTAAGTCTCACTTCTGGATTATCACTGGGTTTCAAACCTACTGCCACTTTCTCCATAATCTTTCCTCCTTCTTCCTCATCAGAAGTCAGTTTTCCTTCCCGATCTAAGAGGATGTAATATATACACATATATTATATCTCTACTGAACTTATTGCTCTGTATTTTGCATTCTTACTCATACCTTTTCTACATGGTAAACAGGCCACCATGGCTGGGTGCTTGTGTCTTGAATAAAGGGATATTGTAAACCACCCACAATGACAGGATACATATGCTTTATCTTTGTATAGAGAGCCATGAAATTTTTTTTTTTTTTGAGGGATGACAACAATGAGGATAATAATGTAAACTGGATCCTGGGGAAATAAATGCCCTCCAACAAACCAAACCTGTAATAAATTATATAGCCCCAAATACCTGGGAATGCCTTGGGTAGAGGGGAGACACGTGTGCTGTTGCTGGTCTAAGTACATCCCATCCCATTGTTTAGTAGGTGTATTACCTTGAACATGTTAATTCATCTCTCTGAGTTACTGTAGGGATATTACTACCAAACTCATAATGTGTTCTAATAAATGCACGAGTCACCACGTAAAATACCTAGAATATCACAAAGCACTTAGGGGCTCAAAATTTGTAAATGTTAATTCCTTCTACAATGCCCATTTATTTTTTTCTGTTCCCAGACAAATGCTAGTCATTTCTAGGGGCCCAACCCAAATCCCATTTTTTCCTGAAGGTCAACCTCATATACACATGATTTCTCCTTATTTTATATTTCTAATGTAGTGTTTCCCAATGTGTTTCAACTTTTGGAAGATCTCTTTTAATGACAAAATGGTTGTTTTTTTCCCCCATATGATCATAGTGGTTTTAAGAATTCATTAATTTAGGCAATGAATATTGACAAAAAACCTATAGTATTAGTTATTATCAGCCTTAGTTACAACATCATTATACATAAAGAAAAAAGCTCTTTGTATAGGTATGTAATTGTGTATTTAGTCAGTAGGCATGCCTAGAGCACATGAGGATTTATTGGCTCTGTGAAAAACTCCAAACAATCATCACCTGGCTTCATCTCCCCATATCTACACACTCCTTGCTACTTACTCCTTGCTCTTCTCTCACCTAAACCCATCCATGTTCATATTGTTGGGTCCACAGTTTGTTGATAACTGTATTATATTTTTTCCACCAGTTTGTACCTACATACTCTATTTACACATATGCTCCATTTGTTCTAATAATTATTAAAAAAAACATTAAATATGGACTTCATGATGGCAGTAAATTTATATAGTTTATTTCTCTGTCTGATAGTGATCAGCCACATGTCGTAGTGGTATTTAGTAAATATTGAATGAGTGAATAGATGGATGGATGAATCTCCAATATGTTTTATCCTAAATATAGAAAATATGAGATTTTATTAGTTAAGATTCTTGGCATCAAGAAAAGTATGTTCTAGTTGGGATGAGATGAGATAGGAACTTAGGGACATATGTTAATTCAGACCCTTTGTAAAACAAATGTCAAAATGAGATTAATTGTGTCAGGATTTTATTGGGGAAATGTTTATGAGAGAAAATGGGGAAGGAGCCATAAAAAGCTGGGAGAATTGTCAGCCTGGGATGTAGGTTTAATTCCAAATAAAAGAGCAAGGAAAGGAAGGCTGGGGGGGAGGGGAAGTATCCTACATTGCTATATGGTATCAGGAAGGTTTGGTGAGGACAGTAGGGGGCTCCTCAAGCCAAAGTCAGAGGACAAAGGCACCTCCTGTCGCCCAGAAGGAGGCCCATGCTTCCTTCAGGCTGCTCGCAGTCGGTGACTGTGTTAACATGCCCCACCGTGCATGGAGCATCCACTGCCTGTGAGCAGCCTGAAGGAAGCATAGCCTCAGAGCAAATGTGGCCATAGATGGCTGTGTGCAGCTTCTGGGGCCCGTCTGCAAGGTGTAGTCTTGTGTATGTCACAGGTGGTTCTTAGAGGAGCACTGACGCGGTAAGACAAATGACTTCAGATTACCACGCAGGTGGTTTGCAAACATTTTCTTTGCACCTGCCACCGCCTAACATACGTGCATGATACCTGTCACTGTGCATAGACCTATAAACATAATACATTTGTGTGTGTGTGTGTGTGAGAAACCCTCCTTCCAAACACACATTTTTACTTTATTTTGACTCCGCATAACATACCTCGTGTGATGTGTGAATGCCAGTCTCTTCTGCTGATGTTTTCAGAAACCAAGTTTTCTCTGAGCTTTAGTTCCTCTATGTACCAAATTAAGGGTAAGCCTGGCTGGTCTTTCAAATCCTCTTACTTCTAATGAAGTAAGGAGACTAACCTTGTTGAGTGCCTACTGTATATCAGGTTTTGTAGCATGAAATTTCAAATACATATCATATTTAGTTCTTTAAAAAAATCAGTTGAGTAGATATTGGCAGTATTATCATTTTCATTTGGACAGATGAGAATTCAGACACAAGCTTGCCCAAAGTCACATAGCTAGTGGTAGATCTGGGATTCAAAGTAAATCTGAATGAGTTCTTTCATGTTTTCTGAGTCAAAAAGAGAGAGAGGAAAAAAAAAAAAAAAAAAGGACTCGAGCTCCAGATTCCTCACATTACCTAAGAATAGTCACAGATACAACAGCAGTGGTTCTCAAATTTTAAGTCACATAACAGAATCCCGGGAGCTAGTTTAAAATGTGTAAAAATAAACCTATCCCCCTCTGGTAGTGAATGTTGGATGAGCCTTCAAATCTGCATTGGAAGAGGTCCTCAAGGAGATGATAGTGCAGGTGGTCAGATGGACCATGCCTTAGAAAATGTGGGTGCAGTCTACATTGCAGTTAGGTAAATAAAAGAAACAGAAGACAGAGTTATTGCTTCAGGGTAGCAAAGAACAAAGCTGATAAGGGCTCTGCAGTTACCACAAGACTGCACTACACACCTTCACCCTGTTCCCCATGCATGTACTTTCAACCTTTTTCTTCTAAAATTGCTTCTAGATATCTACCTTAGGGAAATAAAAACTGATTCATGGAAGAAATGTTTACATGAAAATTTTATCATGATTGTTACACGATAAATTACACTTATTTTATATCATAATCATCCTATATAGTATTCTAATTCAATTTAGCACTATATTTCATATGTAGTAAAAATACTGGAAACATATACATCAACTTATTAAGGATGGCTACTCATTAGTGATGGCATTATGGAAATTTTTATTTCCTTTGTAACTTCCAGTGATTTCCGAATTCTCAGTAATACACACATATGATCTTTGTATTGAAAATAGTTCTTTAAAATTTTGTTAAAATTTATTTGACAAGTTTTTCTGAGTTTTGGAGTGTACCATGTTCAGTCCTGAAACATCACAGCAGCATACTTGATAGAAAGTTTCACTGACACTCATATATTCAGACAAAGGAATTATTCCAATCTACGGACATAATCAAACAGTGACATTGATTTCTACAATGTTTTTGAAAATAAGTTCATTTTCCTTCTACAATATGCTCTGATTTAATGAATATTTAACTATGTGTAACGAATACAACTAATTACCGTAGTTTTCCTGTAAGGTTATTAAAATACTAACTGGAGTGTCTTGGGAGAATTCTCAATACCCATTTCTACATCAAATACCTTTTCTCTATCATTGTTTTCCAAAGAGCCCAGTCTGTTTTTGAGATCTAGTAAAGAATTTTCTCAGTGGAGAAAAAAACGGCAGATTTCATTATTTTGATGTTTCCTTTTTAATTTGCATCCTTAAAGAAGTGTTACTTCATTCCAATTCATGAGTTTACTCGTTTGCATTAAGTTCGATGTGTCTAGAATTTCATGACAGTGCATTTAAACTATTCAGTCACATCTACCTCTTCTGGGAAATTTTGACATCTTTCTGTAGTGTGCTTGTAAATTTTTTGTGGTTTTCCCTTTCAAATTTGGTAATAGATCATCAAGCCTTTGAATATGGTAGCTCTGGCAGTTGTCAAAGCAAAAAGCCATATATGTTTCCAAATATAACTGGTGTTTTTCCAGTGAAACGAGAGCTTCTATTTAATGACGAACAAATTAATCAAATTATTTTTCTGTATTTCAGAGGACTAAATTACTACAATTAAATTATTCGTGTAGATTAGATCACTTAAACAGTAACAGCTATAGTATTCAGAAATATATTAAAAAAACTATTTGAAAATTTAAATCCTAGATATGTAATTGAGAAGCATCTCCCAGGAGAAAATGCATGAGCATTAAATGAGATTAGAGTACTCCTTAATAATGGAGTTTCTGATAATTATTTCTCCAACCTGAATATTTCTAAAATAAACAATAATGCCCTGAAAAGTGATAGTTACTTTTTTAAATTTCTGATCTTATGTACACATGAACATCTTCCTTCATTATTTAATATTTATTAAGGACCCACACTAAGCTAGACTTCTATCGATCATATGTATGATATAGCCATGTTGGAGCACCTGAGAGGTTGTTGAAACTATCCAGATATCATACATCTATGAATATAATATTGTACAGCTCTTTAGTAGCCAGGTAACTTTTACCTTCCCCTCTGTTTTGTTTTGTTTTCAGGTAAGAAAAAGAGAGATTTCCTTTTGTGAATATTATATTTCTTTTCATTAAATATGTATATGTGAAAAAGCTACTTTACTTGAATTCCAATTTCCTCATATAGAGAGAAAGATAATAATATGCACCTATTTACCAAATTGTTGAGAGGACTTTATTTAAATTATGTAAAGTACTCATGCAAAATGCATACGTACAAGGATATTTAGTATCAATTTTTGCATTAGCAAAGATTATACACAGCCCAAATGTCCATCAGTAAGAAATTAATAAAATACATGCAATGAAGTATTATGCAGCCATGAAAAAGAAAGAAGACATTGTTTATGTATTGATATGAAATTATTTCCAGTATAGAATAGCATATGAAAAAAAAATGTGCCAGGAGAGCATTTGTAATATGCTAAAAGGAATAATTTATTCAAGAATTTTACCTTCAGTCTATTTTTCATGTGTAAAATTTATAGTATGTTAAAATGTATTCATTTCTCTAAGGCATTTTTAATAGTTTTTAAATATTAGAAACAATTATCTAAAGTCCACACTACATTAGAATATTGATTTACTATAAATATTGCTTATGCTCTTTTCATAATCATTTCAGTTTAATATTTGAATATTCTGTCTGGGGCTTATAAAAATTACCATTATCACATAATTGTAAATTTGAGAATGTATAAAATATAATCCTACAGAAATACTTATTTGGGACTTCTACAAGTTGTTTACTTGACATAATGGAGCCATTCACACTTATCATGGAATGTCCAGCTGTAGAAAGCATATGTTAAGAAGAATGGGTATTTTAGAGGTACTGGTGAGAATTATGCAGATTAATTGTTCACACTAGGTAAGAATAAACCCTTAAACTATGTAAATTGATTAGACGATTAGACCAATTTAGATGAATTTCTAATTTTCCAGGTAACGACCTATGCTATATATGGAGTCAATTAGAGGAGATTATTTCACAAGAAAAGTAGCTGAACAGGGCAGGGAAAACTATGGCATTTAGGGATTGCTCCTGGTTTGGGGGAGTGGGGTAGTTTCTCAAAAGTAGTTTGACATAAAATCATTAACTAAAACCTGCATACTTCCAGAGATATTCACTTCCTCATTCTTTAAAAATTTTAAGATTTCATATTTTGAACAAAACTGAAAGTTCCAACTTCTTCGCCATATGAAATACAAAGGAAAATAATCTTTCTAAAGTTTTATTTCATCTCTTTTTTCCCTATATGTCAGCTTGTCAGGAAGTTTGGTAAATTAAATTTCTTTTGGAAAAATTCTTGGAAAGAATTTGAATATTTTCAGAATCAAGGAGCACTTCTACTAAGTGAAATTACTTTAACCATTTTTTTAACACAGAAATGTTTCACTTTAAGAATACTAGAAAAAATGTCAAAGGTACAGAAGAGATAATTTTCAATATGACTTATTCAAGACACAAGACGATATAGTATCCTACAAATATGTTTGCCATAAGATGACTTTAAATATTAAATTGCTACAGTATATTTAAAATAAAATATATTATGCCAAGTCTTGGTTTACACATTTACTGATGTTAAATATATGAATAAATGACTGTGACATTTAAGGAGGTTAATTTGTTCCCCAAAAATTAGTCAACTCTACATTAATATAATATATATGTATGTGCACTACTGTTTCAAACACATGTGGAAATTTGAGGTACACTGTGTTTTTAATAATATACTGTACATTTAATACAGTTTGCCTTTCCTTTCTGTTTAATGCGTGTGTGTATGTGTGTTTCCTAAAATGTGTGATTAAAAGAGAAAGTCTAAGTAGACCCCATTATCATACATATATTGAAGAAGACACTACATTTTTTTAGATGATTCATTTGGAAAATTTCTCATTTTATAAGCAAAAATAATTTTATTTAAAGATTTCTGAGGCATTCTCACTTGTTTTACTCATTTGGTGGTGAAGGAGCTTTGGAGAGAGACATATTCCCTTAAAGAAAGTCAATGCTACCAAAATGTCCGAATGTGTTCATCGACCTTATAAATTAAGCTACAGTGGAAATAAAACAATGATTTGAAAAATGGGTATTGGTAGTTGGGGGATGAAATCTATATCAGTATTGAGGAGCAAGTAAAACTTTCAGAGGCCAAATGATATTTGGAAAGATTCTTTGAAAAGCTAAACAAATAACCTCTCTCACGTATTTTAAATATATAATTTATATAAAGACACTATCATTTAGCTCACTTCTGGTTAACACCTCTTAAAACTGCAGGATTTTTTTTTAAGATTTTATTTATTTATTTGAGAGAGATAGAATGAGAAACAGAGAGAGCACATGAGAGGGGGTAGGGTCAGAGGGAGAAGCAGGCTCCCCGCTGAGCAGGGAGCCAGATGCAGGACTCGATCCCGGGACTCCAGGATCATGACCTGAGCCCAAAGCAGTTGCTTAACCAACTGAGCTACCCAGGTGCCCAAAACTGCAGGATGTTTGATTAGGAATGTAAGTTCAGTTTAATACTCGGCAAAGCAAAACATAATGGAAATAACACACTAGATTTTGAATTATCTACAACTCCATAGCAGACAACTGAAAATTTATGCTACAGAATAAAGCACTGCATTTTGTTGTCTTGGAGTTACAGAACCATCACTAGCTCTCCTAATTGAGGTAACCAGGTGATTCCCTGGAGGAATTGTTAATTGTGGAGGATCTATAGACAGGAGAGTGTACTTTACAAACTCATCCTTAGAGAACATCTACAGTGTCTTACAATATAATTGATTGTAATAAACTATATTTCAAACATGTTGCAAAATCCAAGGGAATGCTTTAGTAGTCATAACAGAAACATTATTCCAAGAAAAGCAAATCTTCAAACATATTTCATATGAAGGCACTACAAAATATATCCTTCTAATTTCTCAAATCTCTAGAAATTCAAAGTCCCATCAGATTTCGTAGAGTTGCAAAGAAAAGCTATTAACTTTCATTTATTTTCAAGATCGTGTATTTGTATAGGTCACTTTTTAATTTAAACTGCTTACCTAACCTATAAAATGCAGTTAAACTGAGCAATTGTTATCAATCATGACTCTAGAAATGTAACATTTAATTTTATTTTTATTACTTGTTCAAAATGTAAAACTTTATTCAAATGTCACCTTTTCCCCTCCCTCCTTTCCGTGAAAAGAAAAACTGTTTTACTAAATAGTTTAAAAACCATCTATCAACGCTTATTATTGCTGAAACTATGGGAAGCTTTACCCTAAATTTCAAAATGCACACTAGGCTTCTTTCGTTTATTTACCTATAACATGTGGTCTGTGAGTGTTATTTTGCTCCAGTGGAAACCACTGTCATCATAACTTATACCTGAAGTCTAAAATAATAATTAATAAAATATTTGCAGAGAAGGCGTTTAACACCTTAATACTGTAGAGTTTTCCTGAGGTAGATATACAAAGTAAGGTAGAGATACGTTCTTACCTTCTAAAGACAGATTTTCAAGTTCCATGATTTTAAAATGTCTAATACTTTAAGACCAATATATTCTTATAAAGAAAGTATAAGTATGTATCTAAATCCAAAATCAAGCACCAAATGCTTATTGTAATAAAATGTCTCCAAATTCAGAAGAAACATTCAAATAGTATGAATATTGATTTTAAGATGCATAGGAACAAAAATAGAACCTTCTAGGTGAATTTTAAAAACATAACAAAATTTTTTTTTATGATCCAGAACCAAGACTCAGAACTTCACTGTAATGCGCATTGTATAATCTAGTTAAAGGGTTATTGTTGGCCATCTCTCTTTACTCTTCATAAAAATACATTTGCAAAGCAAAGAACTCCATCTTACAGTTCCACCGTGGAGACTAGGTCTACACTGAAGAAAAAAAAAAATGTTCCATTTCTTTGAAATAAGAGTATCAGTCAATTATTAACTATTATTTGAGGGAATTCTATGTTGCCCAGTTTGTAGTCAGTTTGTAGTCAGTAAACTTCTTTCTACTAAATACCTTTTTATTTTACATATTTTTATTTAAAGTCTACTATGTTCCAGGCACTCTCTTGGCACTTGGAAGTCCACATTGAACAAAATAGACTAAAGGTCCTATCTCAAGGAGCTTAGATTTTAGTGGGGAAAAAGGAATAGAAAATGTTGAGGATGAGATGGCTCAAATTTTAACCACTAGGTCTCTAGGGCTGATGTCACTAAGAAAGTCATGTTTGAGGTCATGTTTGACCTGAAGGTAGTAGGGAGTCAACCATGTGGCTATCAGGAGGATATCTGGTCAGAAGGAATAGTGGTTAAGTGCAAAAATTCTGAGTCAGAGACCTGGCAGTATTCTTAGAGGAAGAATGAAGAGGTTACTGTGGCTTAAGTAGAGTGAGAGAGGAGAGTAGTAGGAGACAAAGTCAAAGGCACCAGATTGCACAATGATTTATAAGTTCTTGTGAGGTTTATTTTGAGACAAGAAACTATTGAAGAGGAGCAAGATAAACTTCATATTTAAAGGATTACTTCGGCTATTGGAATAATAGACTTCAAGGGACCAAGTATTGAAGCAGAATACTGACTGAAGAGACAAGTGAATCAATCTGGGTGAGGACAAGAGAAATTTGGACCAGGATGATATTAATGAAGTATTGTGAAGTATTTGAATTTTTTAACATATTTTGAAGGTGGGCTCAATAAGATTTCCTGAAGATCTAGATGAGACAGGTGAGACAGAGAGAAGTCAAGGAGGTTTTTTAAGGGGTGGTGAGAGTCATTAGTGTACAGATCATATTTAAAGCCATGAAAATGGATGAAGTTGCCAAATGATATAGTGTAACAGAAAAGAGAAGACATTCAAGGACTAAAGCTTGCTTATTCTTTTACAGGTTCAAGAAAGTAAGGAGGAAAGAGAGGAGATACAACTCCTTAATTATTTCAGTTCCTAATAATATAGTTTATAATTTACATTATCTAGGAAATAATTCATTAATTACTTTTTGGCAGAGTTGATTAATTATTTGAGTAAGTTGACCAAATGGAAAAATCTGTATTTTAAAATGAAAAGCAATGTTAGTCTGCTGGGGAGACAGACAAGCAAATTAATGATAATATGATTATAGTGTGGTGTTGAAGGAGCTGTGATAGAACTTTGAACAATGTCTGGTGAGGACAGAGTGATTTATCTTAATTAGACTGGGGATTTTGAGTAAGCCATATTTGATAAGGTTGATTTGGACTGTTTTAAAAGGGTAATCAGTTGTTTAATGGGCACACAATATTTTAAGGGACAGTAACATCATGTGTAAAAGTTTAGAAACATGAACTAGCTGATCTATATGTTTGAAGTAGCATACACATGTGAAGGAAGATGATGAAAATGAGACTAGAAATGCAGCTAGAGCCTACACTTACTAAAAATTTATTCTTCACCCATTTTGAGTTTATTTTTGTGTATGATGTTAGAAAGTGGTCCAGTTTCATTCTTTTGCATGTAGCTATCCAGTTTTCCCAGCACCATTTGTTGAAGACATTGATTTTTTCCCCACTGTATATTCTTGCTTCCTTTGTCATAGATTTTTTTTTAAGATTTTATTTATTTATTTGGGGTGCTGGGTGGCTCAGTCATTAAGCATCTGCCTTTGGCTCAGGTCCTGATCCCGGGGTCCTGGGATCGAGCCCCGCATTGGGCTCCCTGCTCTGCGGGAAGCCTGCTTCTCCCTCTCCCACTCCCCCTGCTTGTGTTCCCTCTCTCGCTGTGTCTCTCTCTGTCAAATAAATAAAATCTTAAAAAAAAAAAAGACTTTATTAATTTATTTTGGTGACCATGGATTTGCACTTTTTAACTGAAAACAGCTTTACTGATGTAAAATATATATAAAATAAACTGCTATATTTAAAATGTACAATTTGATATGTTTTGACACAGTATGTACCCATACAACCACCACCACAATCAAGCTAATAATCTTATCAGTCAGCTCCCAAAAGTTTCTTCTTGCCCTTTATACTCCTTCTCTCATGCTCCTTCCCAACATGACTTTGTGTGTTTAGAATATCACAGTCTGTGGGCTGTCTTAGTCAGGATTCTCCAGAGAAACAGAACCAATGAGATATGTAAAGGTATCTTTATATACGAGGAGATTTATCATAGGAAAGGGCCCTGTGGGTGTGGAAGCTATGAAGTCCCACAGTCTGCTGTGGGCAAGCTGGAGAGCTGGGATCGCCAGTGGTATGATTCAGGCCAAGTCTAAAGCCTGAGAATTGAAGTGAGGGAGGCCGCTGGTGTATGTCCTGGAGATCCAAGAACCAGGAGCTTTGATGTCCAAGGGCAGAAGAAGATGAACATCTCAGCTCAAGAAGAGAGCATTCGCCCTACCCCTGCCTTTTGTTTTTATCTGTGCCCTCCAAGAACCAGATGTTGCCTGCCCACATTGGTGAATCAGGTGGATCTTCTTTACTTAGTCTCCTGATACAAATGCTAATCTCTTCCAGAAACACCCTCACACACACACCCAGAAATAATGACATCGGACACACAAGATTAACCCTTGCAATGGAAGATGAATATCAGAAATCAGGTTTGTGGTAGGATGAACGATTAGAAAGTTTTACAGCCTTTGGGGCAAGAAATGAACATTGCCTTCTGAAATGAGGAAATAGAAACTGAGTTGGAGAAAAGTGTGTCCATTCAAGAAATATTCAGAAGGTAGAATATGCACACTTGGGAAATAATATGTTGTGGAAGAAGAGGAATACAGAGCAGTTCAGGAGTCCAGGTTTCTAATTAGATGGATCAAACATGGGATAGAGAAGGAGATGTTTGGGATAAAAGAGTAGAGTTCATTTAAATAAAAGTTTAAAGAAAAATAAAAAGAGCTGAGTTTAGTTGTGAGCATGCTAAGCTGCAGGCTGCTTTAATGACTTTTAACTAAAGTAGAACGGTAAGCAGTGTAGATATATTGTATCTGCAGTTCGGCAAAGTCCAAGGCTAGAGATATGCATTTGGGGTGTGTTCAAATAACTGGAGTTGAAACGGTGGATTCAGATCAGATTGTCCACAGTGAGAAGAAGATGCAAAGAGAACACATGTCAGAAGCTGGAGCCTGCCCCAATTTGACAGGGCTTCTTAGTCAAGAATTGTTCTGTTCTCAGCAATTGAAGAAAGAGCAAATCCCTCACAGATGGAAATGAAAGTTGTTTCCATTTCTCCCACCCTTCAACACTTCCTCGCTAGTCCAAAAAATGTCCGTTTCCTTTTGTGTTTGTGTCAGAAATGATTTTTTGTTATCCAGCAACAATTTCCAAACTTCTGCCTTTCCACATTCCCATTCCCTCTCTATTACAGGTTTAGCAAAGATTGCATAGATGTCAACCAAATGTAGGCCCATTTATGCATGGGAATGCTAAGGAAGTAGATCTTGGAGCATGACTACCTAAGATAGGCCCCTAGGACCCCTCCTCCATGCAAACACACACTTCAGAGGAAGTTTTAAGTGACCCCAATCATGCCGTAGATTCTTCTTTCGGTCATGGGGATAAGTTATCTCTTCCATGGGACCTGCATATAACCTATATAGAGATTTTATCTTTTTTCTATTTATCAATTTTTGCAAAGTTCATTAAAGCAATGAAGCCTAATATATATAGGAATTAAACAAAATAAATAGGATACCCTTTCCATGATAAACTAATCATGAGCAATTGAATGTTGCACCTTCAGTATTTCATAAATAGACAAGGTTGACCAAGGTTCATGGACTCTAAATGGCTTACTACATACTTCCCTCATCTTGCTATAGTCCTTTTCAGCAATTAAATTTGGCTATTTTGGGCAATTCCCGGTGACAGTTTTATTTGAAAGCTTAGACTGACAGAGCATCTCATCTCTGCTCCCACACTTACTTTGGGGTTTAGGATACCGTGATTCCATTCACACTAAATATTCAGACTTGTCACTTTAAAATATGCGTGTGGTGGCTCTGTTTCTCTTCTGCTCTGGAACAGAAGCCTTTCGAAGACGCATCCGAGTGGAAGCAGTCAAGCAAGCATATGTTAAAGTGACAGGTCTATATCCAAACTCTATGGTCTTAATGAAATCTTTATTCTAAGAACTGAACTTTTTAACTCCACTAGAGCCACTGTGGTCTCCCGCCTTGCTCTGTTAATCATTTCCAAATCAAGTTCATGGGCAGGAGAAATATCTCTAGGGTGCTCCTGAGATGCGGCTGAGCTCAGCAGTCAGCGGAAGCAAGCACCTCCGAGCACACTGACACACTTCTTCAAATATCTTAGACTGAAATTTTGAAGAGCCTCTTTGGGTTTCAGTTTTTATGAGGAAGAAAGACAGAAAGCTGGTTTGCCAATAGAAGTTTTCAAAGATTCTTGCATTACTAAATCACAAACAATGTTCAGTGTGGAGCCTGGTGAATATTTGTGCAATTATTACATTTTGGCACAGTGCAATTAGCTTGGCAATATTTGCTTGTGAAGACCACCATTGCTATCGGCAAAGGATTGCAGGTCAACAACATGATTCACTGCCAGAGCTGCCTGGACACCGCTTGCGTGATGCTTGGAGCCGGTCCAGGTATTTAGTCCCTAAAGAAGTTTGCATGAATGATGCTTATCCTCAAATTAACCTCAACATTTTAAAACTGTGGCAATGGAAATGGTTAAGCCTAGACTTGGCCCGATTGAATTTTTGCCAGTTGCCAACTGCAATCCTTTCTCTTTCTTGCTTACCACTGATCTCTTGCATGAGCTTACCAGTGCATAAATGGTCAGCTACCATGTGGAGTGGCACCCTAACATTTCTGTCAAAGCTATAAAACTAACTCAAATGCAGGGACAGTTGAAATCACAAGGGTCAGGCATTATAAAAGTCAATTCAATCTCATAGTACTATGTTCTAAGTTTACTGCCCAACACTCAGTCTAGGGTTGATGGTCAAATAGCCAGAAGAGGGAGATATGAATCACTAATAGATTGAGAAGTTCTCTAGACACCTTGACCCATCTTGTCTGCATTGTATATTGTCACCATAATAATATATTTTTCATTATGAATAAGAAGTCTTCTTTTGGTTATAGAAGTCGTATAGTGAGGAGGTTAAGCATGTAAGCAGTAGAGTAAGACCACCAGGAGTTGAATTTTTTTTCTCCCAGTTTCTAATTGTATGATCATGATCAAGTTACTCTCTGTGCCTCAGTTTCTTCATCTTTAAAATGCAATTTTGTTGTGTGACCCTAGGTGCAAAGGATTTGCAATAGTATCTCACACATTGTAAGTACCATGTATGTGTTAGCTATTCTTGCTATTGCTTAAGGATCATTTTATGTTTGTTTGATTCTACAAACCCGTAAGAGGCAAAAACAAACCTACATAGCCCATGGGTAAAGAAATAGGTTACATAATAAGGGCTGGACCTGGGTATTTCATCTGGCTTATTTCATAAGGTTGCTATGAGACTTAACCAATGTAAATAAAGTACAGCTTCTGAAACCTACTAATGATTGTTTTTGTTAATGTTTTCTGCATAACCTAAAAAATGCACCCCAATTATTGGTGAGGAATGAATTTCATTCTAATAAAACAGCAGCAACAAAATCATAGAACATTAGAGTCAGAAGGAAACCTAGAGAAAATACATCCCAACCCATAACCCAAGAAAGCCTTCCCCTTTTCACTTCTCTGCTCTTGGCTAAAACAACAAACAAACAAACAAACCCCAAGAACTAAAACAACACCCCCCAACAACAACAAACTACCTTTGAACATCTCCAACGAAGATATAATCACTCCTTCATGATATAGCTCATGTCAGTAAAAATATTTTTAAATATTTGCAAGTTTTTGTTTACATTTACGGGCAATTACTCACTAAAGGTTTCCCCTGCTATCCAAAATTAGAGCGTTTTGAGAAAATCTTTCTTTTTCTTTTTCTTTTTTTTTAAAAGATGTATTTATTTATTTATTTGACAGGGAGAGAGAGCACAAGTAGGGGAAACAGCAGAGGGAGAGGGAGAAGCAGGCTCCCCGCTGAGCATGAAGCCCGATGTGGGGCTCGGTCCCCAGACCCTGGGGTCATGACCTGAGCCGAAGGCAGATGCTTGACCAACTGAGTCACCCAGGCATCCTATATATTTAAAAAAGAAAAAATTTTGAGCATTCCTAGACCCCAAAAGTAACCTCTCTTAGACTTTTCTGATACCTCAGGACACGTCTTGCTAATAGATGCACAAAATAAATCAAGGAAAGCACAATGCTCACAGACACAGTTCAAAACCGTGACAGCTCCATGTTGCGTGTAGGTCCTGGGAAAGGAGCTTGGCAGGGCCAACCTTCATTGCTGGGGTGAGCGCTGCCTCCATAATCGTCACTGCAAAACACAGGCCGAACTGTTCACGTTGGGTTTTTTTTTTTTTTGTAAAAGCAAAAATCCTCCTTGGATTTCTTTCATTTAACAAAAACAGGTACTAATGCAGGTCTCTCGTAAAAGTGAAATGGAATAATGTGAATTTTGGAAAAGTGAGGACACCTGTATTTTTTTAACCCATCATTTTAGCTTCTGCTCCGCTGATTGTTTTAGAACCTTCTAATTCCTCTTCTATATCATGCCCCATGGTCTACCTTGCACCCCATCAGGTTTTTTCTTTTTCCTTCAGGCTAAAAATTTCTAGTTTCTTTTACTAATTCTCAGATAACCTTGTTTTGAGTTTCGTCTTTATTTTAACTGCCCTCCTATGAGTGTGTTCTGCTTTGACTAATTTTTTTCTCCTAAAGTGAGATTCCTAATGGAATAAAATACTCCATAGGTAATTCTACTTAGTATATAGCAAAGGGGAAATATTACTATCTTTTCTTGGACATTAAATTTTCATTATGTAGCCTAAGATCAAATTAGCTTTCTTGGCAGCTGAATCATAATCTTAACTACTTGATAAGCTTATAGTCAAGATGCTCCTAAATATCTTTCTTACAAATTGCTCTTATTTCTTCCCATCTTGCACTTTTTCAGCTGGGTTTTAGAACTTAAAAACAGGGCTGTGCATTTATCCCTAATAATTTCCCACCTGCAAATTCAGCTCCTTGCTCCATCCTGACATTTGTTCAGATTCTTGTTAGCTAGCCCTCCCAGCTTTTTACCATCCACATGTTGTGAGTTTACTATCAATGATGACCTTGAAATATCTGTAGTGTTAAAAGTGATGGAGTTAGTAGTTAATGCAAGTCTTTTAAATAATACTTTTTGGATATGATCACTGACCAATTATAAATTCTCTGAATATTTTAACACTCAGCTCAGTTACAATCAAAGATGCCGTGAAACACTAGTGAAATCCCGAAGGTCATGGCATTTCTCTAATTTGCTAATAGTAACCATATTATTAAAATAAACAAAATACACACACACAAATCCATAAGCTAGCAGTACTTATATCATAAAGCCTCCATCTAGAAACCTGGAGAAATGCCTTATGAGATGTTTCAGGGAATCCCATTTACCATTCCACTCATCCCTCTCGTCTGGCCTCAAGGGAAGAAAAGTGAAGGCATTCCCTTTATTCTGTACCAACACTGGTGAACTCAAAGAGAGATTCCCTATGAATTTTTCACAAAACGACACATCCTTTGCCTTCAAAATTATATTTTTATTGTGACCTATGAGGAAGGACACTGGAGCATGGTTCATAATCCGATCAAGTGAGATATCGTACTCTGGCTTTGGTATGTTCTAAATTTCTGAGAATGAGGTTGGATATCCCTTCCCTAAGAGGCTTTTCTATTCATGGATTAGAAAGTCACTATGAATATTTTTTTTATTTTACAATTGGAGGTATTCACTCATTTTATAAACACATATGGAGTGCTCAGTATATGTGTGTGTATGTATAATAATGTATATATGTATAATAAATATATATTATTTATTATAAACATATATAATATATATATTTTATATATAATTTGTGACAGGTATAAGGGATTTAAATTACTTTAAAAACACAATACTTTTGTGGAGCTGATAATCTAACTAGGGAGACAAACACATTAACAAATAAGTAAAGGAAGACACTGTTGTAAATACCGTACATAGAGCATGCATAAAGGACTAAGCAAACATAGCAGAACTTGTAGCACTAAGCTAGGATATCAGCAATATATCACATAAAAATGAACATACCTTTGCCAAGGATTTAGGGAAAGGAGATATCCACAGCTTAAAAACAACACTTCAGCCAAGAATGCACACACAAAAAATACCTAGTCCTCTACCAATCTAGGCTATTGGTCCACTGTCAACTCTCCCCCAGATCTTTCCAGTAGATTAATTATCTCCCAGCTTTTGTCCTGGTCTCCTAATCTATGCCAAACAAGGGAGATAAAGAGATCCTTATAAAATCTAAGTCAGATCATGTCACTAATGTGCTTAAACTCTTCCAATGACTCCTATAATAAAATCAAAGAATAAATATACCAGAATAGTATTCCAAAATAAAATCAAATATTTAATAATTAAATTAAAAATGATATCACAGAATAAAACCAAAGTCCAGAAAATGGCCTCCCGGACCCTCCAAAATCTCCAATCCCTCTCTTTACTAACATCCTGACCATATTTCTTTGGACAACTCTAGAGATATTCGCTGCCTTGCTGTTTTTCAAACACTCCAAGCAGCCTTCCACTTCAGGACCCATGCATTTGTGACTTCCTCTGCCTGGAATGTTCTTCCTACACAGACAGCCATTTGTCTCCCTTTAGTCCTGGTTTCATTTTCTTCACAGCACTTATCACCATGGGTCATTCCATATATTTACTTATTTGTACACTATCCACTTCCTCCCACAAGAAAATAAGCTCCGTGATGGCATGGATTTTGTCTGTTTTGTTCTATGCTATATTCCCAAGTATTTTCACAAATTGAAGTACTGAAAGCAGAATCAGAGGAGGGAAATGTGCATGGGTGTCATTTTATGAAGAATCTAGTATTGTGTGTTAGGAAGGGTGGACTTCATCTTTTTGGCAAAAAGAAACTTTTGAATGACGTAGAATCCTTTGGAAAACAGAGGCCAAATCTTTGAATTTTCTGTACCCTCAGGGCCAATCACCTTTCTTTTCAGGCAAAGCTTCACCCCAATATTATTCCCAGGTACACAAGCCCTGAATAGGAAGTTCTGCCACAACTAACGGGGTTTATGAAGACTTTAATGTTCCATAATAATATCCAACATAGCCTGATGAAACTTACCAGCTCCTTTTACTGGCTACTAAGAAACCACTGAAGCATATGAAATTGAAATCATTGCTACTTACATATTTGAATCAAAAATGAGAAATTAAAAGAGTCATAAGTTAACATAATTTTAAAATGAAGTAAGCCTATTTTTGCCACTGCTGACCAAAAGGAAAAAGAAATTTGCATATTGCAAGGATAACAGACCTCTTATACAGTAAACTTCTGATGTCAACACAGACATTTTTAAGTAAACAATTATAAACACATAATTTTAGTTACAATGCTGACTTTGTTGTATATGATACATAAAATATGTGAAACCAAAGTCTGCAAACAAGGGCTTTGTGTGGGTTTCTTGCTGCAACGAAAGAATATGTCAAGTAGATGATGAATACATAGCAGTTGTAACCCAGCAGGCAACCAAAATTCAAGGTGAGATTCTAGGCAGAGATAAGACATTTGTCCTCTCTATGAGCTGAGAGCTATGAGTTACAAGAATTATGGAAATGTTAACTTGCTTCCAGAAAATAACAAAATTATAAGAAATACTACTACAGTGTGTTGGTAAACTTCCTCAGTTATTTGGTTCATTATTTTCAAGGTCAATATTGAGTGGCCTCCTGACCTTGACTCATTAATTGCCTACTCTTACAGTAGATATTCAACCAGACAGGTGCATTTCTTAGATTCTAAAGGAAAAGGTAAATGAGAGCTGTATTCATGAAAAGCTACATTGTAACTTGCATAATTAATGATCTTTCCTACTTTTAGCCAATCACAAGCTGCAATACATATGATCCTCACATTTCTTTCCACTCCTGTCAAAATAGCAATCCAATTCTATTATTTTGTATAGAGATATGGATGCTATAAAAGAAAATGACTTAAAAGGAAAAGAAATTCCAAGGGAATATCATATAAAGAACATTATATTAAGAAAAAGTATTACAAATTTTGCTTTTGACAAATAAAAATAAATGACTTTTTAAATACAGACATTTACTCATTTATCTGTGAGAGTTTGAACATAGTAAGGAAGTTAGGGACTACCTCGTATTATTTTGTGAGTAGCTGTAAAGGTTAGGTAATACCTTTTTTTTTTTTTAACAGATTGAAAACAGTAATTGGATTTGCTTACTGACTTGCTCAAGGCTACAGCCTAGGTTCATTGAGATATGAACCCAGGACTGTCTGACTCTAAAATTTTGAACTCCCTAATTATGTAGGTAACAACACAGTGTGTACTTTTCTGAAGAATGAGTTAATAATTTTCATAAGGTTCTTAATGATATAAATCATATGAAAGATACATAAGTCCTGGTTTACCTTGGAATTACAGAGTTAATGCAGTAGAGGTGGAGATGAGTCAAGCTGGCTTAATCTCATTGGTCTCAAGATGCCTCCAGCAACATGGAATAGATGAAATGAGCTTGGAAGCTCCCCTTCTAAGTACAGGGTTGGTATCTGCCCAATATGCTTTGGTAAAGACAGAATCAGTTCTGATCAGTTGAGTGTTTGACTTAATGTTTCAGATATCTGTTCTGATTGGTCATTGTCTTCACCATGTTCACTGAACAACATTTGAAAAATGAAATAAGTTTTTTTTTCAAATGATAAACAATATAAATACCATTCCATACTACAAACATCACTTACAATCAGTCACATGTTGCAGCCTGTTATCACCATGCAGATACATTTTTCTTCCTGTCTCATCAAGGATCTCACAGCTTTCTTGTGGGATCACTTGTTGCTTCAACATTCATTTGAAAGGCCATGAGGTAAGGGCAATTCCTATATCTGTCCCAACTGATACTGATTCAAAAGAATGTGAGTACTCACATCATTTCTTGGAATACTAAGATTATATCTTAATAATGTAATGAAATGAAAAAATGAAAGAAGAAATAAATAAATGAAAAAAATAAGGGAATGTAAATATTCCAACAAAAATACCTTAGTCCTTAAGGAAGATTGTAAAATTGCCCGAGAAGCTGGGGGATGGGTGAAATAGATAAAGGGGATCAAGAGTACATTATCATGATGAGCATTGAATAATGTACAGAATGGTTGAATCATTCTATTGCACACCTGAAACTAATATAACATTGAATGTTAATTATACCTCAATAAAAAAATAAGAAAAAATAGTATCACATAGTGAGATAATTTTGAGATATTTATACATTGTAGACCTCAGCCTCCTCAAAGCATAGTTGGAATTTTACTCATTTTCTCTGTTTTTTTTTTTTTTTTCCTTTTTGCTATTGGGCTGTATGAGTCCTTTAGATACTTTGGATATTAACCCCTTTATAGATTTATGATTTGCAAATACTTTCTTTCACTCAGTAGGTTGCCTTTTCATTTTATTGATGGTTTCCTTTGCTGTGCAGAAGCTATTTATTTATTTATTTTGTTTTTATTTATATTCCAGTTAGTTGGGGCACCTGAGTGGCTCAGTTGGTTAAGCATCTGCCTTAGGCAAGGGAGCCTGCTTCTCCCTCTCCCTCTGCCCCTGCTCATGTGCTCTCTCTCTCTCTTGCTCACTCTATCTCTCAAATAAATAAATAAAATCTTTAAAAAAATAAATTTGTTAGTTAACTTACAGTGTAATATTAATTTCAAGTGTACAATAGAGTGATTCAAAACTTCCATACAACACCCAGTGCTCATTACAGCAAGTGTACTCCTTAATCCCCATGACCTGTTTCACCCATCCCCCAACCCACCTCCCCTCTGGTAACCATCAGTTTGTTCTCTATAGTTAGGAGTCTCTTTCTTGGTTTACCTCCCTCTCTCTTTTTTGTTCCCTTTGCTCATTTGTTTTGTTTCTTAAATTCCACATATGAGTGAAATCATATGGTATTTGTCTTTCTGTAACGGACTTATTTCACTTCATATAATATTCTCTAGCTCCATCCATGTCATTGCAAATAGCAAAAGTTCATTCTTTTTATGGCTGGTGGCTGAGTACTATTCATATATGTGTGTGTGTCACATCTTCTTTATCCATTTATTATATGTATATTATATATATTTCACATCTATCATGAGATATATATATATGTGTGTATATATATACATATCCCAAGTTCTTTTTTTTTTTAAGATTTTATTTATTTATTTGACAGAGAGACACACAGCGAGAGAGGGAGCACAAGCAGGGGGAGTGGGAGAGGGAGAAGCAGGCTTCCTGCTGAGCAGGGAGCCCGATGCAGGGCTCGATCCCAGGACCCTGGGATCATGACCTGAGCCGAAGGCAGACGCTTAATGACTGAGCCACCCAGGCACCCCATATCATAACTTCTTTATCTGTTTATCAAGTGATGGACACTTGGGCTGTTTCCATAATTTGGCTATTATAGATAATGCTGCTATAAACATCAGGGTGCATGTATCCCTTTGAATTAGTATTTTTGTATTCTTTGGGTAAATTGCTGGATCATAGGGTAGTTCTATTTTTACCTTTTAAGGAACCTCCATACTGTTTTCCCGAGTGGCTGCACCAGTTTGCATTCCCACCAACAGTGCAAAAGAATTTCCTTTTCTCCACATCCTCTCCAACAGCTATTGTTTCTTGTGTTACTGATTTTAGCCATTCTGACAAGTGTGAGGTGATGTCTCGTTGTAGTTTGATTTGTATTTTCCTGATGATCAGTGTGATGTTGGGCATCTTTTCATGTGTCTTGGCCATCTGGATGTCTTCTTTGGAAAAAATGTCTATTCACGTCTTCTGTGCAGAAGCTTTTTAAATTTGATGTAATCCCACTTGATTATTTTTTGCTTTTTTGCTTGTGCTTTTGTTATCAAATCCAAAAAATCATTGCCGAGACCAATGTCAAGGAGTTTATTGCCTATATTTTCTTTCTTGCTGTTTTAGAGTTTCAGGTCTTATATTCAGATCTTTAATCCATTTTGAGTAGATTTTTGTATACGGTACTAGATGGGGGCCCATTTTCATTCTTTTGCATGTGGCTATCCAATTTCCCAAAATCATTTGTTAAAAACTATCCTTTCCCCATTATATATTCTTAGCTCCTTTGTCAAAAATTAAGACCATATATGAGTAGGTTTATTTTCAGGTTCTCTATTCTGATCTATTCACCTATGTTTTGGCTTTTATGTTTTTATTATAATAGCTTAGTTATACAGTTGGAAATCAGAAATTGCAATGCCTCCAGCTTTGTTCTTCTTTTTCAAGATTGTTTTGGCTATTTGGGGTCTTTTGTTGTTCCATACATATTTTAGGATTATTTGTCCTATTTCTGTGAAAAATGCCTTTGGAATTTTGATAGGGATTGCATTGAATCTGAAGATAGCTTTCTGTAGAGTAGACATTTTAATAATATTAATTCTTCTAATCCTTGAGTACAGAATGTCCTTCCATTTATTTGTGTCATCTTTAATTTCTTTCATCAGTGTCTCATAGTTTTCTGTATATAGATCTTTTATCCCCTTGCTTAAATTTTTTCTCAAATATTTTATTATTTCTGTTGCTATAGTAAGTGGGATTGTTTGCTTATTTTTTTCTTTCTGGTAGGCCATTAGTATATAGAAATGATTTCTATACATTGATTTTTGTATCTTGCAACTTTACTGAATTTGTTTATTAGTCTAACAGTTTTTGGTTGAACCTTTAGAGTTTCTATATATAATATCATGACATCTGCAACTAGAGACAATTTTACTTCTTTTTCAATTTGAATGCATTTTATTTATTTTTTCGCATAATTTCTCTGGCTAGGATTTATAATACCGCATTGAATAAAGGTGGTGAGAGTGGGCATCCTTGTCTTATTCCTGATCTTACAAGAAAAGCTTTTAGTTTTTACCATTGAGTATGGGCTTGTCGTATATGGCCTTTATTATGTTGAGGTGTGTTTTTTCTTTCTTTTATTATTTTTGAAGATTTTTTTTTATTTATTTGAGATAGAGAGAAAAAGTGTGAGCAAGGGGAAGGGCAGAGGGAGAGGGAGAAAGATAATCTCAAGCATACTCCCTGCTGAGTAGGGAGCCCAATGTAGGGCTCCATCTCATGACCCTGAGATCACGACCTGAGCCAAAATCAAAAGTCTGAGGCTTAACCAATTGAGCCACCCAGGCGCCCCAAGATATGTTTTCTCTAGACCCAATTTATTTAGTTTTTATCATAAAAAGATGTTGAATTTTGTCAAATGCTTTTCTGCATCTTAATTACATGATCATATGATTTTTATCTTTTATTCTATTAATGTAGTACAACAGATTTATTGTTTGTGTTTTATTGATTTGTGTTTGTTGAACTATCTTTGCATCTCAGGGATAAATTCCATTTGATCATGGTTGAAAGTTCAGTTTACTAACATCTTGTTGAAAATTTTTGTGTTTATATTCACCAGGAATATTGGCCTATAGTTTTCTCTTTCGAGTGTCCTTCCCCTTAGCTGGTATCAGAATAATTGTAAAATGAGTTTGGGGGTGTTCCCTCCTCTTAGATTTTTTAGAAGAGTTTGAGAAGGATTGACATTAATTTTTAAATGGTTGATAGAATTAACCAAGAAAGCCAACTGTTTCTGGACTTTTCATTTGGGGAGGTTTTAATTACTGATTCAATATCCTTACTTGTAATGGTCTGTTCAGATTTTCTATTTCTTCACGATTCAGTCTTGGTAGGTTGTATGTTTCTAGAAATTTATCCATTTCTTCTAGGTTGTCCAATTTATTGGCATATAATTATTCATACTATTCTATTATGATCCTTTGTATTTCTGTGATACCAGTTGAGGTGTCTCCTCTTTCGTTTCTAATTGTATTGATCTTGTCCTCTCTTTTCTTGGTTAGGATAGGTAAAAATTTATGCTTTTATCTTTTTAAAAAAAACCCAGATCTTCATTTCATTAATCTTTTCTATTGTCCTTTTAGTCTCTGTTTCATTTATTTCTGCTCTGATCTTTATTATATCTTTCCTTCTACTGACTTTGGGCTTATTTTGTTCTTCCTTTTCTAGTTCCTTACAGTATAAAGTTAGGTTAATTTGAGATCTTTCTTTTCCTTAATGTAGGCATTTATTTCTATAAACTTCCCTTTTGAACTGCTGTTGCTGCATACCATAAATTTTGGTATGTTGTGTTTCCATTTTAATTTTTATCAAGATATATTTTTTAAAAGATTTCATTTATTTATTTGAGTAAGAGAGAGAGCACGAGTAGGGGGAAGTGCAGAGGGAGAGGGAGAAGCAGAGTCTCCAATGAGCCCAAAGTCCAACAAGGGGCTCAATCCCAGGACCCTGAGATCCTGACTTGAGTCAAAACCAAGGGTCAGACGCTCAACCAACTGAGCCACCAAGGTGTCAAGATATTTTTTGACTTCTCTTTTGATTTCTTCTTTGACCCATTGGCTGGTCAGGAGCATGTTGGTTAGTCTCCACATATTTGTAAATTTTCTAGTTCTCTTTTTGTTGTTGATTTCTAGTTTCATATTATTGTGGTTGGAAAAGATGCTTGATTTGACCCCAATTTTAAGTTTATTAAGACTTATTTGTGGCCTAACATATGATCTGTCTTAGAGAATATTTCATGTGTGCCTGAGAAGAATGTATATTCTGCTGCCATAGAATGGAATGTTCTCTAAATATCTGTTAGATTCCTGTGTAGTTTAATTCCAATATGGCCATATTGATTTTCTGTCTGGATAATGTATCCATTGTTGAAAATGGGATATTGAAGACTCCTACTATTATTGTATTGCTATTTCTCCTTTCAGATCTGTAATTTTTGCCTTATATATTTAGATGTTCTATACTGAGTGCATAAATACTAACTAATATTATATCTTCTTGATAAATTGACTCTTGTGTAGTATATTTTGTAGCGTTTCTTTTGAAATAATGTATTCATGTAACTATGACCTATTTCTTTCTCAGAACATTAAATACCTGTCATACATTGATCAAATAAGAATATGGATACTATTTATTGATCATCCTTTGTATGCTGGGCACCATCTTAGGCAGTTGCATGTTATTCTCACAATAATCTTATATAGTGGTTTCTATTATCCTTATATTTTAGAAGAGGTTAAACGATTTACTTGAAGTCACCCATCTAGTAAGTAGCAGGCATAAGGTTTCTACCTAGACTTAATTGATCCAAAAATGATTTGCTTTCACCCATAAACATACCTACAATCTTTGATAAAATGTTGCCATCACATTTGAAAATTCTGATTTTAGAATTGTCATTGTGTGAGGAATCTCCTCATCTGGTGAAACTCTCATTAATGGGCTTAAGAAAAGTAAAAGGCTTGGGAAAACAACATACCCGATCTTCCCTGTCTTGTCTAAAGAATGGGCCAAAATCTCCAGCCCTGGGTTTAAAAACATACTATTGAGAGTTTTATTTGGCTTGGAATATAATTGATAAATGTCCTACATCCTTGGAAGAAATTAGACCTGTGAGTTTATCTCACTGAGAAAAATCCTTCAAAGTATTTAACAGAAAGAATATGCCAGAATTTCTTTGTTGGCATAGTTAACAGGTAAACACACACTAGTCAAATAATATTAAAGGCAAAAATGTCATAATGCAAAACTTTTCAAACCATAGGTTAATTTAATTTAATGTAAATTCCACCTTGAAAGTATTATTCTACAGATAATTAGCTTAGTATTTGCTTGCTAATAACAAGACATGTTATTATTATTTCAGTCCTAAACACTGATGGATAAAATGCATATAGAAAATTGATTTTATTTTCAGAGGAAAGAAACATACTACAAAGATAAGATTTCTTCCTAGTATGTATGGTTATGCAATGCCTTCATTTTTCTAATAATGTCTCAGATTTTATTTGTAACAGGATTGTTCCTTGTTTATTTGTGTTTGCTTTTTTTTAAAAGTCTCATTATCAGAAATTTAAGTTTCTTGGTGGTAGGCAGTTTAATCTGTTTCTTCTAAGTTCTATTCAAAATAATGAACGTTTGCTGAAAACTTACAATATGACTAGCTAGAAGTATTATTTGGATGCATATGTTTAAAACAATATTACTTAGGAGTCAAATCTTTAATGTAACGAAATGGGAAAGCTACTCAATTAATTACATAAAATACTCTAACCTGACTGACACCAATAACTAAGTATGATCACAGTTTTGTTGAGAAGTCACAAAACATTTGCAAGTTTGGGTCCTAGACATGTGGGCGGGCAACCTGAACTTCTCAAATTCACCCAATATTGTAATTAACCATATGCTTAGTGTAGGGGATGCACAGTTAAAGTAAGAGCACAACAAATGTAACTGCAATTTTCTACCTTTCTGAAGAATGGCAAATAAATTATGATACTGTTCAGTTTAAGCTAACAATTATTAATTATAATATTTCAAAAATATTTTTCAGAAGCACTTACTTTCAAAACTAGAATTCTACCATTTATATATTTTTTCTTTTCATGAAATTTGTTATCATACATTTACTAAATCAATATTAAAGATTTATTTTTAATACCTGTAGACACTGAGATATGTTCAAAACAAATTGAATGAGAAAGGGAATTATGAACATATTTCATAGTATGCATTTGCAAACTGTGAAATATGCTTAGCTCACTTTCCTGGAAAAGATCCACAATTGAAATTATACTCCAGGAATTTTCTGGGTGAACCTAACAGCTTGATATGAATGATAAAGTTATTTTGTTGATGAAACAAATCTTTGTTTTGAGGGAATAAATAGTTATTTTGCAGAATATTCCACACTATCCAGGTAAATGGTCAACAACCCTTTTTGTGAATATTTAATTAAGTTTATATAGTTAATAATTGTTCTTTGAAAAACGTAAAGCTGAAAATTAAGAGAAGCCAAGCACCTGGGCATCAGATTGACACCACTTTTATTTAATATAATAACACCAGTTGAGTTCCATGGAGAAGTTCATAATGGCCTTTATTTACATTTAATTAGCACCTCTCTGGATTAATTCTTCATTTTATAAACCTAATACAACCTTAATACTGGAAGATGTGAATCGAATATGATAACAACATGTACCTGGTTGTTTTAATTAATCTGTCTAAACTGAACATGCCACTTCAAATTCATAAAAATCAAGCTTTATGCTACCCTTAGACTTCTCATCATATTAATTGGCTGCTCTGTTAGAAAATGATCTTTATATTATTCTGACTCGATGGCAAGTAGGACAATTCCAGTTGGTTATGATAAACATAGAGAGTAAACATATAATCTTTACTTGAGATATTTATTTATTTAGGTTAGAAAAACAAAAGTATTAACATTGGTTAATTCTAAGTGATTAAAGTATAGATGATTTAAAATAATTTTCTATGATTTCCAGAATTTTGTATAATGAACATTTAGTAATTTTGTGAAAAAAATGTAATTATGTTACATAAAAATGAAAAAAAATATGTAGTTATATAGTTATATAGTTTAAATCTGTCTTGGAAGTCCAAGGAAACATTCATCATACATATTTAAGCTCATATTCTACTTGATTTCAGCATTAATGAAGGTGAGGTGAAAAGTAGGTCAAGAAATATGAGACCTCTGTGAACCTTAATGGTTTGTATGGTTTTTATAAGGGACAATAAAATTGACAAAGCTGTAAATGAATGAAAGATGTCTTATGATTCTTCCTTTTGAAAAGTAAATGGGAACCTCAAATATAGAGTGGTGGTAGCTTGTCAAAATGTCCTTTTTTTTTTTTTTTTACTGAAGTTGTTTCTTCATTTAACTGTTCTCATTGGATTGGACGCAAGACAATAGATTTACCATCAGATTCTAAGATTAGAGTCTGTTGCCACTAACTAAATAAATGATTACAGGTTATATCAGAGGCACATTCCACTAATCTGTGATCATCAGTTAACCATATTCAGATTAAGAAGAAAAAGAAACAATCTAGTTAGAGAGACAAAGCTATTAAAATGTAAAATAATATATCAACAAGTAGAAAGTAGCAATCAAAAGAATGTTATGCATTTAGAAATCCTAAAAAATAGAGCTTCCAATGTCTTGTCCTAGTTGATTCTGTTAGGAACTGATGCCAAAACCAACCAGAATTAATGCTGAAAGAGCCTACATGTTACATGTAACATAAACAGTTTTTCATGAAAATATTTTTTCTGATCCAAGACCTTAAAGAACATAATGTTGTCATATCACAGAAGTAATTGTTGCCCTGTTGTATTTGATAATGGGATTTTTAAAATTTTGTTGTTATTACTGGAAAAAGCAGAGTTGCATTTAAATTTCAAAGTTTATTTTTAAGTGAGGTTTTTACTTTATATCTGTGAGAATATTATTTTTTAGGTTTTTATCATCCTGTTTTCTTGACTGCCCCAGTGATCTCTTACAACATGCTTTCCCCTAATCTTTAACTGTCATCTTTAATTATATACTATTACTAAAATAAACTTCTATATGTGGGGCTACAGACAAGGAGCCAGGGACAGATTGTTCTCTGGAGAAATAGGGAGGAAAGCAATGATTAAATAAATATAAGACCAAACTGGGACAAAATTAATAAATCTTTATTAAATGTGATTAACTAACATTCCTTTTACTTCAGTGTTTGATAACAATATTTTTCTTACTTTGTCAAGTATAAATAAAGGCTGTGTACCCACATTAAATGAATGTTCTATGTCCAGTGGGATTAGATGGAAGATGGCAGCATTGTAACCAGGCTGAGACCCAGGACACTTGGATTCTGGTTCTGGATCTGTCGCTGCTTAGTTCTGTGACTTTGGGCAAAGCATGAGTTTTCGAACCATTACTTTTTTCATCTGTAAAGATTTACTTAAGTCTGTCTGTTTGGGCCTCTCCTTGAATCCTTATATATAAGACTTCAGGGGGTTATAAATGAGTGATCCCACTTAAAGGTAAACCTAAACCAAATTGCTTACCAGTTTGGAAGGGTACATGATGTCATCCGTTGATTCACTTTTCATGACTCCTTATTTTGTTGACTGTCATTAGCTGGTATTGATAATGTCTTCTTTTACTTGAGTTCAGTATTATGATCTGTATGTTTACAACCTACACCATGCACACACTGTGCAAATAACAAAAGAGAATCCATGAAGACACTTTAGAAATGAGTCTAATTTGATTGTTGTCATACTTGAAAAGAACGACAAATCAGAGAGCAGAGTGAATTATCCTATGTGCTTATCACACCTCCCTTCATGCCAAAAAGTTAGAGCTAACAAGCAATCTGTGTGTTGTTTAATATTACAAATTTATTATTTTCCAGCTAAAATCCCCTTCATGATATGAGCATTACAATATTAGTCTGGAATTTGGATATTTCCCCAAAGAGGGTAGAAACTGTGTACAATATTCAATAGTATTGGCCCTTTATAGTCAGAAGCAGTTAGGTGCCATATTTGAGGGGAAGGGAAATAGTACAGCATTATGGTTAAGAACAAGAATTTGGTTATGAAACTTAACAATGATGTGAATTTAACAAGCGACTTTCCTTTTTTCTCAGTTTTTGTTATATTATCTAAAAAGCAGAGATAAAATATACTCACTCCATGGAATTGCTAAAGTTATTAAGTGAGATTAAATGAAAATATATATGTAAAGTGCTGATCGTGATGGCTCTTACAGGTTTTTATGTAAATGAGAATAATCAAGAAAAGCATTGCAATGTCTGGGAATAAAACGGAATTTTCCCAGGTGTTTATTTTTTGTTTGTTATTAAAGCTTTATTGAGATATAATTAAGGTACCTTAAAACTCATCTGTTCAAGCATGCAAGTCAATGTTTCTAACATATCCATAGATTTTTGCAAATGTCACCACTACTTAATTGTAGAATATTTCTTCACTCCCACCCCCCAAAAAATCCCTCCATACCTTAATTTATTTTCTGTCTCTATGGATTTAGCTATGCTGGACATTTCAAGTCAAGGTAATACAATGTGTTGTCTTTTGTGACTGGCTTCTTTCTTAAAATAATATTTTCAAGTTTTATCCATGTTAGAGCATGTATCAGTACTTCATTTCTTCTTACTGATGAATAATATTCCATTGTATGGATATATCACAATTTATCCATTCATCAGTTGATGGACATTTGAGATGCTTTTACTTTTTTGGCACTTAGGTATAATGCTGCTAAGAATATTCATGTGCAAGATTTTGAATGGATATATATTTTCATTTTTCTCGTGTATATACACATGAGTGGGATTGCTGGGGACCATATGGTAATTCTGTTTAATATTCTGGGGAACTGCTAGAATGTTTTTTATATTTATTTATTTATTTATTTATTTATTTATTTATTTATTTATTTTTAAAGATTTTTATTTATTTGACAGAGAGAGATACAGCGAGAGAGGGAACACAAGCAGGGGGAGTGGAGAGGGAGAAGCAGGCCTCCCACCGAGCAGGGAGCCCGATGCGGGGCTCGATCCCAGGACCCTGAGATCATGACCTGAGCCGAAGGCAGACGCTTAACGACTGAGCCACCCAGGCGCCCCTAGAATGTTTTTTAAAGCAGCTGTACAATTTTACAATCTCACTAGCAATATATGAGTGTTCTGATTTCTCCAAATCCTAGCCAACATTTGTTTTTTCCTGTGGTTTCTAGTCATCCTAGCGAGCGTGAAGTTGTATCACATTGTAATTTTGATTTACATCTTCTGTATTTTTCTTTTAGCTATTCTTCTTAAAGTTTTGTCAATTTTGTTGATTTTTATAACCAATAAGTTTTGGTTTCTTTAAATTTTTTTTGTATATCTGTTCTTTGTTTCATTAATTCCTGATTTGACCTTTATTAGTTCCTTCATCTCACTTACTTTAGGTTCAGTTTGTTCTTCTTTTTCTGATTTCTTAAGATGGATGATTAGGTTATTAATATGAGATCTTTTTTTAAAGTATTACATGAATCAATTTATTTATGACATCCATTTAGGCATGGAAATTGAATGCAAAATTCTTTTTTTTTAAGTTTTTATTTAAATTCCAGTTAGTTAACATATGGTGTATTATTAGTTTCAGGTGTAGAATTTAGTGACTCATCACTTCCATACACACCCAGTGCTCATCACACAAGTGCCCTCCTTAATCACCATCACCTATTTTTCTAACCCATCGCCCTGCCCATCTTTCTTTTTTTTTAATAAAAGTGTTTATAGCTATAAATTGCAATGTTGGGCCCTGATTAAGCTGTATCTCTTGAATTTTATATGTTCTTTCTTCATTTTCACTCATCTCAAAATATTTTCTAATGTCTCTTGTAATTTATTCTTTGATCCATTGGTTATTTAGAAGTGTGTTGCTTAACTTCACATATTTGTAAATTTCTTGTTTCCTCTTGTATTTTTTTTTCTAATTTCATTCTCTTGTTGTCAGAGAACATACTTTGTATGATTTCAATACTTCTAAATTTACTTAAGTCTGTTTAATGGCCTAGCATATGATCTACCCTAGAGAATCTTTCATATGTGTTTGAGACAAATGTATATTCTATTGCTGTTGGATAGAGTGCTCTGGAGATGTCTAGTAAGTCTAGTTGGTTTATAGTGCTGCTCAAGTCTTATATATCTCTATTTATCTTCTTTCTACTTTTTCTATCCATTATTGAAAGTGGGATATTGAAGTCTTCAGCTATTATATTTGAATTGCCTGCTTCTCCCTTCAGTTGTGTCAGTTACTGCCTTATGTATTTTAGGGCTCTGTCCATTGAAGCTTATTTCTCCTATAGTGTACAGTCTATAATGTTGCTCTTCAGCGGGTGCAGTCTTGGGCATGCAGTCACGATGTCCCCTTACCCCAACCCCAAGGATAACAGTGGTTTTAGCTGAGCTATTCAGTTGTGTCTTCCCTTAGCTCCCTTATCTCCTTGTAAGTTTCTGGCTCTCTCTCTTTATATTGGTATCACACCCAGGTATTAGCCCTCACTAACTGCTAGCTGATTGTGCTCTGATTTTTAACAACCTAGAGCATAAATTGTTCTACAGTCTGATCAAACTAACATCTGGCCCTTTGTAGGAGTAGTCTTAAACTCCAGTCTTTGAGGCTTGCTTAGAACCCAGGATGGTTCTTCTTAGCTGAAATCTCCATTGTTTGGAAGTGCCTTTAGGCTGAACTTCTCATACTTTCTTCCAAATAAAGTCCTACCCCTAATGGTACCCCCATGTTCTTGGCTGTGCCTGCCTGGAGTATGATTTTTATCACACTGAGTTGGATGGGGGAAGGGAGCTGGCTGTGGCTTGGCTTCCATAGACTCTCACTATTCTTACCAAGATTTAGTAGATTTTCTTGAATAAATATGTCTCAATTGCTTAAGACAACTTCCAGAGATTTGATTTTTTTTTTGTTTTGTTTCTTTGTTTGTTTTCAAGTTTTATCTGTTATAGTTGTTTTTCTGGGTAGAGGGTTTGCAGATCTCCTCATGTTACCATTCTGGAGTGCTTTTCCTCTCCAGGATGTTTTCAGTTGGTTCACCCTTGTTGTTTGTATTATCAGTAGTGATATATGGAAAGGGCTCTTGGTGGTATAATTTTTGTCTTCCACACATATTTTCTGGCTACATCAGGCTGTGAGATTGCTCCAGTCAGCAGTCCAATGACCCCAAACCCAAGAGAAACCCTGGAACTGTGAATATAGATGAAAGTGGACCTTGGGAATCTGCTTGCTCAGGACTTCCTCAGCAGATGGCTCTCACTTATGTCCTGTTTTATATTTTGTGGGAGAAGTAAGGGTAAAAATAGTATTTTACTGAGGTTTTAGTTTGGTTTATGACCTAAAAAGACTGTGTAGAATCTTAGAGAGTCATGGCAAACACCTCAAACAAATATATACTGCCCACTAGTCATCTGCATTAACACAGTGAGTGTGGACTTGAAGTCCTGCAGCCCCTAAAACAATTTAATGATATCAGACTGGATGCCTTATATGTTGGTTAATTCTTTCTGTGATTTTATCTAAATTCCTATCTTTATGTGTTCTGCTCTATATTTTCATAACTAGAAACCTGCAGATTTTTTTCCCCAGACACCATTAACAGTTTTTGTTTAGGTTCTGCCAATGAGAGGCATGGGTGGGATATTGGAAGAGGATAGTGGAAGAGAGGAGTGACTTCCTTCATCTCTCCTGTTTCCAGGGGCATCAGCAGCAATGGTGGAGCAGGATCAGGAGGAATGACTGCAGATTCAATAGTAAAGGCCTTGGTGGGCAGCTTCCAGTTCTTTGTCTCTAAGGACAAGAGCTTCCTAGAGATCTCAGGTGGTGGGAAAGTTCTACTTCTGTTTTGCTCCTCCAGTTCTGGTTTCCATAGTCACTAATATTCAGTCACTAACCTTACTTTCCCTACTTTTGTTCTTCCAGCCCCCACAACATCCTCATAACCAATTCTGAATTAAATTCCCTCTGTCTGAAATACTAAAGATGGTTTCTCCTTTCTGAATAGACTCTAACTCATATACAGTATTTATCTAAATCTTTCCCTCTAGGGTAGGAAGGTGAGAGGGAAAAAAGGGAGTCAAGTACTTGCAAATGAGTTAGGGTTATTATGATATATTAATAATAACTGACATGAAAATAACATCCATTGGGTACCCACAACCCATTGCAAAGTGTAATGTTGTATTCACAACAAAAAATGAAGAAAAGCTAAAATTATAAAGGTTTTAGACTAAAACTCGGGGAGAGTATCTTTGCAATCTGTGATTAAGCAAAGATTTTGTAGACAGTACACAGAAAGCAATACTCCTAAAAATAAACTTTATTAGAATGAAAAATTCTTACTCCTCATAATGTACTAAGGAAATGAATAAGTAAGCCACAGGCTGGGAGGAAATATTTGCAAAACATACATCTGAAAAAGGATTTATACCCAGAATATGGAAAGAATTCTTGCCATAATAATAAGACAACATAATTAGGGAAAAAAGGACAAAAGACTAAAATACACATTTTGGAAGGATGATATACAACTGGTCAATAAGCACACAAAAAGGCCTCAAAGTTATCAGGTACCAGACAAGTCAGAATTAAAATCACAATGAAATACCACCAAACACCTACTAGAATGGCTAAAAATAAAAGACTGACAACACCAAGCACTGATAAGAATGTGTAACAACCAGAACACTTACACACTGCTACTAGGAATCTAAAATATTTTTGTAATTTCTTATAAAGATGCATGAATACCTACCCCATGACCCAACAATTCAACATCTAAATATTTTCCCAAGAGAAATGGAAACTACCATCTTTAAAAGTCCTGGATGTTAGTATAAGCTTTATTCTTAATAGCCCCAAACTGGAAGAAAATCTAAATCCTAACACCAGGAGAATGGAAAACAACTCATGATATATGTACAAGAGAATGTTATTCAGCAATAAAAAATAATGGACTACTGCTATAAGCAACACTGTGAATCAGTTTTACAGATAGTCTGCTGCATGAAACCAATCATATACTGAAGAGTACTTACTGCAGGATTGCATTTATTTAATTTATAGAAAAAGCAAACTAGGGGCTCCTGGGTGGCTCAGTTGGTTAAGCGTTGCCTTCAGCTCAGGTTGTGATCCCAGGGTCCTGGGATGGAGTCCTGCACAGTCTCCCTGCTCAGTGGGGAGTCTGCTTCTCCTTCTCCCTCCCCCTGCTCATGCTCTCTCTCTCTCGCTCACTCTCTCTCTCAAATTAATAAATAAAATCTTAAAAAAAAAAGAAAAAGAAAACTATAGTGAAAAAATGGCCAAGTTTTTCTTTTGGAGTTTAGGAAGGATTGATGGAAAAAGAATGTGAGGGTATGTTCTGGGATGACAGATATACCTCAATAGGGGTGTGGATTATATGAGTATATGCGTTTATCAAAACTCTTCTTAGAGGCGCCTGGTTGGCTCAATCAGTGGAGCATGCGACTCTTGTTTTCAGGGTTGTGAGTTCAAGCCCCACGTTGGATGTAGAGATTACTTAAAAATAAAAACTTAAAAAAAAAAAAAACCTCTTCTTAAAGTCCTCTTAAGGATTTGTGCATTTACTTTATGCAAACTTTTCTAGTAAAAGAATTTTAAAAAAATGATGGGTATAAAAGAGTCAGAAATCCACTCCTTCAGTTTTATCTAACTACTGCAGAAGGAAGAATATTATTTATTTGGTAGTTGATTATGAACAAGAAACAAATGCAAAATGCAGTCTCCTTGAAAGTTACATAATTTCAAGCAAGAATGACTGTTAGTATAAGCTAGATTCAGTATTTGGCGGAGAGGGGCAGACTATGTAAATTCACAGCAATGTATGAGCAAGAAGTTGGAGAGAAGTCTGTAAACATGCAAGCTTGACCTGAAAAAAACTATTATTCTAGAAAGAGACACAGGAAGCTATCAATCTGAAAATTATTTGTATTAAATTAAGGAGAAAGAATAGAAGCAGATGAGAAATAATGAACATGAAAGAAACCAGACTATAAAGACAGACAAGAAGACATAAAAAAGAAATAAATTGAAATATAACTAACATGCCTTAGATTTACCTTAGATTTGTGTGTTTGTTTGTTTTGTTCATTTGTTCGTTCCAGATTTACTCTCTTCAGTGTACCAAATGTTAGGGCAATTTGTTAACATCTTTGGAAATTCTTCAATTTGGCTCCAAATCTACTGATACAAAGTCTATTTCCTGTCAGACTATTTCAGCTAGTTCAAATTGTATACTTCTCTCATTTTATTTACTTAAAAAAGTAATAGAAATAAAGAAAAGAAGAGTTACATAGATAAAACATTGACCGGCTGTGCAGATTCTTGAAGCGAATATGTAACATTCAGGATTTCTGATACAAAAATAAAAATGCCCTTTCGGATACCATTTTATAAGCTCTAGACTAAACTGATAAAGCCAAAAATACAGCCCTGAACCGGTTCTACTGTGTCTAGTAGAGCACCAGGTCAGGAATGTGAGCGGGGCAAGAACCGACAACTGGGTTCAAATTTCAGCGCTGCTCCTCAACAGCTGTCTAACTTCAAACAAAGGACTTAACCTCTTCGAACTTCAAGGTGCTCATCTGCAAAATTCAAATAGTGCTTATCTCAGAGGGTTAATGGGAGGAAGTGAGAAAATAAATGAAATTGCTCAATACCTGACATTAATATTAAGCATAACTCTTTTCAAAGATATCACTAACAAGGCTCTCTACACGGTTCAGATGCCTGCTTAGATTGTAACTAAAGTTTATCTGAATCAGAGTTTAGCAATCACCAGGATGTATTTGGGGAAGAAAGCAAGACAACAGAAGGACGAACTATGTACAGATTCTCTTCATCTATTTATTACCAGCCTCAGAGTATTTCCCTAATAGATTGACAAACTTCTCGCAATAGGTAGACTGGTGGAAGTTTCTATTTAATTCTCCATTTAGGCTCTTTCTTCCCCCGTTCTCTTTTTTGTCCCAGGTAATGGATTTTCCCGATCCTCATCTATTGTTGCTGCTAAGGCTTCTAATCTTCGGCTCTTACGTCTGTCTGTCTGATTATTATTCATTCAATCATTTAACAAATACTTATTAATTTCTCATCTTATGCAAGCTGCCATGCTAAGCACTGTTGAAATGAGCACTGGCTGAATACGATAGACAAAGTCTCTCTCGTCAAAAAAAGGTAAGTTACGAAAGTTTAAATCACTAATTAAACACTTAGTCATTTCACAAAATTACGATTACTGACAAGGAGAAAAAGGACAGAGTGACAAAATATTATTCTGGCAAGGATTAGACATTTGGGCAGGTAAGAATTCCCTGAGAGAGTAGCATTAAATTGAGATCCAAAGGGGTGCACATTTTGTAAGTGCTGCATAAACAAAAAGCCTTCTGTACAAGGTACATGATGCTTGAAGGTTCTCAAAGCCCATGCGGTTGGGGTTCAGAGAGAGAATGACAGCAATGGCTCCAGATGAGAATTGTCAAAGAAGTCCCAACCAGGATGATAAAAGTCCTTTCAGGCCACGCTAAGTATGCTTTATTTCTTTACAAAAGCTGGTGTTTCCTAGTAGGGAAAGGTTTGGCTCTAATTCTGCAGTGCACTGTCTTTGTTGACCTTCGTCAGTTTATGTACGCCATCAACCTTTGAGCTCCTGGGTGATGTGTACTCAGTCTGCTCTAAAGGCTGGACTTCCTCCTTGGCTGCTTATGCCCTCGGCTCTAACTCATGCTCCCTGAGCCTCTGAGATGTCTCATCATTGACTCTCCAGGCACAGGTTGGTGACACCATTGGATATAATCCTTGACCCCAGGTCAGTGCCCTCTGCCAGCCTATTTTCTCATTTAGGACCTGGATCTCAGCAATGATTAACTCTGATGCGCCTGAATCTGCTGGAAGCTGTGATGAGGATTTCCCCCTCAGGCTGGTATCAGTTCTCCATCTGGTCTCCATCCTTTATAGCAGCTGCACCAACCACATAGTTCCCTTTTATTAGACATTTAGATGTGCCCGGCGTCATACATCTTACTTCTCTTCCTTCCAATATCTCTGCAAGGTGAGTATTCTCAGCTTCTCCTTACAATGAGAAATGTGAGCATTAAGGAGATTTGTTCACTTGCCCAAGGTTATACAGTGAGTGCAAAGTACTAAATCTAAACCCAAATCTCTCTGGTTCGAGAGAAAAATAGCAACAGCAGCAACAAAAAGCAATGCTAATTATTTTGCCCCCTGATATAGAAGGAGAAAAGCCCTAATTCAGGGCTATGGATACCAAGTAGAATAAAAAGTACCCCCAAAGGCATTCTCCCTCAACACATGGGACATCTTTCTTACTCTTCTTTTTCCTCTTTAGCCTTTTTCTTTTCTGTTTATGGATTAATCCCTACCTCCACTCACTTCAAAAGTCTCGCAATACTTCCCAAATTCTTTAGCTCTCTTCTTTCTCCCGTTCAGCCCTACAAGTTGATACCACACATACGATAATTTCAGAAGATGAACCCCCCAGAGCTGTAAATCTAAGTTTTAATTCTGTATTGGACTGGTCCTGCCTTTTGCTGACACATTTTCTGGTAGTTTTCAAATTTCTTTCAGGAAGTTTAGCAAAATTAAATGAAGTGGAAGAAAAAGCTGTTAGTTACTTTTAAGGTGGAAAAACATTTTACTTTGATTTTCTTTTTCTCATTTCTGATGTAGACCCACCACAATGTAAAGGAAATGGGCTGCCTGAAGGAGAAGGGCACAGAAAGTACCAGATAACCTAGGATAAACTCAAAGCAAGACAAGAGGTTACTAATCTCTCTAAAATATGCATTAGCACAGGGAAACTGTCTACACTAAAGCTACAGACAGACTCTAGAGTCACCATCATTATCAACAAATGTTCTTAAACTCGCCTCTATTTTTTTGAACCAAAAATATTGCAAGGGACTTTTTTATTAAAGACTACTATGTACTTGACCTTAATTTTTACCTTTTTAAAAAACTGCAATCCTTAAACTAATCACTATAAACTGTACATTGCCAGAAGCAAAAAGTTTATCATAAAATAGAATTCTATAAGACCTAGGAATAGTATGTTACATAAAGTAATAACCCACTAAGGTTTACCCATCAAAAATATATGACAAATGGGACTAGACCTTAGCCAAAAATATATGGATTTTAATTTCAGATGATGAAATGGAGAATTGTCATATGGTTTGTTAGATGTGTGTTGATTTTGATGAGCCACTGTAATTTATATTGTATTTCATTTGGGACTTCTCAGTATTCAGAACTGACTCCTTATTGAAGCTTTTTGTATGAATGACATCCTTTCTGGAGCTTCTATTTTCTGACATTTAATTAATGTGTCCTTTTGGCACTTAAAATATCACTTAACTAGGTTTTTGTGTGTGGGAGATATGGTAGTTTAAACCAAAGAGCAACAAAAATAAACATTGGACTCATTTTCATCATATTGTCAAGAGACCCAGTTATAGACAAGCATCCACTGTTCTGATAAGCAAGAAATGCATCTCAAATCCCATTCAGGGTGCTGGAAATTCCACCCTTAATATATTTGTAAACACACTGTCATAAAATTAAACTCCTTGCCTGATGTTGATGCTATATCACTTGGAAATTGTGCAGGGGACTTGAATCTAGGAAATGTAATTTCCCTGTTGCTTACCTTGTGAAAAACCCTGTTTTTAATATCAACTGGTTATGAGCTAGAATGATTGTGACAACCTCATCTCTAATGCAACGAGAATTGTGGTTATTTTATAGAATTTTGCTTATAGAAAACCACAGAAATACTATACAGAGGAACACAGACTTCATGGGTCTGATGCTGATGATTTTGAGTAGACAATCTACATTCAGAATGAAGAAATATTGACAAATATGCAAAATAATCCCATGTTGGGGGATATTTGAATCAAAAACAACCTACTATGTACAATTTCTCATTATACAATTCAGTGCAATTAATTTAAATAAATATGCCAAGTAGTATGCAATTTAATAGTTCCTATTTCTCTTTAAGCATAATAATATGTGGTGTTGAAGTACATTGCATGCATAGATGGAAATATCGCCATTCAAATAAAAAAAATGATTTGAGCAGTGTCGTATTTTTTGCTGCCTTCTTTTTAAAAGCTGATGAATGCCATATATTAGAATGTTCCATCTTAAACCACCGAAGAAAGTAAGATAACTTACCATAATCTAAGACATAATTCATTTAAACAAATTTGTTAGCATTCACTATGAGCAAAAGACCATTTCAAACTGATCCATGGCAATTTCTTTATTATATTTTATGTTTTTACCCTGTCATGTATTTGATTTAGAAATTATTTACTTCCAAGTTTACATTATTCTCAGTCACTTTTAAAATCACTAATTTAGTAAGATTAGCAGTGATTTTTGTTTAAAAATTTTCGTTCTTTAATGTTAATAAATCAATAATGGAGAGAAATGATATTCTTTATTCTTCCTTTCAGTAAATCTTCAGGTTTTTTTTTTTTTTAATAGGTGACAATTTAGGTATTGGATGCCCATTTGACCAGTGTCAGAAATCAAATGAAATTCTTTTACAGATGATTATATTCTCTGGTTTCTCCTGGCTGAACTGAAGCCTCATCTCATTTCTTTTTACTGACTGAGTGCTATTTCCAAAGTGTTAACTTTCTGCTATTAATGCCTTTTATGTCCCAGGACACTGCACATTTAATCATGCTTCTCAGAGCCGGCAGAACTGCAGTTATTTCCTTACCCAAGTGCTGGTGGTTTTAGATTTTTTTTTTTCCCCTTGGGAATTAGAACTAGACATCCACCCTCCATGAGTGATATCCCACTCTACAGCCTGTTGACTGCTGGCTAGTCCTCTCTGCACCCCTTAGAGGCTTAGCAAAAATCCCTAATCCTCGGTCAGGCTCAAAACAGGGTCCATGCTCAGTGGGATGTCTGTTTCTCCCTCCCCCTCTCCCCCTCCCTCTGTCCCCTGCTCATGCTCCCACACATGCTCTCTCTCTCTCAAATAAATAAAATGAAAAATAAATAAAAGAGATCTAAATTTTTTCTCCCTCCCTCCCTTCTTTAATTTCCTTCCTTCCTCCCTTTAAAATTAACCATGGATCTATTTTCTACCTAAACTGACTATCATTTAAAAAAGAGGTAATATGTCAAAATGGATAGCCAATAATAAATTGTCAGTTCCCCCAAAGACTGATGTCTCTGTTAAGGGCATGCAGAGAAAAGCCATGGATTGCGGAGAAGTTTTAGTCCCTCAAATATGATTACCCATTTGAGTTGATACATGCTCAGGGACTTAAAAAGAAAATTAATATTATTAATAGGATTTTCTTTCTTAATAAGTTGTGTTTTTCCCCATTAAGTCTAAATACTGTATGTATCTTGACAGCATGATTGATGTAATTATTATCTCTAAGTGCCAATTATTGAAGAAAGAGAGCACCCTATGCTTAGTCTGAAACCTCCAGGATGCTTCTGGGTCAAAAAGTCTGACTATCTGTAAGTTCAAAACATACTCAAGATTTGTAGCACTCACCCTCTTTTCTGAACTCTAACCCTGGAGGTTATTTAATCTTAATAAAAATTATCTCTGCTGTTTGAGAATCTCAGCCTTTAAAATGATATTGTGAAGATCTTTGAAAGAGAAAAAAATGTAAGTTTATTTAAATGTATGTGATTTGAAAGTCTTTTACCAAAAAAGATACCAGTTAATACATGTTATCATTGTCACATATTTATTAATAACAGTTAATGATGGCGAATGCCGATAATGCTTACTAGATGCCATTAATAATAGTTTTATAAATATTGATTTATTTAACTCTCATACAAAGTTGTCTGAAGTATCATTATAATCCCCATATTATACTTAGGAAAGCTTCAAAGCCGAAAAGTTAAAAAAAAAAATCGGCCAGTTTCACAGATAACCTGTTAAGCAATTTGCCAGGATTCTAGTGAACTCATATCCTAGGTTTCTACACAACCATACTTGATTGTAAGAGAGTGAACTGACTGAATTAAACCTGCCAAATATCTTTCTAGAACCAACAATTCTTCTAGTTTATTTGTTTTTCTTTGGTATATCATGGGAAGAGTTCAGACAATAAAATAAAGGGAAGAATGAATCTGAAGGATTTCTAGAGAAAAAAAAATTACAGTCTTAAATAACAAGGCAAGTCAAGAAAAATGTCCTTTCGGTCTTCATCTGATAAACAGTTATTTTGCTTACCTTCAGGACAATGAGTGTCCCCTAATGCAACAAAGATGAGTTTTGGAATCTCTAAGCCTGGGTTCTGGTTCCTGGCTATACCACTTCTCACTGTGAGTTTTTGCATGGCACATCACATTTCCAACATTAGATGACTCATCTTGAAAATGAAAGTAAGGATTCATGCCTTACCACCTATAAATGATTTTCTTAAGGAACAAAAAGATCATTCATGTAAACTACTTTATAAATTGTGAAATGCAAGAGTGCATTACAAATATAAGGTATTTTAAATTGAAGTTATAGGCTTTGAAATGTTAAGTATTAGAATTTCAAATTAACCCCACCAAAACCCACTATGTAATGGTATCTTTATTTACATGGACACAGTATGATTTGCTTTGAAATATCTCACTACAATGTGTCTTGTTAGATTTAAAATACATTTGATTACTCAACTAGGTATGCAATTAGTCACAAAGGCTTAAATATATATTAAAATTCAAGTTTAAATAAGTCTAAGCAAGCTTACTGGTATTCTGAAGATTACTTCTTATTTCAGTCATGAATAATATTAATAGAATCATATGGCAATTGTTTTCATATTAGACAGATAAAGAATAATATCATTAGGCACCTGGCTTTAAAATTTACTGTAGAGCAGAGATAGAAGCAGAGGGGATAGTAGCATTAAACTATTTGATGTTTGGGGCTCCTGGGTGGCTGAGTCGTTAAGTGTCTGCCTTCGGCTCAGGTCATGATCCCATGGTCCTGGGATCAAGCCCCACATCCAGCCGCACATCGGGCTTCCTGCTCCCGGAGAAGCCTGCTTCTCCCTCTCCCCCGCCCCCTGCTTGTGTTCCCTCTCTCGCTGTGTCTCTCTCTGTTAAATGAATAAATAAAGCCTTTTTTAAAAAAAATAAATAATTTGATGTTTATTAATTTATTTATTCTTCTGAGTTATATTACCAATTCAAAGCTTACAGAGTAAGGGGGAGTCTTTCTTCAGAAATGTATATAGGTTTCCTTAAGAATGTTGGCATTCATTAGTATATTTACACATCATTCATTTACGACTTCCTAAAAAACATTTTTAAACAGAGTCAGCTCTACCAAAAATATCAAAACTTGCTTTCAGGTGTTGCTGCAATAAAGAAATTTAGATCAACACCACATTGATTCTGCTGTATACTGAATAAAGTCCTTAGCCACTTACTCCCAGCACCTAACTATGGTGATGCCCAAGGTCTGTTTAGCTTGGCATAACTATTCACACTAATTATAAAGTAGATTTTGACCTTGTGGACCGGGAAAAAAAAAAAAAAAGACAAACTTCTAATTATCTCTAAAGAACAGAAAACCAAATCAAATCAAAGAAAGGCATTGAAAGCATAAATAGGGAAAAAGAAGCATGAGGAAAACAAGAAGATGAAAAGTAAAAAATGAGTAATTTTTAACCTTCACATCGCAATTGATGTATATTTTTTATGTCTATCTAGTTTTGCGTGTTTAAGGAAAAAAAGAACAATTAGTCTAGTAAAGACGAAGTGGTTATTATGGGGTCTCCTGTTAATTAAGCGACAAGTGGGGAAAATGCCCCAGAAGAGAGTAATGGGGGAGTAACAAGCTAGAGTAAGTGTGAAAATGATAAAAATAACTGGAAAAAGACATTGAATAAATTAGTAAGAATTTATTTCTTATCCTTCTTTTTTGATTTCTTATCCTTCTTTTTATGTATTGCATAAACAAGAAAGAAATATTTTGGCAAAGCTTTTCATTATAAGCACTCAACCCCTTATTGCCTGAATTGTTTTGCTTTCTTGAATGTGTCTCAACCTTGAAAGAGTATCTAAGGCAGCGAAACCCCTTTATCTCCCTCCATATGAGGTCTCTTTCCCACCACTTTGAAGGAAAAAGAGAGAAAGAGATTATTGAATAAAAGAGAATACAAAAAAAATTGACATCATTATTCAGTGAATCTGTGTTAAGCACCCACTCTACACAGGGCATCAGGGAAACAAAGATGCATGACAAGTATCTTTCCATACACTGCTTATGAACTAATATTTTGACAGACTTATTGTGGTATCCAACAGGATAAATTATTCATTCAAGGCAATTGAGCTGGTCAGTTTTATAAACCACCAGGGTAAAATATTTAGAACGATTTAGAAATGATCATTTTTTTTTTCAAATTAGCCATGGATGAGGAAATAAGAATCCATATTTTTCTCAACTTTAAAAAATGTTCCAGCTTCTGACTTTTCTTTTATCAAACATGTTCCTTTGATAGTTATACTTGGTGTCCTTTCCTGAAGGAAAATATACCATAAAGTGATAAATCTTGAAATAAGGAAAGAAAAATCGAAAATCCAGCATTACACGTAAGAAGAATATCCCATTATCATGACTAAGAAAAATAGGTTTATTTTAGTTACAAATCCCTAATGATCTCTCAAATATCATGCTAATGACTCAGTGCTTATTCACCCATCAGACAAAACACCCCATACTTAGAAGCCTTCAAGACTGCATTAGATCCTCACTTGTCTGAAGGTCACCTGTAATTATTCACTCACTCACCTCACAGGGGCAGTGGATGGAATGACTAATGTATCATTGATAACTACTTTAAATGGTACGTATTAAAACCAGATTCACATCTTGTATTCCTTTATGGAAAGTCATTGAAAAGGTAGGATAATGAAATACTCTTTGGAGACTTTCAGCAAAAGAACCTGTCTGAATGGATGAGAAATCATTTTTAAAACCAAGCTCACCAAGGAAGGACAGCAGCTGCTATAAAGCATTGGCCCCCAATGGTATCCTAACAAATACCCACCACATACATTGCATTACATCACTGCACCATCTGTACACAACACTGTTCTTTGGTGGGAAGTGAGTGAGATCAGATGTAGCTCTTGAGACTATTAGGACTTTATTTTAAATGGATGTGTTTTAGCACCTTAACTTTTAGCACAAAACACTATTGTATTTTAAGACAGAGCTGCCTCTTTTATAAAAGTGAAACAAATCCTGAACTTGTAATTTAAATGTACATTGTTTTCTTTTCGCATATTCTATGAACACACCCCCTAATATTCCATCTATTTTTCTGCATTTAAGGAAACAAATTGTAGCCTAAATCCATGGGGAATCACACATTTTAAATTGCTCATGCTCATTCTTGTAATTTAGTAGGAAAAAGTATTTATACAAATAGAGAAAAAAAATATTCTCCACAATTTCTAAGGGGAAGAGAAGAAGTTAAGAGCTCAGAGTTAATTAAACATGAAGTCAAGGTGTTCTGGATCATGGTGTGATACGGCTCATAAGGAACACGGATAAGAAAAAAGAAAACTAATTCCAAAGTGTCAGTGTGTCTTTGGGAGGGAAAAGAGGCAGGGTATTGAGTTCCCAAACAAATACAGAATCTCTCTAAAGTTATAGCATCTCACTGACCTTTTGATTCAGCATTTGCCTAATCAACTCTAAAACCAAGTGATACATGAGGGCAAGATTCCTTCTGAGTAGAGTGGTAAATATAAAATGGATAGGAAAAAAGTGGAGTGCTAGTAAGTGCACAAAAGCCTAATAGGCAGAATGTACCCATTTCCTCCAAACATGTCCATGGCCTAATCCCTGAGACCTGTGAACATCTTATATTTCATGTCAAAAGGGACTTTGCAGGTGTAATTACAATAGAAAGATTATTTTGGATTAGCTGGGCCCAATCTAATCACATAAATCCCCCAAAGCAGAGAACTTTCTTCAGCTGGAGGCAGAAGACATGCATCAAAAAAAAAAACAAAAAAAAAAAAAAACAGAAAGAAAGAAAAAAAAGAAAAGAAAAGAAATCAGAGGACTTGGAAGCATGAGAAAGATTCATGTTTACTGGTTTGAAGACAGAGGGAGTAACATGACCAAGGATGCAGATGCAGATGCTCTTAAGGAGCTGAGAGAAGTTCCAGGCCAACAGCCTGCCTGAAAATGGGGACCTTTGGCCTACAACTACAAAGAACTGAATTCTGACAATTTTTTTAAAAGATTTAATTTATTTATTTGACAGAGAAATAGACAGAAGAGCACAAGCAGAGGGAATGGCAGAAGGAGAGGGAGAAGCAGGCTCTGCACTGAGCAGGGAGCCCAATGTGGGACTCGATCCCAGGACCCTGGGAGCCGAAGGCAGACACTTAACCATCTGAGCCACCCAGGCGCCCTGAATTCTGACAATTTAAGTGAACTTGAAAGTGAATTCTCCTTGAGAACCTCCAAGTAAGTGTGAACTGACACCTCGATTTTGGTCTTATGAGGTTGCGGGCAGAGAACCAGCCGAGTCCATCTGGACTTCTGATTTACAAAAGTGTGAGATAATACATTCGTGTTGTTTATAGTCACTAAACCTGTGGCAGTTTGTTACAGTAATACTAGAAAACTAGTACAAAACAGTAGGTGTTATTCCTGATTGCATACTTACCTTGTAAACGAAGTGAACTCAAGGGGAGAAGATCAATGGAGAGACTGAAAAACAGATGACTCACTCTATCTAATCCATCAGGATGGTAAAAGCTATTAATTCAGTTAAATTAATTCAAACAAAATTCCATAAGAACCAGGATCAGATGACCATCTGAGGAAACAGGGAAATTTTCACAGTGGTATATATGGAGTTGAGTTCAATGGGAAGAGTGTCTTGGAATTGTCTGGGAATCTCATTGTTGCTACACAGGTCTAAACACTATTCCATTAATGAAGTACCCCCGATGGGCACTACATTCTGTACCATTGTGATGGTCAAGGGCTATCTTAAGCCAAATGAATACAAGAAAACTCAGCAAATTCCAGAAGGGTGGCTAGGACATTTTTTCTGAGTCATTTTCTCCTGATCCTTTTTTTTTTTTTTTTAAGATTTCATTTATTTATTTGACAGAGAGAGAGAGAGAGCACAAGCAGGGGGAGCGGCAGGGAGAGGGAGAAGTAGGCTCCCCGCCGAGCAAGGAGCCTGATGCAGGGCTCGATCCTAGGACCCTGGGATCATGACCTGAGCCAAAGGCAGTCGCTTAACCAACTGAGCCACCCAGACACCTCTCTCCTGATCCTTTCAATCAGCTTTGAAGAATTGTTATTTCTTTATGATGTGGAGGTGGAATGGTCACTCCATAAAGCAGAACTACTGAGATAGGATTATCTAGAAAATTCCAGTAGATGGTTTCAAATATAACCACTCAGTTTAACTGTATTGGCATCATTTATGTGCAAAGCCTTCTCCTAAAAATTAATGAATATTTTATAAGACAAAAAAAAAAACAAAACAGTTTTCTAAGGAACTTCTAAATGAGTGGTGAGTCTGCCATAAATACGTTCTACATAAACCTGGTGATTACTTATAAATGTGTAGAAATTTTTAATACAGATTTATGTCTAAGGAAAAATGCTTTGAGGGAGAGGAAAGAGAAAAAAAATGGTGAGGTGGGGTCTTTTTTAATGACTGATTATCATAAGCAGAGGTATTTAAAGTCAGTTCTTAATCTAGAAAGAGATAAACATTTTGCTCTCTCTCTTTTTTTGTATCAATTTTTTTTAAGATTTTATTTATTTATTTGAGAGAGAGAATGAGATAGATCATGAGGGTCAGAGGGAGAAGCAGACTCCCTGCCGAGCAGGGAGCCCGATGCGGGACTCGATCCCGGGACTCCAGGATCATGACCTGAGCCGAAGGCAGTCGCTTAACCAACTGAGCCACCCAGGCGCCCTGTATCAATTTTTTATTTACATTGTAGTTAGTTAACATATAGTGTAATATTGGTTTCAGGAATAGAATTTAGTGATTCATCACTTACATATAACACCCAGTGCTCATTACAGAAACATTTTGCTCTCTTGAAAACAAAAGGGATTAGGAGCAATGATAGATACATAAGTTTTGTACAAAACACATTTAATACTATACAATTTTATATTAGAAATATGAGAAATAATTATTATTCTCATAATATAAACTATATAATATGAGATGGATAAAATCCTGCCTGGTAGAGCACATGTAATAAAAGCTGGAGGAATAGTACACAAGGTCAAGTTATGAAAAACCTGAACAGATATGGTTGGATAGAGGGAGACTAATTGGGGAGCAATGCAGCCAAAAAAATCAAATGGATAAAAACAATTCAGGTAATAAGATACTAAAAATAGATTTCTCTCAGGAAAATTCCAGTAGATATATCTGCTTTTTCCATGTAGTTGAATAGATCCAATTTGTTGGTCTTAGTGCATTAAAGAAGAGTAAGGGTAAGCATTAGTAAGAGTAAATGAGATTAGGAGCCTTCAGCTTTATTTTTAGGGATTTTAAGCTCTGGATTTTATGTCAGGAGAGTAGTGGACTTGAGGTTTTCCACAAACTCTAGAATAATACAAATGCTTCCAAGAACACAAATAAGTTAGTGTTATGTAGCAGAGCCTTTTCAGAAGAGATAACTTTCAAACATGTTAAAAGTATAATTGAAGGGACGCCTGGGTGGCTCAGTCAGTTAAGCATCTGATTCTTGATTTTGGCTCAGGTCATGATCTCAAGGTCAGTCGTGAGATCAAGCCCCCGTTGGGCTCTGGTGCTGGATATGGGGCCTGTTTAGGATTCTCTCTCTTTCCCTCTGACCCTCCCCCACCTCCAAAAAGTGTAATTGAAAATAGCTATACATTAGAAATCAAAGTATGCAAATATACCAAAGTGAGAAACTTGTCTAACACCTGGAATTTTAATGTCACAAAAGATGGGACTTTCTTCTCTAAAATTTCATATTTCTGATAGTGCTTATGATATGTCTCTTAATATAAGTAGAATAAGCATATTATTTGTACTTGAGAATCTCAGACAATTGGAAAGACTATTTTAGATATAATTAATAAAAAGTATCTCAAAGTTCTCATTACTTAAGGGTGAAGGTCTCTACAAAGTTTCTTCACTCTGAAAAATAATGAGCATTTAGAATAATAATGCATAAGGAAGTACAACAAAATGCTTTTAAAGCACTGATACTAGGAGGTAAGATATAATTCTAAAAAACAAATAAAGAGGGGCACTTGGGTGGCTCAGTCATTAAGCATCTGCCTTTGGCTGGGGTGGTGATCCCAGGGTCCTGGGATCAAGCCCTGCATCAGACTCCCTGCTCAGCGGAGAGCCTGCTTCTCCCTCTCCCACTTCCCCTGCTTGTGTTCCCTCTCTTGCTGTGTCTCTCTCTGTCAAATAAATAAAATAATAATAATAAATAAATAAAATAAACAAAGAAGATAATGCAGCATGATTTGGAATGGGGCTTGATAATTTTTTTAAATTTCTATAGACCAAATATCCTCTTTTAGCGTCATATTTTTTTAAAGATTTTATTTATGTTATTTTGACAGAGAGAGACACAGCGAAGAGAGGGAACACAAGCAGGGGGAGTGGGAGAGAGAGAAGCAGGCTCTCTGTGGAGCAGGGAGCCTGATGCCAGGCTGGATCCCAGGACCCCAGGATCATGACCTGAGCCGAAGGCAGATGCTTAATGACAGAGCCAGCCACCCAGGCAACCTTAGCGTCACATATTTTTAAAAACTTTTTTCTCAGTAATTAATAAAATTACTCATTTAAAAAGGTGTGTCATAAGCAGATCCAGTTAAACCAAGTTCTTTAATAATATATGACTTTTTAAGTCGGGTTTGTATCATTTAGTGCCCATAATTGTTTAATTCATTCATAACAAAGCAATTATTTTCGATCCCGTTCTGACACATGAAATTCTGAAATATGCTTGCAGCCAATGGATTACAATGTGTTGAGTTCAAGTAGCTGGAGAAGTTAAGTTAAAATCACAGTGCTGTTCAGTTATTTTGCAGGAGGTAAAAGCTTCAATGTGCTCCATCCAGTGTCAACTGCATATCCATCTTGGAAACTAAGTGTTCTGCCAGGAGAGCTGGCGTTCCCACTCACAAAAGAGACACAATTTTTGCTTTGCTTCACCACACTTACTTTGGAAATGTACACCAGAAGAGGTTCAGCAATTCCACTGAAACTCTTGACTCAATAAATCAAATACTTGGTGAGAATTTTAGTTTGAATATGTTAACCTTGAAAAATAACAAGTCATAAAGGCCTTTAAAAATGTCCAAAAGATGAGAAGTAACTATAATTTTCTTTTTTTTCATTTCAAGCTCTGATGTCTGTATCTATCAAATATTAAAACAACATTACTTTAAAATGTTCAAATGAAAGGGCGCCTGGGTGGCTCAGTTGGTTAAGCGACTGCCTTCGGCTCAGGTCATGATCCTGGAGTCCCGGGATCGAGTCCCACATCGGGCTCCCTGCTCAGCGGGGGGTCTGCTTCTCCCTCTGCCCTCTTCCCTCTCGTGCTCTCTGTCTCTCATTCTCTCTCTCTCAAATAAATAAATAAAATCTTTAAAAAAAAATAAATAAAATGTTCAAATGAAAAAAATCAGCATATGTGCTATTACTTGCTATTCTATTATATAGCTGCATGTTCACAACAGATCAAATCCATTTCAATATTAGTCTTAAACACTTTTTCTCCAATTAAGCAAGATAAAAATAATGAAATAATTTGCCACCGTCTATTTTTTTTGTAGCCTTATAAAATGTATGGGAAATCACTATTTCATAATCTGTGAAAGATATGAAGTTGACACATATACGTTCTAATAGTGATCCATTCTGATCCAGTGACTGGAGTTGGAGGGAGTTGATTTAGGAAAGTTATTGTGTCCAGAGTTACTGACAGTGCCAATTAGGCAGATGGGATGATGATATTTTCTAGGCACAATTAGGTGGTGAGGATTCAATGAGTGATAAATAAAAATATCTCAGGTTCCAAGGTGGAGTTAGGTAAAGGGTTAGTGGAAAAGTTCCCAGGAAACTGAAATCATAACATAACTTTTGTCTGACTTTTCAGATCTTGAAAGGTTGGGGTCTTGGAGTACAACTGGCCCAGGGTGTAAAGGGCTTCCTCAGGACAAGGAACCCAGAATTCTTAAGATACCAGAGGAGCAGACCATGATCCTGAGTTGCTAAGTATGAGAAAATAGGCTGGCAGCAAGAAAAGCCAAAGGCATCTGGACCATCAAGAACTGAAGAGCGACTATTCCAGAAAGGATCATCACAACATGGCACCCTGTGATTTCCCTTTGTAAGGCCCATCACACCCACCATTTCTTGATAAAAAATGTCTTAGTCAGGGGGGGAAATTGGAGGGGGAGACGAACCATGAGAGACTATGGACTCCGAGAAACAAACTGAGGGTTTTTGAGGGGAGGGGGATGGGGGATGGGTTAGCCCAATGATGGGTATTGAGGGCACGTATTTCATGGAGAGCTGGGTGTTATACGCAAACAATGAGTCATGGAACACTACATCAAAAACTAATGATGTAATGTATGGTGACTAACATAACATAATAAAATTTAAAAAGAGTCTTCCTCAATAAACAGTTAACTTAATGAAGGTTGGAAATATTGGAGTCTATCTTGTTCACTGTGATTTTTCAATGCCTTGATGAATACTTGACATATTGTAGGTGCTTAATGTTTCCTGATTTATAAATTGACCAAGAAGCTTCTTCTCAGTAAAATTGGGCTGTGATTCAATTCCTAGGGACTGCCTTTTCACCAATCAGAGGGGACTAAAACAGAGGCATTCGAATTGAACACAAAACTGGAATTATTGAACCCAATTATCCTTTTTCTTATTACTGTCTTTCTCATGTAACATATTCTTAATTTTGCTGGGTACATAAAAAATCAGCAAGTCTGAAACCCTTAAGATCATCTCTAAGCAGATATTTCTAGGGTTGTCAGCAGGCAGCACAGCATGCTGATTGGAGGAGATTATATTCCTTACACTCCTGCTAAAAAAACAAACAAACAAAAAACTAAACAAGACAAAACGTTCAATGAAAGATAATAAAACATTCTCTGTGCAGTAATATCATTTAATGACAATTTTTACTCTGCCCCCACATTTTTGTTTTAATCAACTATATATGTAGACAAAATCCAAAAGTCATTTATATGTAATTCATTTTTATCATAGATTCCAATCTGATTCAACAATTATTTATTGAGTATCCAAAATGAAGCAGACACTATTCTAGGCCATGAAGTTACAGCATTGAAGAAGACTAATTTTTAATCTTAAATTTTATTAGGAGAAAGCAATAAACATATATATATATTTTTTAAAAATATACTTATATATAAATATTTATATAGCTATGTATTTACATATAAATACTAAGCACCCTGTCCCAGCAGATAGCGAGGAGGCCATCAGAGACTCCTGAAGAGGCTCTACCAGCTGCAGAGGGGACAACTGAGCTTCTGTGATGACATTAATTGCAATGGATTGAAACCCACCTGATATGTTTAAAATGGATTGAAACTCACTCGATGTGTTTAAGTCAGAGTTTGTAATGACACTTTAAAAGGAATTTGTCATCTTGGAAGGTGACAGGAAACCAATTTGTTAAGTTGAACCCTGGTAAATAAAAGGAATTAAGCATTTCAGAAAAAAAATTGTATTTATTTATATATATATATTATTTATATATAAATATAATATATTATTTATATATATTTATTTATATAAATATTTATATAAATATTTATATATATATAATTTATGTAAATATATATGTAGTGTGTGGGTGTGTGTGTGTGTGCATAGTCTGACGAGTTCAATACTATTAAAAAAAAAGCAGACAATAAAAGGACCATATATGATTAGGGATGGAGGAGGTACTTTAAATAAAGCAGTCAAGAAATTCTTTTCTAAGGAGGTGACATTTGAGCTGTGACTCAGATGATAGGCAGTAGGAAATCACATGAGGATCTAGCAAAGAAGACTCCATGTAGGTCAGTATAAAGGCCCTGAGATGGAGAAAAGTGTGGCCCATTTAAGAAGCATCAACAATATCCATGTTGTTGGACTGGGTGACTGAGTGAGTGAAAGAGAATTAGGAATTGTAACCTGTAGGCTTACACTATCAATGCAGAAGTCTTCCTATGTTATCTATAATGTGATAGGAAGCCTATGAGGGAATTGGTTTGATGATGAGTGGAAGATATAGAATCTTGAAGAAGGATATCATCATATTTTCTTTCTTTTTCCTTTTTAACATGTCTTTAACTGCTTTGGGAGTTGAATTGCTGGTTGCCTGGATAAGGCAAATTGAGGAAAGTGAGAAATCAAAGAAGACTCCTAAGGTTTTTGTCTGAACAACTGAATGTGTGGTAGTGTCTTTTATTAAGATAGGGGCAAGCTAGGAGGATCAGATTTGGGCATGAAAATGAGTAGTTATCAGAAAATGGATAGAAATCAGAAAATCAGTGATCAGAAAGATTTTTCAGCTCTATAGTTCAGGGGTGGTAATAAAGGTTTAAGAGTTGGCATAAAATTCTGCTGTATTCAAATAGAAGTAAGTGGAATTGCTTTGGGATGTACTGATAAACAAAGAGGATGACAGGACCTTGGGCATGACAGTATTTCAAGTGGGAAAAAGAAGAGGAAAAGGAAAGAATGATTTAATATAGTCAATTAAGTGGGAGAAAAAAACAAAAGGTATTGGTGTCTTAGAAGTCAAGTGAATGGGAATTCACCAGTCAAGAACAAAAGAGTAAATATTTGTGTCTTTTGCTATTGAGCATTTGAACTCAATGAGGAAATAAAATTGATCATTGGATTTTTACACAACATGGATCTGTTGATGACCTTAACAAGAGCAACTTTAGTAGTGTGATGGTGACCAAATCCTGATAATCATATATTAATAAGGGATTTAGAAGTGAACAAATAGTCAAGGAACATAAAGCAATCATTCAAGGAGCTTTGTTTCAAAAGGTTACTGAGAAATGCGATGGCAGCTGGAGGTAGAGGGGTTTTGGAAAATGATCCAATAAAGAAGGGAAAATTAGTAGCAAAGGGGAGAGAAGGAATAATTTTAGGAGTAAAGTCTTTGAGTAAGAGAGACAGGGCTGGAGCTTAGGTTAAGAGGTTAATTCTCTCTGGAAGCAGAAATAGTTTATATTTGAGAGAAAAACAGAATGTAAAGTATAAGGCTATAGGTGGGTAACAGATTTAGTAATAGAAATATGAGATTATTTTCTTTACACTTTTATTTTCTCATTAAAATGAGATTTTAAAAATTATTTTGATGACCAGATCTGAGCAAGGAGCAGAAAGGGGTTTTAGAGTTATAAAAATATCTGCAAAAGAGATATTTCAATGATTTTAATGATGGGCTAGGGAGTCTAAGTAATAAGTAAAAGAGATAAAGATGCGGACAAAGACAATAGAGAGTAAATATGTGGCAGAGACCATAGATTGGAGCTCCTGTGTGGTTGAAGTGGAGCTCATAGAGAAAATGAACTGGTCAAATTATGAGAGAATAGTGAGAATGTAGGATGCTTGAATTTGGGCATTTGGAAGTGAGGCCATTACTATTGATATGTAATGTATGAGCATAGGATTAGATATCTGAAGGGGGGGGTAGAGGAAAAGATGATTGGTGGTATGGTCAAAGAACTGAAACCAGCATCAGATGAATCACCTTTGCGACTTTTGAAACTGCGAAGAATGATGCCAGGATTCCTCTGTAGGGGAAGACAGAGAGCCAGTTGCCAAAACATTCCGTGAATGAAGAGCATACTGGTGAGGTTATAGATGACTGCACAAGGAATCACAGTGCGTGACATAGTATTACAGCATACCCTTCTTTAACACTGCCATGATTGACACGTGGTGGGGAAATCGACTTGAGAGCTGAAAATCAAGGAGGGCACCTCCAGGCACATAATACATGAGGGTGTGGGAACAAAGGTGCCTCCACTTGAGAGAGCAGGGCAGCGGCTTCAGAGACAGCCAAGCTTCAGTCACAGATGGAAGGTGAAGGGAAACTTCACACATGTCGTTGAGACTGTGAACTTGGTTGCTCACAGAAAATGAGCTCTAGAGGGCATATCATAGAACTCATTTTTGTGGATTTGGAATACTCCAATAATAATAAAGAGTACAATTATAAATATGATCATTTTAGACATTAATGTTCTGGGGTGCTTACTATGCCATCAGGCACCATGATAGGTGCTTTGCATACATTATCTAAATTTATCCTTATAGCATCCTATTGATCAGTTCCATTACCTATTGCATGTAAAAATTAAATAACTTGCCTAAAATAACCTAGGACTTGAATCCATATCTCTCTGACTCCAGTGTCCAGATTTCTAAAAATTATCTTGTGTTTCATTATAGTTATTATTTATAGTATTCATTCTTTAGCCATGCTTCTCCTTCTTGATGTTGGTATAAGGACCAATCTATAAACTATATATTTGAGAGTTAGATTGGCTATATTAAAATATAAGTTAGTATCATTATAAAAATATCTGAGTATTTTGATCTACCACAAGCAAAATTTTATGAAATGACTTCAGTAATAATTTTATCTGTTCATTGGTGAATTAGAAGGAAAGAATGTCCAACAGTCTCTTCCTCTTCCCCATTTATAGGTTCCTCCTTTTTCTGGATCCCAAAGCTAGGGCCACTGGGGCTATGATGTTTTCTAGTTTCAATTTCCCATTTAGTCATAGAACAAATACTTATTAAGTCCTCATATTACATATTAGGCACCATACTAGGCACAATGAAGAGTAAGACTGATAGAATTCCTTGTATCTTAGAATGCAGAGCTCAGTGGAAAAGACAGACACTAAATCGATAATTGCACATTTTTAAAATTTAAGGTACAGTTGTGGGAAGTGCTTTAAATGAAAAGCACAGTTTCCAACGAGATTATGGAAGGCATATCTTGTTTTGCTGTGCTTCACAGGCATTGTATTTTTTATACACTGAAGGTTTGTGGCAATCATGAATTGAACAAGTGCATTGGCACCATTTTCCCACCAGCACTTGCTCAGTCCATGTCCCTGTGTCCCGTTTTGGTAATTCTCACAATATTTCCAATTTTTTCATAATTTTTATATTTGTTGTGGTGATCAGTGTCATCAGTGATTACAACTCACTGAAAGCTCAAATGATGGTTAATATTTTTTAGCAATAAAGTATTGTTTAGTTAAGGGATGGACATTGTTTTTTTGACATAATGTTATTGCACACTTAGTAGACTACTGCATAATGTAAACAGAAGTTTTATATGCATTGAGAAGCCAAATAATCCATTTGACTAGCCTTATTTTGATACTCCCTTTAGTGAGGCATTCTGGAAGTGAGCCCACAATATCTCGTAGGTGTACCTGTATAACAGGGATGCAGCTATCCTAAGGTAACTTCCTCTATAGAGTTGTACATCATGGGCAGTTGCCCTCAGTGGTGTGTTTGCTAAAAGGAAGATGAAATCTATTACCAATCTCATTTATCCCTGGTTAGATCAGATTTATGCCGATCCAAAGCAAAGCAAAGGGATGAGCGATTATATAACTGATACAGATTTCAAAACCTCCAAGCTTGATCCTGCTGGTCAAGAAACCCAGCCATCTCAGTTTTCCAACAGGTCAGAGAAAACAGGAAATGATTCATTTTAGGATTAATTTTGTGATGCAAAAATTCTGAACAAATGCCTGCACTATGCTCATTGCTCTGTTTTTTGAGTTAAAAGAAAAATCATTCTTCCTTTGACCTCAGATAGTAAAACATCATAATATAACCACATACTCTATTCTCAGCCTAATCTACCAGAAGAAGGAAAGAATACCAGAAAACAACTATCAGAAGCCTACAAAAGACATGCAGGTACTCTGGCCTGAGAGAAGTTTTGTCCTGACAGCTATATTGGCTCATCTTTAGCAATAAAGTGTGTAATTTCAAATGTTTCCAATAAGTTGTCAGCAGTTAAAATTTTCTGCTGGAACTCAAAATTTGATAATTGCAAAATTATGGAGGGACCAGGGATCTTTACCAGTACCAGACTTCATCCCAGCTTGTTCCTTGGACTCAGCTAGCCCATCAGTTTTAGATGCTATGGAGACCAGCACAACTAACACCAGCCCCTTGCCTTTTACTCACAACCCTTTGGCAAAAAAATAAAAAGGAAGCCAACCTTCAGAGTTATAGCTTCTAATGTCTTAGCTGCCCCTTAATAAGTATGTATTCAGAGCACATCGACAATAGTGAGACTGACATTGTTACTAATATAGAACAAGTCAAAATACAAAGAATTTTAAATGGCTCACATTCTTTAAAAATGATTTTGGAAACGTTTCTTCTTCTAAACCAGAGTCTCCTGCTGCTCCTATTGGTAGTGAGATCTCTAAAGTGCCAGACAATGGTGACCGTGATGAATGGTCTTCATAGTCAAAGGTGCCCTGAGTGAAAAGCAAAAGAATAAAAAGCCGGTCTCACTTGTGTGATGCCAGTCTTGGAGACAATAAATGTCTGTGCATGTACTTTTAAAGTTAGATCTTTTAAGTTGATTGTTAAGCAGTTAACTGTTAATACTTTGAAATGTTCCATTTTTTGGCTAGTGGTGAGCTTGTGTCGAAACTTTCCATGCAACTGTAAACCTACAGCTGCCTTTAGTTGAGCTTGAATAATTTAATTACTGCTTTTTAACGTGGAAGCATTTAAGCTTTTAGAAGACTGAAGAAAAGAGATATTTCCAGTAATCAGGGAAAGGATTATTTACTATAATTGACATTAATGTATAATTTACATACTATAATGGTCCTACTTCTTAATAAGTCCTAATAAGTAAGGCTAAGAGTGAGAATAATTATTTTGAGGGGTTGTTATATTTTGTTTTAAATGACTGGTTAGAGTTTCTTCAAGTCAGGTTTAAAAGGTAGAGAGGCTAATCAGCAAAAAGTTCAGAAGGGGTATTTTATTGGTGACCTAAATATGTTGTTCAATTAAGTTCCAAAGGAAGCAAATCTATATTAAGTTGTACATTAAAAAAACAAAATTCAGCTAGCAACCCTCCCCCCAAGTCCCCCTGTAGTGTAAAATTGCATCAAAAGTATTATGGTATTACACCACTACCTACATCAATAAAATGCCAGTTTGACATATTATAAAGAAAAATCAGTTACACTTCAATAAGCTCAACTCTCTAGAAAGAAAAGGAAGTGAGAGGTATATAGTATGCCTCATCCACAACAAGTCATCAGAGACCACAGAGCCATATAGTTCTGCTCTGCCACATTTCAAAAGGAGTGGTTTCCAGCACAAGGAATCTTGCATCCTTAGATGCTACATTTCAGTACTGTGTCAAGACAGACAGGTAACTCTGAGGAATTAAGAGTGAAATTAGAATGGGATCATGGTCTTCCATACCGTTTTATTCTCCTATTCCAGTCTTGTCTGCACATACCTCTGGAATCTAACTTGTATTTCAATATTTATAATAAGCTTTTCATTTGGATAATAAAAACAGCCTTCTTTAAGAAGACCCCATGGCTGCCAACATTTGATCATTAAAAAACTAAAATGTGGAACCCTTCAGTCTTGATTTATAGCACCTGAAGTACAAGCATAGATGCCAACTGCAAATTTACTATTCATTGAAGGCCTGGAAGAATGAAGCGGTATAAATAATCAGACAACCCTAGATAGACAATAAATCTGCTCCTGGCTTTCTCTCCGTCTACTGATGTTTCATAAAGGAATCCAGGATATTGTGGGAGCGTGTCCCTGACCTTTGAAGTTGACATGAAGGGGATAGCCATTTACTTCTAGAAAAGTCTGAGAAGAATACTGGAATGCACAGGCTATTTCTCTGATCCAGGAGAAAATGTCTTATTTATTTTTGATCT